>NC_136071.1:763113771-764313771 GCF_964261635.1 Lissotriton helveticus | reverse complement strand
GCATCTGCATGAGCTGTTTCCAGTAGTCAATGAGTATTTCTACAACCTGGGTGGTGATACGACAGAAATGATGCTAGCGGTGGAGCAATGGCATCTAGTTAAAAGCCTGACAGACATGCTTCGTCCTTTTGAGGTCTTCATGCGTGACGTCAGCAGGGAGGACTGTTCTTTGAGCAAAGCTATCCCATTGTTGCTGAAGCTCGAGCACCAAGTCAAGGTGGTGTCTTCACAATTAAAGGACGTTGGAAAGAACGAAGCACATGAGTTGGCGCAGAGATTATTACAACGCCTAGTTAGCAATGAACGGCTTGTAAAAATCAAGAAACAACAGCACTACATTTGTGCTACTATTCTGGATCCACGTTACAAAAAGCCATTGTTTGGCAAAGTAATAATTCCTTTTGAAACATCGGATGTTACAGAGTACAAAGGTTGGCTAGCTCAGTCAGCCATTCGTTTTGAAAGAGAGCGGAAGGAAACTGTAGGAGAAGACAGTACTACTAGTGAATCAGCAGGCCATCAGGCGTTCCAAAAAAGCACTTCTGCATCTGTGCCTGTGGCAGAAGTGAGTGTCTTTTCCTCTGAGCCGTTAACCACACCAGCAACCGTATCATCTGCACCAGGCCCAGGCGATATGTCTGAAGCGGGTTGGCTAACTCAGCTAGGGTTTCCTTGTCCTAGAAAGGACACAGAAGTGCAAAGTACAGGAATCCGGGAGGACATTCTTTCAATGGTGCAGGCCTATCTGGATGACTCAACAGAGGTCAATATTACTGAGGATCCATTGGCGTATTGGCATGGGAAAAGAAAAATATGGCGAGAGCTCACCAACCTGGCTATCAATTACTTGTCTTGCCCCCTCGCAAGCGTGTCCTCAGAACGTGTTTTTAGTTCTGCTGGTGGCATTGTGACTTCCAAAAGGTCCCAGCCTCTTGCCCGCAAATGTGGAGCGGCTCACCTTGATAAAGATGAACCAGCACTTCATACCACCAGATTACAGAGTACGAGAATCCACGCAGGAAGAAGAGGACACCGACCTACCTGAGGAAAGTTCTCCTCAGTTACTAGAAGTAACCCCGACTGATGATTTAGCAGAGTATGAGGACGAGTTCTGCTTCCCTGACAGCGAGTTCTGAAAATGAGTCAATCATTCATTAATTTTAAATTTAGTCCTCCTTATTCACTTTTATTCCTGTGTGTCTGTCTTTCTTTAGCAAGTGCTTCATCACATTCCCAACAAAACTGTAATCAACCAATAAAACAACAAGCCCATCAACAGAACTGTCTTGATTTTGATGCCGCAGCATTCCTCAGGTTAACAACAGTTAGTTGACAAGAACTCAGTCCTGGTCGTCTATCCTGAGTCCTCCTCCTCCAGACTCACCCTATCCATTACCCATAATGCTGATGCCTGGATTCTGCACAATGAAGAAACTTACGTTGACGAGTCCCCTAACGCCTTAGGACACTGTGAATTCCAGGTGGAGCCAGCCCTCAAACACAAATTACAGGTAAGATAAGCGTTTGGATGGGAGGTAGTATAATGGAGTGTTCGGAGAGGCGAGAGAGTGACAGTGGTACTAGCAGTAAAGTCCTAGGGCTCTTGAATTAACAAACTCTGTGACAGGCATTTACTTTGGAAAACATTTGGCCTATTACACGTGAACGTTTAGGCGTTATTATTGCTCGCTTGCCTGTCTCAGGGGTGCTGTCTGTGGGGCTTCTAGGTTTTTGGGTTGTGTGAGCACCGCTGCCACATTTCTAATGTTGATTGCTTTTGTTTTGCAGAAAATCCACGCCGGGAAACTCCAGTTGGGGCCCTGCTGCAGAATGCCTTAGGACACTGTGAATTCCAGGTGGAGTCAGCCCTCAAACACAAATTACAGGTAAGATAAGCGTTTGGATGGGAGGTAGTATAATGGAGTGTTCGGAGAGGCGAGAGAGTGACAGTGGTACTAGCAGTAAAGTCCTAGGGCTCTTGAATTAACAAACTCTGTGACAGGCATTTACTTTGGAAAACATTTGGCCTATTACACGTGAACGTTTAGGCGTTATTATTGCTCGCTTGCCTGTCTCAGGGGTGCTGTCTGTGGGGCTTCTAGGTTTTTGGGTTGTGTGAGCACCGCTGCCACATTTCTAATGTTGATTGCTTTTGTTTTGCAGAAAATCCACGCCGGGAAACTCCAGTTGGGGCCCTGCTGCAGAACGCCTTAGGACACTGTGAATTCCAGGTGGAGTCAGCCCTCAAACACAAATTACAGATAAGCGTTTGGATGGGAGGTAGTATAATGGAGTGTTCGGAGAGGCGAGAGAGTGACAGTGGTACTAGCAGTAAAGTCCTAGGGCTCTTGAATTAACAAACTCTGTGACAGGCATTTACTTTGGAAAACATTTGGCCTATTACACGTGAACCAACACGATGACAGTGTTCAGTAAAACGAACTTACTGCAAAACCACCACCCACCAGGCTCAAAAGTAGTAAAAAACAGGTATGCTCAGATAAAGTTTGAAAAAGTATATTTATATCCCTAACAAAATAATCTCCCGCAAGACCCTCCCTAACCCCAACAAATAAATAGTCCATCAAAAGTCCCCAAAAAACCCAACTCCCAATTCCCACCCCCCAAAAGTCTCTAAAAAAGGGGCAAGGGACACTCTACGGATGCAGGTTGTTCACTTTGGCCTCCAGGGCATCATGCCTTAGGGCCAGGGCATCGTACTCCTCCCGGAGCATGGCGTGATCTAAGCGGAGGCCCTCCATCACCTTTTTGTACTCCTCCCATTTCTTGACCTCCGCCTCCAGGTTGGACACTCTGCGGAGTGCACGGCGCAAGCGTGCCTTTACAGTACTGTGAGGAGGTGCAGCCTTTGCTGCTCGGCGGTGGCGTCTTCCAGCACGGCTCTGGTTGGCTGGAGCACTGCGCTTACCGGCAGAACGTGGGGTCACGGAGGAGGATGCAGTAGATGTAACATTTGATGCACTTGAGTGCGTGTCGTCCCCCTCCATTTCCACCAGCCGGCGATATTGCGCAACAGTGGCATCCAGCCTCCGTTGCCGGGCCAGTCCAGCCAGCATACTCCTGCTCGGTTTTGCAGTTTTAGTATTACCAACTATAGAAGAAAGAAAGACATAATCTGTAACGAATGCTCTTTAAAAATATGATTAACACAAAATGATTCAGCAGGAAGTTGTGTCACAGTACAACTAGCAACTAGTCAGCGCAGTACAAATCTATTCAGGCCAGTATCATGGGCTTCTGCATGGAGGGGCAAGGTGGGGCGCTTATGGTTTGGTGCTCTTTCATATGAAAGAGATCTGGCAGAAGTGAGTGACTTTTCCTCTGAGCTGTTAACCACACCAGCAACCGGATCATCTGCACCAGGCCCAGGCGATATGTCTGTTTCCCTCCCTCTCTCTCTCTCTCTCTGTCTCCCTCTTTCTGTCTCCCTGTGTCTCCCTCTACCTCGCTGTCTCTCTCTCTCTGTCTCCCTCCCTCACCCTCCCTCTGGCTCCCTCCCTCTCTCTCTCTCTCCTTCTGTCTTCTTCTCTCTCTGCCTCTATCTGTCTGTCGGTCCCAGCCTGCTGTAATTACCATATTGTAATTTGTCACTGGGCCAGCACTGGATACACATCATATGCTATCTAAGAGTCAGATAGTACCATGATCCAGCTTACCTGTACTCGCCACCACCACTGCCTGCTTCCTCACAGTCTGATTGTCCTCTGGCGCCGCATCCTCCACAGAGTAGTCCTCAGACTCGGAGTCGATCACGATCACGTCCGAGCTGGCCCCGCCACCAGATGTTCCACCTAAAAAATATATTTAAGACTGTTAGATTACACCACTCACTAGTATTTAGTTTAGGAAGGAAGAAATTTGAAAACAATAGAAAAATTAATTGACTGTCTACTCTAGTCTAAAGTAAAAATGTCCCTCCTTCCAGGGAAGGCTGTTGTCTTGCTGCTTTTCTTTGTCACAATTGATGAATGCTTGCTTAATTTTAACACACACCATTTTTCTCTGAACAGGCAGACGCTGGACTTCTACGGACAAGAGCAACATCAACTAAACCAGGTGAAAGCTCGGCTCGACCACAAGAAATGTGTTCCAACTTCCATTACTCATCAACTCAGCAGCAAGCACTTTTCCTTTTCCAGCTAACTTTATTTTAATATATGTGTTTACTTTTACTTTTAATGAAGCTTTTAAACTTGAATAGACTCTGTGGTTTTTTGGTCCTCCAGACTAGAGTGACTGAGCGAAAGGTTTTGTAATTTTTGCAAGGAGGAGTCCGTGCCGCTGACACTACCAGGTTTATACAGTGTGCCAAACACACCACTCTGAAATATTATGACTCTGGTCTTTCGTGTCCATAGTTTGGTTTGTGGAGATTTGTCCCTGCAACAGTAGTATTATTGATTTTGCTCCTATCTAAACACTGTTTCGAAAAAATTAAATTAGGAACGCTTGGACAACAATAGGTCCTCTATATTTAAATGAAAACTTACTGGGGCCAGCAAAGGAGCACTCGCCGCCCTGGCCTGCATCCTCCTCCTTTGGAACCACTGCATCCACTGTTTCTGTCCGCTTGCCCCTGGGCGGACCTGACGTACAACATGAAAGAAAGAACAGAAAAAATTGATGATTGCTGCGTGTCGATGTCCTTGTCAACCAAATCAAACATTTAGAAAGAACAAGAACCAACTATTTCAGCCAAAAAGAGGGCTACAAAGGAAGGACTGCACCTGAGCCTCTACTCTAGGGGCAGATTTACAAGCCCCTTGCAGCTCTTTTGCTCCGTTCTTGCGTCACTTTTGTGACGCAGCGCCACAACAAGAGAGGTGCCATGGTGTGGCGTATATTAACAATGTGACGCATATGGGAGATGCATCCCATTCTAAAGCCCTGCGCCATAAGGGAGCGTTCCAGCGCAAGGGAGGGCGTTCCTGCGCAGGAACGCATGCTAAAAGTGGCTATGGGGAATAGATAAAATTTCAATCAGTCATTTAGGACAATGATCCGTCACTGAAACCCTGCGCCTGCATGAAGCAGACTTACGGCTTGACGCAGCATTGCTGGAGCTGCGCCATCGTTGCAACGCAACTCCATCAATGAGCCGCCTTTACGGCACCGATGCGTAACGCTTCGGTGACGTTTTGGCACCATGGCATGCCGCATTGAAAATACGGCGCACCATGGGTGGTGCTGGCGTGCCTCACACTTTGCAGGGATGCGCAGGTAATTGCTAATCTGACACTTAGGGGCATACTTACGAGTTCTGAGCTGGACACCTCCAGATGTGCACCAGAACAAATGCGTAACGCAAAACTAACCTTGCGTCACGGCAGATGCGCCGCAATTACAATGCGGCAAACCCTGGCGCAAGGGTAGGCAGATGCGTGACGCATCTCGTGACGAAAGAGGGGTGCATCTCTACAGTCGCATCGCAGGCGCGATGCAACTCTAGCAATGCTCAGGGCTGCCCAATACTCAACATACCGCATCAGTCCTTACGCCTGCTTCAAGCAAGCAGGCATAAAGAATTGACGTAGCAGCGTCGCGGAAGTGCCTGCGTTAAATCTTGTAGATTTCACGCAGGCACTTTTGCGAGGCACACATCTGCCTGATCGCCACCCGCCCCCCTCCCCCTGCGTGGGAATGCTCCCATTGTGGCGCAGGCCCAGGTCTTAACGTGGCGCATCTCCCTAGATGCATCACGTCGTACATGACTCGCAGGGATGCGCCACGTTTACGTCGCTGTGCGTCAGGTAAGGCAGCGTAAACGTGGCGCAAGGGGCTTGTAAATCTGCCCCTTTGTGTCTAGCATTACGCAGTTCTGTAAAGTACACTCATACATTACTCAGCCCAAATAAATGAACACATAATAGAAAACAAATAAGCAGTGGCACCGCCACAGAGAAGGAGAGCAGTGCACCTGAAATGCACAGAAGATTTTGAAATATTAATTTACCTCTCCTATCAATGTAATCAGCAGCATTATTGCTCTTTGTAAAAAAGTTAAAGCAAACATTTGCAATATTATATAACACACAGAGCAGGAGAAAAAACAGAGTAGTGACGAGTCATGAAAAAATTGCTACTACTACTCACCAAGCCCTGGGACCTCCACTCCCAGCAGGTCGAGCAGGTCGTGCTCCCGGTCCAGGATGTCGGTCCAGCGGTGGGTCACCTGATTATAGGTGCGCTGGACCCCCGTGATGTTAAAAAGGGCCCGGCACACCTGCCCCCACCGCTTCCGTCTCTCATGGCTGTTGGTGTAACCGGCAGCGATCCTGCCGCCTGCCGCGATGGTCCTGGGGAGACGGCGCTGCACATAATAAACAAGTGAGCCCACCTCCTCAGGACTGAAGATCTCCCGGGGCACCACCATTTCCGCCCTCAAGCGGCCACACGGGAGCCGTGCACGGGCTGCGGCGGCCGTCTTGGGCAGCTTGACTGCTGTCTTCACCATGTTCTGGGCAGGTAAGGAGATAAAATGAAAAAGAATAAGAGTAGAAAAGAAGGAAATAAAAGTTTAAAAAAGTAGTTGAAAAGTAAACAAAAGTAGACTAAAACACAAAAATATAGACCTAGAAAACAAGAGGGATAGAAAAAAAGTTTAATAGATCAAAAAAAAAATAAAACAAGCAAAGGATGGCAGAGATATACAGAGGATAGAAACACCATGCCCAGACACATAGGAATGAATGAAAAACAAGATGGCCGCCCGAACATGTGCGTGTAAGTAAGTTCGCACGCGATTTCTCTCGCGAACTCGTGCGAACTTGTACTCGCAAGGCGCTCATCGCGCGAGATTACACATAGCGGGCGGAAACGGAAATACGTCACGCAAACAAAATGGCGGCGCCCATAGTCAACCTTGTGGTAACTCGCACGAGTTCGCGGCTTCCACGGTCAATTTCGCACGACGCCGCGCCTCGCGAATAGGGCGAAATTACCGAAAAACGAGTTTTGCAAAAGCAAAACCAACAAGCAGGTGCAAAAGTTCGAGCTCATCATTTGTAACCATTCCCCTGTAGTGCTTCCTGAAGGGGCCCTCCAGAATCCGGTTGCCTACTTGCAACTATTGTGTGACCCTGCTCTGACAGTCACAGAATAGTTACAAGTATGCCATTGCATCCTGTTAAATTTTTTTTACATTGCAACAAAAAGGAAAGGGAGCAGACAAGAAGGCGCCAGCCTTCATTAATGTCAGTTAGGGCAGGGCAGGTGTTGTTGTTTGCAAAACTTAAAGCACTTAGCAGGTGTGCTTTGCTTTGCCTCAATAATGTACACTCACTGGTCAATCAGAGGGTGCTGTGATGACACCGAGGGTGGCATGGGTGTGCCAGTCAGAGGGTGGCATGGGTGAACCAGAGTGCCAGTGTTGACAGGATGGCAGGGCTTTGCTTTGCCTCAATAATGTACACTGGTGAACCAGAGGGTGCTGTGATGACACAGAGGGTAACATGGGTGAGCCAGAGGGTGGCATGGGTGACCAAAGAGAGTGCCAGTGGTAACAGAGGGTGGCAGTGATGAAGAAAGCCTTGCAAACAGGCTGGGCACGTAGAAACAACAAGTTCGCAAAACTGGCGACCCGACAAGTAAGTTCGCAATTTGCGAAATTGTACAAAACCCTCGCGAACTTGCAGAAGCCCGTGCGAACACGCCCCCCCACAAAAATACGCAAATCCGCGAGAATTCGCGGATTTTCGCAATCTGCAAATACGCAAATCCGCAAATTCGCGCATTGCGAATCCGCAAAATACGCCCATGCTTATTATTTAGCCATGCTGCACAACATTGAGGATGCTGTACTACATAGCTAAAAACCATGCCACTAGGTCCCAAAAGTGAGACCTACTGGCTTTGCCAATACTTTTTTATAAATCTTACAGACCATTTTCCTTAGCCTCCCTCTACCCTTACCTACTTTTCAGTCTCTTAGTGCCTAGTTATTGCATGAGATAAGTGCCCTTCTGAAGATAACCGACCCTTACCCATCTTACTAATTCCCATTCTTTGTGTAACACGAATGCAATGCCTAACCTGTGTGCTTCACCCCAGGTCTTTAAAGTTATAGGAACCTACTACGTGCCTGTGGAATGTATTTCCCTCGGAATGTCCTTTTTGATACATGCTCTTATGTTTATATATGTTTGTAAATGTATTTACAGCCTTGAGGAAGCCCCAGGACTGCTCACTGAATGGGGGGAAATGTGTTGATACTGTTTGGTGTGTAGCATTCCATGGTTTAATAAGTGTTAAAAAATATGTGGGGCAGAGGTTTTGCCCACAGGATTTGAAATAATACTGTACTCCAATCAATGTATCTGTTTATTTCTCACATTGTTTAAACCTTTTTTACTAGCACTTAAGTGAAGAGTAAGGGTCCTAATAGCCTCCTTCTCACTAGGAGAGGCCTGAGGATGCAAGGCCCAAGTATGAAACGACTGAGGCATTTAAGGCTCAGTGTTTGCAATGTAAGTATGCAGTATCTGAGGCATGAGTATGAAAAGCATGAGCATTTGAGACCTGACAATGAAAGACAGGTTGTATGATAGAGGTACACAAGGCTCCACCACGCGTGCTTCTACCACGCAGTCCAAACCACAAATGAATTCATTTACCACACATGCCTTTACAACGCAATTTCATGGTAAAGGCATGAATGGCAAGGGGGTATGCATGGCTAAGTTTGCCACTACTCTAACCCCTGCCCCAAGCCCTAAATTAAAACCCCCTATCTGCGCTCCTGCCCAAAGCCCTGAATTACATACCCCTACCTGCACCCCCCGCCCTGAGCCCTAAAAATGCCCATTCCTTAACTTCTCCCCCAATCCCAGCCTTTAAAGCTACCCCAACCCCCTCCTCCTGCCCTTAGTCCTAAAACTTGCCCCTTCCTTAAAAGTACCCTGAACCCCTCCCCGAGCCTTAAAAATTTGCCACTGACCCCCCCGAAAGCGCCCCTCAGACCAGAGCCCTAAAAACTTTACATTGAACCCCCAATCCTTAAATTACAAACCCCTATCTGAGCCCCCCACCCTGAGCCCTAAAAATGGCCTATTCTTTAACTACTCCTCCAAACCCAGCCCTTAAAGCTACCCCAACCCCCTCCTCCCCCGAAAGCTAAGCCCAGACCCGGCCCCAGCCCCACTTACCTGTCTGAGTCCGCTTCCCGTTTTGACGCTCCTGTTTCTGTTTCGATTCTCCGCCCATCACAAACACTAGAGCGCATTTGCCTTAACCACGCATATGTGTGGTGTAGGCAAATGCGTTGTTGGGGCAAACGTTGTTACGCTTGCGGGCTTCCATAACTCGTGGCTCTGGCCGCGCAGTTCCAGATGTTTCCCTGTAAGACATAGTATTCTAAAGCTTTAGACCATAGGATCCAAATATGCGGTCCTTTGTATATAAGGGATAAGCAAATAAGACAGGGATAGAGAAAATCTACCCCATCCTATTTTCAGGGGCCCCCTCTGTTTGAGTGGATAACTATATAAGGCCTATTTGTGAGGAGCATGTGAGGCTTACATAAGTAAGGCGTGTGTATTTAAGGCCTTGGTTTGTAAGCTACTATGTAAGGACCGAGTATGTAAAAACCTGGGTCTATAAGGCCAAGGCACAATGGTGAAAAAAGTAGGTCTTAAATTGACATCAGAGAAAGAGGCAGAAGAAGCTGTTCATTTCTATCCCTAAGGGAGAAATATCCACTTAAAGGGGGTCTGCTAAATATTTCAAAGTGATCTGAAAAAAATAAACCCTCTTGGAACAGTTTTAGGCCAAAGAAAGCCAGAAATAGAAGTTATGAAGTGGAGGCTGTATGTTCAAAAAGAAACTAATACATCTGTACTGCTGGTAAATGAAATGAAACCCACAGGACACTTCTTCTACTTACTTAAATTAAAGTACATATATGATCAGTTATCTTTATATGAGCATTGTCTGGTCGCTCACACCCATCCTCACCAAGGGGCTCAGGAATAGGGCCTTGATCAATCAGGATTTACTCCAAAGGTGAAGCTCTCCGATATGCACTTATAGTGTGAGAGGTATATGCGCAGTTTAGTAAATGTGAAATTATTGGTGAATGGAGATGCCCGACCACCCAATTAAACAATTTCTTGCTCGGCCACTGATGTCAACTTACATTTGTTCCCTCGTTAGCTAGAGTCGAGCTTCACCTTGTAAATATTTGATAATTGTCATTTTAACGGCTGATAAATTTCAAAAGACCTACACGTGTGAAGAAACAGGCAGTCTCCACAGCACTAGATCATCGACCCTATTTCTATGTACATGTAAATAAGAAATGCCAGTGAGCCACGACAATGAAACATGCAGCATCTGATTTAGGCATACTAAAAGACGAGAACAAAACCAGTGACCACGAATATACATACCTGTTATTTAATATTGACATAGAAGAGTCGAAGCTTCCCAAAGGTCATTAATTATTGATGGATCAGCAGATTTCAGAGAATCGGTGATGCTCTGAGAATCAGGTCTGATGTCAACAATGTTTTAATGTTCATGAAAGAACGGTTATGTTTTTTTTCTCCCCATCTGCAGTATTCTCCTGTTTTTGAAATGTAGAGTTGCTTAAATAAGACAGATACAACAAACAGATAAATAATGTCAGACACTCTAGTGACGTTTTTGCCTGTTATGTAGAGAGGGTGCTTCCATAAAATTGTATTAAATTGTGCTCAACCGCGTAAAATGCTTCTAATTTTTAAATCACGGGCAGGCACCGTTTTCCAAAAATAATACTATTAAATGTCGGGCAGACAGAAGTGGCTTGCTTGACGTTCCAATGGCTGTGACTGAAAAATATAGCTTCTCTCCATAGGTTCCTAATGTAAACAGCGTACGTATCGGCTTCACAAAATAGCATGTAACACGCCCAGGGTATAGACATTCGGACGAAACATTATCCACCTTGTGGTGTGAGGAAAGGCGCCGGGCAAGGCCTGTCTCTTCTGCCATGGAGTTAATATGCACGTTGCAAGGACAGAGTGTTTAGCGGCTGGAACAGAAGTTCCTTGTGGTCTTTTTCATCCACGTTTGCATGAAATTTGAAATGCATATTTATTTTCATGCAAGAAATGATTGATTTTATATGCCTTTCAGAGAAAAAAATATATATATGTGTGTGTATATATCTATATATATATATATATATATATATATATATTCACAGAAAAAACCATAGGTTATAGACCATATATAGTTAGGAATTAGCATTTACAAAACCTTGAAAATTCACTGAAAAAACCATAGGTTATAGACCATATATAGTTAGGAAATAGCATTTAGAAAACCTTATTTTACTCACACAAAACCATTGAAATTCCATATATAGTTAGTTGCACTAACTATATATCGCGCACCTGCAATCCACTGCTGATGATGTCACATATTACATCATTCATGACATGGTCAGTGACATCACTGATGACATCACTGATGACATCTCAAATGACATCACTGATGACATCACTGATGACATCTCATTTGACATTACTGATCACATCACTGATGACATCATTCATGTGATGATACAATGAACCTCTTCAGACTCTAATATAACCTTAGATACACTCAGTGTAAACAGACACTCACAGACTGTCACTCATCCATGGAGTTACTCACACACCTAGTCAGTCTTGCAAAGAATCAATCACACCTCGATTTCCTCAACTATATAGTTATACACACCTTACTTATTGGAACATATAATAACACATATTTACTCTGTTATACAATCCCTGATACAAGTTCACAATAATCCATACAGCCACTCACACATTCACTGGCTCTTATGCACAGTTATTTATATATGTCAACTATCACATGTACTGTGTTTTACATATGTACTTACTTTGACATGTAGCACTGAGATATCCATTCACTCACCAATACACTCATGCACACAGTCAACCGCCCATACAGATGTTTCCACATGCACTTTTGAACCCATACATCTAGTGAATCAACTGCTCACACATCTATGCACAGAGTCATACACCTCCCAGACACCCACACACACACTCAGTCTCCCATACAAATACTTGGGCAACTAATCAATAACCCATATAGTTAGTCATATAGCTAATGATCAACACATGCATCAGATTACAAAACAACAGACACAATGATGCACAATTTAAAACAGTTTAGTCACTAACCCATGCACTCAGTGAGACACATTTAATCACTCACTTATACAGTCAGTCATGCACCTACTAAATCCTTCATCCAGACACTTATACATCCACTCATTCTTCAATATGTAAGACATATTTTAACTTCACAGAAGCATACAGTCACTGGATGTTGTCATCAGTGATGTCATCAGTGATGTCATTTGAGATGTCATCAGTGATGTCATCAGTGATGTCACTGACCATGTCATGAATGATGTAATATGTGACATCATCAGCAGTGGATTGCAGGTGCGCGATATATAGTTAGTGCAACTAACTATATATGGAATTTCAATGGTTTTGTGTGAGTAAAATAAGGTTTTCTAAATGCTATTTCCTAACTATATATGGTCTATAACCTATGGTTTTTTCAGTGAATTTTCAAGGTTTTGTAAATGCTAATTCCTAACTATATATGGTCTATAACCTATGGTTTTTTCTGTGAATTTCATTGGTTTTTTAACAGCTAATATCTGTAGCTGTAAAATGTATTCTTCTTTAAATCCAAAAATATATTTTATATGTTTATGAATAATTTTTTTTTAAAATATTTTTTTTTCTTCGTTCCCGCTTCGCGAATCGGGAAGCTTCCCGTTAGCTGACCTTGATGCCGCGAAATAGACCGCGAGCCGGTAAACGTTTCTTTACCGCAAGTGCCGCGTTAGAAAACAACATCGTGACGCCTCCCGTCCGCATGACGTTCCACGTTGTCGCTTGATACGTCATATGACGTGCTACGTTAGCAAACTGGTACGCGAAGCGAGTGCCAAAGCGCAGGTTTCTGGAAGCAAACCGGGAGGCCCTGCAAAGCGCTTAACGTAAACACAGCAAGTCATGTGACTTGGTAATAACACTTTTCATTGGTTCATTTCACTTTTGGTTTCCTAATGATGTAAGACTAGGTCATATAATCTAAAATGAACACTTTTGATTGGTTGAGAACTCTTGTTTTTCCCAAATGATGAAAATCCCTCCTTCTTTCCTCACTCTGACTTTCATCATTGTGAGAGAAAGACCCTTTGTGATCACTGAGCAATGGCTTCTTTAGTAGCTTCAGCTGGTGCTTCCCCACCACCTCCACCACATCCAAGGAAGAGTGGACCACCTGCTCAAGTTGTAATTCAACAAGAAGAAGAAGAAGAGGAACAGGAGGACGAGCACGAAGAGAGGCAGTTTTTGCCTGAGCAGCCCAAGACGTCTCACCGGAAAGAAAACTTCATTTGGCAATTTTTTAAAATTCCCAAAGGTCAGAAAAAAGTAAATGCAAGATACGTAACTTGCCTTATATGTCAAGATAGACTGTCCAGAGGGACCGACAAAAAATACAGTTTCGGAAACTACACAATGCATCGCCATATGACTAGGTGGCATCCTAACAACTACAGTGCTGCACAGTTTCGGAACGACCTAGATAATCTCCCTATTATGGCCAGAAGATCTGTTGTACCGGAAGTAACGGGACCAGAGGGCAGGGAGATGGTGCCAAATATACAAATGAGATTTGGTGAAGTAAAACACACCTGCGTATTTTGCGATGGATTCATTTCCTACGGAGAAAGAAGCATCACTCTGATCAACAGAGCTATTGACTATCATATGCAAGTTTGTCCGAAACGCCCAAAATAATAAATACTTCTTTTTTTTGTTTTGTTGCTCCTGTTGAGCCCTTTACAATGAATCGTTTTCATTGCCCCCTCCAAGAAAAACCCAAAAAAATATAAAACTGTTTCGAAAAATTCAAAAACAGTAAAAAAATGTTCAGAAAAATAAAAAAAAAAGTTCTTTTCAGAACTACCTCCCCGTTATTAAAAAATTGGTACAATATTTGGAACTGTGCCAACCTCTATTTCTCTTAGTTCGCTTCCTAGTTCGCTCGCTGGTACGCGAACTGGAAGCGAACCAAAAACAGTAAGTATAAGGGAAGGAAACACACACTTATGTTAAAAGAAAGACAGCTATAGGGGAGTAAACTAGAGATACTATTACCCATAATCCACTACTGATGATGTCACATATTACATCATTCATGACATGCTCAGTGACATCATCAGCAGAGGATTGCGGGTTTTTTGGCAACATGCCTTATCCACGGTTTAATAACGCTGCCTTTTGCTTTATATAAGTTTTCAAATTGTATGAAATATATACCAATAGGTCTTTATGAACCTTTAGGTAGTGCTTTTGTTCATGAGGTCTGGTCGCTTCCATACACATACAGATGTTTCAAAGATGATCAAGAAGTTTATCTGAATGGAGAGGAATGCACTGAGACGCCAGATCATTCACTAATGTGTAGGCACATACAGTTACACGATTCATGCAACAAACACCGACCAAATATGGCTTGCGTGTTGCAAGGCACGCCAGTTCCTGCTATCATCCCCACGTTCAAGTTGTTGGAAAATGGTAGTTATTTGATGCTCAATAATGAAGATTGTTCTGAGTTAATTAAAAAGTATTCCTTTTATCGTAACAGTAAGTGAACGGGTTATTTGCTGCAGAAATGTTCTATTTCCTCCCACACATGAACATAGGGAGTTTTCAATCTGGCCACAAATACCAACCTTGGGACACGTTTCAACGGCATGACAAGAATAAGAGCTCTTTTGTCTCAGAGAGAGGTGGCCTTGAGTTCGGCCCGTGAAACTTTCGTACTTCACATAGCGAACACCCGTACACAGGTTTGCCTTTCAATTTCAGCAACATGTTTCCGACTATCTTTAACGCATCCTCCACAAAATCCCTGGCACACTTTTTTAAAGTTGTTACCATTGGTCTCGTGACTTCATTTGAGAAAATCTTTGGAGTCATCCCTGCTCCCTTTCATTCCATTTTCTCCACTCTGGTTCGTGGATTGCATTTTTACTTGCATTACCAGCGGACGCTCTTGTGCTTTTTTACATTTTTAAATATGGATGTCCCTCCTATGCAACCTCCGACCCTGCAGCTGCTGACACTGTTCCGCAATCGCATGCTAGAATATTATGGCACAATGCCGTTGGCGATATTAAGCACGGCATATGGATTATCTTTTCGGTTCTCCTACTTCACCTGTGTCCAGCCTGTATTTCACTGCCTGACCTGTGATTTCGATTGGGCCATTGATTTGTGTCTCTGCGGACCGGTTTCTCCTGACGTCGACTTTAATGAGCTGATGACTCCTATCATTACTCACGAGTTGATTTGTCCTGGCGAAAGGATTATGGCTGTGGCATTGATGCATGGACTACTTGGTCCCTGGAATTTACTGGCGGCAGCACAGTCTTTCTTGGAACACAGCTTTCTTGAAAACCCACCGAGCTGTCCTCTGATGGTGATAGAGGATCCGGTGCTGGGAGAGCACGTATGTTCTTTTCCGCTTTTAAATTGGATGGCTGAACTGTTTTCGGATGAAGACGGTGACTTCCTATTGGAGGCTGTTGCAGCTTATTTTGCATACACAGTTATGTCATAGACCTTTTTCATGTTTGATATGCTGAGTACTAGCATTTCATTGACAATTCATTGACTTATTTGTCAAGTTTTTATTATTTACCTTGCCTATTGGCTTAAGACTCGATAAAGTACTTGGCTGTTTTATTTTTCTTTAGCATTGAATTTTCCTAGTTTTTAATGCTTTACCTTGCGGACCGTCCACATATAAACTTGCAATCTGCTCTCATGAGATGGCACTTCTATTATCTTATTCAGTTCGTTTCCGGATCATGAGGAGGTGTCATCTAGGTCCTGGATATCTTTACACCGTGTTAAGTTAGCATGGGCTCATTACCGGTTTAAACGCCATTTTTCCTTTTTTGCAACTTCTGCACACGACACTTAGTTGTTGCTTTAGCTTTCCACCTAGTAGTTCATCGTGGTTTACATGAGAATAATATGTTATTGGTCTACTATCTGCTTTACTTGTTAAACTATATCTGTACAGCGAGTGCTAAAGTTTCAAGAACAACACGATACAGAATTGTTATGAGGTCTGATCTCCACGACTTCATACTCATAACATAAGTGCAACTTCTGCCAATTCTGGGCATGAGGCGGGTTTTATATTGCTTTGCCGAACACACATACACAACAGTTGATGCGGTTCACATGAAGAGAGAGCTGGTGTATGCTGATGTGATTCCTTCAAATCTAAGACACTAAAGTATGGACACGCCCTAAACCAACACAAAGAGACCTTCTTAGCAAATAATATAATATGTGTATTAGGGAGGGTGAGATATAAGCAGCCGCGGGCCGTGGAGGGAGTTACGATGGGGCAGGGAGGCGGGGAGGGGGAGAAGCAGGGTGGAGCCCTCTCTACCTTGCCCCTCCCCCTCCCCGCCTCCCTGCCCCACCGTAACTCCCTCCACGGCCCGCGGCTGCTTATAAGTGTTGCTAACTCTTATTCATTTACAGCATGTTAACATACTGTCACCATTCGCTTTTTATGTACTAGTAACTATGCTGGTAATTTTGCTACTGATAATATGTGTACTTGTATTCTCCACCCTGCTTCTCCCCCTCCCCGCCTCCCTGCCTCACCGTAACTCCCTCCACGGCCCGCGGCTGCTTATAAGTGTTGCTAACTCTTATTCATTTACAGCATGTTAACATACTATCACCATTCACTTTTTATGTACTAGTAACTATGCTGGTAATTTTGCTACTGATAATATGTGTACTTTTATTATCTAAGGTACTACGCCTGAGAAGACGGCATTAGTAAATAAACATTTCAAATACACATGTGTTCTTCTTAACTCCATGTTCTGGTTTCTAAGAAATATATAACGACCGACTGTTCATGAGTTCCACGTATCCTGAGGTACTATAAGTTCATATTCTGGATTGTCTAAACATTGAGAGTTTGTTATATCCAATGTGACACTGTACCTAGCTTGCTAAATAGTTTTTGATTACTAACGTGAGTTTTGGGACACCCTAATTCGCCGAGGTTCCAATCCTCTGTCCACAGTTCTGTGTGAGAACAGAAACCCTGCGACAGGGGCACCCCCGACCCTTGCTGGAGCTTCATCACACTTGCGATACAACTCCAGCAATGCGCCACCTTTACGGCACAGATACATCACGCATCTGTGCTGTTTTTGCCCCATGATGCGCCGCATTGTAAATGCAGCACACCATAGGTGACGGAACAGCGGCACAGAATGACTAACACATCCCTGGTGATGCGCCAGTCATCATAAATCTATCCCTATGCTTCTTATCTTGTTAGAGATGAACCGCCATATGTATCATAAAAGTTATTTGCATTTCCTAAATAGCGAACTTTAAGGAATAAATAGCGATTCTTTACCATTCCTAGTTTGCGATGAGCTATTTGCTAATTAGCCGAATGTAGCCCAATGAAGCCCAATGTAGCCCAATGTAGCCCAAAGATGGCCGCCAGACACACAAAAAAACAAATGTAGCCCAAATATCAGCCAGATGTAGCCCAACTATAGCCCAGTGACAGAATGACCAATCAGCTTCGCAAACCTCCGTTACGCGAAGCGGAGCGCTGTTACAGATATATATCTTTTTTTGAACGTTAATTTCTCAAAATCCACTGGAGCACATATATTGAGACCTAGCAAAGGCACATCGGGCTACCAGTCCCTAATATTTTGCCAAGTTTCGTGCAAATCCATTCAGCCGTTCAATTATTATTTTTATTATTTTTTTTTGCCCCGCGGGGCCCTTTTAAAACCTCCACATCAAACCTAGAGGGTCAGCGAGGATCTACTATGCCCCCTTATAGTTATTTCCCCCTTTGTTTTGACCTCCTCTTGTCTCTCGATCCTACCGAGAGACAAGATGGCGGCCGCTACGGACTGTTTGGAATGTTGACAGACGCCGGAGAACCAATCAGCTTCGCTTCACAAAGCTCCGTTGCGCGAAAAGTCCGCGAACCAGAGCGCTAACCGGTCCGCTGTTACAGATATATATCTTTTTTTAAACGTTAATTTCTCAAAATCCACTGGAGCACATATATTGAGACCTACAAAAGGCACATCGGGCTACCAGTCCCTACAATTTTGCCAAGTTTCGTGCAAATCCATTCAGCCGTTCGGGCTAAAAGTGAGGCCAACCGCCCTATGGAAAACTCAATGTTAAAAACACGTTTTGGGACCCCCCTTTTTTCTCGGCCCCCACTGGACGAACCCCCCCCAAATTTTCAAGGGCTGCTCAGAAACAAAATGTGCCATTTTCCTGAAAATTTCAGCCGATTCCGTCCACAAACGCCAAAGTTATTAGACATAGAATTTTCAAAAAACCCATAGAGAAAAAATCCTAACTATATATACCTACTGGCGACCGCCAGTAGGTAATATATATATATATATATATATATATATATATATATATAGATAGATATATATCTCTTGTCTCCTAAGTAGATATTGAAGGCTGTCATGTTAATCTTCTCGTGTGGCAGGTGAAAAAGGCCGGCGCTCCAATATTTTTAGCTCTTTTGCTAAACACTGACAGGTTTAAGTGCAGCCGCCGCTGCTTTAGATGAAAGCCTTTTTAACTTTCTTTCTGAGTGGCAGACAGGGTGGATCCTTCAATCTCAGAAGATTTCAGCATTGGCCTGGGTGTAAACGCCTTGCGGTCTCATGCAGCAGGCGTTGCTACATGGGGGGATTCTGAGAGAGACTGCTAACTATGGTGCCGATTAGGATGGCGGTGAATCCGCATCCTCCGGGCCGGCGGAAGCCACCGCCACATTAGGTTGGCGGTGGGATCAGCGGCGGCTGGCAAGTCCGTCCGCCGCTGATCTGCGGTGTATGCAGGCATATATAGTGGCGGTGTCTTCGCCAGCCTTATTAGGATGCAGGCTGAAACATGCTTTTCCACAGCGGCTTTTCCGCCGTGGAAAAGCATGTGGTCTTTTGTGTTTGGGGTCCCGTTGCGGGCCCCCAGGGTGTCGGGGGTGGTGGGTGCAAATGGGGGGTACCTATGGTACCCCCCTGCATTTACATGCACAAAGCATGCATTTATAACCTTGCTGCTTCAAGTAGCACCCGACGCAAGGTTAAAGATACGGGATGTGACCGCCAGGGTGGCGGTCACATCCTAATTGGTATGGAGGGACTGCCGCTGCCCCTGCGGACGGTCCCTCCACCTCGGGGGTGGCGGACGGACGCAGGTCCGTCCGCCATCCTAATAGGCCTCTATGTCCGCCTTGTTGGTCCACTTCTCCTCTGGTCTGAGCCACATGGAACCAGCACAGAAGTGCAAACCTCTTTGTGACCTTGAGTCCATAAACTCATGGGCTTCAATTCACCAAAATGCCAGGGGTGGCGGAAATGACATTGCATACCCTTTGACTTTAATTGACGCAGATTTTTCCACATGACCTAACTTTGTAATAATTGACTTTGATGAAGTTCTGTAATAACTATATGATTAGTATAACCGCATAACACAGGCAAAAAGTTCTCGGGGCATAATACTTGCACTTGCGGTGAATTGGAATGAGCAAGCAAAGCGTGTAAGCCA
Organism: Lissotriton helveticus; assembly: GCF_964261635.1. Taxonomy (NCBI): domain Eukaryota; kingdom Metazoa; phylum Chordata; class Amphibia; order Caudata; family Salamandridae; genus Lissotriton; species Lissotriton helveticus. Next base: position 764,294,074 of record NC_136071.1, on the reverse strand, counting down.
GACCTCTTCTAGTGGGATTTTTCCCCACTGAAAACAATTTGAAAATAATGGGGCAAATTAGTGCATTTTGAGCCTCCATCTTTACATGCATTTGCTAAAATGCTATATGCGTATGCGCTGAAAGAACACTCATTAAATGCTCAAATCCTTTCACGATGTGCAGAGTCAATGAAACCTGACATTCCCCTGGAGTTTACCCCATTTTTTTTCAAAATGTCCTACAGGTGCCCCTATGAGTAAATAATTACCTTGATTGTTCCAGGGCCAGCATCATGTCATGAGTTCATCCATATTCCATGAATACCGTCTTAAAGAAAAAAATGACATAAAATATGCCTGTGCGAGAAATTTGCAACTTATGCCATTGATATACTATTGGATACCTTTATGTCAAAAATGGCCTCAGTAAGTCTTTGCCACCATTTTGTAATGGTTGCCACCCTCCCATATGCCTGGTTGTCCACCTTTTTTGTCTAGAATTACATAAATTGTGCTAAAACCAGCATTTTGTCACTGTTGTCCTCATGCTAAGAATCTCTTCAAGTATGCAATAATTTTTCACTGGTGTGATATATGCCAATAATTACCTCTACTATTCCAGTACCAGTAGTTTGCTATTGGTGCCCTTTATGCCAAAGTGTGTCAGTGCCAGTATTTCATCATGTGTGTCTGTCATGCCAAGAATTGCTGCAAGTATTCCAGTAGCTTGCCCTGAATGTCTCTATAACCAGAATAATTACCTTCAGTGTTCCAGGGACAACAACAAACTTGCAAGCATCAAATCATATTCTTGTTCACACTTAATGCCAATAATTAACCCCAGTGTGCCACTGCCAGTATTTTGTGACAGAAAAAATTGCTGCAAGTATGCCAGTATCCGTGTTTTGCCCTTGGTGTCTCTGAAAGAGAAGCATTACTTCCAGTGTACCAGGGCCAACAACAAATTCGGAAACATCACATCACATTCTCGCTCAGACTCACATTTACTCACTCACACTCACTCTCACTTTCTTACAATCCCTCATAATCTTTCTTATTCATTCTCACATAGTCATTTCCATTCAGTCGTAATCATGCTATTTTCACTCATTCATAGTTACTGATACTCAGCCACAGGACCAGCCCTTTGTTATGCAAACCTGCCGCAAAGTATTAAAGAAGGATTTACTATCCAACGTAAATCAGAATTTGCATTGCATAGTATCCCAAAGAAACACGAAGTTATGCTGTCGGACGCTTTGCATTACTTTGCATTAAGTGGGCATTCCATTGGTAGTGCATGGGTGTTCCCCTGCAACCACCAAGGTGTTTTGGAACAAATCCCTATCTGCAAACATTGGCAGACAGGAATTAGCACCGAAATCGTACACCTCTTTCAGGCAGGCGTAACTTGTAGAAATCCTTTCATTACTCCTTGTTTTTTCAACTTTGCATGTGTACTACTTTGTCCAGCACACATAAAAATAGGAAAAACCTGAAAGAATAGTTTTTGTACTGGAAGGTACTCCTTTATGTAGAAAACCTATGCAGAAAATGCACAAACCCTTTCACTATGGTGCAATTGTGTGTTCAATGAAGCATGGCTGCTTAATGTGTGCCATCGAAAGGAGCGAGAAAAAATGCACCGTATCTTATTAGGTATGACACATTTTTTCTCTTTCCTTTTGGCACAATGGAGTGCATGCGTTGTAATTGTCGCAGGTGTTTGGCTGGGATTCCTGCGTAGAGTGCATTGCCGTAGTCCAGCCTGCTGCTGACGAGGGCTTGGGTCACTGTTCTTCTTGTTTCGGTCGGGATCCACTTGTAGATCCTGTGAAGCATGCGGAGGGTGTTGTAGCAGGAGGAGGAGATGGCGATGACCTGCTTTGACATGGAGAGGGAGAAGTCCAGGATGAATTCTAGGTTGCGTGCGTGGTCCGTGGGTGTTGGGGCTGCTCCCAGTGTTGTCGGCCACCAGGAGTCGTTCCAGGCCGAAGGGGTGGGGCCGAGGATGAGTACCTCCGTCTTGTCCGAGTTCAGTTTCAGACGGCTGCTCCTCATCCACTCGGCGAGGTCTGTCATTCCTTCGTGGAGGTTGGTTTTGGCGGTGTGCGGGTCCTTGGTGAGGGAGAGGATGAGCTGGGTGTCGTCGGCGTAGGAGATGATGTTCAACTCGTGCTGGCAGGCCACTTGTGCGAGGGGGGCCATATAGACATTGAACAGGGTCGGGCTGAGGGATGAGCCCTAGGGAACGCCGCAGATGATGTTGGTGGCTTTGGATCGGAAGGGCAGGAGGCGGACTCTCTGGGTTCTGCCGGAGAGGAAGGACGTGGTCCTGTCCAGGGCCTTCTTCTGGATGCCGGCTTCTTGGAGGCGTGTTCTTAGTGTGCGGTGGCAGACTGTGTCGAAAGCGGCTGACAGGTCCAGGAGGATGAGGGCTGAAGTTTCGCCATTGTCTAGATGGCGCCTGATGTCGTCTGTGGCGGCGATGAGGGCAGTCTCGGTGCTGTGGTTGCGTCTGAATCCGGACTGGGATGGGTCTAGGATGTTGTTGTCCTCGAGGTGGTGGGTCAGCTGCATGTTGGCTATTTTCTCGATGACTTTCGCCGGGAAGGGGAGCAGTGAAATGGGCCGTAAGTTCTTGAGGTCTTTGGGGTCATCCTTGGGTTTCTTGAGGAGGGCGTTGATTTCGGCGTGCTTCCAGCTTTCCGGGAAAGTCGCTGTGTCGAAGGAGATGTTGATGATCCTCCGCAATTGGGATGCGATGGTTGCGTCGGCTTTGTTGAAAACGTGGTGTGGGCAGGGGTCTGATGGTGATCCTGAGTGGATGGAGTTCATGACCTTGCGTGTCTCTTCGTCGTTGACGTGGGACCAGGAAGTCCACTTGTTGGTGCAGGTGGCGTTCAGGGTGTAGTTTGTTGTGGTTGTGGTGGAAGAGGAGTTGAAGCTGTCGTGAATGTCGGCGATCTTGCGATGGAAGCAGTGAGTCGCACAGATCTTGCAAGGGCTGGATGTCGTTGGTGTTGGCGCTGGGGTTGGAGAGTTCCTTCACTATGTTGAAGAGTTCTTCGCTGTCATGTGCGTTGTTGTCCAATCTGGTTTTGAAGGACGATCTTTTGTAATGTAATGTAATGTATGAAGCTTATATAGCGCATGACTTACCCTGGGGCATCTCCGCGCTTGCTTAGGGAACCCGTCCTGGTATTCCCCTGTGAGATAACCCTGGCAGGGTATCCACAAGGTGAAAGCCAGGCATCCCACCGCGAGGGGCCGATGTGGAGATTAAGCAAGCTATTGCCCAGAGTCGCAGAGTGTGAACCCGTGAGTCGAGAAGGCACCGGAGCGAGAATTATCGAGTCCGTGGAATTATTGAGCCCAAGACCCGCCGAGGCGGGGAATTGAACCCTGGTCCAGGGCCGAACTCAGGCTCCAGGTCTGCCGCCTCTAACCCCTGAGCCACACTTCTCTTGGCTGTTCTTATGAGGTGGTGATGTCTGCGAGTGGCGTCCTTGTGGGCTGCGTGGCTGTCTGGTGTGCGGACGTGGAGCCATTTCTTCTCCAGCTTCCGGCATGTTCGTTTGGCGATCTGGAGTCCTTCGGTGAGCCAGGCGGCTTTCTTGCTGGGGTGGTTGCTGGAGGGTTTCTTGATCGGGCGAAGGGGTTGGCGCAGTCGTCTACCCACTGTCTGAAATTTCAGGCGGCGGCATCTTCAAGACCTTTTCACTGAGTTGTTTGTGTTAAAATCCCTTTGTGGAATCCCATTCATTTGTTTTATTACCACACAAAAAGTAATCCTATCCCAGTAGGTACTTACTGTAATCTCTAATATAGGAGTCATTAATCTGTAGAAGCATTCAGCCAAACCTTTTCACTATTCAAATATTTAATTCCGATGAATTAAATACATATTTTGAGATGTAGCTCTTTTTATGATGCCCTTTTAATGATTGTTCTAGAAAAACAAAATTTGGCCCAAAAAAAAACCTCATAACAATGTGTTTTCAATAAGTTGTTGTTATCAATATTTGACCGGTTTGACCAGACCATCTGTAGCAGGTGAATGGCCATATTTCCGCTTCCTTTATTTGTCTTCGGTTCTTAGGGGTATCCAGAACTGCTTTCCTAAAGTCTGACATCCTCTTACCTTCTTATGAACAATGACATCTTTAACTGATAACCTGATGTCCAAGCATACTAAAATCCTTAAACAATGTCATCCTAATTGATGAGACAAGGACTGGGAAAGATCACTACCTCTAGTGTTATGTAAATTGCGTCACTCCACGTATGTTGTTTCCCAGTCAGTGCCTCTGGTAGTTTGACACATGCGTATTATGGTTTTCAATAACTGCACAGGTGAAAATAGAATATTCATTTTATAACTTGCTCCAGGCCTCATAGTTAGTCTGAATTTTGAGAAGGGCGCATTTAACTATGCCTTCTAATAAGCTATTTCATTTATGTGGTACATAATTATATTACTATATGATACTTTTGGCAACACTTCTATAGATCTCTTTAATTATCTCTGCATCTTATATTGTTGAGGATTTATTTTTTTGTAATTTGAGAAAAATATGCGCTTCAAGGAGGCTTCACCACAATGAGGCATGTCAGGAGTACATGTCAACAGTTCGTTATCTTGTTACACCATGCCTTCAGGAACTTGAGAATGGCCTCTTCCCACCTCTATCAGTAGTGCTCAGGTCTTAGTTGGAGGGGGTTAAATTGGTTTACCACAGTCTTTCTTCATTTTCTTCCCTACCGTTGAAAAATACCACTCACAATGAAAGCCTTCACTCTGGACCCTGGTGTCAATGTATATAGGGATTATAAGCTGTTATGCATTTTATGTATTTATTATTAAGACAAAAGTGTACCACTGCTGTCAAAATCTTCCATATAATAATTTGCATCTCTTACACTGTATCAGTTCCTAATTTGTTAAACATACATGTAGGTGCTCAGTGTTTTTCTTAGGAGTCCACCACTGGTGGTGCAAAGTGCTTTGATTGCAGAAGTTCCAGACTGTCTTACACTGATTCCACCTTAAGCCTATTTCTTCTACCACCCGACACTTTCTGTCTCTTTATCTCACCCTCTCTCGGTCTTTTGCATCCATGCTTTCTCCTTTTACTGCTGTTTTCCTATCTTCCACTTCTTGCCTCGTTCTACCCTTTGTGCCTCTCTCCCATTTGCTCTGGGTCAAAGTCCGATGATGAATAATGAGGTCTCGTCCCTAAAAATGTGTGCAGGCTCGCACCACCTGTAACCATCGGCAGAAATTAAGTACACTTCGGCATTTGCCTCTTGCAGTTTGACATGCAGGTACTTCAGGCATTTATATTGATGCATAGTGAAACTTCTAATTATTTAGTCAGTAGGCGCCTTATAATATAATTCAGGGAAAAAATCAGTTCAAAAATCTTTATTCCGGCCCTAGGCTATAAAAGGACACAAGACAGATAAAAATCGAACTCATTTTAAATAGATAATAAAACCAAACCACAAAAAGTTGCTGTCCAGTCATATATAATCAAATTATATACATCACCACAGCTAGGCTTGAATTGATTCAATCACAGTTATAGGGTGATACATAGTAAATATTCTTAACTGTAGATCCTAAATTAAAACAATAAAAGAGCAGGAAGTAAAAGCATGACATTATTCCCTCAAAATGTAATATGCAAAAATTGTATGATGATGTTTAATTATTCATTTGATCAATAGAGAGAGCAGTCTATTCCTGGGAGTTCTTGGTTATCACATGCCTTGCTCTGAATCTCCACATTCTCAGCAAGTAACGGATAAGTGAATACACCAGTGGTTTACCTGTATCAGTCTTCAAAATCCTGAGGACCACTCTATTGTCCTTAACACCCAAGTTCTTGACCGAAATTGACCATCGACTCCTAGTTGGCCTATAGATCGGGCAAAAAAACAAAACATACTCCGTAGTCTTGACATGGTCACTGCGAACCGTACACCTTTTATTGTTAGCACTCAGTGCTCGTAACCATTTAGCAGTGAACTCGTGAAGTAGCAGGGATCCATATCGTAACTGCAAGTAAAGACGTTTTTACCGTGGTGGCGCGATCTCTCCAAGGAAATTCTCCTTCTCATAGGAGTCCTTAGCCAAAAGAAAGGTGTCTGTTAAAATGCCATAGCTCACCTGTGTGCTTAAGAGAGAATCCCTATGCAGCCAGTAAGCGTTTTTAATACCAGCCTTGGAAACAGACCCTGCCACCTGTGGTACTGCCACCAGACCTGGACATCCAATCTCCTAAAAAGTATCCTTCACGTATTGTAACGATGGGGTGCCACAGGAAGTGGAGAAGGAGATTCTCTCCTCAAGCCCTTGCTTATAGGATTCCAATTCTGGAGTTGCCCAAAACCTTCTTCAGTAAAGCAAGGGGCGTAATCTTACACTGGCACTAATTGGTTTTAGCCCAGAATCCAGCACAAGTGGTAACAGAGGGGCGCTCATTGGGACTCCGACCAACTGTGGCACAAACCTTTCTACACCGACTAGCGATGGTGTACCCAAGTGCCCCCACAGCTCCGCACCATATATGGCAATACCTGAGACCTGTAGCTTGTATATTTGCAATGCCGGCTGGGATGGGCGAAACTGGAAACCCATCAGTGTCTTAATGATTCCACCAGTGCTTTGTTTCATGTTTAGCCTTCCCTGCACGATATGTAATATAATTCAAATATAGCCTGGCCTGAATGAAGACAAACTTCTTTCTCTTGGCCGTATAGTGAGTTATTTAATTTATGTTTTACTATACAATCATAGGCTGCGCACATATATGGGGATTTACCAATATGCTGTATTGTTTAAGATTCTTTGGTTTCAGCAAATTGTGTGAAGGATGTGTACTATTGATTTATACTATAATCTCCAGCTCACAGCTTCAGCTCACGTACACAATACGATACATGGGTTTTTATATTATCTAAATATACATAATATGTAGTAAATAAAGAACACTTACTCTGAAAGATCTACAAAAGTATTGAAGAACAGGAAATTAAGGAAATATCTAGAAATGAGGCCTTCTGGTGCCTCATACTTGCTTACCAGATACATGCTGCTGGAGGGACAGATAGAAACCCAGGTACATTAACACTATCCAATTAAGTCTTTAACTGCTGAATGTTTTCCAGAACAATATTGGGGGTTATTCCGGCCTATGCCTTCATATATAATTTTTTACACATTGTAGGAAGGTAGGAGCTGACTACATGGTTACCCCCACATTTTGCAGGTGTTTAGTCTATCTGTTTTCTTCCTTTAATTGCAATGTATGTACTTTAGGTACACTCCAGATTGGATACTGGAGTACCCTTATCAGTCCCTAGTATATGGTACACCATGTGCCCAGGGCATAGGTACCCCAGGGGCCTCCCATGGGCTGCAGCATGTATTATGCCACCCCTGAGAGGCCAGCCAAACTGACACAACAGGCCTGCTACTGCAGACTGTGTAAGATGGTGCTTGCACCACTTACTGAGATATAGGTTCAATATATCTCTCTAAATCACTGCACTTAAATACCTATCAGTCAACCCTATGGCAGGCCTTATCAATCCTGAAGGCATGGTGCTGGGTTTTATGTGAGAGGGTGCCCCTGCATGAGCAGAGACCCTCTGCAACCTTCGGAGGCTATTCTCCGGGGTTGTCCGTGATACAGCCAGACATATATGTTTAAGTGCATTATAACCTTGTAGTAAATGCTAACTTTATAACGGCTGCTTAGAAACATGTTGTGTTTGGTGTCAAACACCTTGGAATCATACTTCCACACCAGTAACTGGTGTGGGAGGTATAATTCCACCCTTCTAGAACCACTACTTTGGGTCACTGGTCTAACTGGTACCAGCTTTCTCGACCTGGGCAGCACAAATTGGATGCTGCCAGCCACAATCACAATTCTGCTCTCCTGCTACTGAGCCAAGCTCGAGCAGAGGAAGGCATGACAATAGGCATCCTGTCACAGGTCACAGGGAGGTGTGACCACCTCCCAGATAGGATTTAGGGTATTAGGGCTGGGTGGGTGCACAAAGTCTGCACTGGGGGCACATTTGATGTCCCTGTGCATAGTCCAGCTCAAACCAGTTTTGGGAGCCATTGGCTCCTGCTCTGGCATGAAACTGGACAAAGGACATGGGTGTAGCCACCACTCTGTCTTGCCCTTCCCCTAGGACGGTCCACAGAATCTTTCCAAACCCTTCCCATGGGTATAAAGTGGGTTACCTGACTACAGATTTTTAGATTTTACCGGGACAAGATTCTGCTAAGAGGAAACCATGTACTTCTCCCTTGCTCCTGAGGACTCCAAAGATTTCAGCAACACAGAAGGTGGGTTCCCGAAGGTCCCTGAGGTTGATCTGCCCTCAGCGATTTTCCAGTATCCAGTATCCCTTGTGGGGGCAGTGCAACCCGAACCCCTGTGCACCGTCTACATTTGCAGTTGCATATCCTTAGTGATGATTTCTGAGCCTGTGCTTTGGGCTCCATGTAGCCCCAACCCCAAGCAGTATTTGCACTGAAGATTTCAGGCCTCCACTATCCACTATAGTGTTCTGTGGGCTGGTTCTTTGCAAACTTGCTTGAGGTCTCCTCACGATTCCTGGTCCCTTGGCCGGTGGGTCCTGGCGAGGGTCACCTTGTTTGTTCTTGGGCTTACCTGTTTTTTCCAGATGGGCCCTGACTCTCCATTGCTTGGAGAGTCCCCTGGACCTTGCTGGTCTACTCCTTAACCTGTTTCCTCTTACAGCGTGGGGTAAATTTGCCAAGGCTTGTTGGTGCTCTAGCCAGACATCAACCCGGATCCTGGTTGTCCTCAACATCTCCTGGTCCCTGTGGCTGCAGAGTCAAGCAACCCTTCTTTGCACCTGAAGCAACCAAGATCGGTGGGCATTCGACTACAGAGGCCCTGGTCACCTGAAGTGACCCAGACTCTGTCCCCTCTGCTTTCAGGTTCTTCTCACCTTGAATCCAGGCTTGGATTCCATTGGACACTCTTCGCCTTCCAACCAGCAGTACTCTTTGCAGCTCTCCATTGAAAATGAAGAAGGTCCCCGACACCACTTGACCCCTATGCACCGGCTCCTCTGGGATAGGTAACACGGGTACCTTGGTACTCACTGATGGGTTGGCCTTAGAACTTCCTATGTTCCAAAGGGTTTGCTCGAAGTCCTCATAGAAGTGTCCTTAAACTTTTCTTTTTTTAAACCTTTATTTATCAGTTTCATAGTTAACAGAAAAACAGACAGTTAGGTTACATTCATACGAGTCACAATCTCTTGACAATCATATAGGTACAGTGCTTGAGCCAATGATCAGAACAGGCAAGAATATACATGTGTCGGTCCCTTCCAAACCCAGCAATACATTCACTGCATAGTATCAATCAATATAGTTACAGGGACATGGGAATCAGGGCTCTCAGGTCAGGGCGAGCAGCATGCCATGAGAGAATCACCCCGAGGTTTCCAGCAATACTCTACGTCATACAGAAGAAAGTCTATCAGATCCCCCCCACTAGTGTTAAAATGCAAAATAGTGGCAAGCAGCTATCTATGGGTCATGCAGTTAGCCTCCATCATCCGATTCGTCATGTGACGTTGCAGTGTTCAACAGGTAAGCCTGTAGAGGACCCCAGAAATCATTTGGTCTGTTGCAAACTGGTAACAGGTCAGCATAAATATTATGTTGTTCCTGACAATAAATAACATCCTCTAGCCATTCCTTAAACTTAGGGGCTCTCCCTCTACCCCAGCGACAAGCAACTCTCCTCTTTGCAATCAGTAGTACAGTGTCGACCAACCTACGAATTGGCTTAGGTATATTCAGTGTATATCCCAATAGCATAATTAATGGGCCTTTATGAATCGCCCCTTCCGTCATAATCTGCAATGCCTCATGTACCTGTGTCCAGTATTCGTGCACTCCGGGACACTCCCATGCCAGGGGGATAAATCCTGCCCCCTCTGCGTGGCACCGAGCACATCTATCGTTATTCGCCACTTGGAACCGCAGCTTACGAGCTGGCGTATAATAAAATCTATGCAAGAATTTGAAATTAATTATTTTCAGTCTACTACTAGAAGATATACTAGCCGTGATGGCACAACAATATTTCCATTGGTCTTCGGTAATTTCTTGGCCCATATCAGCACTCGACAAACGACGCGCCGGACTCTCAACTCCCGCACGCTGCAATCTAATGTTATTATACAATCTAGAGACAAGATGGCGTCCATCTGACAGCAGCATGACATGCAATGGTAGAACCACCTCCTATTCGTCTGGGAAGTGTATCAATACATCCCTCAACCCCTGTCTCAGTCTGATATAATAAAATACCTCCAGTGGAGTAGGCTGCACTTCCTGAAACAACTGCTCCCTGGTACGGAAGTGCCCATTAAGGAAAAGGTCGCCCCACTTAGCAATCTTAACACGCTTGCACATTAATTGGAATCCCTTCTCTTGCAAAAGCGACAAACGGGGGTGGTATGTGAGTGGCATTAGGGGGGAATACAGCTGCGAGGCCTTCAGAACTTTCATTAGACGATGCCACGCGTCAATAGTACACGTTACTGTGGTGTACGGTGTGTCTATGTCTCCCACCGTGCCCAGAATCATGCCACTGAGGGGAAGAGATTGTGCAATCCAACCCTCCACTGCAATTTGCGGCATAAAAGGTGTAGGATTCATCTAATGGTATGCATACTACGCCTGGGCACTGATGTAATAGATTTCGAAGTCTGGGACTTCAAAATCACCCTTTTCATAGGGTTGAGTTAAAATGGACCATCTTAACCGCGGCTGCTTGCCTCCCCAAAAGAGGCGAAGAACTCTGACCTCAATCGGTGAAAAAAGTAAGCACCAGGATAATAAGGAATATTCTGAAATAGATACAGAAACCGCGGCAGCACTACCATTTTTCTAAGCGACGCCCTGCCTGCCATAGACAACGGCAGTGTCATCCACCGCGTGACACTGTCCGCTAGTTTCGTGATGGCTACACCATAATTAAGTCTAAGTGTTTCTTCCTTGTCCAGGGAGATTACAATACCCAGGTAGCGAAGGTCTGTGTGCACCATTCCAGTGGATAGTCCAGCTGAAATTTCGTCACCGCACTCGTGAGCGGAAAAAAATGCGATTTCTTCCAGTTAATCTGCACCCCCGACATCCTTCCAAAAACCAGGAATTCACGCAAAATAGGGTTAAGGGTGACCTGTGGGTCCTTCACATACAGCGTGATATCATCTGCATATAGGGACACCCCTATCTGGTGCTGAAAACAGCTAAAGGCACTAGCCCTGTGCATTTGACGAATACGACACCCAGGGGTTCTATTGCTATAGCAAAAAGTAAAGGAGAAAGGGGGCATCCCTGTCTGGTGCCCCGTGTTATTGACATCTGAGAGGACAGCACGCCATTAATTACCACTCTAGCAACTGGCTTGGTATAAAGCAGCTCTATCCATGCCACGAACAATTTCGGAAACCCCATTCTGTGTAATATATTAAAAAGGTTTTTCCATTCAACCGAGTCGAACGCTTTAGTCGCGTCAAGGAATATGGCAGCGACTGGGAGCTCCGGGGCAATAGTTGGCAGCAAGGAGAACAGCGTGCAAAGATTATGAGTAGTGGCACAAAGCCAGACTGATCTGGCAATACTATCTTAGTCATAATTAGTGATAGGCGTGTGGCAAGTACCTTAGCGAGGATCTTCGCATCGCAATTGATAAGGGACAGCGGCCAATAGGAATCAGTGTCCAGTGGGTCCTTACCCGGCTTCAACAGGGAAGTTATCACTACCTCTCTCATCGAACCCGGCAATTCCCCAACTTCCAGCGACTCCTCATAGACCTCCTTCAGGACCGGCGCCATAGTATCTACATAACATTTATAAAACTCGGCAGGCAAGCCATCTAGACCCGCCGCCTTGCCATTAGCAAGTGCCACAATTGCGTCTCTTATTTCATCAGTTTCCAGAGGAGCCCCCAGAAACAGCCTGTGCACGTCGCTTAACCAGCAGAGGGCAATATCATCCAGGAAGCCCCCCACATCCACCACATTCGTTTGTTGTGAAGTATACAGCTGCCCATAGTGTGCCAAAAACTCCTCTTGGATCCCCTGCGTATCCTGACAGCGCGTACCCTCTGGCGTGACTATTTCAAGTATAGAGTTATTGAATCTCGGTTTCCTCGTGATGGCTGCAAGTACTTTACCCGGTCGCTCCCCTTCACAATATCTCCGTGCAGTCCAGTATTTTCCCCTATACTTTACTTCCCTCATTGCCTCTTCCTCATACTGTGAGAGCTTGTCTCTGAATTTTTTATGCACTCCTGGATCAGACCCTCTTGCCATTACGGTTTCAAGTTCCTTCAGCTCTTGCTCTAACTTCCCAATTGTCCTTTTAATGTCCTGCAGCACCTCACAGCTTTTTAATATACAGAACCCTCTTATCGTGACTTTAAAAGCTTCCCACACCATTTCTACACTTGCTACTGACCCCTTGTTTCTGGGAAAAAAACGCCTCTATTTCTTCTCCCAGTTCCGCCTTAAACACCGGATCCAGCAATATAGAGGGGAACAATCTCCATGGCGGTCGTGTTTTATCATGTCCCGAACTGCCAGTTGTACCACCACTGGGCAATGGTCTGAATATGTCCTTGGCAGATGTACGACTTTACCCATGCCTATACTAAGTCCACGGGACACAAAACAGTAATCAAGGCGAGCCCATGTGTTGGCATATGTTGTGAAATGCGTTCCCTCCCTTTGTGTAGGGTGAGCGAACCTCCAGCTATCCACCAATCCTGCCTCCTCAAGTATGCCTAGTAGGACATCTCTCGCTTGTCGGTTATATTGACCACTTCCATCTGACCTGTCTGCGCCAGGGACCAATGCAACATTAAAATCCCCACCCCAAATGATATGGGTAGCACCCACTCCGATCACATGCCCCCAAAGTGTTGTGAAGAAGTCTGGAGTGTCCACATTAGGGGCATAACAATTCACTATCACTACAACATCAGTGCCTAATCTGCCCCACAATATGACATAACGCAGTTGGGATCCAGGAGTTCCCCTAATACCTGAAATGCAATCGACTTCTTAATCAGCACTGCAACCCCTCTAGCATACGAGGAATATGATGAGAATTTCCTAATCGTCGCCCATTTACTCGCTATCTTGGGATCGGAACGGGGATGTATATGTGTCTCCTGTAACAACGCTATATGCACATTATGCCTATCCAAATATGCAACTACATTCCTACTCTTTCTGGCATCATTTAGGTCCCGCACATTCCAGGACATTATTGATATCTTACTCACACCACCATCAGCCATTTACCCTACCCGTGCCCTTGGTAATATGCTTGTCTCACTGCATCGACCATAGCCCGTCCGCACCATAGTACCACGTCCATTGACTTCGTAACTGCATTCGTAACCACAGTCCAGTGTAACCACACTTTCCGTCCCCACCCCCCACCCACTGACATCCCCCAACCATGTCAGACAATCCCCACACCACCCCCTCCCCTCTCCCCATCACTTACATGAACACTTAGCCCCAACATCTTCCACCCCACGATTATCAAAGCCATCACAACTTGCATGCGGTCTACCCCCCACCCAGTACTCCCACCCTGCAGCATCCCCAACTCGCCATTTCCGTGGTCATCCCATCCCACCTGCAAAAAAACAACCCATAGCGCAAAACCAAACATAGTCAAAAGTTCAGTATTAGTCCAGTACCAGGGGGAATACCCTTCGAGGGAACCATCTAGTGGGTCACACTGCCACCTCCCCACCCCTAGCCCAACGACCATGTGTTCCTCTGGGCTATGACAGGGGGGGGCGGGTCCTGGGAAACTTTACCACCGGAACCACCGCAGAGCAGCACCGTCCTGTTTCTAAGTGTTCAGCGTCCATAGCTCGGTGTGCCTGTAGCGCTTCATCCATCAACCCTCCCTTCACAGATTAGTCTCTTCGCTCACTTGCACAGTGCATGCTTAGGATTCTTCCTCCGGATCCGGTGTCCCTGCTCTACCTGCAGGTCCCTCTTCTCTCGGTCTCCCGTGATCCAGCTTCAACGATTTCAAGTAGTCTTCAGCTTGTTGCGGGTAATTGAAGAATCTTTGCTTTCCTTGATGATTCACCCTAAGTTTCGCCGGATACAGCTAGGCATAGTCTATTTGAGCAGCCCTCAACTTTTTTTTAACCGCAATGAACTTACGCCTTTCCTCTTGGACTATCGGCGTGAAGTCTGGGTAAATCGAAAAGGATATGCCATCATAGTTCAATGTTTTCTTGGTGCGAGCCGCTCAAAGCGCCACGTCCCGGTCCCTATAATTGAGCAATCTCGCTATTATTGGCCTCGGAGGGCGCCTGGTTTCGGCACCGGACCAAGCGATCTGTGAGCCCTCTCGACTATAAATTGAGTAGAGAATGCGTCAGCACCGATTGCAGCTGCGAGCAGTTTCTCAACATACACCTCCATACGTCCAGTATTGGTGGATTCCGGCACATCTGTGATACGTATGTTATTCCGCCTACTTTGGGCTTCTAAATCCTCATTTTTGGCTGCTATGACCCGCAAGAGATTTTCCATTCTGGATAGCTGTGTAGTATTCCCTGCAGTAACATCATCATTTTCGGAAATGCGCCGTTCCGTTTCGACAATCCGTTCTTCGTGTTGGTCCATCTTGTGGACTATAGCATCCATGCGAGACGACATCCTATCCACTTTCTCCACTACTGTTGCAAACCCTTGTCTAATCTCCTGTAGCAGGCTTTGTGTGTTCATGTCTGCAGTGGACGGCTCCCCAACAGTTCTATCTGCACCCTGCGAAGAGTTCTTGTCTTGACTTGTATTTGAGCCCTTTTTCGAGTTGTCGAACGTGAGTTTCGGCTGTCTGGCATCTGTTCGACCCATTATGCCACACCTGGTCGTTGGAGGATCAACTGTGATGTCTTCCGCCTATGCCCAGTTCGGTCCCAGTTCCTTGCACTAGGCTGCAGTGCGAATGCACGAGCCCGCCGCGGTAGGCTCGGTGTCCCCAGTCCGCACACTGTGCTCGCCTCAGGGCAGCTGTCCTTTGGGGGAGCGGACCTCCTATCAAATGCTAGTTTCGGTTGTCTGCATCCGGTCGGCCCGTTATGCCGCACTCTGTGTTAGGTGGATCAATTTGTCTACCTCGCTTTGTCTCAGTCTCAGCCACCAGTGTCAGGCCGCACCGCTTGGACCCACGTGCTCCGCAGCAGCCCACCTCAGCTCGGATGACCACAATCAAGCACCAGCTTCACCAAGTCGACCCCCGTGCACAGGCTCCGCAAGCGGCCATGCAGGTGATTGCCTCTTCTATATTATAGTCCTCCAGGAGTTAGTACGCCGCCCTGCAGCCCCTGGGACCCTCGTGCACGTACTTGTCCCGTAGTTCTCCGCACCGCACACTGACGTCACGCTGAAGCCTCACCCCGCGCCCATTCAAACCCGCAACTGCTCTACATGGGCTCAGCAGGGAGTAGCAGCATCAGTGCAGGGCTCCTTTAAATATCCACTACACCAGCGGCACAGCAATGTCAGTTGTGAACCTCAGAGTATCATGCAGAGATATTAGGGCAATATGTTGGCAGCCTGTGCACTTGTCACACACCCTGCCTCACACGGTCGTCGTCCCGCCCGTGGGACTCCTACATGCAATGTCTGTCTGCCTTACTGGGTTCAGGCTTCTCTGGACCGTACAGTTTTCAATAGCGAGGTGCATAAATCATAAGCAGGGTCTTCGGCCGGCATGAAGTCCTCCCCCTCACCGTCTTCAGCAGACATGCAGCAGACAATCTTCCAGTCATGCGTGGCAGCCCCATACCTCCGTTCACCACTAATCTTTTGTAAGCAGGCTTCCCGCTCCTCCTCCGCTTATCGTGCCGCCTACGCGGTGAGTTGGAGCCGTGCGATGCCGGTCTCAGCTCCGGAGCTCTGTCCCATGTCCCATCTAGCGGCCGCCAGCTTTCAGCTTGCTCGGCAAAACTGCACAGAGAATCGTATGCCCAGATGCTCACCTCCACCTCCGAGCAATATAAATGAAATTTAGCTCCGGTTGTGCCTCTTGGGTTGACGTCGGGCAGCTTTCAGTACTGCCTGAGTCCCGCCGGCACCAGAGCTCCGCGCCGTGGAGCGCCGCCGATGGGCCCGCTCTCCTCGTGATCAGCAGCGGTGTTTCCTAGCCGTTGCACTCAGACAAGTGCGATGGGATCTTCCGGGGCAACTCCCGGTGTGGTCCGTCAAAGGCCGTAACTTCTCGCCAAAACCAGATAATTGCTCGAAACTTGCACCGAGGGCGGTCACAATAATGCACCTCAGTTTCTCTCAATTTCAGCGCTTTCCGACTGTGGTGTCCAAGGATAAATGAAGGATTAAGTCCCAGGCTACAGGAGCCTCACCATTAGGCGGCCATACTGTAGTGCGCCCTCTAGCGCCCCCCGAAGTGTCCTTAAACTTTAAATTTGCAACCACGACTTTTCCAAAGAGTTGTACGGAGCACTCGCCTGTGTTTCCTAACTGCACCGGTCCTCCGAGGGCTCCCCGTGTCACTCCTCTGGATGGTTTCTTGGGGGTCCCAATGAATATACGTGTTCTAGGCACTGTGCCCAGTCAAGTCATTGTTGTTAAACCATCTTTTTATAATGGGAAATATCATTTACAGTGAGTACATCGTGATGCAGTTCCAAAGCAGCCGTTACAACGCAAGTCGTTACATCGACTTGCGCTAAGTGGCGCTGTAACCTAAGGAATAGTATTCCAACACCTTACCTACTGTATGTAGACTGGTGTTGGAATATTAAATCTTACTACTCCTAAGTCTAGCGCCCTCCAACGCAAGTTGTTGTAACGACTTGCGTTGTGAAACCTGCGTTGTAACATACCGCGATCAACATGATCGCGTGGTAACATCCTACATTCTTTTAGTATATGGTTCGGTCTCCCCCTGGAGTCCACTGTGTATTGTGCTATTAACGAATGTTCTATTGATTCAGTATTGTGTATTTTGTGCCCTAGTCTCACATAGAGACTAGTAGAGTGTGTTATATTAATAAATACCTATTTGTATATAAACACTGTGTGGTTCTTTCATGTAGTCATGTAGGAGGTGATATTCTGGTAAAACAAGCTGCTTTACATTCCTTCAAGATTAAGCCTTCAGGCTGCTCTGCATAGCTACCACTAGGATAGCTTTCAATAAAGGTTATCTTTGACCTCATACATCATAAGGGTCGTGTGGACTGGTACAAAGTGCCCACTTTAATAAGTGGACAGCATATACCAAGCCACCGTCTCACACACATAAGTTATCCGCACCATATTTGTGTCCTATTATTCCAACATCCTGGGGATTCTAAAAGTATCCTGGGTTTGTAGATTCCCCTTTAGGAAACCAAGAAAAAAGGCCAAATTATAGTTACATTTTTGGGACTTGTTTTGGAAAAAAGTGGGAGAAAGGTATGGTGCAGGAAAGTATGCATTTTTCTTTCCTAAAACAGCATCAACTAAATGTTTCCTCTGCTAAGATCACCATCCTCCCAGATTTCAGGAGGAAGCAGAGCTTTATAAAACAAAAACAATTTTTACAACTATTTTAGCATTTTTAGGTTTTACCTGCACAGCACTTACGCTGTGCTTGTGAAACTATTGGTTTTAATATAAATGTTAAAATGGGCTTATATCCCACCCTTTCTTTTCATTGGCTGGTGTGCTTGCCACTTCCTTTTCATCCGTTTCTATGGGCTGTAGCATACTAATTCATTTTGCTACCCTTGTGCGTTTCTCTTATCAGTGGCCCAAGTACTGTTTTCATCCGCTTTTGTAGAACTCTTTTTATTAGGTTTTTCCTGCACAGCACTTGCGCTGTGCTTGTTTTTCAGGTGCTGGCATTTCTGTTAGGAGACTTAATTGGTTAGTCAAACGTTTCTGTTCGCTGTGATATCCAGTGTCTTTCATTTGTTTCTCTTGTTTCTGTTTTACTCGGTGCTGTAAATGTAATTTCTTCCACTAGGTTTGAAACAGATCATTCTCCAAGCCTCGCTTTCCACTCTAAGCCCTGCCCCCGTACTACCAAACAAATAGCCTTGGAGGCAAAGGGAATTCACAATACTTCAGTTGTACTCTATTCTGAGCAGTCAACAATATCTTGCTTTTGCCTAGCGCCCAACACCGAAGCATGCAATCTGCGAGCGCCACATGCAACCAGAGATATTTCCTTTTGAATACAATTGATAGAAAGCTTGAGTGACTGATTGCATTGTGAAGTAGATTTTTTTTGGAAAGGCTCGACTGTAAGCGGATGGATGGAAGCATGAATGACAGAGTGGGGAGCTCCGGATAGGGTTTCACCTCTATTCACAGACGAGCTACTGCAGTTCACAGGGGTGCAATCCACTTGACAAATGGACACTGTGTGGACCTGTACCTCTCACTGAAACCCGAGCACTTGCCACACACAGTATTCATCCTGTAAGGTGAAGGGCTGATCTGCTAAACCGACCTATAAAATGAAACACAATCAAACTGGGAAAGCCACAATAAAGAAAAAGATGGGTAATGGAACTTGTAAATATATATTTCATTCGGCACTGTATGCCCCTCGCTTCACCAGCGCCCCTTCAGCAAGCACTCTCCCTAAAATACAGCAGAATCTTCAGCACCAAGCTCAAACCCTGCACCACTATCTGCATTGGCATCCATCAAAAGCCAATCCTGCAGCCACACCTCAATGCCCCTCTCTTCACCCCAGTAGTTGGCCCAGAAGAAGCAACTGCACCCCATGATGCACAGAAAAGGCCCTAAAGGCAAAACTGGCCATATCAGTACCCCCTCTTACCACGCCCTCTGCTATCCAAGCACTAGCAGACATGCTTTTCTCCTCAAATGCACATCAATTCTGCCTTCAGGACCTGCTAACATTCAAACTGAGTGCCCCTGCACAACTTCTGCCATAGATTTCAACTCTAGCATGCACTCGCATCCACAAACAGCCCTGAAAACACATCTCCATCCTGACCTGCAGCAAGATCTGCCCCTCTAGTATGGGTAACCCCAAAGTGCTCTCCCGATGCTCCTCTCTAATGCTCTTTCTCTTACCTTCTTTCTCGCCCTTGTTCCATCCACCCTCTCTGGCTGTGTCTCTCTCACTCTCTTACCAAGGACGGGTGCAATAATATACATAGTTAGCACATTAGCATAAAACCTGGTTAAGGTCTCTAGCAGTTACCTGCATGGATTAATGGCTCAATCCCAAAAGTGTAGATTTATGCACACAAATCTTATTAT
Source organism: Lissotriton helveticus (assembly GCF_964261635.1). NCBI lineage: Eukaryota > Metazoa > Chordata > Amphibia > Caudata > Salamandridae > Lissotriton > Lissotriton helveticus. The sequence continues at coordinate 764,274,730 of NC_136071.1, read as the reverse complement.
TAATCACATAGATGAAACCTATTGCATTTATCAATTCTTTTTCTAAGAGGTAGCCCATTTTTCTTAAATTTTGTGGTCTCATCCTGCTTGAAGTATGTGGTAGAAACAGGTGTGAAACTCTTGCGTGATTCCAGTAAGCTATACTTTTCTGAAAAGTAAACACACTTCTGAATGCTGCCATGGGTCATTTGTGTAGATCCCTCAAGGTTTTTCCAAACAAATTTGCTGCTTAAAACATAATGAAAATGAGTGGGAAAAAGTGCCCATTTCAGACAACATTTTTATCTGTAAGTTCTGGTCAAGGTGGCCAATTTACAAAAACAATATACTGTTACGTCTGCTAGACCCTTTTGGTCACAAGGATACATAGAGTTTGCAAGTTCTCCAAAAATGTGCAATACCCAGAGCAAAAAAACGAGCTGCATATTACAATGGTTTTTCATTCTGTCCAGAGTATACAGCAATCCATATGGGAAAATATAAAGAATGAATAATGGGTATGTAAGCAATTGGGTTTTTAGTTGAGGGCGGTGGGAGCCCCACTCAGGCATCAACCACAATCCTTGTCAGGGTGAACCACTAAGTCACAAAATTAACCTGTACTTAACCCTCTGATAGCTTGGCAAAAAAGCAGCCGGCATTAACTTAGGGGAAATGGCTAAAGTATTTATGCAGCATGCAAACAGTAATAAATTGAAAACACTACACAAGAAAATCCCAAACCAATTTAGAAAAATAGAATACATTTTGATAAATAGAAGGATATCAGATAACAAAAATTGAATCAGTAGAACAGGAGCTCTTAAATTGTGTTATGGGAAAATAGCGCCAAGAAGCACAAAGCACCACTCCTATCTATCTGGTTGTGCCAGTCTGGGAAAAATTCACACGTTCAGGCTGACCTCGATGGGGCACATGCCAGAAACTGGGACCCAGTTAGTCCTGCTGAAGAGTTACCTTATCAAGTATGGGTGAAGGGTTCCGTTTGCGTTGGAGGATACCACGGGGTAGAGGATCTGGCTCAAAGAGCAGGTCTAATGTCACAGACAATTGTTGCTGTAGTGCGACAAGCAGATAGGGGCAATCATTAACAGCACCAAGCAATGGGAAACTCTTAGAGAGGCCTAAGAAACTTTGGGGCAGGAAAATGGCAATTGCCAAAAGTGGCATTTCCAAAATTATAATCTTAAATCCGGCTTTATCATGAGAGAGGATTTTAAATTACAATTAATTTAAGTATAAACAACATATCTCTGTCCCCTGCTAATCTGAAGGTAGCAGTTATTAACTGCAAGTAAGAACCCCAGTGTTAGTCAATTGGAGAGATAGGCCTTAGGACAGGGAAAACAACTTGAGGAGTTTTAAGCTGCTAGGACATTTAAGATTTAACCCCACAGGTCCTGCTTTTTAAATACTATGTACCCAGCCCTGGGTGTGGTAAGATCCTACCTAAAAGGTGCCTTGTAAGTTTTGAAAAAGAAGATTTAGGCCTGGCAAATGATTTATTTTTCGAAGTTGACTTGGCAGTTTTAAACTGCACTACAGGCTGCAGTAGCGGGCTTGGGACATGTTTTAAATTGCTACTTTAGTGGGTGGCACAATGAGTGCTGCTACCTATGAGTAGTATTTAGTTTACAGGCCCTTGGTACATGGAGTACCATTTACTAGGCACTTATAAGTAATTTAAATATGCTAAGTAGATGTCAGCTAATATTTCCATTCTTTAAGGAGAGGGCACAAGCACATTAGCACTGCTTAGCGGGGGTAATTTGCACAGTTCTAATGCCAACAAAAACGAATTCAGCAAAAATCGGGTAGTGAAGGCAAAAACTTTTGTGGGAACACTACACCTAGGATGTCAGGTCCAACAGCGTATGAAGGAACCCTATGCATTTCTGAAAGGAACATGATATCCTGAGTTTAGGTACAGTGGTTATTTGTACACCTCCGAATTTGTGCGTACCCATGTTACCATGTGATTTCGAGAGCATTTTGTAAAATGTTTTTTTTCTTGCACACTTGCTTTCATTCGGAAGCCACAAATGCAGAAAAATCCAACTGGTAATGACAAATGTCCTACTTTTCTGTATTCCTACAGGTCTCTGGATAAAACCGATACTACACTTGTATTGTTTGGCCAAACACCTGGGAGAGTAAACCTACCAAACACAGGCATTTCTGAAAACTAGACACCAGAGGTAGTCCATGGTGGCATGACTTGCATGGATCTCACAAGGTTTGTTTTACCCAGAAGCCTTTGCAAATTTCTAACTTTGGCTAAAAGCATACATTTTCCTTGCATTTCTGTGAGGGAAAATTCCGGAATCTATGGGGATCTACAAATTTCTTCCCACTCATCTCCCAATAGAAACCCTACCCTACTAGTGTGGGTTGGCCAAGCATCCGTGACGGGAAATGATCTAAAGCACAACATGAATAAATTAACGTTTCCTTCACTCAAAACGTACCCTTTTTTGCAATGTATATTCCTGTAGATTTTTGGCCTGAGCCTGGCATCCCGCCAGCGATATCTATCTACCAATACCAGACATTTCTGAGTACTAGACAACTGGGGGAGTTCTGGGTGACACGACTTGCATGAATTTTATGAGGCCCTTTCAAACCTCAAGGCTTTGCTAAAACCACACATTTTCTCACATTTCCGTGAGGGAAAGTTCCAGAATCTGCAGGGATGCCTACAGTTTCCACCTCCCACTATTCCCACACATCTTCTGATAAAAATGCTTTCCACTTGTGTGAGTGTGCCAAGTGCCCACAAAAGGAAAGGGCCTAAAGCTCAACACAGATAGAGGATTTTTTTCCACTCAAAACCAACCTTTTTTTTGCAGTGTGGGTAGCTGTCGAATTTGGGCCTTTGCTCAGTTAGCAATCTACAAAGCTCAGATATTTCTGAAACCTAGACACCGTTGAGGGGGTCATGACCTGCATGAATCTCACAAGCTTTTTTGTACCGCTAAGCCCTTGAAAACATCAAACTTTGGCCAAAAACATATTTTCCTCACATTGTGATCAAAGAAAGTTTTGAGGGGATCTACAAATTTCTGGAGCACCCTGCATTCCTACACTTCTCCCAGTAAAACTGTTAGCCCACATGTGTGGGTGGACCTAGCACCTACAACAGAAAAGGCCCCAAAACTCAATGTGGAGACATCAACATTTACTGTTAAATGAGACCTACATTGGCAATGGGAGTAGCTGTGTTTCTGTGATGAAAATTTCAGGAATCAGCAGTGATCCACAGTCGCGGGTGCTAGGCCCAGCCACACAAATCCGGTAGCGGTATTATCGGTATAAGTGGGGGAATGCCTGATGGCAGGAATTTGGTTGATCCCTGCAGATTCTAGAAGTTTACAACACAGAATTGAGGTTAGCAGGGCATTGTGAGAGAGAAATAAGCACTGGATCCATGCGACTCACACCAACCTGGACTCTCCCGGGTGTCTTGTTTTAAAAAATCTGTCAGGATTTGGTAGGTTCCTCTGGGTGGCGGCCAAGACTACTCACATGACCAGTGTCTTCTCATTGCGTTTTTGGACCTTATATATTCCAAGCCATCCAAGTAGAGAAGCATTTTTATAAGGAGAAGTGTGTAAACACTGTTTAATGGGAATATCATGGATATCCACGTATTCTGAAAGTGGCTGTCATAGAAATCGAGTAAAATGTGTAATATTTGCCATTTAGGTGAAGTTTGAAATGTGCAGGGCATTGTGGATAAGTGAATGGGATCAATGCAAGTTATATCACCCTGGATACCTATACTCTGCGTGTTAAGTTAAAAAAACGGTGAGGTTGTGTCATTGTTCCTTCGTAGTCCATCTACAACTGAAGTACAGCCTCATACCAGTTGGTTTTGACACTACCATTAGTAATCGGATTTGAGAGTAAATACTGGAAAGAGTATCAGAATTTCGATCCCATCACATGGAGGTAGTGAGCAGCAAAGCCACATCAAAGCACCAATCAATTTGCAATCCATTCACACCCCTTTCACGTGCACCACACACAGCTTTTCACACCACCAGCCACGGGCCCACCACAACACTTGCATCAACAAAGCCAACTTATTATACAAACATACTGATAGTAAACAAATGGACACATTCCACCAGTCAATAGCCATATATTCCACCAGCCAACAGCCACACATTCTGCCAAGAAACAGCCAGGCAGTTGCCACTGCAAATATACTGCAAGCTACTGTTGGATTAGTATCTTTATGACAGTTTCACTTCAGCCCTGAACATCTGCATTTCACTTACATGAGACCCCTATGAAAAGAAATGTAGGACAAGCTTTGACTACCTGTACATGACTACCTCACCCGGGGTCCTAATACTGTGCCAGGTATACCTTTACTAACACCTCACCATTGCATCCTGATTTTTCTTTCATGCACCTTCAGAGCAATCACTGCACTAAATTCAACTCTTTCCGGCATGTGGAAGTAAGTTGGGGGTTAAAGAGGATGCAATTGGGCCCCATTCCTCAGACATTGTGAGCAAACCTACATATTAAAACTGGGCTAAATATGCTTGGCTAAAATCTCTCAGGTTCTTTAACATACTCACTGCTCTAAATCTAACACCTTCCTGTGGATGGAAGTCATCTGGGTGTGTCTGAGAATGTATTTGGGGCCCAATCCTCAGCAGTGTCAGTAAATCTACCTTTGAAAATGGGGCTAAACATTCTGGGGCAAACTCTCATACGTTCCCTGAAAAGCACTTGTGGAAAGACTAATGTTTTTTGGGTTTAGTGAACTGTGTACTCAGCAGGGCCAGACTGTGAACGAAAATCGGCCCTGGCAAAGTGCTCGGCCGCCAACAACCTCCTCTCCTGGGGGAGGGTGGGGGGGGCCGTTGGGTGTGCGATCGAGCTCTTTGCCGGGGCCAGTTTTCGGCCGATTTTGTTACAGGGCCGATTTTGCAGCTATGCTATGCTATGTAGCAAAAAAGGCCCCAAGGGGCCCAAAACCGGCCCCCACCCTTGCGACGCACCGGGGAATTGCCCGGGGCCCGCTACGGCCAGTCCTGCCCTGGTACTCAGTCAAACATGGGAAATGTCCTGTCCACCATTTTGTGTGGTGCATTGACTGACATGAACTTGTTATATGGTGAACATACCACCCGCTACAATTTGATGGAGGGTGAAGACGGCAAGCAGCCAAATACAAGAGAAATGAGTGCCTCTTTACTGGAGTCAGTAAAGAGATAGTGGCTCATATCTAATTTAGGAAGAAAAAATCTCGGATTACAGTTCTTCTTTCAAACGTAGAAGGAAGAAGTACAAAAGCTACACAGTTACTCAACTAAAGGTCCATGGAAGGTATGTACCCATGAACAGTCATGGGGGGCAGATAGTAACTCATTTTCCGAGAACTTCACGTTTATGTAGAATAAATTGAAGCAAGTTTGAAAACACAGGGCACTGGAGGCATTAATATCTACTCTCCTACCTCTATCATTGCTGCGCACAAACTCTGCATCAGAGATATTGGTGACTCTTTTTCTCTGTTTGTTGCAGGAATGTGGTTGGCAAAAGTGCCCATCCTGCAGCCTCCCAAATTCTTCCACAACACATAAAGTAGAGGCTACTACTTCTATAGAAGTAAGGTTTTCAATACCAGCCAACTGAGGATCAAGGAAGGGGACATCAAGCAGGTGGTCTGCCGATAGACAACATATGAATTGTATGTTGCCAACTGAATTAGGAGACTAGCCAACTTCTTATACAATGTGCAAGTTTTATGACTTTCATTATATGGTTGAAGAACGTTTGTATCCACTCCACTCATGGGCTTGTGGACTTTTGCCAACTGTACCCAAACTGTGACTGGAGAAGTGCTCTCATCGTGCAGTGTAGTGAGCACATATACTTCCTACCTGTTTGTGAATTTGACACCAAGCAGTTTGTTGCAATGCAAAGCACTGCTCTGGCCCTTTGGGCACTTTTTACAAATAAGATCCTGCAGGAATCCTTTGCAATGCATCCTAATGGTAGCACAAGCCACAGCGCCAGCTTTGCAGAGCTAAACAGCAGGTCTCCTGTACAGGAGTTATCTACTTAAAGGTAATAATATTCATGAAGGAGAAATTAGGCAAGTCCCCCCATTCAATCTTTTTACTAACTCCTAATGAGGATGGGCAACCCGCAATGGGCAACCCTTATTGCAGAGTCCTTCCCTATTATGCTGTGAGGCTGTACACAGAACCAGTACCTCTCACAACTACTTGTGCTTCTTGATGCCATCATAAGCTCTTTTATTTGGTATGTACTGCCTGAACACCAGATGCCCTTTGTACAAGATGAAGGACTTATAGACTGCTATTATTCTTTCTAGGAATATAAATCTCTGGTAACTTAGCAGAGACATTTTCCATGACAGGCTGAAATTTGAACAACCTGTCATGGCCTGGGTGGCAATGTTGCAGAAATTGAAATGCAGCATATGCTGTAAAATCAGAAACCTGTTTATCCACTATTCCTATGTTCAGTATTAGGGCCAGAATGTTTTTCAACGCTCCTAGTGAAGTGGGAGTCCATAGGTTCCCTAGAGTGAGATGCCAGAGTTTCTTCATTCTCCCTTTGAAACTTTTTGTTATGTAAATGTGTTTGCTGCACAATTTCTTCCAGGAAGTCTCCATCCAGGAAAAGATGGAAGTAGTCAATATGCAAACAATTGCTGTATTGACCTTACATCCAGCATCCCCAGTGAATGGGGATATTACAGGCAGAACTAAATTAGTGGTCTGCTAAGGGAGCACTCTGCCGGTGTTCGGTGAAGTACTGTCCTGTACTCTTGTTTGGAAACCCTGTCATTGGCTCGCCACTGCACAGTTTGTGCTTGCAAAGGATGCAGATGTGCTAAGGACCACCGTAGATGGTGAGGTTTTCTGCAAGATAGGCTGGTGTGCTGGCTGCAATGACTTTGTAAATGATGCAGCTCCTCTTGAAGATGATATGGGCTGGCAAGGGGAGTCAATGGAGTTCCATTAGGATGAGGATACTGGATGCGACATGCTGCGGTGTGTAGCATGCCCTAAAGGGTGCCAGCATGGAGTCAGGGAAGCCATGGGGTAGCATTCCTACCATCCAGATGCAAGAGTGCAAGGGTTTGAACAGTAGTTCTGCAGTCAGTTTTGGAAGACTTGGTTTGACCTTCTTTAGAAGCAAGAGACTGTACAAGGGCAGCTTTGTTTTTTTCACAATGTGATCCTTGAGGTTGAGGTTTGTGTCGTGGGCAAATTCAAGTAATTTAACATTTAATAAAAGTTGGGGTTTAAAGACATCAAGGTTCATGTCATTGAGACAGGTTTTTACTGCATCTTGTTTTTCTTGACAAAGAACAGGTATTCTGTTTTGGCTGTGTTGAACTTCAGGTAGGGGCAGGACATGAAAGTGGGCATGCAAAGTTCTGCAAGTGTACCTTAAAGATGAAAATGTAAGAAACTACTAAAAAAGTAGGTAGAGTCAGGGCCAACAGCCCACAATTGTCTGAGAAAATCCTGTCGCAGATATTTATTTGACCACATCACCTACCAAATGTTAGCTCTGATGTTATGCAAATACCAAACACTGATTACAACCAGAAAGAGAAATCCAGCACTGTGATAAAATGGAAAACTGAAATCAATCAGTCCCTGTCAACAGAGGCGTAGGAGAAACACAAACATGACTTTTCAGAGCATCATGATCAGAAAACCTGAAGATCGTCAGCATCTCAAGAACGATTATAAAGAATAAACTTTAACCATATGGGATTTTTGGGCAATGTAACAGTGTAACGTTTCCTTGAGAATATACTCAAATACCAGGTGGAAAAGTCTACATTCATGCAATACATATGCCCTTTAATTAACTGTCTGTTAATAAACGAATGAGACAAAACTCAGTATGACATGCGATACATGTCATCAGGAAACAGGAATTTTCTACTGGTAACTGTGTTTCAAGTGCTTGCAGGCAACTCATAACACACAGCCAACAAGCACCCAGTTGAGAAGTTCACTAAGCAGACCTCTAAAATTGTGAAAGCTGTTGATCAAAACATGTTACAATGCACCAAGCGTTCATTAGAATACAGGCATATTTTGATATCCACCTCAAACATTAACTTTCAGAGGACCCTGCACGAAATGGAAAACACACAAACATCCATGACCCATGATGCAGGGTGCAATTTATGTTATGTCATAGTCACTCTATTAAAGAGGTAAAAAAATGGATGACCACTCAGATCTACCTTTCAAAACTCAATGAGAATGAATGACTGAATATATAAGACTTGAAACGAAATTTCTCACCAGCTCATTTGACTCTACCCCTTACTTTTCCGACTCCTGTTTGTCTCCACCAGCCAGGCTGCACAGTATGGCCCTTCAGGTTAAGATTGACATATAATCTATTGACACCTACTCCTGCTGCGAATGGGAAGGGATTGGAGTCTAATTTTTGAAGTCTTCATGCAAAACAGTAGATGCAAAACAATGATTCGGATTAGAAGTGAGATTTTCCTACTGGTCATGATACTCCATTATGCATTTCACTTTAGGGTTAGTGCTGACTCCTGTCACAGTGGTAAAGAATGCTGGCTTGAAATGTGACTCACCGGTAACCATTCTTTCTCAGATTAAAGCAGAGACCACAAAGTGGGCCTTAAAGAGAACTACTTTTTAGCTACCCTCAAAGGGTCATTAAAATATGTTTGTCTGTATTATTGAACTAATTTTACCTAGAAGTGCCCAATACACAGGAGAGGTCAGCGGGCAACTCTCTCTGGCAGACAACAGGTAAAAAGACCTGTTCTGCCACTACAATCTTGTGCTGTCACCACTGTCCATCCTTCACAGCCTGTGGGGTTGATGGTAGTCACTCTCAGTACAGGAAGGTGATAAGGATGTGCCCCTCCTGACCACAGGGCCAGGCTCTGGGTTGAATTATGCGTCACAGGTAGCTAGCCGTGCACATATATGAGTGTCATGAGTGATGAGACTAATTAACAAAACAACAGAATCTTATTATGGAAAAATTGAGGCACAGATGCACGTTCTTCAGAGTCACTCAAGGGACCTTTTGGGTCCAAACAATCAAGCATTTCTTTTTTCAATCCTTCATAACACAAATTCGTTCTTATTAATCATATTTGGTGGAAGACATCTATTTAATTGTTATCATCTCAGCCTAAAGCAAGGCAATGTCGCTTGGATAGTAGGCAGGAAATAAAAAGCTGAACATTTTGGATGTTGTATAGTGAAAAGGCTCAACCAAGCTTCACTAACACGCGAATCACAGGATTGGCAGCAGAAGTGCAAGCTTCTCTCACACAGCACAGGAAGCAGCAGCACAGGAAGTCCATCATACACAGAACGGGTACAGCTTATTCACAGCCTCAGCTACACCATTCCGAATTACTATCACACACAGGGTACAGCACGGGCAGCTGGGGTGCAAAATTCCCTCACACACAGAACACGTTCAACAACAGGCATTAGAGAAGTGTGTGTTTCATGGATGTCATGTACTCTAGGGAGCCATTTGATGGTCCTTTGCAGACCATGAAGAGATGGATAGCACCTTCTACACAATGTTCTTGTCAGCCGCAGGCCCCTATGGGAACAAAATCCCTCACGATAAACTTCTAGCTGTGAGTTGCAAATTTGTAGGTTTATTTCCCCTCATTGAATTTGTATCTGTGATAATGGGGTGTGACCGTACCTAGATACACAGGAAACACCATTATCTTTCTTCACCTTAACACAAATCCACCAGTGGCATATTGTAAAATGATGGGATCCACCTGTAGAATGTGAAGAGGGGCCCCTTAGTCTCCCATATCGCACAAATATTAATTGCCTTTGGGTGGAATAGGGCCCCTCTGAAAAGTTGGGAGAGGCTTGAGGGTTGAGGGGCACTGCGCCACAGGGGCAGCGGGGATCTCTGTTATGCCTCTGGAATCCACATTTACCTACAGAAGAGATGATCTACTGCTCACTGTACAGTTATTGTATTTCATGGATCCACAAAAATGATAAATCTTGTGACTTACATTGCTGCCTGGTCTTGCCATATCTATCTCTGTGAAATCAACTTTTGTTCTTTATCCGCTTTATACAGAATGGTCGCCCCAACCATGATTGGGGGTCTATTACCCTTTCATTGTGAATATTGCATTTTCCTTCATTAATGGAATGCCTTTTAATACCATTTGGAAATTGAATCTATTCTACAAATGCACCCAGATCTCTTACTTTGAGTAACTATGCAATTTAGAGTTTAACACATCTTTTTTTTTTTAATTAGCAGAACTACAGACTGATATATATTTATCTTTCCCAAGAGCATGCTACAGGACTTCATTTGTGCTAGTGGTTGCAGGTGGTGGACAGCAGCACTCATTTGTGGCAGTACCACATTGCTATCGGCTGCCATGACCCTACAGGTGCTGCCGCAGCCCCATTCTAGTCATGGTATCCAGCAGTGTGGGTGGCTCTGGCAATTTGGCTAGGGCTAATTTTGGCTCCCAGTTTGACCCTGTTTTTCGGAAGCAGGGGACAGATGTACAAACATTCAGAGTACCGATTTCTGAATTGCAATTATCTCTGAATCGCAGTTAGGAAATTGGTATTCCTAATATATGAAGTACTTCTATTCCCAAATATTAATTCCTAGTAGGTTGCAAATCGACCTACTCCATGAACATTAATGAGGTAGATAACAATTTGAGACTTATTAAGAATTGCAGACATGACTAGGATGGTGGCCTGCTTAGGTCATCAAAAAACTGGAGCCCTACTCAGACATTTTTGGCCAATTCTCCTATTCTGAAAAAACATAAGGCTTTCTGTTTGATTACCCTCACTCACCAGGGTTAACCCTTTGTGGCATGCTTCCTCATTGGGTTCTTCCCATTTTGCTGTGGAACGGGCATGCTTCTACCTGCGACTTATACAAGAGCACTGTATAGTCTATACAAAATGACGGGGGATAGGAGTTGGAGGGGTTCTTTAGAGATTAAAAATACCTGTCTGGTAGGAAAACATTATTTGATTCCATCCTCTATATGGTATGCTCAAAATGGGGAAGATCAGTAGAGAGTGGGTTTGGATTTAGTGATAGAGCTTTTTTATTTTATTTATTTATTTGAGTTTTATACAGCGCTGCCTAGACCCAAGGGTAACAGATCGCTTTACATACTTTGAGAGGAATTTTACAAGAAGTACATGATGAAAGTCAATTTAGGTTTAAAACAGTCCTAGAGATAAACAAAAAAGTAAATGAAGTCCACTTTATGGATACAGAAATGTATAGCAATCCAGTATGTGGCTGAAGATAAGGGGGTAAAGTGGGCAGATTTGAGTCTGCATAGTCAGTAGGGCGAGGAGGTTTTTCAGATTGCAAATTTTTCAAAGGAGTTTTGAGTCTAAGGGAGACGTATATCAACTAGTGATTATTTTTAAAGTAGTTGTTGAGTAGTAATGATTTGAGGTCCTGTTTGAAGCACGAAAAGAAGGGGTTGCAGTGTATGTCCTTTCTAAACAGTCTCATGTTTCAACCCACCCTTCCCTGTGGCTTTCGTCAGGACGAGGGAATACACTCCCCGAGACCACACCTAGTTCAAACCTATTTGAAAATGCAAAGTGTTATGAATTCACATACTCAGCATGCACAAATAAAGCTTACACCTACTTGGTGTTATGTTCTATGTTATATATAAAAAGCAATGCTATTGCTTCATAGGTCCTCCGGTGGCAAGGCGATCCTGTAGCCACACTTGTATCAAGGTCTCGCCTGGTTTAGTAACCTGACATGGCATCATGGGTGCCTGAATAACAGACCAGCATGTCTGTGATTGCTTTTTAATAAAGCAATCTTTTTTCTATCAAATGAAGCCCGTTTTTCTTAAAGGAAAACCAAATGCGTTAAAACAAAATAACTTTAAAATACATTTTTTAAGAGTAGGCAGCAGTCAGTGCGACTACTGCCTGCTCTTAAAAATTTTGTTCCCAACATTCTCATTTGCGAAAGGGTTACCACTACATTTCAAATGGTGGTAAAGAATTACTGTTTTGCAAACAGAATTCTGTCAGAAAAGAGTAATACATACCATACGGATTCAGTATTGTGAACGGATGTCCAAAACATGCCCCTTCCAAATACTGAATCGCAACAGTTACTGAATCACATTTTGCATTGTGTACATTTGAAAAATCATTTTCCCGGTTGTAAACAGCCCGAATTGCGACTCATGCCGTTTGTGACCAGAAAAATGCCTTGTACATCTGGCCCCAGGACTTCTTTGCTAACATCATCAGACCTTGATCTAAAGCATGAAACAGAACAATAGAAAAGGGAGAAGGAAAGAGGAAGAGAAAGAGAGGTAAATGAAAACAGTGACAAATGCAGAAGTGGACATCTTAGGGATTTTGGGAGCCCCTGTTCCCAACAATTGTGCATTTATGATCAATTTTCAACTACATGATGTCCATTGATCATTCCTTAAAAGTCAAACAATAGTAAAAGAAAGAAGAAAAATGATAGACTGTTAGACATGGTACCCAATTTAGAAGCTAATGTTGGGCCACCGACAAACATCCAAATCAGAGCTAATCGCCCCCTGGAGAGGTCACAACCAACAAAAAGTGGCAATGATATTAGACTGAGTGTTCTGAGCTGGAACGTGGCAGCTCTACGCACAAAACTTGATAATGAAGACTGGGCAAATATGATTAGGGCATATGATATTGTCATGTTCCAGGAAACATGGGCCACAGAAGAATTATGCATTGAAGGGTTTCATTGCTTTAGTGTGTTATCCCAAGTACCTAGGATAGGGAGACCCTCTGGAGGATTGTTCTTGGGGATTAATGTGGCCGCTGGCGGAAGTTTTAAGGCAATCCCATCTGATAGTTCAGACTATCAAGTAGTATTGTTTAAAAGAGGGATTCATTTTCACCTGATACATTTTTATAATAATGATTTTCAGTCAGTTCCAAATAAGAGTTTTATTAAGCTCTTTGATTTTATATCGGATTTGGACAATCAGTCCAATAATGGGGATTTATTGGGCATTATACTGGGGGGAGATTTTAATGCCAAATTACTGGATATACATTTGGAAAAAGGACCGGCTTATCATAGTCAATCGACAAGCAGAGGTAGAGAACTGAACCGGTTCATAAGATCACATAATTTGTCCAATATTATGGACCTGGTCACGGGGTCAACTACAAACAACCATCCAACCTATAGGGGAAGGGGCTGCAGCTCTATCATGGATTTTATTTTTGTATGCCCCCTGATAGAAAAGCAGCTGGTATCTGCCGAGGTGGTGCTTACTGATTTCGGAGATCATAACCCCATTAAGATAGTAATACACACTGCTCATAGGCCGACTTTTCAGACCGAATGTGGGGCCACAAATCTAATAGTGTCAACCGACAATTTTAGAATATGTTGGAGGGGGGTTAACAACTCTGAAATATTTAGGAAATTGGCAGGGGACAATATGTCCCTTATTGAGTCCTGCCTCTCACTAGACCGACCACCGGGACAGATAATCGGGGATTTTGGGAAGATGTGTCAGACGGTCAAAATCCTCCTTTCCAAACCCTGTCCAGAAGTAGCACCTAATCCCAGATGGTTTAACCAGGATTTCTCACAAGCAAACAGGAATTTACGCAGGGCCCTCTCAGCCACCCCGAGGTGCATAACAGAACTCAAATTGGCCAGAAAAAATTATACAAAGGCAATTAACGACAGGAAGAAGGACCTCTTGATTGAGCGTTGGGATAAACTGTCTGAGGCTGCTAGCCAGAATAAGGGCAAGATTTTTTGGGCAGCAGTTAGGGACGTCCGTTCTATGGGCCAGTCTGCGACACACATTAGTTGTAATATAGCCAGCGAGGTATGGGTGGAACATTTCTCGGGTATTTATACCCCTCCACCTCCATGCGAGGCAACTTTTACCCCAGGCAGCCCGGCCCCCATAGATATAAGTATTTTAGAAGTCATGGAAGCTATTAACCAGAGTTTAGCTAATAAGGTGCCGGGCCCAGATGGTCTCCCCATCAATTTAATTAAGTGGAACCCGGCTTTTTGGGCCCCTCTACTTTTGAATGTTTTTAATCATTTAAATTTGACCAAAATACCTGAGACCTGGGCAAGAAGCATTATAGTCCCAATTTTTAAGAAGGGAGATAGATCCCTTCCGTGCAACTACAGACCCATCTCCCTTATGGATAACACCCTTAAAATTTTAGGAAGAGTTTTATACAATACAATTGTGGGATGGACAGAAGAAAATGCTATTTTGGACCCATGCCAGCTGGGGTTCAGGGGAAAGGTGGGAACCGTCGAACAATGCCTTAATCTAAACTTAATTGTGGGAAAATATACCATTGCAAGGAGGACCCCCATCTTTATGGCCTTTATGGACTTGTCCACAGCTTTTGATCTAGTTAATAGGTCAAAGCTGTTGGCAATCCTTTCGGCAGGTGGGCTGGATGAAACATTGGTTAATTTCCTAGCATACTTACATAGAGACCTTCAGGCTCAAGTGAGGATAGGGATGGGAGAAGAGGTTTCGGGGACCATTGACATTGGCAGGGGTGTCAGACAAGGATGCGTGTTGGCACCCCTGCTTTTTATCATATATATCAATGGGCTGAATACCTCTCTGAAAATGGCTACTAAAGATGTCCCATATGTTAATAAAGAGCCCATCCCGGTACTTCTCTACGCAGACGATGCGGTTCTCATAGGCCATACCCCAAACTCTTTGCGTCTTCTTGTCCAAAATTTTAATAATTATATGAAAGAGCTAGACCTTAGGGTACATTTAAAAAAATCTTTTCTTATGAGCAGTGGCCCTGGGAAGCGTGAATTAGGAACGATTACAATAGATGGTCAAAAACTGACCTCGGTGAAATCATTTGTTCACTTAGGGTTGGCCTTTGCTGCGAACGGCTCCTGGAGTGAGCACCTAGCTTACGCCAGGAGCAAGTTCTCAAAGGCCACCAACTCAATTTTAAGATTACCCCGCCCTAAGACCACGAGTGCGCTTTTAGCAGTACAGAAAATATACAAACTACAATGCGCCCCGGTGGCAACATATGGTGCAGAGATTTGGGGAACTGTTAATTGCTCAGCAATCCAGCAAGAAGAGAATAGGTTCTGCAGGAAATTGCTGAGCATCCCAATCTCAACCCTTCAATACATATGTCACAAGGAGCTCAATATTAATTTTATAACTGATTTTATTCGAGCACGGCCAGCACTTATGTGGGTATCAGTGTGGAAAAATGAAGCGGCATTTCTGACACAACAGATTATTAAGGATTGTCTACAGTGTGACAAAGGCCTAGAAATCCCATGGCTAAGCCGTGTCCTTGTCAGTTTGCGTAGTATAAACAAAGAAAGTATTTTCCTGGATCCCATATTAGCTGAATCAGCCCCTAAAAAAGAACTTCGGAACGCTCTGTATTCACTATACAACAAGGAGCGGCTGGTGGTGGAGTCCAGGAAAACGTTTGTGCAAAACTATATGGCCATAGAACAGCATTGTTACCCGCTTCGCATGTACTTGACTCTACCAATAAGCCGCTGGGAAAGGAGCATCTTGTTACGTCTAAGAGCAGGCACAATCCGATTTGTACTCTGTTTCCCATTGGGCTATAGCAAAAATTGTAATCAAATTTTGTGCCCTTGTGACGATAGGAGCGAACAAACCACTAAGCATTTTATATTTTTCTGTAAATACTATCTCAAATATTCTAAACAGTTGCTTTACCCATATTTTAATAAGCGAAGACCAATTACCCTGGAGGCAGCATATCGCCACCTGTTAAACTTAGATAATGTTAAATTGATTTTTCGCACTGGCACTTTTCTTAAAACTGCAATAAGGGCGCGTAGGTCTATGATGGTTTCTTGATATTCACGCAATATGTAAACTGTTTTAATCAATTAGTTGTATATATCAATGTGATGATCGTTCTTGCACTAGCCACTTAGGATATACGTACATGGAATTTTATCTTTTTTTTTAATCATTGTGACATATTTATATTCATGCACTAGCTATTTTGGATATATGTACAAGGATTTTTATTTTTTCAATCAATCATTGTAATGTATTTATATTCTGTGCTTTTATGGCTACTACTGTATCCGAATAAAGTTGAACTGAACTGAACTGATAGGCAGTTGCTTATTTAAAATCAGCGTATGTACCCACACCTCCTTTTCTCGAGTTGCTCTTGGACTTCCTTGATCCACACACAGCCCACAAATTGGCATGAAAGTCGACCATGGGACAGCCCTGTATGAGGATGTGGTCTACCTGAAAACATTAAATGGCCAAATGAGGTACAGGTAGTTATTACAGCTTTACTATTCGGATACCTTGAAGAGGGTCCCTGTCTTCACCAAACAACAAGAGGCCCACTTGAAAGGTGGAGCCCTGGGCCGGACCCCACTTTGCCCATGCTTTAAACGTCCCTAAAGGGACATAGTAGCTATAAAAAGAAGCAGCAAGAGGGAGTGAAAGAGGCAGAACATTTAGAGTGATGTAAGAAAGCGGCATGAGTTTGGATGAAGACTAATCAGGCTTGCTAATCTGTATCCCTGGCATTTGCCAAAGCCAGGGCGACTCCTAATAAAAATGTTGGGACCCTGCACTTGCTTACATCTTTATTTACTTTTACAATTTAAGAAATTGCTAGTGGAGACTAGAGCTGGAATCTCCTGCCTTTGTTCGTATGATCTCCTCTTTTTAGACCATAGACCAGCGGACCATAGACCAGAAAATAATATCTTAAAAGGGGCTCTGAGCCCACCCCTTACTTTCCTTAACTTACCATTTGTTTATTCCAAAGTTGGTCTAAATCACGTGCTTCTGGTTGCCCAGCACGTTGTCTGCTTTCACTTTCTGCTTAGCTTTGCCATCCATGCCATGGTGTGGACCCTGGACCAAATCCAGCTTCCGGCCACTGGCTACTGGCCAGTGACCTTCCATTGGATACTCACCCTGCAGGTTATTTTATTTTCATTTACGACTAGCACTCTATTGGCAGGCATTTACAGGCTGTCTCTCTCCTCCCCGCTTGTTGTTATCCTCCTCCCCACGTGCCTGCAGAATTACTTTAAAAGTTTTTAATTTTATTGCATCTTCACTAAACTCAACTTCTTTAAATCATGGGTAAATCATGTAATCTCTCTATGCCTGTCGGCCTTTGTTCTTGGGTACCCGGCCTCCCCCCACCACCTCCCGCCCATCGCTGCTTGCCCCTGCTAAACTCTCATTGCTGTACACAGATCTTCTCCTCCACTCCAAAACCTCCCACCGACCCTGTTTTTCCCATTTTTTTCCCACTTTTAAATAGAGCGAACACAACCCAAAGGCATTGGAGCGCTTTACATGAGCACCGGTTGCTTTACACAAGAGCACATTCAGCTGCCCTCCGATCACTGGGCACAGGTTAGTATGGGGCAAGAAGGGAGGGGAGTCCTGAGGGTCATCGAGCAAGCATAGTCTGCTCATAGAACTCGGCGGTATCTTTCGTTGTTGGAAACATGCATGCAAGGCCGGCTTTAGCGCCGGTGGTGCCAGGTGCGACAATCATTTTTGGCGCCCCCATACCCAATGGCCGCATCCTCAGATTCTCTTACTACAACCCCGAGCAAAAGTGCCCCTCATCTCTCCAACCATAAGTTATTGCTAAACACAGCGCCCCCCCCCAACCCCCCCTGAGGTCGACTCCGCTCCCACAGGTCAACGCACACTGTGGCCGCACCAGTCGCACAGCCCTAAAGCCGGCCCTGCATGTATGACATGGAAATGTGAAAGAAGTCAGTCAAAAAGGCCAAACCTCTTGGTCTCCCGAAGCTTGTTTATTTTCTTTGTTGTACTACATAAGAGTGCATGTGTCTACAGTACGCAAACCCTGCTCTGCATCCTTGCTTGCACCGCCCCCTCCGCCCGCTGTGTGTAATGGTGTGTTTGCCTACATGTGCTACACAGTACTTTTTTGTTTTTATTTACCATTATGTATGATATTTAATGCTAAACGTAGGTGTTATATTGTAGCTGAACCAAAAGTATGAAAGGTATGTTATGTTATGTTATTCAGAATTTGTTAAGCGCACGGGCACCCAGAGGTTTCATGGCGCTAATGGTGAGGAAAGATGATAGACAGTTACCTAACCGTGCACTTGCTTGAATAACCAGGTTTTCAGTGCGCCCCTAAATTCCATAAGGAGGAGGGACAGGTGGGCGGAGCGGAGAGTATGTGCCTCTGGTGATTGCTGCTCTGGGTCTCTTGTCTTACACACTACGCGTTGACGTTGTGTGTTTTATCACTACAGCATGACCTGATGAGATTATCCCACTAACTCCCATCCACATGAATCAAACCCACTATTACCTTTACTCATCTGACTGGTTTAAAGTTTGTAATAAATCGAAAGATGGAAAAAAGGTCACTCAAGTCCTATCCCATGTCTGTCCGTCCTAATGACTTCCCGGGGTGGAGGGCACCAGAGAAAGCGAGCCTGTGGAATGCAGCTCAGAGCAGGGTGGCACCCATATGTGAAATGCCAGAACCGTTAGCCGGAAGCGCAGGGTGGGTGTCATAAACAGAGCAGCGACATCTGCAAACCGCATGCAAATCTGCATGAGCCGAAAGAAATACACACACAGTGGCATACATGCCACACGCAAAGAACAGATCTAATACAACTACAAGGAGATTAATAATCTGCCAACAGATACACATACCTATCAAACACACGTAACAAGAAATATGCATACTGAACAGGTTTTCACTAATCACAAACTACATATATGCATGGCACTTTTCACAAACATATTATGCAAATGTACGCACATCGCACCATCAAACGACTTACACACACATCCCTAAAATAAAATGAATGTTACCTTGGGTAATTCAATACAAAAAACAGTCTGCCCCCACTGATATAGAGAGAGGCTCACATAGAGTCCCAAAGTTGTATCATCAGTATTAAACTCACAAGGACCAATTACAATAGCATAGTATGAAGGCAAATCAATGATTTGACTTTATACTATGCTATTGTAATTATGTTTTGTTATATTCCAAAAATATATATTTATGGAAAGATGGAATAAACAAGAAATGATTTTTTACGATTCAACTATTTTGGATGTTATGATTCTTTGCTGGTCCTCGTGAGTTTAATACTGATGATACAACTTTGGGACTCTATGTGAGCCTCTCTCTATATCAGTGGGGGCAGACTGTTTTTTGTATTGAATTGCTTTTGATTCCCCTGCCCGTCCGCCCTATATTTGTGCATTCAGGGGACCCTATTTTTATTGGTTACCTTGGGTAATGTAACACATATTACAAACACTTTTATTGCAGTTTTACAAAGCAAAAGCATCACTTAAACGATCATTGTTCTTACACTGTGTGTCTCTCTAATTAGCATGGAGGTTGTTGTGAGTGTACATTTAAATCTCTTGCCCTGCCTCACTTTGCTTGCCCCTCCTATTAATTAACAAAGCCACATAACTCTCGCATATGCGAGAGCTCTTTGGCTCCATCAATGTTTTTTTATCCATGTAGTACAGTAGCACAGCTGCTTTGCAGTTTGGCCGAAAGTAAAGAAAAAAAGTGGTATGATGATGCCAGCATTTACCACGTCTTGGCACTTTATTTTTTACTTTCAGGCATTCTGTATAACATGGCTGAAAAAACATTGGCAAAGACAATAGATCGTCACAGAGGCGAAACCTATTGGCTTTGCCAATGCTTATTTGACTGGGTGCCTGGCAAGGCTGTGCATAATGTGTTTGCAATATTTATCCAAGAATAAGTAGTTGCTCAGGTGACAACCAGTTGTATACTGCACCAACTGAATACTTTTTCTAATTTTATTTAGCTGCAGGCTAAGATGCCCACTTGAGTTATGAGGGTCATGTTTGACTTGAAGTAAAGTCATTTGATTAGGTCGGTTTTGAAAAATCTCTTGTGGACCATACCAAAAACCTACAGTGGGCTTAGTGACACTCCTTTGCTTAATCGTGGGTGGCTTTCTTGTCACTCTCATTGGCTTGCTTCTTATTTTTGTGTTTGTTCCTCACTTGGAGCACAGCTTATTTATCATCTTTTTGGTTGAACAAACTTTTATCCTTCCACTGCTCACATGGGAACTATTTTTATTTATTTTTCTTTAAACACTCCATGAGAATCCATTTGTCTTCATGCTGCTTCCATCCCCCCTCAAATGACACTTCTACCCCAACCTCCCTAATTCACCCCTCTCTCTTGCTCTCCTGCCCAATTCCTCCCACCCTCATGTTGATGCTTCCCCCACCCGACAACCCATCCACTACTCTTTTGCTCTGTGACCCTTTCTACTGAGATGCAATTAATTATTTTTTTACAGTTTTTTGAGGTCTAAAAGCTGCTATTTGCTTCCAGGCTACTTCGTTTTCACAAAGTGCTTTCATGCAAATGAAAAATAACTTTTCCTTATTAACTGCGCCAAGTGGGGTCAATCATTTTGGAATGGTAAATAAAAAATAAAGAAAATTCACTTTCATAATTCTGTATGCTTGCACATGTGGTGACGCATGCACACACATGCATACGGAATAACCCCAGGGCCCGACTGGGTCATGACATGTATGCGTCCATGCATTTGTTTACATCATTGTGCCTTTTTAAACTCTTTTTTGTCAATGATGTATGGCAAAAAGCAATGGCAAAGTCAATACACCAAAAAGCCAACACCAGTTAGCTTCACCAATGATTTAGGGCCATATGTATCAAGCTCCCCTTTTGCGACTCCCAAATAGCGAATTTTCGCGAATCGCAAAACGGTATGTATATAAAAAATCGCAAAAAATAGCGATTCTGTAAAAACCGCTATTTTCCTTGCGACACCCCAAATAGCGATTCCTTATTTTAAAGAATCGCAATTTTGCCAAATTCGCAAATCTGAGAATTGGAAACTCAGGTGCAGTTTGATGACATCACAACCAGGAAGTGTGACTACCCATGCTGCACCTGAGTTTCTGAAGCACAGTGAGAGAGAAGGAGTGGTGGAGAGGGAACTCTGCAGTGCTACAAACAATGGAAGACACAGGAGACATGGCCAGCCAGGACACACAGCAGCAGCAGGGGGAAACACAGAGGAAAAGAAAACAAAAGTTTTCTGAAGCCGAGTTGGAGGTCCTGATCCAAGAAATGGTGACAAGCCATGAGCACCTCTTTGGTAAAAAATCACACAGCCAGAGCCACAACAACATGCACGTGCACGTGCTGATCCGATGCCGACAGTCCCAACCAGGCGCAGGGCTTGTGCATCAACCAGTGCAGCAGACCCAGGAGATGACACAGTGTTCGGCGGACTGGAGATGCACATGTAGCAAGTACAATGTTATAAAAGGGGGGGTGGTCGATTACAAAACAGTTAAACAAATCATTACTTAAACAAAAAGGTACACCCACCAAGTACGTGTCACTTAAATTGCATTTAATCCAACTATTCGCAATAATTTGCTGCAGTTACACATATACTATATTTCATATTCATACAATACATGGTAAATTATATATAATTCTTCAATTAGTGCTCGGTGATTGTCAGATAAGAAAGGAATTTTAAAGGAGGGTAGGGTGTGTTTGGAAAAGAATAAGGGACAAAGAAAAGGAATTGTGTCCTATAAACAATTCTGTCCTATTCACAGAACATTTCCAGTCATATTACAGATCACAGTTGTTCCCAAGAAATACACTATACACAGGAGCTAAGTTTAGCAAGTTTGGTAAGGCGTGTATGTGTTGAGAATGTTGTCGACGTTTCGACCCCCAAGTTAAGGGCGGGTGGGTCCTCAGTTTGGGGTCTTCCTCAGGACAATTAAAAACAGTGACATTGAGCACCTAGGGAAACAGAAATGTGTATCACTAGATGGAATCAATTAAATTCTAAAAAACAGGGCAAATTACAAGGTGTACCTACATGCCCAGGCGTTCGAGTGGTGTCCCCTCTGAGTTGGGAATCGCGCCTGTAGCCAATTCCCAACTCAGAGGGGACACCACTCGAACGCCTGGGCATGTAGGTACACCTTGTAATTTGCCCTGTTTTTTAGAATTTAATTGATTCCATCTAGTGATACACATTTCTGTTTCCCTAGGTGCTCAATGTCACTGTTTTTAATTGTCCTGAGGAAGACCCCAAACTGAGGACCCACCCGCCCTTAACTTGGGGGTCGAAACGTCGACAACATTCTCAACACATACACGCCTTACCAAACTTGCTAAACTTAGCTCCTGTGTATAGTGTATTTCTTGGGAACAACTGTGATCTGTAATATGACTGGAAATGTTCTGTGAATAGGACAGAATTGTTTATAGGACACAATTCCTTTTCTTTGTCCCTTATTCTTTTCCAAACACACCCTACCCTCCTTTAAAATTCCTTTCTTATCTGACAATCACCGAGCACTAATTGAAGAATTATATATAATTTACCATGTATTGTATGAATATGAAATATAGTATATGTGTAACTGCAGCAAATTATTGCGAATAGTTGGATTAAATGCAATTTAAGTGACACGTACTTGGTGGGTGTACCTTTTTGTTTAAGTAATGATTTGTTTAACTGTTTTGTAATCGACCACCCCCCCTTTTATAACATTGTACTGACCCAGGTCGATGAGGTAAGGGTTTACCCCATTATTACCTACCACATGTAGCAAGTACAGCGCCTGCAGGCAAAAACATAAAATCACTACAGAGGCAAATCAGGGTAGGTTTCATGGGCATGACGGGTGCTCTGGAGGCACTCTGTGCGAACTAAAGGCCGATCGTGCTGCTAGGCGCAGGTAGATGCAGCGCCTAGATCTGTACACCCGGGCGGGGAACCGGCTGTCCTCAGGAACAAATGTGCTATCAAGGCGCAGCATTTGTATGCAGCGTGAGGTGGCACACAACAGCCAGGACGTTGCAAGGGCCCTGGTACAAGCCACTTCTGCTGTGGGGTGCTTGGGAAATGGAGGTGGTGATGCAGCCTCTGTACCATGTTATCAATGAACGCGTGGAAAAAGCGCAACAATGCACTCTGTGACACCCCTCCTGCTGTGATAATCACCCCCTGGAAACTACCTGATGCCAAGGAGGTGCAGTGAGCACAGGACCTGGATGTGGGTGGGGATGGTGTGTGTCCTGCGTGTGGAGTCTTCAAGGATAGGTCTGAGTTCCTCAATTAAATCAAGGATGCTCTCTTCATCCAGCCCGTAGTTTGTATGAATGTCCTCCTCAGTCCGCTGCAACAGGGTAATGCATGCACGGAAGATCCTTTCCTGGTGCCTCCTCCTCTGTGCAGCAGCTCTGAGTCGTAACCTCCTGGCTATCACATACAGCCTAGCCATTGTGGAAAAATATGTTGCATTGTGGGACTCCTTAAATAGTTTGCACCTGGTTACCACCTGCTCACACTTGGTGGTAATTGCGATTCTCAAAATTATGAATTTCGTGAAATCGCTAATTGTGATTACTTCATACATTGCATTGCGATTTCTTAAAATGCGATTTTACAATTTGCGAATTTCGCAAATTGAAAATTGCAGATTAGGAATTCACATGTATGTTCACAGAATTATTACCTCACAACTTTAGGAATCGCTAATTTTGCGATTCCTTATGTTAGCGTTGCGAGAATGTCTCATACATCCCGTTTTGCTCAATTTTACTTGCAAACGCTGTTTTTTGCGAATTGCAGCGTTTGCGAGTAAAATTGTATTTCATACATATGGCCCTTAGATTTTGTGTATCCTTAGTGTGGTTTGGATAAAGGACAGTTTTGGGACAAATGACTGACCCAATTTTCACACTTTGGCAACAAAGATGATGGATGGTTTGCTGAACATTTATGATACCAAAAATGTCTTCTATGCAAATAACTAAACAAAATAAAATAGTTTTAAAATGAAAAAATGACAATTATAAAAAATTGCACTTGCAATATAGCATTATTATTTAAATAAAAAAAGAAAAGTTCATTCTAATATGGACATCATCACTATAATTGTGAAATAGATGGCTACGGCATTTGGGATGTCATGTGGTCACACTAGGCCTGTGCAGGAACACCACCATTTTACATGTTCACGTTTAAAGTTGACATCTTTTCTTGAACATTGACATTTAACACATGTTTGCTTGCATGCTTGTATGGATAATGTTCCATGAAATAACTTTGCTTACATTTACACATTTTCGTAGACATATTACCATTTCTGAACATTCTGTAAGAAAGCTAAAGTTCACTGCGTTTTTTTATTGTTTGACAGCTTGGTCAGGTTAGAATCAGTAATGGCAGCCTGACTGGGACTTCACCATGGCAACATGGGTGAAGTTTAATATATAAACAACAACAACATCACTCTTTTGCGTAATCAGAGGAGCATTTCGCTAACGTACTCCGGGAGTCCGACCGAGCGAGTACGATGCACACGTTTGCTTATGGACTCGGTTCGTTCTGACTCTACTTGAACTCTATGAGAGCCTGTGTACAGGCGCGAACACAGGCTCCCACATCAGAAAAGGGGTGGTTGGGGAAAAGCGTACACCCTGTGGTGGGCACTCCAAGGTGCCCACCACAATGTGCATGCCTAGATCGGGGGGACCCATGGGCACACCCCTGTGACAGATTCAGACAGCCCCGGGTGAAGGGGGGCCTGCTACTGCCCCCCCAAAGTATGCTTCCGACTGCCGTTTCGTCTTGCTGAGACCGAGGCAAAATGGCTGTCCGAATCGTGCATCATACTCGCTCAGTCGGAATTCGGCTCAATTGCGCGGCACAAAACGGCTATGAACAAGTAGCATGGACAGGTTCGGGTCCCGGAAACGATTTGGTCGATGCATACTCGATCTTCATGTCGTACTTCGTCGTGCGGCCCTGTGTACGATTCGATTGGAAAAAAGGGCTACAAATTGGATCCGGGAAAGCCAAATCTGATTCGGAGGCCTTCCGAACAACATCATAATCAGGCCCTAAGAAGGGCTCCCAGATGAAACATACCCACAGGTGACTGGAGAGTTAAATCACCCTGAAGGGGTTCTGGTAGATTCAACCACCCTAGGTACACTATGATAGCGAACGCTTGGCAGGAGCATAAATATAACTGCACTTATATGCAATCATATATTCTACGTAACAGCACAATAGTTGAATTGTTTATTTTCTTTACCATTCTCGTGATGTTGATTAATCTGTTTTGTTTCTTTCTATTGATTAATACAGTGCACATATTTTACACAGGAATCTTATTGCTTCAATAAATATTAAAATGTCCATTTGAGTATTTCTTGTTTCTCCCTTTGGGAATGCATGAGTTACCAATCAAAAGGGTTCCAGATCTGTTTCCAGGATTTCCTTGGGGAGTCAGGGTTCTCATGTCCTGAGGCTGCACATACCACCAGTTATCTGACTGCGTTTAGGGGTACAGATGGAGCCCTGTGACCTAGCCAGGACTTAGGCCACCATATCAGCCAACATATCCTGTGTGTGTAGAATCAGTCTTGCACAATTATGACGTTTATGTTGTCTAACAATTGCATAGTTCTACTGAGAAAGAATGGACGGTACAACAGGGGAGTGGCGGGACAGCAATGACGCTCTGAGTATGACCTAATGGCAGGAAATGCATTAGAATGCCAGAAGAGCTGGTAGAGCTGTAGTAGAGTGCATGAAGCAGAATCAGCATTAAGCATGCGTCTCTGTCTATTGTATACGAATGCAAGGCATGCTAGGTGTTTACAGGGATCTTTTGGAAGTAGCAGGCTACTGCAAGAAGTAAAATCAGGAGTTATAGGGGTTTCCAGCCATGTAATTATGGGATTGAGAATGGGGGAGCAGCGCTATTATCTCTCAGTGTATGAAAAAGGGGGAAGAAAGAGCTGGGCCAAGTGTAGTGAGTTTCACAAATGTTATTTTAAAGAGTAGGGTTGAAGAAAAACAATATTTTTACAGTGCTTTGGTGTATCAAATACATTAATTTCCATTAATAAAACATTATTTTTTAGTTTGTTTTCACTGTGATGACATTTGTTCACGGTGTTTTGTAGCAGGTATACTAGTAAATTAACCTAAATGGATAGATACATCTATATCTTATTACCCACTACATACAGACTTATCACCAACTACATAAGTGTGTTTTTTTTTCTTCCAATTTTATTATTCAAATATATATATTTTTTGTTGCTTTTTTTATATATAGGGAATAAATATACATTTTATGGGTACATTCCAATATATTTCATAGTGAAATTATATTTCTATGGACTTTCTCATACAAATCTTAAAAATTACATAACACACACATAGATGAGCAAAAGACAAAAATAGATGGAGGCAGAGCGGTAGGTAACACACGAACAAAACGGTGGATAACACACTACGCGCGT
This sequence comes from Lissotriton helveticus, assembly GCF_964261635.1. NCBI lineage: Eukaryota > Metazoa > Chordata > Amphibia > Caudata > Salamandridae > Lissotriton > Lissotriton helveticus. The sequence continues at coordinate 764,248,244 of NC_136071.1, read as the reverse complement.
TTCGTCTTGGAAGCCTTCATCAGGTGACCCGTCTTTGGCACTACAATTTAAAAACATAGTATCAATCAAACATATACACAAAAAGACAATACTGTAGTGGGCATATACATATCTTTAATCCATTTCAGACAGTTATTATTTACTTATATAAAACTTAAGGACCTCTTAAGGATTCTATGTGTGGCACCTATTCCATCCCATTTTTGACTCGATTGCTATACACATGGCAGCTGAAGTGTTTAGATACTAATGTTAGCGCTAAATACATGTATTGGTATAAGTTACACACTTTAGGAATACCTAACTGACAGACCTTTTAGCTGTTATATTTCCAGAATAAAGTCATCTTTATTTCCAACTGATACCGTACTTTATGTCCCTAATACTATCTGGTTTGATATTTGTCGAACTTACGCCAAACTATACAAATAAACGTATCTGGCCCCGGACACAATAAAGTGATCATATCCTGAGGTAATCATTCTTCTTTCTTTTTCTTTTTTGTAACATATATGTCTCTTTTCCTGCCTAAAACAACATCAGTACTACAGTATTTTCTATATTGTCTCTTATGTTATAGAGTGACTGTCCTTATCTTATACTATTCTCTTGGCTGCCCATACAAGAATCATTATGGATCCTTCTATATATCGTAGAAGTAAATTCTATTCATCATCCTCCCACGTTTGAAGGTATACGAAAAGCGTTTATTATAATGAATAAATATATTGTAGACATTTTCATATGTTCTGCAAATATTGGACCGCTATAAGTACATGCTCATTATTATTATTTTTGCTTCATTAGGAGTGCTTTTATCAAATTATCTAACTTTAACTGTGATAAATATCGACTTCTGTTAAGTATCGATTAAGTGCTCTGGAATATTCATTATCACTTTTTGTAGTTATATAATGCACTTTGAGGTATTTGGCTATACTGTTTATTCTCCTATGTTTATTTACATATCAGTCATTGAGCTATGGTTAACCTCTGTTAAATATTCCTTCCCCTTTGTAGCAGTCCTGATAAATGTCCCACCACTTCCACCGGGACAGAGAGAAACCTTCCAGATGCTCAAAAACAAGGCTATGCACTGGTTAAGGGTGAACCGGCCTCTACCTGGGGAAGTTGATGGTCTTATATTGGGAGTGAGGCGAATAGATTGGATAGGTTCCACCACTAAAAGTCTGGGGGGGGACTGTATCGTGGTTAATTTTCAAGACCCAAGGGTTGTAGGATGGCTAACTAGACAGGGCTGGTGTACGGGTAAGGGAGGAATTGGTATTGTCGACCTTACTTTCTTTTACCCACGTCCCACTAGTGTCTCAACCTCTTTGATTAACGAGCAAAATGACCCCAGAAGTTGTCTGTGGCCAGGGATTGATACAGTAGTCCCATCCACACAGTACTATAACCATACTACTGTCCCGTTTACTACCAATTTGGGTGGGTGGCAAGACTTAGGGAGGGGATGGTGACAATCCCTCGATCACCAGGGAAAAAATATGAGTCTAATTATCAATAGAGTGGTTGGAATATTTTACTCCAGACATTTAAACTCCGTGGCAGAATCAAACTCATTGCCCATCTTACGGGAGTATACGGATTCAGGTGACATAAGGGAATTAGGGGTAGCGCCGATCTTAACTGAGCCTACAAACGCTTGTTCTTCTGTGGGAGTTATAGATTTGGTAGATACTGTCGAGCCCGGTAGCTTTCCGACTGTGACGGACCCACTTGCCAGGGTTCTCAGTGGGAATGTGGTCGGTCTGGACAGGAAATTGGCCCTGCCTGACTTGAACGCTCTGGGGGTGGAACATTCAATATGTCTGTCCCAGGAAACCTGGTGCATGGAGCCCTCCCATAAGGTGGGATACTCGTCCTGCCATACCTTTGATGAAACTTCCTTCCCAAGTCTGGACCTCAATAGGGGTGAGGAGGAGGGCTTTCTAATTACATCATATTCGATATGCCCTGACCCTCCAACTATGATGGCTACTAGCCAGACTCAGCGAACATCATTTGTCCTAGAGAAGGAATGTTTAGATCCTCCAATTGACATCGACATTATTGGCATTGGAGGAGAAATCATCAAGGAGAAAATAAAAATCCTTAGCTGGAATCTCGCGGGCATTCATAGGAAATTGGGTCTGCCCGAGTGGAGTGACTTGGTTGAAGCTCATAAGATCTGCATATTCCAGGAGACCTGGAGCACTGAACCACTCCACCGGGTTAGGTTCGTAACCTATTTCGTCCCAGCTGAGAAACCCAGATATGGGAAGGGACGTCCCTTGGGGGGCCTTATTATCTGGGTAAGCATTTCTCTTAACTGCCGAATAACATCTAAGCAGATAAACAGCCCAGATATCTTAGGCATTCTATTGTCCAGCCCTTGTAGAGGTCTGTCTCTGGCTCTTTACAACGTCTATGCCAGAGGCACAGAAAATGGGTGCATCTCATCTGTAATATCTGACCTTGAGGTGCAGCTTAGGGACCAAAAGGAATCTAATCATATATTAGTAGCGGGCGACTTTAACTGTACCTACGAACCACTTCCTCTAGATGGTATCCCTGACCTGGGTGAAGAAGATAGTAGATGGGGTGTCCCCATACTCTCCATCCCTCCGATCAAGCGTTGGACTCGTAGTGCAGTGCAGTTAAATGCACTGACTTTAGAATTTGGCCTAAGAGCCACCAATGGCCGCACGTCTTCTGACCGGATGGGCGCTCCTACGTTCAACAGAGTTGGTCATACCTCGAGGATTGACTACATTTTGTTGGACCTAAAATTATGGAGCATGGTGGAAGATATGGTAGTTACACCAACTGTGGAAAGCGATCATAATCCGCTTTCCCTATCTATCACAAACCTCTGGCCCAACGGCGCACTGTTAACACCTTCCATTCACAAGATCATTGTCTCCTCCTGTGGAAGACGCATAAAGTGGGATAAAGTTGCTAATAATGCTGACAAACTTTCCAGCATAGATGAGGTTCTTATGGCCTTACAAGTAGAGCTTGATAACATTAACTTAGCCTCACAAGCTGAAAAGGCAACACCTATCTTTGAAGCAGCTGTCAAGGATATAGGCGAAGTTTTCTGGGCTAAAGGCTCTGCAGGGAGGAATATGTCCCAATATAAAATCAAGGGGATGCACGACTCGTATACCACAGCATGTAGGAAAGCTAAGTCTCGTCTAATTGAGGCTGTTAAAAGCAAATCTCAATCCCTGATACAGACAGCCAGGAAGGAGCACAAGAGAACTCTGGTACAGGCGAAAAAGGAGTGGGATGATGCCTATTGGTCTACCCTTAAAGAAGCTAGCTCCAAGAAAGATTCAAAATGCTTTTGGGACACCATTAGAGCTAGAAACAGGCCAGATAGTGACTTGATCACTTGTAATATCCCTAGCCAGGCGTGGGTCAACCATTTTTCAAAGCTTTATACTCGACAAGATGTTCACTCTACTCCCATCGCTTCCAGTGATTATGATGGGGGGGTTATGGTTCCAGTATCTTTCCCTCCAATCTTGGATATTTATCCTAAAGATTTTGATTTCACAATTAAGGAAGTGGAATATGCAATAGGCACTATCATCCCTCAGAAAGCTGCAGGCCCGGATGGCATCCCTGTTGACCTTTTGAGATTTGACATCCCGAAGTGGGGAAAATTGATTCACTCCCTGCTTGTTTCCATCTGTAGGGGTGCTCCTATCCCCTCTTCGTGGAAAGGGGCGGAGGTGGTCCCTATTTATAAAAAAGGCCCCAGGGGTGACCCATCAAATTATAGGCCCATCAGCCTGCCAGACATTAGCCAAAAAGTTGTTGGAAAGGTTCTACTGGTCAGAATACTAGACTGGGTAGCCGAAAATAAAATCCTCTCTGACTACCAGGCGGGTTTTAGGGTGGGCACCGGGACAATCGAACAAGCTTTTAGATTAATGATGGTGTACTGGAAAGTCATGGTTATAGGCAAGGGCAGTCTTTATCTCGCGTTTATCGATTTAAAGACTGCCTTTGACCTTGTACCTAGGGAGACCCTATGGAGTGTATTGGCTGAAATGGGGTTGCCCCACTACTTGCTATCACTACTCATTGGGCTACATGAAAATAGCTTTGCCCAGATTAGGTGGGGCCCAGGGGGGGAAAAAACAAGCAGTATCCCGGTTGAGAGAGGTGTCCGCCAGGGATGTGTGTTAGCTCCCACCCTTTTTTCTCTCTACATCAATGGGGTGGTTGAGCATCTCCGGGAACATCCTTCAGATGAACCATCCCTGGCTGGCGAACGTATACCTACCCTCCTCTTCGCGGACGATACGCTTTTAATATCAAAAACCCCAGTAGGCCTCCAAAGGCTCTTAAACAACTTTCAATCTTTCTGCTCCAAACGAGGTCTGGTAATCAACACAAGCAAGACAAAATATCTTGTGTTGAATCCTCCAAAAAAAACAGTCCGCTCTCCTACCCTGAACGCTGAACCCCTGGAGAGGGTAGAAGTCTTCGACTATCTTGGTATTCGCCTTTCACATAAAATGGAATGGTGCCCACATTTGGACAAAATGCTGTTAACCCACAAGAGGATAACAGGAGCTCTTTTAAAAGAACAACGCTCCTGCAAAATAAGACCAATAGCTGTAGTTCTTGAGATCTATTCGGCTAAAGGGGTCAGCTCTGCTTTTTATGGGGCTGAACTTTGGGGCTCATCCATTACTGACGATTTACCAAGATCAGAGAAGAAATTTTGTAGAGCAATTATGTCACTCCCCCAGGGCACCCCCACGGTCCCGCTAATGTTGGACCTAGGATGTCGCCCAATTGATGATCTTGCAAGACTCCGTCCACTTTTGCTATGGGCACGACTGTGGCGTGTGGAGGAACTTGGAACATACGCGCAAGGTCTAGCAGAAATTATGTCATCATCAGGGTGGCATAAAATTAAATGGTTGAAAGATATTAAGACAATGCTATCAAACCTGGGCTTAAATGATGCGTGGGCTAATAGATCCTCACCCCCGAAGTCAATCCTTAAGAAACTTTATTGGGACTGGATCTTTCTACAAAGGAATACCAGTACTACTATGGGCAGACTTACGGAGGACTTCTTGAAGTTTAAGGATCAACCCAAACGGGAAGTGTACCTTGATATTATAGAAAAACCCTTCGATAGGGCTCTGTACTTTAAGTTTAGAGTAGGAACCCTTCCTTTGTACTATTTTACTTCACGTTGGAAATCCCCCGCACAGTCTACAGAACTTTGCCCAGTATGCCTATGTAAACCAGAGACAGTGGCACATTTTTTGTTTGAGTGCAGAGAGTATGCCCTTCCTAGGAGGGTTTGGCTCAAAAATCTATGCCGACAGCTGGGTACTAGGAGCCACATGGCGGCAATTCGGATATTAACGTCTGACAGTCGTGCTACCTATGTTTGTGCCCTAGCTAAATTTTTATCATGGGCATGGTCAATACGAATCAAAAGGCTAAAATCAATTGTTTAATGTTTTTTTTAAAAACTGCCAAATGAACTTCTTTGAAATCTGTAAAATGTTAAATTAATTCTTTTTACTGGGTTAAACTTTTTTTGTATGTTCGTTTTTGCTTTTTGTACTTAAATTTGATGTATTTGTTTCATGTGCAGCTTTTATGATAAAATTGTATCGAAATAAAGCTTTATTGACTGACTGACTGAAATATGTAGACTTATCTATTCAACATTACACTTCTATGCCTTTCTTTTCTCTTGTGGAGTCACTACCTATTTGCTATTCTCCACTATGCTTTACCCTCCTCTTATCATACACAGGAATACAAGGCTCTGACGATCTACATGTTTTTAAGCCAGCATTTCCTCACATCTTGAGCTATCTACCTATGTAAGTACAATAGGCTGTTCATGTTCTCATCGCAACTTATGATCATATTCATGAAATAGGAATTTAGGTGGTGCTATGTGCTCTCATCCAAATAGAGTTTTAATATTCATGTCACTATGATCTACATGCATTATTGGGCTATATTGCTCATTAACTATTATCAACTATGTTGTTTTGATAACATTTGAACATTATTAACATGGATGTTATATAAATCAAATCCTTGGTTCAGGATTTATAAATGAAAGTTTTCATCTCTTTTCTTTGTATAATACCTGTGAATAGAACATATTAATATACAGTTGTTCTGATATGAGTCCAAAACTCTTGAACTTAGACACTTCCCATTCCTTGATGGTGATGCAAAGATTATGCAATGTTTGTTTTTCAGATCTGGCTTTATGAATACCAGACCTTTGGACATGTATAAAATATATTATTAGGTCCTTAAGTTGTATATATGTAAATAATAACTGTCTGAAATGGATTTAAGATATATATATGCCCACTACAGTACTGTCTTTTTGTGTATATGTTTGATTGTCACTATGTTTTTAAATTGTAGTGCCAAAGACAGGTCACCTGATGACGGCTTCCAAGCCAAAACGCGCGTAGTGTGTTACCTACCGCTGTGCCTCCATCTATTTTTGTCTTTTGCTCATCTATGTGTGCGTTAAGTATTTTTTAAGATTTGTATGAGAAAGTCCATAGAAATATCAATTCACTATGAAATATATTGGAATGTACCCATAAAATGTATATTTATTCCCTATATATAAAAAAAGTAACAAAAAATATATATATTTGAATAATAAAATTGAAAAAAAAAACACACTTATGTAGTTGGTGATAAGTCTGTATGTAGTGGGTAATAAGATATAGATGTATCTATGCATTTAGGTTCATTTACTAGTTATAGACCTTTTCAAACTAGATAATTTTCCCTATGTATAGCTAGTGCACTCTTATATAGGGGTCCCCAACTTCCTAAACAATGCAACTCCACAGTAGTCATGATTTCACTCGAGAGGAAGGTCTCAGGACTGTTCCATGAGTTCAAAGTCCACTTAACCCCTGTCCAAATGATCAGAGAACTCAGGTAAGCCGCACAAAAAACATACGAAGTGGAAGCATGCTTTAGTTTCTCCTCATCCGTTGGCCAGCATGACTGAGGAATATTGGGGTTCAATGTCTGGTTCCTGCAAACCTCCTCAGTTCTGTGAGAGCTGGAGTGACCCCCGCTCACATTAAAATTTTCAGAGAGGCCATGCGCCTCATTTTTGTGTGACCCCTTTGCAGTGCTTAATTTGTAAAATAAGAAGTGCAGGTGCTCAAATGTTTTCTTAGGAGGCCACTACCCACTTTCCTGGCTCCACTCACATCCTCAATTGGCTCCACCCACTTCCTCCATTGGCTCCAGTGACATTTACCCCCGTCTCAGATCTAACACCATGCACGTACAGCCTCTTGCTTACATGCTGTTAGGCAGGCTATAATTGTGCTCATTATTCTGGCTGTGCTGTTTATGATTACTTCTAGACCACATCCCATGCATTATTGATCTGCTAACACTGAACCAATGATAATGCAGTGTTCCTAAAGACTTTTAATACCACTTTCAGTGTGGCAATGCAAAAAAACACGTGTTGATGTAAACACGTCATCAAGACGTGCTAGACTTCTGGAAAGTTCTTTTCTGAGCAGCAGGCAGCACCAATAGTCAAAGGTATCTAAAAAAATCACACAATGCATTACTTTGTGAATATAACACATCGTTGTTTTACATAATCAAAAACTGACAAATGTCAAAGAAAAACACACACCACCCAGTGCCATACGGGTTGAAAAAACGAAGCTTCACGATTACATCAGTGCACAGGGCTTGCAAATCAACTACAAAAAAAGGAAGATCGTCTATTTTGCCCAGCGGCCAGGGAAGAAACCCGTTAAATGGCACATTGCAGGCAACATAATAGAACAGACCGCCTCGTACAAATATCTGGGCATAGTGATAGATGCCAGGGGGACCCTGAAAGATCATCAATTGCATAGAAAGGTTCAGGCAAACAAATTACGTTTTGCCTTAAACTTATTAAAAACAAAATTAAATTGTCCATCTAATTCGCACCTGCTGAAGATAATAGCCTCCAAGTTTTTACCATCTCTCACATATGGGTCTGAATTGTACAGGGGAAAGGATGCAAATTTTCTGAACGCACAACAATCAGAGCTGTTCAAATACATCTTTCAGATCCCGAGGTTCGTATCCCAATCGCAGATTCGCCTGGAATTTGGTCTACCTAATCAGTACCAAGTTAGACAAGCGGCCATTCTAAAAACATGCTGGAAATTAAGAGCAGCGGAAGAGGACTCGCTCATGGGCCTCTGTTGGACGGAGATGAATAACCAGACAAAGTCGAAAAACGCCTGGAAAACGGTATGCGAGAATGCCCTGTCAGATCTCAAGCTGGAAAAGGCATGGAATACAAACCAAACCTTTGCGGCTTTTAAAAAAGTGACCAACGGGGCTGCAAAGCAAAGATCATGGTTATTAGTTAAAGCCGCAACAGCAAAGAAAAAACACGGCTGGACGGTGTTGGCCACGTATGGGAAAATGGAGCCGCAACCATATTTAGTCAGCCAGATATCCACGGCCCCCCAAAAAATTCTGCTAAACTTACGGCTGGGAACTTCCACCTTAAAAGATCACACACCATCATGGAAGCAAACATGGTTGACCCCTGAGTGCAGACTATGTGGACAAAAGGAAGAATCAATGATGCACATACTGTGCATTTGTCCCTCTTTGAAAAACTTGAGACGTTACTACCTCCTTCACGTATTCCGTGTTTCTCAAATTAGATCTTGCCGCCTGGCAGTCATGCTAGCACTGAACAGTCATCAACTGCAGACAGCTTGTGGGGCAGCTAGATTTTGTCAAAAGGCACTGCAGCTAATACAGAACACCGAGAAAAAGGAAATCAAAGGCCCGAATCCGGATGCGTGAAGAGTAACTAACAGACACATTGAAATACCTTCCACAATTACATCAAACACACGGACTTCCAGAAAGATTTCTTTTTAACCACTCGAGATTTTGTACTTTTTTTCTTTTTTTTTTCTTCCTTTCTTTTAAAACAAGTAATTGTATGCAACAATATTGTAAAGGTTTTAATTAGCTGTATACAATAAAACTTTTACCTGGGTTGAAAAAATATGTCTACGCCAGTTTTCACTCAAGTTACTGTGTCACTTTAATTATAACAGCCTATTTCTGCGACGACTCAGCGAGAATATGAGCTGGGGCACTTACTTTGTAGGAATTCCCTCGATGAGTGCATTTAATGACAGGACAAACTGCAGCACCTTAGCACTGCTCAAATATCCATTAAAGCGCTGATCACAGCTTCAATTCCTTATCTTACTTCAATTAGGAGATGCAACCTCCTTACGGAAGACAGAGCACATGGCCACTTAGTAAACAGGGTAACAGAATAACACCTTAAGATGCAATCAGGTGAACAGCCAGCTCAAAATCACCTTACTTCCTTTAAAGTCCCTACTGAGTAAAAAAAAAGTTAGCTTAATTCTCATTTCCACTGCTTGAAAATCAACTGTTATAACAATTCTAACTATGACTTTTTGTGACTACGATTCAAAGTGCAGTACAATGTGTACTTCCAGTCTAGGACAGACTACGGCCCCTTAGCTATGCTAGGGTGACAAAGGACAGTTTTGGCAAACTTAAAGTGGCAGAGACACACCTTTTTCAGTTTGGAGTCCTTGTGCAAGGAATTTCTCTACAGACAGGGATAGTAGTACGCTGGCGGTCAGAGGCTGTCCCTATTGCATGAGCTGAACTACCTAAGCAGGACACAGGATATTGGTACCGGCACAGGGCACATAATTTGACCAAAGTCAGAGTACGTACCATGCAGTCTATGACCTTTTCTATTTATCTGAGAAAGTGTCCAGGGGGAGCTGGAGTTTCCCAGCTGCAAGTGTCACCTTCACCATACCCCACAGGTGGATGTGATGGGACTAGTTCAACCTTTACCACTTTAGTGGTACATGCATAGGAACCGTGGAAAGTTTAAGGGTACCATAAGCCCGCATGTACAGGTGCACGCATACTCAACGTGGACTATTGGGGATTATATGTTTCTAATTTTCATGAAATGTACAACCATCACCGAGTGTTATGTAGCGTCACTCATAGCTATGGACTCTGAGATGTCAACAGACATGCTGTTTTTTATAAGAACCCCCATAGTGCTGTACAGAATGCACGTTTGAAACTTATTTGTGAAATGTATTAGGCCATACTTTCACCTGTAAATCCTATTACTACGCAGACTCCACAATTATTGTAAATTACATTCAAAGCCGATTTTTTTATGTTGCTGATAGGCTGAGATGGCATGTTTTGATTCGATACCTATTCCGGTGTGTGCCTGCTTTGCGGTATTTCCATATATCTTTTACAGTACTATAGGATTAATTGAAATAAAAACGTAAACCGAGTACCTGTGCTGTATATTCTGCTCCAGGTTCGCACCCTTGGAGAACCATCTGACTTCAAATTATAAAAATGCAAACCAATCGTGAATAAATATGATTGAAACATTAACTCCACTGCTGTCTATTTGACAAGAAGAATCTTAACTTTTCCTGCGTGAAAAGCTCAACGTAGGGAAGTTACCAAATTCCCCTATTTTGTAAGGTTTCCATTGGTCGAAGAACTCCTGTTCATTTAATCCGTGCCTGACAATGAGTTTTATCCAGGGGCTGGAAAAATGCACGCAGGTTAGGCGACCAAGGGAGCAATCGAGGGAAAACAAACCCACCACGGCATATTATTGGCATCATGTCACGGCATGGCTAGTGGAGACGTGGCCTTTTATTATCTAGAACCTCCTCGCCTACCCTAACATTCGGTACGTGGGCCGGTGACCTGTGAGGCGGGGGGAGAGGCTCCATGGCTTGGTGGGAGTCAGATGGACACTTTTAGAGGCAGCGCAGGATAGCCAGCACGAGGGCCTCGGAGGTGGCCTCTTCCTCCCAGCTGTGGCACTACTTGGCCTGCAGACACTGACTCCCTGGCTGGATCTCCACCATCGACGCCACAGCACTGCACCAGAGACACGTTCCTCTGTGACCCGCTTGGGCCCAGCATTGGAGGTGGTGGCTCCTCCGGCTCTCTGAAGCTGTTGCAGAGACCTGGGACTCAGTGGCCGACTGCAGTCATGGCCTCTGTGGACCAGGCCCTCTCGCCTGCTCTGGCGCCCGATATCCACCTCAATAATTTACATGGTTGGGGACCGATGTTTGATAGGAGCCGGGCGGCAACTCATAACTGCGGTAATCCCTAGCCCACGCAGACACTACTGAGGCGGCCTACCCTCCAGGCCCAAATTCGCTGTGATCTGCGGCGGCCTGCTACTTTTCACTCTTTGCCCACTCTCCCTCTGCCAGTACTTGCTATGCCTCCTTGGAGACACATATGCTTTCCTGCCAGCCGAGACCCTGCATTAGCAACATTAACTCCCCCTGCCTGCAGTAGTTGACTGTTACTGCCTCGCCTGTGAGCGGCAATGCTTGAACTGTGCCCCTACCATCAAGGGGGCCTCTCACCTGCACTGGCAACCCGCACCGGGAGTTTCCTGCTCACAGTGGAAGCTCTGGAATTGGGGCTGATGCTCGGGCTCCTCTCCAGTGCGCTTCTGCCCTCCGCCCGCCCCCTATGATGCCTCAATGGTTGCCTCTCCTGGCTACGGCCCATCTGGTGGGTCTGCAGTTGAGCTGTCCTGAGGTTACTAGTTACTTCATTTACAGGTTCGTGGTGTGGCGGGCGGGACATAAACTAGACTGCCTTTAGATTTCTTAACTGATTAGGTAGCCTGACCTGCTGCTGCCTGCCAGTCCTCAACGTTGTCCTCCGGTTGCGCTGGCACTCGAATGAGTTCAACAATGACTCGGTGGTGGAGTGTGGGTATGCTGGGGCGTGGGGATCCAATCTGGAAAAATCTGCGCACGCTGTCTGCTGCTGCGCACAACCCCAACCTCCACAGAACCAAAATCAAGCCCAAATCAGTATCCTGACCACCAGGCCAGCAACACTGAACTAAGGGCCGCAGCTGCCATCAGTATATCAGATTGAGATTCATTCATATGAATCTCCATTGTCGTCTTTGCTCAGCCACGGCAGGCTCAGTCTCACAGCCACACCCGCAACACACTTTACTGGAACTGACTCACTCGGGAGACGGATGAGGAGGAGTACTGCAGACGAGAAATTGAACACAACACTCTATGACAAGTCCAGTAGTAAGGTAAATTAAAAATATCAAATCAATGACATGCAAGTGATGCGTGTAGACCCGGCCCTGACAATTAAGTGCCGGTTCTAAACACCGGAAAGCACCAGTACAAATTAAGCACTGCCCCTTTGGTGTGTTTTCCAGCCCCACAGGTGGGAGAGGGCCCCCTCTGGTTTTACACCGGCTGGGGACCCACTGGGCCCCTAGGGATCTGGTCATGTACCCGGATCAGCGCTGGTTGTGCCACTGCAATCTACCCTGGTACTGGCCCTGATGCCGATACTCCCGGTACCGCTGGCAGCCACTGGTGGCGCCAGCTGATCCCCGATGAAAAAGAGCTATGTCAACCAACATCGATTTCAGTGCCAGCAGGGCCCCCGCATCCTTGGTCTGAGCCTAAGCCCTATTCTGAAGGGCTAGCCCTTGGGGAGAAATGAGGAGTCACTGGAACGTTTAGAATATCAGTATGAGCAGGATATGGACTGGTGTGAGGAAATGGGTGATGCCAACAGACAGGACACATCTCCAGATACCAGCATGCTTTCTCCCCCCTGGCTATGGATGAGTGAGCTACATATGCAATGGTGGTGTGGAGGGCAGTTGAGATCCTCAACCTTCAGTTGCCCTCAGAGGCAGTCAAAACTACCTTCTTGACGGAGATGCTGCAAATGGGATTCCCCTCCTCTGAACCCCTACTCCCATTTAACGAAGCCCTCAGCAACGTCCTTTTGGGGACCTGGTCCAAACCCAGCAGAGGGGCTCCTGTTAATAGGACGATTGCTCGCCACCACCGACCCCCTCCAGGGGACCCAAATTTCCTCACCGAACACTCTACCCCAGAGAGCTTGGTGGTACAAGCCTCTACTTCACATGGTACATTCCCTGCCGCTTCCCCAGACAGGGAATCCAAGAGGCTGGACAGCTTGAGAGAGAAAATGTTTTCTTCCGCCAGCCATTCGTTGCGGTCAGTGAACATCGTATACTTATTGGGACGCTATTCCCACATGCATTGGGAAACAGTTGCACAAGTGAGTGCTGCCACAGGAGCCAGAGGAGGCCCTTGCCAGTCTCTCTCAAGCAGCTAGAGACAGTGGAGATGCAGTGAAGTTCACTATATGGGATGGCTTGCACCTAATCGACTTGCTGGGCAGAGCAGTTTCATCGACTGTGACCCTCAGACACCACGCCTGGCTAAGAACATCTGTCTTTTCAGGGGTTGTCCAGGCTTCTCTCATGGACATGCCCGTCAATGTCATCCGTCTCTTGGGAGACAAGGCAGACTTGGCACTGGATCACTATAAGGACTTGTGGGCTACGGCCAATTCCTTGGGCCTCATGGCTGCCCACGTCCCCAGTCTGCCTTTCTCTCCTTTCGTGGCCACTGTAGTAGGTTTCAACTGTGCCAACCTTATCCTAGCCACAGAGCCATGCAAACTTCCAACCCTCTGCGTGGATGAGAGCATGGTTCCTACCGGCCTCTTGGGTTGGGTAGCCACTGGTCTGGTCCAGCCACCCCCGGCAGCTACAGCCTCCAAACCTTCCTAAACTTGCCCTTTTAGATCATGAGCGCCCAGCTGGTGGCAAGAACTGCCATCACCTCCACCAGTGGCACTCTGTAACATCGGACAGATGGTTTCTCAAGATCGCCCGAATGGACTACTCCCTCCCCTTCTAGATTACCCCTCACTCCATGCCTGCATCTTCCAAATGGCTGACGGAAGATCATCTGTCACTGCTCCGGGGAAAGTCATGGATCTCCTGGCCAAAAGAGCCATAGAGAGTGTTCCAGTGCCAGAAGCAGGCTGTTGTTGCTATTCCCACTGCTTTCTGGTCCCGAAAAAGGACAAGGGCCTTCGTCCTATTCTAGATCTCCAAGACCTCAACTACTTCCTCAAAAAGGAGAAATTCAAGATGCTCACATTGGCTCACGTCTTGTCGCTATGGAGGCAGGAGACTGGATAGTAGCTTTTGAACTTACAGGATGCCTATTTTTGCTGCCCCTTCCTTCCTGCCCATTGGGGTTACCTATGGCATAAGCATTTCCAATTCACCGTGCTCCTTTTTGCCTTACCAGCGCACCTCAGGTGTTCACCACGGGATAGCGGTGGTCTCTGCTCATCTGCGCAGATCAGGGGTGCCAGTTTTCCTCTATCTTGATGACTAGCTGCTGAAGGCGGGCTTGCCCCAGGCTGTTGCATCCCACCTCCACATTATGGTGGACCTCCTGTATTCACTGGAGTTTACTATCAACATGCCAAAGTCACACCTGGCTCCCTCTCAGATGCTTCCTTTCATCTGAGCTGTTCTGGACACAGGGCATTTTTGGGCTTATCCTCCTGAGTGGTGAGTATGGAATGTTTACGCTATGAAACCGATATTTCATAGTCTATCCTGGATTTTGGTGAGACTGACTCAGAGGCTGCTGGGACTCATGGCCTCCTGCATCCTACTAGTGACACATGCCAGATGGCATATGCAGGCTCAGCAGTGGGACCTGAAGTTCCAGTGGGCGCAGCATCAGATCTCAGAGGAAACTGCAAAGGACCTGCAGTGGTGGCTAACTAATAGTGATTGGGTCAGAGGTGGACTCCTCTCCCCTCCCCAAACAGATCTCACAGTAGTGAGAGATGCGTCTCTCCTGGAATGGAGCGACAATCTGGAAGATCAGAGGACACTGGTCCCTGGTAGAATTCGAACTCCACATCAACCTTTTGGAGCTCAGAGCAATCCGATTGACACTAAAAGCCATTCTACCCTCCATCAAGGGAAGGCAGGTACAAGTGTTCTCGGCCAGCAGCACCGCTATGTGGTACTGCAACAAACAGGACAGGGTGGGGTCGTGGACCCTTTGTCAAGAGGTCCTGCATCTCTGGAAATGGTTGGAACAGCAGAGCATTTCCCCAGGGTTACAAAACCTGTCAGGTTTCCTGAATGTCAGGATCGACAAACTCAGCCGTCGATGCCTAGGGGATCACGACTGGTGTATCCACCCAGAGGTAGCGCAATGTCTCTTTCATCATTGGGGAGAGCGTTGGTTAGATCTGTTCACATCTGCCAAGAACGTGCAATGTCAGTAGTTTTGTGAGCTGGAGTTTCCAAGGTGGCTCTCCTCAAGGACGCTTTTATTCTCGAGTGGAGCTCAGGTCTCCTGTACATCCTTCTGCCCATACCAATCCTAGTCACTTCCGACTGGGTATGGAGAGTCTGGCATCCTTAGTTTCTGAACATGAGCATCAATCCTCCAACCAGGCAGCCCCTTCAGGAGGATCACCCTAACCTGTCAACTCTTCGCCTTATTGCGTGGAGATTGAGCGGTGGCAATTGATTGCTTTCGACCTTCCTCCCGAAATCTGTAATGTTATTCTGTCAACCAGATGTCCCTCCACCAGGATGGTATATGCCTGCTGTTGGAAAAAATGTGTATCATATTGTACAGAAGACTTCATTGACCCTCTTTCTACCTCTCTTTCTGGTATTTTACTTTTTATTTTGACCCTTGCTCAGCAGGGCTCTGCTCTGGCCACTCTGAAAGGGTATCTTTCTGCATTGTGTGCCTTCTTGCGGCTGTCTGACCAACCCTCCCTATTTAAATCTCAAATTCTAAATAGACTTCTAAAAGGTCTTGTACATATGTTTCCACCTTCCCCTTTCGTTATGCCTCAGTGGGACCTTAATTTGGTTCTCACATTTCTGATGTGTGCTCCTTTAGAGCCTTTACACAATTTTCCCCTCAGGCTGTCCATAGCAGCCTTTCTTGTGGTGATTACATCAGCCAGGAGGGTAGGTGATCTGCAGGCTTTATCATCCAAGTCTCCCTCCCTATCAGTTTCTCCAGACAAACTGTTGCTTCACACTAGGGCCTCTTTCCTGCCAAAAGAGGTAACACCATTTCATGTGGGCCAATCTGTCACCTTGCCCACTTTCGATGCTCCTCCACATCCCTCTAAACAAGAGGAGTGACTCCACTGTCTGGACCCAAAAAGTGCATTGTTGTTTAACCATGACTGCACTCGAGAGTTCTAGGTGGAGTGGACGATCAACTCTTTGTGGGGTATGTTTGCGCAAAGATAGGTTGGGCAGTGCAGAAACTGACCATCTCTCGATGGTTCAAGATCTGCTAAGCATTGGCAAAGAAGCAGCCTCCTAAAGGCTTAAGAGCTCCTTCCACCAGAGCTAAGGCTGCAACCACTGTATTAGCCAATGGAGTTCCAGTCACAGGCATCTGTCAGGCAGCAACCTGGGCCTCTCTGAACACGTTCCCAAAACTTTACTGCTGGGACAGTCAGGTCCGTTAGGATGGGCATTTCGCATTGGTCCTACATGACTTCTTAGTCTGAATTTGTCCACAGACCCACCTCCGGGGATGGTATTGCTTGGATATGCATTCAGGGGTAAGGAATCTGCATCTAGATGTCTCTATCAGATGAACAATTTACTTACCTTCGGTAACGCCTTACCTGGTAGAGACAATATCTAGCCAGAGATTCCATACTGACCCACCTATCCTCCTCACTCTACGGACAGATTTCTAGGGTCAGGGCTGATCCCTTTCAGGGCCCTAGTTTAGACACAACCGTGTCAGTGTACTTCATCGCTCTGTGCTTCTGGCTTGGAAAGGTAATGAAAAGGAACTGATGTCAGTGTGCCACGGTGCCTATAAAGGTGACGCAGATGTCACTTTTGGTGCACAACACTGATGCCACCATGCTGAGCTCACCGATGCCACTTACCAGGGCGCAAGGGTTTTGCTCACGTAAAATCTTCCAGATCCAGACTGACGCCTGGGGAAATTCAAAGGAATGGAATCTGCAGCTAGAGTGTCTCTACCAGATAAGGCATTACCGAAGGCAAGTAACTTGTTCGACAGGTGTATCTTATGTTGTGTAACCTGGTACAGTTTTGAGAATTCCATAAAAAGTGGTAATCTGTACCCGTGTGATGAAGTTAACCCTAAAATGTGGATTTTCAAATTTTACTGAGAATATGGCATAAAGTGAATTTGCCTGCTTCACACAGTTTATTCAAAGCGAGTAAGTCAGGGTTAGAAGATAGGTTTCCTGATTCCTGGGGTGGGCAAACCTATGTGGGTTATTATTTAAATAATTATGCATGCTTTGATTCAAAATTCACTAGACTTAACTTTTGCACGTGTTGGATAAATGAAGGCTATCATGATTTGCACTCCGTCTGAACTTCACATGACCTCCTTTCCTGAAAGTGTATATTGAGCGATTGATTTGCTATCATTGTGTCAATAAAGCAGAGCTGTATCTCAAGATTCCAGGTGAAACGTGCTGGCTCACTAATTGTTTACCTGGAGTAAATATCTGGGTTGCCAACTGCGTTGAAGAAAAATCCTAAGAGAAACGAAAGTTTGGGGATTGTAATTGTAACCATATTGTTGCTCATCTGGTATATGTAATATTATTTCAATATCGTGGCACTGAAAGGCTCAATTGAGTGCTATAAATCTGATATGGGCTGAAATGTACTGGTTGAAAGATAACACCATTTTTTCGCATTCGGTGGTCATTATCAAATGAGTCACTTGCCCCATATTATTTTTCCACTTAGTGACATCTACATAGCTATAACACTCTTTCTATTGACCTCAATTTGCTTGGATTCAAGTTCCCAAACAATACGTCCGTTGATATTCAGCCAAATCTAGCATGTCTTTCTGAGAGGTATTCTATCCAAAGCAGAACTGGGGTACACCATTATAGTGTCAAGTGGTTATTGGGAGACTTTTCGCGATACACTGCCAATTATGTACTTAATAAGTCGTTTTGCTACTTTACTTAAAGAAAATTGCTGGCTGTCATTTCATGTTTTAATATTCTTTAAAGGACTTGGGCTGACATTTGAACAGGAATTATTTTAAAATTATTTGCACTGTGGTTTGTCATGGCTTTTCTGAATACTGTTGCTTTAGTATTGTTTTGGAATAGCTTATACAATTCAAAAATGCTTTTTAGGTATTTCGTCTTGAATTTCTGTTGTAAAGTTACATTTCCAAGGGCAAGAATGCAGGCTTTCACTGATTTTCCTCATTTTTAGTCTGCACATTAGCCTATTCCAAACTGCTGGACACTATCCAACATAACTTTTATCAAAACAAACGGAAACATACTTAAATACAACGTAACCATACTGCTGAGACTCCAGTGAGCAAGAATTCAAGAACCGTAAAAAGAGGCCACATGCTGCAGGATAATAAAAGTCATGGGAATCCGATGGACATGCACACTTAACTTGATATAAGATAACTTCTCTCTAAAACTCTCCGGTGGAACATTAGACTTAATAAAGAATGCAGACAGCATTGGGCAACACAGAGAGGGAGTTTCTGACTGACAAAAGAGGCTCTTTGACTTTTCTAGTTCCAAAGGATGATGTATAATGCCTTGAAAGCAGCCTCCAGGATATGTAGAAACCAACGTACGCATCTATGAATGAATCAATGAAATTACTTCAATAGCGCACAGCTACTCATAAAGAGTGTCCCGCCACTTTAGGTAAAGATCAGGAAGGAAACCATAAACCAACACACTGCTGACACTACTACAATCTGAAGAAGACCATTTTCAGCCCCTTTTCAAATTTGTTTTCCTCCGACATTAACCATCAGATATACCGACAGCTGATGCCACATTCCCGCTGCTATGACGGAAAAGGAGGAACCTCCCCTTGAGGGGTGGTAATATATCTGTCATTCTTGGAGCAAAGATGTCTCCCTGGGATGTATTCCCTGATCCGTTCCTTCAAATACATAGGTCCCCTATCGTGAAGAGCTTGATGCGTTAGGGACAGAGTCTTGTACACTATGCGTTGGTGCGCTGGCAGCCAGTGCAACCTGCCCTTGAAAATGGACAGGGACGCACCTCTAGGAATTCTATACAGTAACTGGACTGCCATGTTTTGCATAACTTGTCACTGCTGAATTAAGAAATCTGGGAGAACCAGGTACAAAACATTGCCATAGTCTAGCCTAGAAAGGATTAAAGCCCTAACCACAAGAACCTGTGCCTCATGCGGAAGCAAGTGCTGGCACTTCCTCAGCATACAAAGGATCCAGAAGCAAGCCTTCACAACAGCTGACACTTGAGCCCTGAACAAGAGTTGGTCATCAAACATAAGACCCAGATTTCTTGCCACTGCTGATGGAGGGGGCGGCGGGGAGACATTATTTGGGCAGGCTTCTAACCATCCTGGAAGGGGTTACGGACCAAACAGTAAGATTTTAGTTTTAGCTGGTTTACATTGCAAGCAATTAGCCTTCAGCCAATCAAGCAGTGCCGTCATGCTCTTAGCAAATGTAGCCCTTACATTGGCAGCATCCCCATCGTACGCAAGCAGGAGTTGGTTGTCAGCTGGACATGAGATGACTTTGATGTTAAGGGATTATACAAAATATGCCAAGGGTGCCATGTAAATGTTGAAAAGTGTAGGACTAAGAGAGGAACCTTCTGGCACTCTCCATTTCAACTCTTTCGCCCGAGGCATATGGCTTCATTCAAACCTTCTGCTCGAATCACTCAAGAAATACATCCAGCAAGCTCTGTGCTGAGCCCGTTGCATCTAGTTGTTCTAACCTGTCCAACAAGATGTAAGAATCCACCGTGTCAAATGTGGCTGACAGGTCCAGCAGCACCAGACCCACATTGCAACCGGAATCCAAATTTAACTTATTGGTCTCTGAAACCTCAAGTTATGTGATCTCAGTGTTGTGACTGGCTCTAAATCCTGATTGAGAAGGATGAAGCTTGTTGTTATCTTTTAGGAAGGGGGTAACTTGTTGGTTAACCAACTTTTACAAAACCTTTGATGCTGCTGGGAGCAGGGAAACCGGTCTAGAATTTGTCAGGGATTTGGGATCCGCATTAATCTTTTTGAGCAAAGGGATCACATTAGCTTTCTTCCAGGTATCCGGTATGGCCCCGACTTAAGGGAGACAACAAGCCACTCTCAGTCTAAGATCATCTAAGATCCTTGGAAGCATAATCTCTGTGGTTACGACTCAGAACCAGACATACAATATTGTTCTGAGACCTCTGATGCTGGAGAAACAGGCACTGTGGGAAACTAAAGTCATCATCACCATTTCCAGAGAGAATAGATTCACTTTAAAAAATAAAACAGGTAGAGTAATGTGGAATTTTAGTTCGTGTACTGAACATCATCTACGCCATCTTGCAGACTCACGTATGAACATACACGACAGCCATTTTAGGTACCATGGTCTCCCTGTTCACGATCACCCGTCAGCACACTTCCCTGACCCTGCAAGCATCCCCCATGCACCCTGACCGCCCCCGCTCTCACATGCACAAGTCATGAACCCTTCTCCTTCTGCATGACGCTTTCATGAATGAATCACACCCCGCGCCTGACCAACACCTCCTTTCCTTCCATGAATACCCCTCTTTGGATAAACCCTTCCTCCATGCTCGATTGTCCACACCGATCCTTCCTTTCATGAATATCTCTCCTTTGAAGACCCCTTCCTCTGAGCCCGATTGTTTGCACAGACCACTGGTCATCCCTTAGCCCGAGGATACAGTTTATTACCCACTACTGTATGCACTCGCCTCTCTTGAAAGGAGCCACTATTGATCATGACCTCCCCAACCCCTGAGATTCGATCAGGCGCACACATTCCAAAGGAATCGGCAGAACACTCAGCTACGTGATAGCCCCCTCCCATTGTATGAGGGGTAAGGGCCTCTACTGTTGTCATGTGTTGGAGTGGGCCGGAACTGGGGGGGTGCCGGGGATGTCATCCTCATACTTCACAATGTCTTTGTTGTAATAAAGAACGTTCACATGTCTTAAACCAGTGTATAAAAGACGAAGGCCCCAGAGAGGCTGGCAGAGCACCTCGAGACGATACCTTGTTGTCCGATCTGACGTGTTCCAATCCGTCGGAATAAAACTTGTTTCCTGTCTTCCTGTCTCCAGCGCCTGCCTCTTTATTGGATAACTTCGTATGGTATTAGAGGCGTTTTACGCCGGACAAATTTAACCTAGGAAACATCAATTAAATCGCCTGACCATTTGGAATTGATCTTTATCAATTGGCGTCCCAAACGCGGGGCCCATCAGCGACACGTGGATCCAGTGGGAGAGGTCCCGACGACAGAGTGACCGACTGCAACGATCGGGAGAGCTCCTGTCCGATAGACCCTCGTCTGACAGCCGATCATCTGGACTTCACTGATTCCGAGCAGACCTCTCCCGAGTGATCTACGGTCCTGACTGGGAACCACCAGGAGTGCCGCGATAGCAACAGAGAGTAGAGGACGATCAGGCGCTGGAAGCGGAAGACGAGAAACTGTCCATGCGGTCCGGGTAAGGTCGTGATACACGACAACTTGCGAAATTGATTGTTTGATTGTTTGAAAATACTAGTATTACTCATTTTATTGTCTCTGAGAGATTCTCTATTTGCAAACAAGCACAGAGTCGCCATACTCTGTTTAGTCTTTGCAGATAGTGAAGGGTAGGTAACGCGGACTTTTGTCCCTCATTGTAATCTGCCGTGCCTATTTTTCTCCCCATTGATTGATTGTTTGAATCGAGCATTGAGTTGTTCGAAGTTGGTTCTCTTAAGGATCTTCTCTGCTTACAAACGGGGAAGAATAGGAATATTCTCTCTCCCTTTGTAGAAAGTGAAGGGTAGGTAACGCAGGCTTTTGCCCCCATTGTAACCCGTCGTGCCTACTTCATTCCTCATTGATTGATTGTTTATCCAAACATTGACTGTTTGGAATTGGTTCCTTCTGGAGGTATTCTTTGTTTGCAACCAGCGTAGAATAGAATATTCTGTCCAGCCTTTGCAAATAGTGAAAAGATAGGTAGTGCAGGCTTTTGCCCCCCATTGTAATCCGTCATGCCTATCTTCTCCCCATTGGTTAGTAGTTGGGTCAACCCGGACCGCTTATTAGAGATGGACCATCCAGCTCCATTGGAAGGCACCCCTAATAAGGACATGTTTACTAAGCAAGGACTAGTCGCTATAGCTTATAGTAAGTTATGGCATAAATATACAAAAAAGAATCCCGAAAGTCAGTGGCCACTGATAGGTTCTTTTGATGAAAATAAAATAAAAACGTTAGAAGCAGCTGTAAAAATAAATAAGGCAACGCCCACTATGCTCGATAGTATTGGCATGTGGCGCAAAGAAGCAGAACAGCAAAGGAAAAGAGAAGAAGCAAAAATAGTGAAAGAGTTACGAAAAGCAGCCCATCTGGCCGCAAACGAAATAGATGAAGAAATAAGAAGAAGAGAGGAAGTTAAACAAACACAAGAATCAGGACTGGCAGGCCAATGCCCTGTCAGGACCCCCCCTACGCTCTACCCGGAGATGCCCTCCAAACAGCGGGCAAATGACGAGTTACTGCTCGGTCCTCCAATTATCTACATGCCCCCTCCTTATGCTCCCTGCCAGCCTCTAGCACAACACTCACCAGTTCAGAGTGCAGTTGAGGGTAACCATAGCGCTAGTGCCCCGACTCTTAAAGCCTTCGCACCGGCCGCATTGGTAGCAACACCAGATGAACTCGAGACTGGCAAACAACTAACAGCCAGACCAAATAGGTTGAGCAAAGATGAGCGGGATGGAATCGACAAGATAGCAAAAACATTGGTAGAACGGAAGGAGAGCGAAGAATATACGATGAATATTCACAACTCACATGCCGGTAGTCACAGACGGTATTTCATTCTGCGGTTCAGCTACCACACCCTGAACGCATACGAGGATAGGTACCAGAATAAGGGTCCTGCAAAACTGACGACTCTATATAGAAGGGTCGATGTTGGAGATGGGACTGAGAGCGATGTGACGGACCTCTTCATGCAAACGCTTGAGGTCTTCCGCCACCTCGCGGAACAGAAACCAGAGGTCAAGATCACAGTCCCTGAGACGATTGAGCCTTCATTAGTAGCAGCCAACACTATGATGCCTATCAGAGAAGCCGCCCCCTACTGGGTTCCCCCAAGAGGTCAGGGAACAAACGATGATATCAACCACGCAGATGCAAAGGGGAGGGTTGTGTATAATTGGGTTTACCAACCATGGGATCGGCAAGATATTTTAACTTTTAGGCAAACCCTGCCCGATTTAAGAAAGAACCCTACAGCATTTTATACCGAACTAGGCACAGCCTTGGGCTCAACTATAATGACTCTATCGGACATTGATTTGTTTTTCGGGTTGTGTCTGCCGGCCGATGTGTGGAAGCAAATCCGGAAAGCCGACCACACGGATCTGTTCGGACACACCTGGAAACAACTCAATGAACTAGATGGGCAGCGAGAGCCCGGAAAGAAACCTGTAAAAGACATACTGGAACTCCCAGACAAAATAGTGCAGAAACTAAAGACATTGATCCCAGAGAAGAAGGTAGACTGGTCGGTAGTCACGGCTTGCCGTCAGAAACCCCAGGAAGACGTATCAGATTTCTCTCGATTTGAAACGGTGTTCTCCGACTACAGTGGCCAAGACATGACCACCGCAACCGGACAACACCTATTCGTGCAAAACTACGTAAAAGGGCTATCGCAAGAGGTCTCCCAAAAGTTACAGACGAGTGAGAGTAGTTGGGGAGCCTCCAAACCTGCAGCTATCCTTCAGATGGCTCAGTATTATGAACACCAAAAGAACGAGAGCGAGAGGGCGAATGAGAAAAAGAAAAAGGACTTAAAGGAACGAGTGATGATTGCTCAATTACAGGGAGTGACTACAGGAAGGGAACGGTATAGGGGGAACTACCAGTCGAATGCCCCTAGGAATCCACCCACTAAAGACCGCAACCCCACACCCGGTGCTCCACGAACTGACCTCGATGAGAACCAGTGTGCATTTTGCAAAGAATTTGGACATTGGAAGTCCCACTGCCTGGCCCTTCGGGAAATGATTAAAAATAAAGAGACAAGGGACATGACAAATGGCCCCAAAACTGGAGGGCAGGGGCGAGGGCAGGCCCACGACACCATCAATGACCGACCTGGCAGATCAAACACATTTGACCGCCCCCGACAGAATCAGTGCCAACAGTCCGACTACAACAATGCTCACGACTCTGCATAGGACTGCCAGGGGCAAGGGAGGGATCCAGTCGAGCTCTGTGTTGACCAGCAAGGTCCTTACGTCACTGCTAAGGTCCTGGGTACGAAGTCTCCATTCTTGGTAGACACTGGAGCGACACATAGTGTATTATCAAAGCGACTGATTCCAAGGGCACCCTTGTCTGGCTCACACATTACATCGATAGGTTTCGATGGAACGCCCTCCACCAACCCCCTGTCTGAACCTATCTCCTTTGACCTAGGAGACAACCCCACTGACACAACATTTCTGCTCTCCTCCAACTCCCCTGACGCCATTATGGGTATTGATTTACTGAAACATTTCCAAGCCACTATTAGGTGTTCCCCGGATGGAATCCGAGTCATCCTGTACGACAACCCGAGCATGCCCAGACCCTACCCTGCAAGACATATGTACACCATAACAGATGCTGACCTATCCTCACTCGATACCCTACCCCTGTACCTATGGGCCAGAAACGACTCAGATGTAGGACGAATGATGATCGATCCTGTACACATAACTGTTCGACCAGATGCAATACTCCCGAAACTCCCACAGTACCGGATATGGCCCGAAGGCGAGAAGGCATTGGTAGCGATTATTCAGTCCTTGGTAGATGCAGGAGTGGTAGAGGAAGTGGTTAGTAATGTCTGCAATAGCCCTATCCTACCCATTGTTAAGAAGCAAGGTGAGGGAGATGAGAAAGCATACCGCTTCATCATCGACCTGCGAGAAGTCAACAAAGTGGTGGTACCACAATACCCCGTAGTCTCAGACATCGCCACCATTCTGACTCTCATCCCGTCCACCGCCACCACCTTCACCGTTATTGATCTTAAAAATGCATTTTTCTCTATCCCCATCCATCCAGACAGCCGCTATCTCTTCGGCTTCACTTTAAAAAACCGTTCATACCGATTTTGTAGAGCTCCCCAGGGCTACACTGAAAGTCCCAGCATTTACAGCTAGGCCCTCAAAAGACAGCTGGACGCCGTCCAGCTACCAGATGGAGTGGTGTTGATCCAATATGTCGATGATATCCTTTTGGCGGCCGACACCACTCCGCTTGCAATCACAGCCACTATCCAACTCTTGCACTTTCTTGCGGAAAATGGCCACAAAGTCTCCAAAAAGAAACTGCAGTTCTGCCAGTCCCAAGTAACATACCTAGGCCATCTGCTGTCCAAAGAAGGGAGGAAACTTACGCCCGACCGAATCCAAACCATCCTGGACACCCCCATTCCCAAAACACAGAAACAAGTCCGTTCATTAGTGGGCCTTACCTCTTTCTGCCGACAATGGTTACCGAATTTCAGTCTCATCATAAAACCCCTACTTTCCCTGTTGACCAAAGAGGCCCCTTTCCCACTCCCTTGGACTCCCGAATGCCAAGCATCCTTTAAGGAGTTGCGGGATGCCCTTTGCTCGGCACCCGTTCTAGGAACACCAGATTACTCCAAGCCCTTCTCCCTCTTCAAATCGTTTGGGCGTCATCGCAAAATCTACCATTCCCCAAACAACCATACCACAGACAGTAACATTGATAGTATCGTCTCCCACCCCAACACCCCCAGTCACGTTGACCTCAAGCACACTAAACATTACTACCACAGGGCCAACCACTTCAAAACAAAGTAATAATGGGGCACCCACAACTACCTCGTCACAACCAGCACCAAGAGATCCACACACTCCCCCAGTCAAAAGATCTGGGCCCAAATCCATCGTTTTTTTGCACTCCACACCACCCTGGGTTAGACAATGGCGATATGCAAATCAGCTCTGACCCTGTTGCCCCATGGGAACAGTCCAGTCCGAACTACAAAAGCCATGTCCTTCCCAGAACGGAATCAAGCATCCGAGGACCGGACCGGTTTCGAGGTAACACCTCTCTTCAGCCCGGCTAGCTTGACTCCAAGTGGTGTGGAGTGCCTGGGACCCACGTCTGGGCATCCCCAGCGCACTTAGGGCGGCAATTGCAAAAACAACAAGTGATGGACTGAATGTGGATCAATGTCACACACTCCCCCAGTCAAAAGATCTGGGCCCAAATCCATCGTTTTTTTGCACTCCACACCACCCTGGGTTAGACAATGGCGATATGCAAATCAGCTCTGACCCTGTTGCCCCATGGGAACAGTCCAGTCCGAACTACAAAAGCCATGTCCTTCCCAGAACGGAATCAAGCATCCGAGGACCGGACCGGTTTCGAGGTAACACCTCTCTTCAGCCCGGCTAGCTTGACTCCAAGTGGTGTGGAGTGCCTGGGACCCACGTCTGGGCATCCCCAGCGCACTTAGGGCGGCAATTGCAAAAACAACAAGTGATGGACTGAATGTGGATCAATGTCACACACTCCCCCAGTCAAAAGATCTGGGCCCAAATCCATCGTTTTTTTGCACTCCACACCACCCTGGGTTAGACAATGGCGATATGCAAATCAGCTCTGACCCTGTTGCCCCATGGGAACAGTCCAGTCCGAACTACAAAAGCCATGTCCTTCCCAGAACGGAATCAAGCATCCGAGGACCGGACCGGTTTCGAGGTAACACCTCTCTTCAGCCCGGCTAGCTTGACTCCAAGTGGTGTGGAGTGCCTGGGACCCACGTCTGGGCATCCCCAGCGCACTTAGGGCGGCAATTGCAAAAACAACAAGTGATGGACTGAATGTGGATCAATGTCACACACTCCCCCAGTCAAAAGATCTGGGCCCAAATCCATCGTTTTTTTGCACTCCACACCACCCTGGGTTAGACAATGGCGATATGCAAATCAGCTCTGACCCTGTTGCCCCATGGGAACAGTCCAGTCCGAACTACAAAAGCCATGTCCTTCCCAGAACGGAATCAAGCATCCGAGGACCGGACCGGTTTCGAGGTAACACCTCTCTTCAGCCCGGCTAGCTTGACTCCAAGTGGTGTGGAGTGCCTGGGACCCACGTCTGGGCATCCCCAGCGCACTTAGGGCGGCAATTGCAAAAACAACAAGTGATGGACTGAATGTGGATCAATGTCACACACTCCCCCAGTCAAAAGATCTGGGCCCAAATCCATCGTTTTTTTGCACTCCACACCACCCTGGGTTAGACAATGTGGAGTGCAAAAAAACGATGGATTTGGGCCCAGATCTTTTGACTGGGGGAGTGTGTGACATTGATCCACATTCAGTCCATCACTTGTTGTTTTTGCAATTGCCGCCCTAAGTGCGCTGGGAATGCCCAGACGTGGGTCCCAGGCACTCCACACCACTTGGAGTCAAGCTAGCCGGGCTGAAGAGAGGTGTTACCTCGAAACCGGTCCGGTCCTCGGATGCTTGATTCCGTTCTGGGAAGGACATGTCTTTTGTAGTTCGGACTGGACTGTTCCCATGGGGCAACAGGGTCAGAGCTGATTTGCATATCGCCATTGTCTAACCCAGGGTGGTGTGGAGTGCAAAAAAACGATGGATTTGGGCCCAGATCTTTTGACTGGGGGAGTGTGTGACATTGATCCACATTCAGTCCATCACTTGTTGTTTTTGCAATTGCCGCCCTAAGTGCGCTGGGAATGCCCAGACGTGGGTCCCAGGCACTCCACACCACTTGGAGTCAAGCTAGCCGGGCTGAAGAGAGGTGTTACCTCGAAACCGGTCCGGTCCTCGGATGCTTGATTCCGTTCTGGGAAGGACATGGCTTTTGTAGTTCGGACTGGACTGTTCCCATGGG
Source organism: Lissotriton helveticus (assembly GCF_964261635.1). NCBI lineage: Eukaryota > Metazoa > Chordata > Amphibia > Caudata > Salamandridae > Lissotriton > Lissotriton helveticus. The sequence goes on along the minus strand of NC_136071.1, from coordinate 764,220,251 downwards.
GCAACAGGGTCAGAGCTGATTTGCATATCGCCATTGTCTAACCCAGGGTGGTGTGGAGTGCAAAAAAACGATGGATTTGGGCCCAGATCTTTTGACTGGGGGAGTGTGTGACATTGATCCACATTCAGTCCATCACTTGTTGTTTTTGCATTTGGAAAGAAGTAAGACAGGAAAAGCCCCGGGCCCTGATGGTGTCCCTGTTGACCTTTTTAAATTCAACCAGGATCTCTGGGCACCTATCCTGACAAGAGTATGCGCAGCTGCCGCCAGCGAGGGCATTTTAGACTCCTGGTCCAGATCAATCATGGTCCCCATTTTTAAGAAAGGGGATCGACAGGATGCGAAATGCTACCGTCCTATTTCCCTATTGGATTCCCTTGGCAAAGTGGTGGGGAGGGTCATTTTGGAGAGACTCCAACAGTGGAGCGAGGAAAAAGCCATCATCTCAGATCTACAATTCGGTTTCAGAGAAGGCCTTGGGACAGTAGAGCAGGCACTCAACCTTAGTCTTATAATGGCCAAATACATGCACGCAAAGAAAAACACGGTATACATGGTCTATGTGGACCTGTCTGCCGCTTTTGACTGTGTTTCACATTCCAAACTATGGACAGTCCTAAGAGAAATGGATGTGGATCCCTCCTTGTTGGATTTCCTGAGAGAGCTGTACTCTGGGGCCTCGGTGAGAGTCCGCTTTGGAAAGAACGGTGAGCTGACAGCGTCATTTGGGGTGGAGCGAGGAGTCAGACAGGGCTGTGTTCTGGCCCCCTTTCTTTTCTCACTCTACACCAACGGCCTGGAGGAGGAGATGCTGAGGGGGGCTCAGGACCTCCCAAAAATGAAACAGAGACCGATCCCAGCACTCCTGTACGCGGATGACGCTGTCATCCTGGCCCGAACGCCGCGTGAACTTCAGCACTCACTTAATAGATATACCACCTTCATGAACGCCTTGGACTTAAAGGTCAACGTAAAAAAAATGTTTGTTATGATCACGGGGGGGCGAAGAAAGGTACAAAAAACATCTTCCTTGATAGCCAACCACTTGAGATCACCACACAATATCCATACCTCGGGATCATGATAGACGACAAGCTAACATGGAAACCAGCAGTGGACGCGAGATGCCATCTTTTTAAGCGTTCAATAGCGGCCTTGCAGACCTTCTCACGGAAACTGGGAAGGAGGCGCCCAGCAGAATTGTTGAGAATCTACAATGCCAAGTGCCAGGCGATTGCTCTTTACGGAGCAGGGGTCTGGGGTCACACAGACGTTGGAGCCCTACAAAAAATTGAAAATTTATTTATAAGATTTCTTCTCGCCACTCCGAAAGGTTCATCAACCTACGCCTCCCACATGGAACTGGGAATTCCTTATCTCCAGGATCTTCTTAAAATCCAGCCATTGCTTTTGTGGAGGCGTATCTGGATATCGGACACAAACACATTATCTCAGTCGATAGTGGCGGACACAATGTCACTTGACCACTCCTTCAGACTGAAGTGGCTCCGTTATATTAGAAACTTTTTTACCGACCTTGGGCTTGAAAAATACTATCTTCAACCAGAGTCGATTGTCGCCCACCCAAAAAAGGAGCTTAAGGAACTTGCACTACGACATCTGGAAACACTAAGATTGTCAACCGATGCTGTAAAACCCTCAGTGATTCACGCGAATATAGTTCAGCAAACTTTTGGCATTCAACCGTATCTTACCTTGCAGACTAAAATATATGAGAGGATGCTGCTGACCAGGCTCAGACTGAACCTTTTTTTCAGACTGGTCGCTTTTCCCTTAAATAAGGCCTGGGAATCAAGCATGCCCCCGTGTCCCTGCGACGGGAAATCAATTCAATCTAATATCCACGTTATTATGTTTTGCAAATTTTACCATCCTCACAGAAAACGTTGGATTCTCCCGTTATGTAGGCGATGGGGCCTTAGACAATGTCGACCGGCCTTTTTTCGACTGCAAACTTTAGAGTCTGAAGAAGTCTGTTACCTGGTCCTAAACTTTTTAAAATGTATCATGAACCATAGAAAAAACCTTTAGCAACATGCACAAGAAAAAACAATGACTTTTAAAAGCAAATACCCCCTCTTTCTTAATCGAATGTCAGTTTTTTCTTATTGTGTAAACGTTCTTTTGAAATGTCTTTTTTAATCATTTGTATTTGTATGGATTTTTTTCTGCTGACTGTTTCTTTTATGGTTTTCTTCGTGATTAACCGAATAAAGAATTATTATTATAACTTTCATTTCCTTGTTCTGGCCCTTACTTTTTTCCAAATACATAAGGGCATTGCTCAATGGGGCTGAATGACAACACTTCACCTCAGCTGAAATCTTTACCGCACCGCTGCTTGCCCGTTCAAAAACCAAAGATAATCAAACCACTTCATCCTCAGCCTCATGGATGGATTTATAAGTGTTGTATTTGGTGTGTGAGTTAAAGTTTACATGTCTGTAGTGCAAGTTGTGAATTGTAGTCTTAACCAAAACTTATGAATTGTAGTGTTATTTAAATTTTAATCCCATAACTGCACTTTAACTGTGGGTTTTTAAGTGAATTTCGGAGGTTTTCTTGACTGTAACAACTATAATCTTTTATATATATATATATATGTATCCCTAGTGTTTTAGTTCCCTATCGGCAAGGTGTGCTTTCACGCTGGTGTATTTTTGGTCAAGCATGCCCACTGTCACATAACCTTTTTTTGACAAATGTGTAGCATATGATTTTTGATTGAGGCCAGGGAGGACTTCAGATTGTGTATCCCCCAGCTCTGATTTTCCAGTTCAAAAAATAAAATGATGCCATCAAATCTCTAAGTGCAATTTAACTTGTTGAACCTTAAACAGTGAAAGGTTCAACAGGTAAATTCACAGCTTCCTGTCTTACTCTCTTCTTTCTTTTATTTTTTTAACATAGTGTCTATATCGTTGGGTAACGGTGAACAGTCAGTCTCAATACCTATTGCACGCTTCACTGTAACTTAGTCAAGGACCTTGGAATTATGCGATTTTGCGGGCACTACATTTTCTGCATAATTAAAGATGTGCCACATAATTCAATCTGCTGCATAATCCGCAGGCTTCAGCAAAAAAATTGTTTCAAATTCAAAGAGATCAAAAGTTACTAAAAACGCCGGAACACCTGTAACCGAGCGCTAGAGGGCACGTTGCAAAGATTGACAGGTCACCTTTCTGTTGCTTATTTCAGTATTTGGGTGTCAAATTGGTACTAATGAGGTGAAACCATTGCCCAAAAGTAAAAATGACAAAATATTGAGGTAATACTAACATAAGATATGCTGCATTTCTTTTCTTACAGCATACATAGCTCAAATTTGCTGTACAATTTGTTCCCCTGCCACAAATTTCCAATGGCCCTGAATGTAGCCACATCTTTAAGAGTGCACCGACATTGATGTATTTCTCATGTTCGATTAACCTTTTATCCTTTTCTTCTGAGGGACCTCATTTTTCCAGATTATTTTCTTGCTCTTGAACTGCGCGCATCAACAGTCATGCATTTCCCAAGTCTTACATTTATTCAGTGATAAATACATTTTTGTGTACTACATACAACGTCTCCGGCAAATTGGCCATTAATAACCCAGCATTTATTTCCCAGTTGTTATACCTTGTTTTACTCATTAACGAGACTTTGTTTGCCAGTTTCTGTGCATTTATATCCAAGCTATTAATATGTATGTCTTTCCAAGTTGGTATTTCGGTATCTCCAGGGCAGACATCCTGTACTCTGGCTGTAGCGCTGCAGAGCAATGAAAACAAGCACAGTTTCCAGCTCCCAGGTGATGTAGTCAAACAGAGTTCTTCGTATCCAGCCCCAGATAAGATAGCTGCAATACACAGATTAATAATTTACAGCTGGAATCTCAGCTCGCCAGTGCTGCCGAGGGAATAGGCACGCGGAGAGGTACGGATGCAGGGAGACTTCCTTCAGACTGCGCTGCGCGCGCTTGACGTCTGTGCGTGACTGACCTCGCCACAAGAAAGAACAGCCAGCCGAAGAAACCGAATGCAAAAGCAAGCGCCCCACACACCTTTCCTTCCCCATCTGCTGCTGCTTCACTTATTCACAGACAAGCGGCTGTCACGGTTTATTTTAAATGTCATTTTTGAGATGCGTTGAAGCTTTGGCCAAGCTTCGAGAAGGGCGCTTCACTGCAGCGAGGAGCTTGGCGCATAGAAATACAGGAATGATTCCACGATCGATGCACAGGGTGGAACTTGGGCCTCTACGGGCCTTGTAATGCTGAGGGGGTCTACTATGCTATGGGAGACTTTCTCAGAATAGCAGCTAAATATATGTTTTATTTATTTATTTATTTCGGCGGGGGAGAAACATAATACACAAATAAAACCATGAATACATAAAACATGATTTTAAAATAGAATACATCATTCCGCCGAACCTTTCAATATCTAAATAAAATCATGACTGTACCAATACATCTGTTCATTTAATCTATCATGCTAAAGAAACTAAACATGCTTTAAGAAATGTACATTTTATTCACCAGGCATGCAATAAATATCTTGAAACAGAAGACACTGCCCGCTCCGTATTTTCAGATCTTAGGATATGGGTGGCATTTGTAAGATGACTTATACATAACAGGCGACAAATATATATATATTTTTTCTGAAAAAAAACAAAGGTTACAGGGACATTATAGTTAGGCTTAGATTTCACTCGAACAAAACAATTGAAATTTAGTATTTAAAGTTACCAGAGCTAACTATAACTTATGCCTCCGACATGCACTTCTAATGACCTCACATATTGCATCTCTCATAACATGGTCAATGATATAACTGATGACATCATAGATGACATCACCGATGACATCTCAAATGACATCACTGATGACATCATCCACAGAATCAATCACTAATCCACTCACACACCTACACAGAAACTCATACATCCATTCACACACCCATACAACCACTCACACACCCACTCACTAATCCATAGAGCCACTCACACACCCACTCACTCATCCATAGAGCCACTCACACACCCACTCACTCACCCATACATCCACCCGCTTCCATATGAATATAAGTAACTCCTAGTAACCCCTAAGAGATTGTTACATTTACAACATTTTCATTCTCCTAATTAGGATGCCACCTCCTCATCTGAATTCAACCCGTTCAGGATTAGTGTATCAAAATCAACAATGAGTTTAGATATCAAGGCTTCGTAAGGTACCAATTGTATTACCTCCTCCAATGTTCTGGTCAATTCTATCAATTGCAAACAATTGTAACAAGTCACTATTTTGGTAATGCATGTCAAAAAATATCTAGCAACAGGATACAGAGTACTGTTGTGTCTAATGGTTCTTATGTGCACTAAAATACATTTTTAGCCATATGAATGGTAATACTAATATATAACTTTTTACAGGGACATCTAATACAATAGTGTTGGACTTGGCCCTTTTTGGCTAAAGTTCTCTAAACTTGTGCAATTCGTGATCTGATTGCAGATTACAGCACACACATTTCCAAATATGATTCACAAGGTGCCAGCTCTGTGGATGTGTCCAGAGAAAAATGTTGAAGTGAGAACCATGTATCTTGTGACACAAGATAGAGAGGTGTGAAATGGGATGAGTTGGGAGCTATCACAGTCATGCATTTTAGAACCCAGGAATAGAGAAACCAGAAAAAATTCTATAGCATTGAAAATGGCAGTACCTTTTCTTAAAGCAGTGCCATATGCATGCCTTTGTTTCTATCCAGGTGAGTTTAATATTATACAAGTGTCTCTCTGCTCCTTTCTTCCAACCTGTCCTAACCCCCAACCCTCTTATCACACCACACACACAGGCATTTTGTCTCAGAATCGATTATCTTGGGACTGTTGATTGTGCTAATGAATACTGATACCGACAATATTGTGGTACAATCAGTGGCGACTGGTGACTTCTGAAGGTGATGTGGCACACACGTGAGTGTTAAAAACGCTTTTTTGTGGGTGGCAAATGTCTTTAAAATATAATGTGCTCCGATAGCCTCTGCATTACAAATTGAATTCTGCAATGCTGTGGTGATTGGGGCACTTTCTATTGATAAAGCATTTGTCATCCGTTATACTTACTAAAATAAACATAATCTTACCTGACATCTGGATTCACCACACCTTCAAATGCAAACCAATACATCCGAGGTCACATTCTCCCGCATCGCACTGCCTGCCTCTACATTTTATGGGCATGCCGGTCAAACATAAAGCCCGAAACATCTTAGCCAATCCAAGCCCTTTTTCATGCTGTATACAAAAACTAACAGCATAAGAGTACGTGGGCGTCCGCAGGGGAGGGCAAGGGGGAGAGCTTGCCCCCCCCCTGGATCGCTGGTCCCATTCCTTTTACGGACTCATTTGGCCCGTAATTTTCACGATTACAGCAGGCTGTTCCCCTGAGAGAAGCCCCAGGAGTTTAAATGGTCTCTCACTTGGGGCCTTTCGCACTTCTCTTTGAACTCTAGAGGCTGCAGCAGCCCCTCCCCGACCTCGAGCAGACTGTGGAGAGGCCCATTGTTATTCTGTCTGCTGCTGATCATCACATAAAGAATGACAATGGGCCATCTGCCTTTAACTTGCCTTGAAGGCGAGTGATGAAGTTAAAATGTTGCCCCCCCTGGAAGGCGAGCGATGAAGTTAAAATTTTGCCCCCCCCGGAAACATTTCTGCGGACGCCCATGTAAGAGTAGGGCCACGATTGGCTAGGTCAGGCAAACACAGCGCTCCATTGGAGACCTATGGGGCTGTGTCTCTTCTATTCCTACTCCTTGCTGGCATTATATTTGAAGCCCGAACTGTGCATGTTAGGCTGACCAGAGCGAAAACACCGGCCAAACGCACATGCGCAGTTCAGTTAACTGCTTCTGGTTGTCATTATGATTACAGGATGAAGAAGGCTGTAGCCCTCCCCCAAAGGAAAAAAAATTAATTATGGTAAAAGTGAATCAATAGAAAATAATGTGTGTCTCATGTGTGGGGGCTTGCAGTATGCGGTCAACGCACTCACACTCCTATAGAGGAACCACCCCTGGGTACAAGAATATTGAGGACTGAATATCGACGGAAAACATATCGAAAGGTAAGTGCATATAAAGAACTATAGGTTTAATATTCTTAACTGCACATCTATATACTTTGAAGACATGTGTACTACCTAGGTATTTATATGTGGAGTTAGGTATAGAAAACCTATACTCACTTACATATCAACATTTTATTTCTGATGTTCTGTCCTCAGTATTGTATCCCATCAGTTTTGTGGTTTCAATACTCATGGGGGACACGGGGAGCGCTTGTTGACATTACCTACTCAGGCAAAAAGAGCAAGTTTAAGGAAAACAGGAGCTCAGATCTGAGTGAGGCATGTGAGGAGGCCTTCAGCGTCTATGCTTCTAAGAAATGAAGCACAACCTGCAAAAAAGTCCAAAACTCCACTAAAGGACAGATTAGCTTTAACTCGAGGTAAGACTCCAAAACCTAACTGAAACCAAAAAATTACTACTACCTCTCGGATATAAAAACAGAACCGTTCTGTTAAAGGAGTAGCCTTCCAGAACAAGAAATTCCTGAAAACTCCACATAAGAACAGGGAAATTTAGAAATTACTGGAAAAAGTGCATGTGCATTGTTGATGTTTATTTTGGTGAGCACCGAGTCACAGTTCGCTGTGCCGAAGATTTGGCTGTAGTGGCTCTCTCTTTCATCCCTGTTTCCACGGCATGTAACGACTAAGCATACATGCACGTGGCAGCATGTCCTGCACATCTACTTGCAGATGCACTAACTGTGCTACTCCAGATCCAAGGAACTAGTCCCCGAGCAATGCAGCAAAAGTAAAGTTAGCCACCCCAGATAGCCTACAAACACTTGAAGAGGCCATACCAGCAACATAAGCAAGTTATGGAAATACTAGTAACATAGCATAACCTACGATGGCATTGCATAAATAACATTCCATTAGATTATAATTTTGCTAAATGTATTTTACATAGTCCAATTTCCTTGCACTGTGAGCTGTACACAAATCCTCACATGAGATAAAAATTAAATACCATGTATTGCCTTATCAGGTAATCTCTTGCACCTTATCAGGAAATCTATTGCATTTGTGCTCTGATAAAAAAAGAAACAATAACATCAGCTACAACAGTATGCAGGCTCTGTTGTAAAAGAAGTCCAGAGGCCGTAGTGTAGATGATATGAAGGTTATTGATCTTAGTTACAAGTAGGTAAGATGACCGCTAAGCCAATGTATTTTAATACATGCACAACACAGCATTTCCAAAGTATTTAATGTTTTATTGTCGCTCTTATTACTGAAATGGTTTTAAGTAACTGTGCAAATAAATAAATAAATATAGCCCCACCAGGAGCAGCCTTCTTGCTGCTCAGCCCACACATTCCAACTGACACTCTCAACCTAAAATGCCAGGGATTGCAGGCTGTCAGTTGAAATAAACAGCTGTGTCTAGGGTGTATTTCTTCTGACGAATATATGACATTACAATACAAACAATTACAACGCATGCTTTTACAATGTGGTTTTTACATCGCAACTACCATTACATCGCATATTTTACAGTGCATTCCATTGCAACACATTTTTAAAAACTACCATTACAACGCATACCATTACCATGCATACCATTACAATGCATACCATTACAACGCATAATACTATTAGAGCAACAGTAGGGTAAGTGTTGGATAGTGTAGGAGTAAAAATTAGTATTCCCACTCCAGTGAGTGCAACAGTAGGGAAAGTGTTGGCTAGTGTAGGGGTACAAATTAATATTCCCATCTACCCCAACACCCATACTCACCCTAAAAGTAATAAATCCCTATTACTTACCTTATAATGTGTTGTAATGGCATACGTTGAAATGGTATGCGTTCAAATGGCATGCGTTGTAGTGACATATGTTGTAATGGCATGCGTTGTAATGGCATGTGATTTAAAGACAGTTGCGTTGTAACAGCTGCTTTGTAAAAGCAGTGCGATGTAATGACTGCATTATAATGGAAGTTTCCCCTTCTGACAGGCTTCAATTCCTTTAGATTCTTGTTTCTCTGTAGATTCACTTTCTTTCAGGCATCTTAGTTTCTTTTGTAGATTTCAGCTCACCATAACCTAATTGCTAGTTTCTCACTCGTGGTTTCTTCTCCTAGATTGTCCCCGGTGTTATAAAGGCCTTTTTCCAGGATCCCTGGCATGAAATCTACCTCTAATTTGCCATCCGTGTGCCCTTGGTGCCTGACAACAACCCCAGGGCCCTCTATCACAGTTCTTAGTTAATGATAATGTATTGTTGGGCTCATCTCTATCATAGTTCTAAGTTCATCAAAAGTCTTTATTCGACCAATAAAATGGACATAAAGGCACATAGATTAAATTCACAATCACATTAAACAATGAATAACTGTGCCACAGAGACAATAAATAAATATATATCCATCTTTCCACAAACTGAGAAAACTATAAAATTCTTTACATTACATAAAAAGATTTATGAGTTCCATAGATGCAAAATATGGTTGTGCAAGTTACTAGGCAGTTTAATTAAAATTAATTTGGCCAAGCCATCTACAAATAGATTAACCCCTTCGCTGCTGCCGTCGGCCGTTGGACGTTGCGCGAGCTACCTCCCTGGTGGTGCACACGTCCAACGGCTGACGCGGCCGCACCCGTTTCTTCGAACGTTCAGCACTGGCGCTGAACGTTCGAAGCAGCAAACGGGTTAAAACACAATGTGCAACTGGGTCTGCTGAAAAATAGACCTCAAAACAATAATACAGAACAGTATAAAATAAACAATTTGATAGGGCTGGGACAATGTCAGACAAAACATTTGTTGTTCATGTAAAATGGTAAAAACAAAATATAAACTTTTACATTGCATAATGGTTGCTGAGATTTAGAGCAGCGGGACTTAGTTAATGATGCTGAATTGTTGGGCTCAATGGGGCACATGCATCATTGTTTTTTGCATTCGCAAACGGTGCGAATCTGTAAAATCGGCCGTTTACGAATGCAAAAACCATTTTTGGGATGCATCAAACTTTGTTGCACAATTCGCTTTTTTTTGCACTTCCAAAAAAAGCGAATGCATTTAAGGATCGCATTTGTGCGATTCCTTAAATGCAATGCATCATTTTTTCTAAAATTGCGAATTTGGAATTTGGAAGTGCAAATTAACACGAGGTTGAACCTCGTGTTAATTTGCGAAAATGTTTACAAAAACTAAAAAATGCATTTTTTAAAGTGTCATGTTACAGACACACATGTCCTTAGGACATGTGTGTGTGAAACATGCACTTTCAAAAACATTTCAGGGGTGCAGGGGGGGGTCCTTTGGATCCCCCCCTGCACCCGTGGAATGCATCAACAAATTGCAAATTCTTAACTGCCTTCCCATTGACTCCTATGGGCCTTTCGGCCCATAGGAATCAATGGGAATTGCGAAAATGCACTTTGGAATTCGCTATTTATTTGAGAATCGGTAAAAATTTCGATTTTTACCGATTCCCAAATAAATAGTGAAAAAAATGATGCATAGCATTTTGCAATTCTTAATTTGCGATTCGGTAATTTTCGCAAATTAAGAATCGCAAAAGCTATCAATGATGCATGTGCCCCAATATCCAGCTCTCAGGTGTGTGAAAGTCTGGATCACGCACCTGTTGAAGTTCTCTGCTAACTCACTCCTTTTAACCCATTACAAAGATTCAATTTTCTAGAAAGATTCTACAAAAGGAAGCAACAATTCACCTGCTCCTGTTCATTGAGGATTACACAGATTAGGGAGTTGTTTCATTCAAGGCTATGATCCAACAGATGGACAGAGGTGGCTTTGAGAGATGTTCAGAGTAGCCTACCTGGAGGCCTTCATCGTCATGATGCAGCAATAATGATTTTTATGTATCTATCAGTGGCATTAGACACCCAGCACTGCTCCTGAGATATGTGAGGCGGACTGTGTATTGGACTACGCAAAACTGTGGTTTCAATTTTTTTTTTTTTAAGAACTTTTACAACCATAGTAGCACTGAAGTGATTTCAATCCTACCCATCAGTAGCGAAGTATGGAGTCTTGTGGGGCTCACTTCCTCTCAACGACATTTTTCAATACATATGCTTCCTCATCGCCTCAATGTGGCATTTCACTCAAGAGGATACACCATCCAACTACATTGAAGTTGAAATCACTGATGAAAAAGTCAGCATTAACATGATATTTCCAGCATCCTGGAGAGGATGTTCTAAAAAAGAATGGTTCTGAATCTGACTACTTCTCAGCACAGTTCAGGCCGATTAAAAAACAGAATTTACATGGAGATCACCACTAAAGAAACTGTGATGCAAGAAACTCTCCCTGGGGTCAAACTAAGGATCACATGATATAGTAAGATAAAGCAGGCGGTGGGGTAGCCCTGATTGCCCGTAAAGGACTCCACTTTCAGACACTCACATCGCCCACGATACCAGCAGCTGATTGTCTTGTAGTCCGCTCTACCTCTTTCAAAATACCAATTACTTGCGTACTAACATATCGGCCACCACAACCATCGCCAGGCTTTCTTTCTGCCTTCCAGGACCTACTGGCCACCTTAGCAGTCAATAGTGCCTCTATTCTTGTCCTGGGAGATTTTAATTTCTGGCCCACCGACCCCGCGGAGGATACCAAATCCAAGGACTTTACACAACTACTTCTCAGCCTTAACTTTACCCAGCACGTCCAAGGCCCCACCCATATCCGGGGCCATATCCTTGATCAGATATGGACACTAAACATCCCGATTTCCGCCCCAACTATTTCACCCTGCCCATGGTCTGATCACTCCTTGCTCGCTTTCTCCTTGGATCTGAGCCAAAAAATAACACCCTCTTACCCTCAAAACTCCCGGGCAAGAAATTGGAACGGAGTCGACATTCCATCGTCGTGCAACTCGCTAGCTGTCACATGCCCGGATCTATCGGGCCTGACCCCTCACTCCCAGACTTCTATCCTAGATCGCTGGCTTATTAAAGCCTGCGACCCAGTGGCCCCACTGAAGCGGATTACCATCAACCGCACCCACAATGCCAACAAGTGGTTCAGTCCTGGCCTCAAAGCCAAGAAGCTGGAGTTACGGCAGGCTGAACGAGCTTGGAGAAGAACATATTGCCCAACCCGGAAACAATTCTATACTACCACTCTCGGCGAATACAAACAAGCCATCCTAGCAGCCAAAACAGATTATTTTTCGGAGTGTATTCTAGCCGCCAAAAGCCAGCCGCGTGAGATCTTTGCCACCGTCCACGAGCGGGCATCTTCGGGCAGAACTTTGCCCAAGATTCCCCCCTCTCAGGCCCTATGTGATTCACTTAACGAATTTTTCATTGATACAATAACCTGTATCAAAGCCAACATTCCCCCTCCCTCGTCCATCTTTTCCCACCCCCATCTTCCTGGCAATAATCTGTCCCTTACCTCCATTTCCCCACTCACTAGAGAATCCCTGTTCCCTTTACTTAGTCGTGTCAAGTCGGGCTCCCCAGCTGACATCTGCCCGGCACGTATTCTCCATCAGATTTTTGTCGAATGTCCATCCCCTGTCCTTACCCTCCTCAATGATTCCCTCACGCATGGCGTCGTCCCTGCCTCCTTTAAGACTGCTACTATCCTCCCCATACTAAAAAAACCGGGGGTTGATCCCTCCTCCCCGGCAAACTACCGTCCGATATCTCTTCTCCCCTACCTGGGCAAGGTAGCTGAGTCCTATGTCACCCAGGTACTCAGCGCCTTCATAGAGGACAGTAACTACCTTGCACCCTCCCAGGCGGGCTTTCGTCCCCGCCACTCTACTGAGAAGGTGGTCATTTCGGTCATGGACCAACTTAGGGAGGAGCTCGATACCAACACCTCTCAGGCCCTGGTCCTCCTTGATTTGTCCGCCGCTTTTGACACGGTGGACCATTCCATTCTTTTGTCCCGTGTCGAGGCGGCGGGCATAAGAGGACAGGTACTGACCTGGATAGGCTCCTTCCTAGCTGACCGTACCCAGGCCGTCCATCTGGCCGAATTCTCCGCCCGTCCCGTAGGGTACAATGGGGTGTCCCTCAGGGCTCCTCTCTCTCCCCCCTCTTATTCAATCTTTATATTTTCCCCCTTATTTTTGCATTACAACAAATGAGGTCACAGTTTGCAACTACGCTGATGACCTCCAACTCATTTTTAATTTCTCCTTTCCCTCATCTGGTGTCACTGCCTTCCAGTCTGTCATGCTGTTTATCCGGGATTGGATGAATGCAAACCACCTTAAACTCAACCCGGATAAACCAGAGCTGATTTTGACGGGGGCAGTGGCAACCCTTGGTCTCCTTCCTTCTGGCCCCCTTCCCTTGGCCCACCCCCCACTCCCTCTCACTCAGTTAAGACCCTTGGCATCACACTCAATCTTCATTTGACACTTCACTCCAACATTAGTTCTGTTGTTTCTTCCTGTTTCTTTACCCTGCGTATCATTAGGAAAGTATCCCGTTTTTTTCCCCCTCTGCACTCAAACTGATCGTAATGGCCATGGTCTTATCCAAGATCGACTATGGGAACATTATCTACAATGGCGCTCCCGCCTATGCACTTCAATGCCTTCAGCTGGTGCAGAACCAGGCAGCCCGCCTGGTACATGGCCTATCTAAGTTTCATCACTCGTCACCCCTTCTCATTGCTCTTCACTGGCTCCCCATTAAGCAACGGGCCCTGTTCAAACTTGGTTGTCTTACTTTTCAAGCCCGGATGGGCACGGCTCCGGCCTTTATCAACTCCGCTATTACCAACTACTGCCTTCCCAGAGATCTCCGCTCATCCACCAAATCCCTACTAGTCATTCCACGCTTCAAGAAACAAAGATCGGGAGGCCAGAAATTTGCGGTCCTTGCGCCTACCTTCTGGAACTCCCTCCTCCCCCATATTAGACTCTCCCCATCCTACATGGAGTTTCGCAAGGCCCTTAAGACTCATCTGTTCCAGCAGGCCTTCAGCCTATAGTTCTCCGTACTCTCTCTAGCCCAGGAATCCCTCTAGCGCCATGAAACTGCATTGTGAACGTGCGCTTTATAGATTTTTAAAAATTCAAATTCAAATTAAGATATGTGCACATCTCTTCAGTGAGGACAAGGATTTCATCCACGTGCGTGCATCGGAACCACAAATACACTGTTTTTGTAATTTTGATGTGTTTTTATGTTGCCATTTTTTTTATTAATTGCACAAAGTATTCATTTGATAATTCTTTACAATCCTATTTTAACACGCTAATATATAATTATTTGTTGCTGATAAAAGGATACGAGAAGGAAGTCATCTTTTTGTTTAAACTGCTATCCTGAGCTGCAATAGCCTGCAAGACTGAAAACGTCTGGCATTCCGGAAAGCCAATATGCACTCCTTTTCTGATGCTTTGTTGACCCTGTTGTCCCTTGAGGTTAGGTAATCTTACGGGGTTTCAGCACCATACAATTTCCCTTAGACAAAGGATGTTTTGAAATGCCAGTCTAACATGATGTTTTTTTCGAGCGGTTTTTTCGAGCCTTTTTCAGTATCCTAAATCTGCCTAACCCTGAACTTTTTCGCTGGCCCTTCTAGTCGGCTATTGACAATTTCCTTTGAACATTAAATCAATTTTACCTCGTATTTTAATTGCTTACATCGATTCAGTTGTGAGTCATTTGCAGAGATACAAATTTGGCTCCATCTTTGAAAACAATTGTCTCTACTGCATTATTGTATTTCTAGGAAATCTGACACGGTCAAAATATATTTTAATGATTTCATCCAAGGTACGTGCAGTCTTCCTCATTCAAAGGGGCGTTTCCCAAAACACAATTACATCATCTACGGTTGCAGAAGCATATCATAAACATGTAGTTGACTTTCGAAATCTAAGCAAACGTTATCCAATGTTATACAAGTGAGAATATTTTCTAATGTTAAACTAATTAACATACATAGGTGAACACTAATGCACTTTTAGATTTTTAGATTCACCCCTGTACACAGAAACATATCCCCTGAGGGATATGTTTCTACCAGGAACAAAATGGCCACAGCCCAGATATCAGCTAACAAGTGGTACATGGTTTTACTACAGGTAGTCTGAGAACAGACTGAATAATTGAAACGTGGCAGAAAGAGCATATGTGGGAGTGGAGAAAGGGACATTCACATTTTCAAAGAAATTGAATGGCGCACTGGAGCAGCAGAAAGTGGGGGAGCGTGGCGTTAGCCTCCTTGGCTTAACACCGCGCTCCGCCACTTCTGAAACGCAGAGCTGCACTATATTTACAACAATATGGTGCAGCCCTGCGTTTCCCCCTGCACTAGCACTCATAAGCAATCTTTAAATGGCATTGTGAAACTTCTATGTGTGCTGTTTAATGCAGCATACACCGAAATCGCAAAACATATATTTTTGTAATTGAGTGAGGAGAGAGAGGTTCGGGAACATGGGGTCATTTTATGAAGAAAGGGCGATACATTACCGCCGCTTTTATCGGCAGGAAACTGCCGCTAAAGCAGCGATAACGGGTTTGATAATATGCCCTTGTGAATTCCCATAGAAGCCCAGGTTCTGGTGTTAACTGGTGTTAACCAGTGCCTGATGGGCTGGTCTGACAGATCAGTGTGTGGGCAGGTATTTTAGCAGCTTGTGGGCCTGTTTTATTGCCAGGTGGGCCGATTTTTACTGTTGATTTCTCCAATATTATCAGAAACATTGTCTGCAGCAAACACAAATACATGCAGGCACCCACACCTTGCAAAATACTCATACATCGTTTCTTTACTAATTAAAAACTGATCTGATTTGCAAATTTGGGCACTTTTTTAGCTGTCTTGTTCGGTAATGGGGGCCAGTTTTATTTTGGTGCCCGAGACTATTTTCTGTCCCTGGTGCTACCTCATTTTCATCCAAATGCAGCCAAGGCTGCCCCTAGGGGGCACCAGGGCATATACTCACTGCCTCACTCTGCCACTACTGCTTGAAATATTACAGCTTTCATATGAAAGCAAACAATCTCACAGATTGATTGTTTGCATGTAAAAGCTGTAATACTACCTTGCCAGCAGAAGATGGCTCCAGAAGATGTATTGCACATGTGTCAGTCAGGGGCTGCTACAGCCCGGCCTCAAACATATGCAATCCATAACTGACATGCTGTACTATCATTGTGCAGGGCAGCATGTCAGATAATGGAACTTCAGGGCTTGTCAATCATATACTCTCTTGCCCAATCAGGAGCTGGAATCGACAAAAAGGTCTCCCTCTGCACCTCCATTCCTATTCGAGCTTCTGATGGGGTGGAAGCTTGTGGGTGTGTCTCTGCCTGCTGCAGAAAGGCGTGAGTCTGAATCGTGGGCCTGCCCAGGTAAGTTTTTTTGTTTAAAAGTGTGAGCAAATGTTTGTGTGCTGGGGAGTGAGTATGTGTGAAAATCTTTATGTGTGTACCTCCATCTATGTGTGTGTGTATGCGCATGTCTGCTTGTGTGAAATGTTAAAGTCTGGCGTGGAAGTTAGCAAGCTAGCCCCGAGGCAGAGTGATGAGTAGTGCTTTTAGGCTTACCACTTTAATATTCCACCAGCCACCACTGTTTTATATTTGTCACTTACAAGCATGATTTACCAGACAGTTGACAATTGTAGAGCAAACTACAAACTCTACACACTGCTAAACTCTACACACTGCAGATTCTTAATAAGAAATAGTTTGTGAGGGGGGCCGAGCTGAGAAGCCGCTACCCCTTTTTGAGCCTCAATGCCAACATCCATAAGTGCATTCCCTAAATGTCAGAGGATATCTTTGTCCCTGATGTGCGTGGAAAGGAGGCAGTGGAATGGGAGCTAAAAGGTTCTAGGAGTGATGGCGCAAGAATAATCAATCCTCCTCCTTCTAGGAAACTCACTCTGAGACAGAGCTAAATCTAGGCATGAGGCAACTAGAAACCCTGGGACTATAAAAGTTACCTAAATAAACAAGTGAAATCAAGCCAAGGCGTAGATGTATTTGTATAGCACTAAAGACTAGCAAGACAGACAACAATCCGTTTTAACTGCTGTGAGCAATGTAAGCAAACAGGGTTGTGTGATCAGGTGCATAGGTGTTCATACAACAAATGGGCGGATGAGGCAAGGTCGCATTATTTCTGTTGTGCAAGAAGTGTGCTGGGAGCTTAGGACACATGAAATGCGCCGTGGTGAAAAAGGAGCTGCAGAAACAGCAAATTAGGATAAAGGGACGTCAAACCAGCAACACACAACATCCACGCAGCTCACACGATAACTCCACATATGAAAACAAGGCAAGACCTAAGGTGTCATGATGTGGCTCCGCTCCAGGAAGGTTTGTGAGACATACACGTAATGGCAGCGGGAATAAGATGCAAACCTGCAACGCAAAAATAATCAGTTTCTTTGGGGTCAGAAACAAAACAGTTCAAAATTGCCAAAGCATTTCCCTACAAGACAAAAAAAGATGCAGAGAAATAAGACAGGACCACACACCTCTCGACATTCCAAAAACATTCACCAAGCGTGCGACACAAGTTGAAACAAAACAACACGATGACAGGAACACACACGGAAATACAAGCAAACATTCTCCCTCCAAGAAATATTCATCAATCCACTTCCCCAGGACACTGCTCAATTCATGCACCGCGATAACCATCTGCTGTGCCAATGATGGATGCCATCCAAATGGCTGCAGGGTTGCTTGCACTTGACAAGTGATGTGTGAGGTGAACACGGGGGCAGCGTGCCAACATGCCACGCTGTGCCAGAAAAAAGGCATTCACAGGCGTGGCTGTGCATGAACCTGCAGAGACCAAATAGACCCATCTCATGCAGTGCATGCACCAATATTCCAAAACTACCACATCACCTGTTGAGTGTTGACTCATTCACTCAGAAGAGAGAGATAGATATTTTTTATAGATCATACTTTATTGCACAATAATTTAAATTCTTTTCAATGAGGCCATATAAAAAACAGTATAAAGTGTATATGCTCCAATATTATTAAAAAGTAAAAAAAATATTTCAGCCAGTCGGCTGAACTAGCCCCTGCAATGTCTTCTCTTCAACAATTTTAGAAATATGGACAGAAGGAGAGTACCACGTGTAAAGACAATGTACTAAACTGCCAAGAAGCTCCCACAAAAATACGTGCATGTGATATACAGGTGCATCACAGGCATGGTAACCCTAAAATCAACTATCCACACATCACTTTCATGTATCACGTGAATGGATAATGAGCGGGCTCATGAGTAATTTAATAATTGAATTTTTAATACACCCAATTCAAATTAGTGATCTTTGAGTGAATATGGCATCTTTAGGGCAAGCAGAACTCACACACAATGATGTATATAAATATATGAAAAGTATGTTAACTTGAATACTTCTATTCCAAACCCTGTAGGGTCAGTGCTTAATTTGATCCGGTGGCTGGCGATGGAGGCTACCGTTTTTGGGGACGGGCACTTATTTTTCTGCATCAGACATTTACTGATTGGAAGAAAGGGAAAAATACACAGATTAGAAAGACAGAAGGAAGAGAAAGACGGAAAGAAAAGTCACAAGAAAAAGATAAAGCAGGAATCTGCTTTATAGAGATAAAGTTGCAGCAGTGTCTTAAAGTGGACTAAAGAGGCCTATGGAGAAATGAAGATTACACAGTTTTAGCCGTCGATGCGCTGACATTTAATTGCATCAGCCGCAAACTTCTGAGCAGAGCTTAGTGCACCGGCACTAATTCTTTTACAAATTAAGCACTGGGGTTTATGTTACCCTAAGCAGATAGTAGGAGGACAGAGACCACGAGGCGCATGGTCTTCAAGCTTTCTCCTAATAGAGAAGTCATGTCCCAATGATTGGCATGAGGGTCCCAGTGACCTAAAGCCCACTCCACAACGGATGGCTACATATTGCATGTTTTTTCATATTCTTTTGTGCATGACTAGGAGGCAAACCGGGTTCCCTAAACTGTTATTTACTTTCAGATGACAGAGAGACACACTTACAGAGGCCTTCCCCTGTCCAAATAGTTTGAAAGAGATGGTGAGGGCAGATAGACCAGGTCTTTGGTCACTGTGTAGTTGTAATAAGTGACAAAAAAGTGTTAGCCCTTGGCCTGTTGTTTTGTATTAACCCTGCCTAGTGATAAAAGTGTGCAGGTGGCTGTATGGGATATTATTTACGGTAATTTGAATGCAGCCTGCATATCGAGACTGGAGAAGTGAAAGAAAAACGATTGATTTGTCGTACACCATCCCAAGGGTGTGGGTTCAGAGAGTCACTGGAGCTCGGGCTGTTCGCTCTTCTTCCACTGTTATATTACATATAGGTACCCTATATAGGCGCAGGTAACATTGCAACCTTTCACCTATATTCTTCCCTACATTACATACATAACGATTCCTAGGGACTGCCCTTTTTTAAGATACAACACTGCATTCAGAAAGTGGGGTTTTCTCTAGTTCGAATCTCATACATTATGCGTGAGGTTTCTTGGAAGCACAGCAGGACTACCATCTCCTGTATAATATCTCTGTATAAAGTTCAGGCCCGACGTCATCCTTTAGGCCGACACAGTAACACAGCAAGGTAGGACCCTTGGGGAGACCTATGGGTATGTATACACATCACATCTTGCTTAGAAGGACAGAGGAGACCAAGACTTCCCGGCTGAAACACTGACAAGAGACGCTATAGTTCCTGCATGCAGACGCTCCAGCTCGTAGTGGTCTAACATCCCTCGCGGGGTGCTCAACTCGAGACCAGGACGGGGTCCCATATTCTCTCATTCTCAGGTATTGGGGTTGACTAGATCCTAGAGGGATTCTTGGCATAACACCCACACAGATGCTAGGTACATTTAGGTACCTCTAGTTAGGGAGGCATCGTAGGAGTATGCACTTTTTATCATGTATTTTATGTACTTGTATATATTCATGATTACTGAAAAATGGTAGAACTGTACTATCTTTTTACTTTCATAGTACTTCTACTCATATATCTCTGCTACTGTCTAATGGTTGCTGCAGCTCATCTATTTTACACTAGAATAACAACTGTTCAATAAATTCCTATTGAAAACGCCCAGTATGTTTATTCTGTGTACCTCTGAGACAAACTAAGTGAGCACGAGTGACTGAGCGAAAAGTAGTATATTGTTTCGTGGGATCAGGGTTGTCATGTTCTGAGGTTGCCAAGAACTATTCCCTTCCAGATAAGAGGAGATTCTAGTGGCACTGTGAGCTAGCTGATACAGACAGGCTAACATATCCGGTGGAGGTGCACAGAACCAGTCTGCCACCAATCCCAAAGTTTATGTTCTCCAAACGTTCAGATCCCTCATAGGTTACATAGGAACTACACAACACCACGGTGGTCTGGGGATGAGCACCATGTTACTATTTCCCATCAACAATACAGAAAAGATGGCGGTTGTGTGGTGTCCTACATGAAAGGATTAAGAAAGCTGCACTTTACTAATGCTGATTCACTGATTAATTGAGTGATGTTTTTGATGTCTGTACCACTCTTCTCAGTGTTGATGAGTGCTTGTAATTTTACTTCTCGAAATCCTGTGAATGAAAGGGTCATCAGGTTAATTATTTTTATGCTCTAGTCTGGAAGGCGTTAGAGATGAGGAAGGTTTTCAGATGTACTTTTTTACCTAATACCCAGTGGAAAGGGTCAGAGGACTTGGTGTTCCGCTGTTAGCATTCTTTTCATTATACCAACACTCTCTTAAGTTTTTGAGTAAAAAAAAATTAAAAAATACAACATGAATGTTTCTGGTACCTATGTGGGATCATCGTTGTGTTGTTCTAACCTGGTACCATTGTCAGTCATTCATTGGTGGGGAGGGAGTGGAGAGGCTTTAATCCTACAGAGGTCCTCTTTAACCCTGCAACACTAATGACAAGAGAGTCCTTCCATAATGCATGTGGTTCAAGTTGTCAAATAGGCTATGTTGAGCATAGCACATTGAACAAAGACCTTTGTAGGAACACCATAGAACACAGCTGTAAAAGTCATGTTTGTCAACCTCACATTTTTTTTTAATTAGGCAGGCCTTTTTCAGATTTGGGCTGTACTTTATCTATAGAGACAGCATTTTTCACAAAATACATTATCAAGGGCATACCATCCGGGGGGAGGGGGGGTTGTTGGGCTGTCACAACTCAATAATAAATGTATCACCTAGTGGAAAGTTGGGTTTGATGGGTTTCGCTAGGGCATATCACAGGAACAGGGTCCATGTCCCTTTGAAATTAGGAAGTGCTTATTTATAACAGTCCTTCTCTCTGTCTCACACGTGGCAATTGTTCTGCTGTGCTAACATCTGATGGTTCTCACATGTTCTGATCCAGAGCATCCTTTCAAGGTTTAAATTTGTGTCTTGACCCTAAGAAAAGAGGTTTTCACTTTTTGTTTTTTGTTTGGGTACTTGGGAGCTCATAGACAGTGCCAAACCCCTGTTTGCCATGAAGGAAAAGGAGCGAGCAGGTCAGATACCAATAATAAGTACTTCTGTGTTTTGGGTAGGAGAGGGCTGTGAATTGAATAAGTATAATAAAAGTACAAAACAGTCCCCCATTTAGTTTTATGTTTCCTATCAGGGAGTGGTGAATATACCAAGACTTCAGTCCCTCACATATATCTGTTAATATTTCCTAACTCTCTTTCTAGCATAGTAATCCTAACTTTCTGGACTCTAGCTGCAAACATGCATATTTATATTCTTTTTTTTCATAAAAATCAATTTGCCAAAAACACCTTTTTCTACCATTGGAGAGCTGAGTGATGGTACATGTAGAATGCAAACTACCCACGGCGTTCTGTGATGTTGCTATCCTCCACCTCTTCATCATACTTTGGGGCTTATTTACAAGTCCCTTGCGCAAACGGTATGTCATTTTTCCCAATTATAAAAGTGGTGCACCAGTGGCACAAGGGCTTGTAAATAAGTATGCAAAATTGGTGTGCAGTTCCTTAAAGAGAGTGTGAGTGTTCAGGTCTGTGGAATAGCCTCCTTTTGTAGGAAGTGCCCTCACACACCCAGAGGGATGTTTGGCTTCATCATATGGGCCTGCTCCTCGTCAGGCCGGCGCTGAAATGCCTGACGGGGACCCCCGAAGGGGCTCTTTGGCAGAGAGATCTTTTTGATGAAGCAGTTTGGAGCGTGTAGGTGTGTGGGATGAAGTGAGTAGTGTAGTGAAGAGCAGAATAGTGCACTAAAATAGGTTTAGGTAGGCTCTACTGCATACATTTTTATTCATGGGACTCACTAACCTAACTTAAAAGCAATGTGGCCCTAACTGGATTCAATGGTCCTATAGGGCATGTGTGTTGTGAACAAAGGTCAACATGTTTCTTGCCATTGTTAGCCCCTAGCGGGTCTCTCGGCAATTCATCAGGACCAGGTGATTCAGAAAATATCTGTAGTCTTACACTACTGCAAGGCTGGTGCTTAGGGTGTAAGAAATGCTATAGTTACCAGCTTTGTGAGTAAATACAGGGTACGATTTACCTAGTATTGTTCGACCCCACACTTTTGAGGTCTGAGCTGACTGGAGTGTTAGCAGAGCGCGTCATTACTCACGACAGAGAGATGGTGTGGCAACTAGCCCTTCTCCTACCCCGGCTCTGGTTTCCATTGTAAATAAGTCCCTTTTTTGCCTCCACTTGCGGAATATACTGTTTTATGGATGGCCCTTCAAGCTTGAGATACTTAAGCTGGAACAAAAATGTTCTCTGAAAATCTGGAAAGCAGTGTACTGACTGTTGGAGTTAGGTTCATTCTGCACATTAAATACCAAAAAACATCCTTGTGTGTCTGTGTGTGTGTGTGTGTGTATGTGTGTGCACACAGACACTCACGCACTCTCTGACACACACATACACAAACACATTAATGTGCACACACACACACTACAGACATTTGTTTTGCGCAGCAGGTGCATTTGTCCAGAAACTTGCCTTTTCAGCATTGGATCCTATGACCTGAAAGTCTTTACTTCCGAATCACTGCAGCAGACACATATCCTTGTGAGAAGCCAAATTGGTTTGGAACCTATAAAGTGCAGATAACAGTTTCCTTAAGGTGACAGTTTCCAATAGCATGACACAAACTTGCTGCTCTTCTTGTGACTCTTAGCAAGCCCTTCCTATACAACATAAAATGAACAGATAGATTTGAAGTCTTCAGGTATGATGGTTAATTAAAAAAAACCTTCATTCTTCCCTTCGACTCCTTTAACAACCAACACCTCTATCCTCCCGATGCTGGTTATTCAAGGAGGTAGCCCCTGCTTGATGAAAATCTTTCTTAGTATATATTTTGCAGAGTTGGGAAAGCTCAGACTCACAACCCCCCCACCCACTCTCACTCACAAGGCCAAGCCACTGTACATTATTGCAACATCTTGAGCAGCTCACAAACTCATCTGTGCCTCAAGAGAGAACAAGGTCATGGAGATGGTACATCTTGACGTCCCTTTTAAGAAATCACAGTGCTTTCAATTATAGGTCACATCAACAGAGCAATTAGATTTGAAAGTGTCCTGCTGTGGTTGGTAGTCATTGATCCCTTCTTTGTTACAAAATATAGAATAATGGAATGAGTACTTTTCAGAATCCACACAAACAATATGGGAAATTAATGTGGCAGCACATATATACGATACCTACTAATGTGCCAGCACATATATATCTATGAATGTGGCAGCACATATATATCTATTAAAGTGGCAGCACATGTATCTCACAAAGGCAGAGGACATAGTTACACTCATGAGTAAACTATTGGTTGCACAAAGTGGCTGAACAAAGTCAACTTCTCTGTGTAGAAGGCCTTTGCGGAGTATTGCAAGTGAGGTCGATTTGATGATGATTGTTGGATATTTTATTTTTCTAGTTATCAAAATTCACAGATAGTTTTTCAAATAGTGTGTATTTGTATTGGCTCCTTAAAAAAATATTAATTTAAATGGACTTTGTCATAATTTAGTGAATTGACTTTGTTCGGTTTTGTGTTTCTACCGTATCTTCCAGAAGCATTGATTAAAAAAACGAAAGCACTTTAAAAAACAGATCACCAGCAGCACACTGAAGAAGTAAAGACTGAGTGCATGCACGGATAAATCTGTTTCCCTCTTACAGTTTTTTTTAAAGAGAATACAGCTTCCGGAGTTCCTGCTATGAGTAAAACGACCAATAATATTCAAACATTGCTGCATTTGATTAATAACTGCATACTGTTCAATTGTTTCCAAATGCAATGCATGATTTATTTCAAATAATATTTTCTTTACTTCTTACTATATTATTTAATAAAACAAGAGGGATAACTTTCCTCCTTCGCCACTTACCTATCACACGTTGTAGCAATTCACCCTAAGTTCTATTAGACTCTATGTGGTAGGCTGGTTAAGTTACCAAGGTGCAATAAGATGGTATTGTAATGCCAGAGAGCCACCAACATGCAACTGAAACCCTTGGTTACATCTTGATATGAAACAGTGAGAAGTGATGGCAGCTAGAAATTAGAGTTATCGAGTGTGTGTGTGGTGGATATATAATTGTGTAGCCAAAATTAAATGTTTAAATTCAAGCACAAACGTAATATCAGAGACCTTGAGCTACTTGGTATGGTTTTGTTCGACTTTTTTGTAATACAGTGCCAAATTCTAAGGAAGATCAGCTTTCAGGCACTGTAATGTCAGTAAATTACACACATTTTCGAAATACACCACATACACATTTTAGAACATGAACACGCCAATCCATAAATAGTAAAGCACGTAAAATACCACTCTTCCACATTTACAAAATAGTTGCCTTCTCAACGGAGTAGAAACTGATAGTTGCAGTACTTGACTAGGACACGTGGTATGCCCAGAATCTACCATCCATGTACAGCCGTGTGAACGGAGCAAATGGCTACATCTAAAACACGCAACGTTCAACTTTGTATCGAGAGCAAAACGAACTGGATTTTTTAATGCAGAAAAACAAAATGTGTATCAAAAAGTAATTGATACTGAATGAGAGCGATCCTTCACAATTTTAAGCAAGGACATTTCCCAAAATTGGCTGCTTGGGAGACCTTGATCTAACTGTGCTCGAGGAACAAAGTTGTCCACTGAACCTGAAATAAAGACATTGTATATTACATGAAGTTGTCCAATATTATGAGCGCAGAGGCCATTTTTTAAAGCAATGTTTGTAAAAAAAAATAAAAAAATACACAGAATAATTATGAGGGAAACGCTGTGCTTAATTTTCGCTGTGCTTATTTTCCATAACCGGTGTCTTTAAGGTATGCACCATGCCACACATTGTGCAGGTTTTGAAATATTTTCCTATGTGAAATGAAAATAGAGAAAAGCGATTTTTTGAACCTGCAAACCTCTCAGTGAAGGGCTAGACTAAATAATAAGTGTAATGCTGAAAATATGAAAAAGGCGGTGGAGATGCACGGAATAGTCGATCACACGAGAATTGTTGGAGTCTGTAATCTGTAACAGTCACAAACAGGTTTGAGCATGTTAGCGCCTCACTTCCACAGGTGCGGTTATCACTTCTTATTGTCAGTGATATCTGTAGGTGAAGGGTGGCTTAACCTTTGCTGGCTACCATTAACAGATGGACAATCCTTAGAGGTCAAACATTCAAGAAGACAGCATGGGAAACGTGGTGTTTGCACTCTTACTGCACAGGGCCCCACGGAGCCCTCTTAATTCACATGGGGCCGGGAACTGGAATTACCACCGGAGTTCATGAACTCCCTCCGAGGTAACACACCTGCGGCTGGATGAAATAAGATTCCATTCGCGAGAAGTGGTTGCACATAGTGCAGTTTGTTTATGGACTGTATGAATTGGACGTGTAGAAAAATCATCATTCACAGAACGACTTCCCAAATGAATATTAATTTGGCAGGCCACCTTTTGCGGCCTCCTGTGATTGGCTACAAACACGGGGATGGTGGCCTGCAAGTGACAATAGATCAACATCTCTGTATTTGCTTTTAAAAATGGAAAATGTTGTGTTCTTGAAAGGAACTGGTGTTGCTTTAAAAATAATCAAAGTTTTTCATTTGGGAACACATCAGGAGGAACAACCAGTGGTTCTCTGGACCACTGCCTGCTCCACATGAGTCTGCTAACACAATTACCTAAGGGGAAGGAATGGCAACGGGACCCTTCCCCTTTACAAATCATTTACCATTTCTTCCCAGTTGTTAGTAACTGTTCAGTGGTTTGCGACCTGGCTGCGGTTGTAAACCACTGATACATTGTATACAGAAACAGGATGTGGAAGGCATAACCATTTATACCCTTTACAAATTGTGATTTAATATGGGTTTACATTTTTTTACTAGTTGGAAAGAATTTGTGGCTTTGAAAATGGGTTTTGTATGTTAGGAATAGTATTATGCAGTCACAAACACAGTGATTTGGGGAATCACATGGTTTGCTATTGAACCTTCCTTTCATATTTGTGACCCCTGTTCCACAACATTTCATCAGAGTTTCCAGGTAAAATTCCGGGTTAAGAATGAGGATTAAGTAGGGGAATATGAACATTAATTGCAGATTCCCCTGGCACCTATGATGCTAATTGGCCTCACCTTACTGCCCTGAGGGCAGCAAACCTTGCAGTGTGACTTGGTGATGTTGATATCCAGTTCCAATTTAGATTGCAAAGATTAAGATCCAATAGGTTTTCCTTAAGGGTGTCCTCCTGCAATCAATTTCCCTGCTAGGCCCTACCATGGTGGTCATAGAGAAATGATCAGAGCTAGTATTGCAAAGGCCATTTTTGGCATTAAACCCCCCCCCTACAATTATCAAAATCCGCCCCACTGTGACTGGGCTCTATGCTTGAGTATCTTGATAGCGCTAAAAAGTGCACTTATTTGGCATCCCTTTTCATCCACACCATTATAAAAGCGGAAAACTTTGTGATCCGTACCATAGTCACTAGCCTCACTCTAGCCCTCTCTCCAGTTGAAGGTATAGCAGGTATAAAAAAAATTCAAATCCATCACAACAGATCCCCCGTAGACCAAGTTTCCTGCATCACGATGATGTCAAATTTGGAAACAAGGGAGGACCAATTCAGTTCATGTTGTTTAGACAAGAGCCCTGCAATATTCCAGGAAATGAATGACAGCTGGGAGGTGATGGATGGACCCTCTGGAACAGTCTCCTTCGTTGGGGCTGAGGGGTTCCTAGGTCGGTTGGCCCTGTCCGATTCCCCCTGCTCTTGCCCCAGTGAATCCAATTCTTCCATCCCTGATAAGATGCTGAACCTATTAAAGGTGGATACACAAAGTGCAGATGCTCCGTGCTTCAGGGCTGGGGCCCAATGTGGAGAACCTGACCTAATGGGCCAGGCGGAGCAGGGCACGCCTAAAATCTCTGAGTTCACCTGCCTCGACCGACAGAGACACGAGACACTCTGTTGGGCGTAGAAAAGTAGTTTTATTAGCTGCAGCTAAGTACAGTTTTCTAAGAAGTACCACACAGGTAGGTTCTCAAGAGACTGCCACTTCAATCCATGGCGCACAGTCTATTATACAACACAAGTTTACAATGACAACTCCCAATATACACAAAACTGACAAATAGGAATAGTTCGAAAACAAGCTATCAAATGTCTAAAACACACACTCCTTTCAGACCCCGTGTGCTCTCCTCCCCTCAGGTTAATCAACACTAGTGCCCGTAATTCAATTTGCAGGTGGCAAAACATGTGTAGAATGCTTCAAAGGAAGGGCTATGTAACAAGAGAACACACGAAGAGAATAGTGAAGGCCAGTTAAACATGATAAAGATAGAGAAGAATGGTGGGACCCAAACAGTGGAGTAAGACATGGATTAATCAGTCTAGACACAGCTTTGCGAACTCGGCCAGACCCTGACATCAGTATCGCACACAAGGACAAAGGTTGTTCTTTAACGGGAAAAACATGGAGCAGCTGAAAAAGGCAAAGAGACCATTTTACCGCGTTTAGCCGTGCTGCCTGAGTGAGGCAACATAAAATGGTGGCTAAACACAAAATGGCGGCTGTAGCGAAGCGGGCCGAAAACTACGTAACCTCAGCCCCTCCTTTTGCCATACTCAGGCAATGCACAAAGGAACCCATGTTAGTCTGAGTCAATATCAATGGTCATGAGGTCATTGAGATGTTGTTGCACCATCATCTTAATGTGTTCTGTCTGCTGTGCTACTGGTTTGGAGACACAGATCGTGGCACAAAGTCCACAGATGGCTGCACCACACTGTAGACAAAGACAACAAGAAAAGACGAGTGCTAAACTCATTCCAAGGAAAGTTAGCACTTTCCATCCCCAAGTGGACAGTAGTCCCCAAAACCATTCCATCACAGACCAATCTCCAGTATCTTGGTGAATAGACTCAGAGATGACATGTAGCTTAGAGATGGCTTGGTATACTGTAGGGGCATTGTCAGGAATATAAATGCAACAACTGGATACAATCAGTTTACAGACTCCTCCTTTATCTGCAAGGACTATGTCTAAAACTATTCTATTCTGTAAAGTCATAAGTCGATCCACCTGAAGCTCAGCAGTCAAATTCTTTAATGCTCCAGAAGTCACATTGATGGTAGCATCAACCACGCGGACCAACTGTCTGATATTTTTGCTATTGGCCATCGGACCCCAAAAGGGAAGAAACCCTTTTAGAAAATCTCCTCCTTCTTGCCCTGCTGTATCTTCCGAATCCACAACTCCTCTAGCAACTCTCTTTTTATGATAATCAGCAGGAGCAGTATATGTAGGGGGGAGGAGAAAAGCTATATAACACGTCCCGAGAAGTATGGGGGAAGCCATGTATAAGTCTTGTCATGACAGATAAAATATGTACCTTGCGATGCCACCAATGGTGCAGGTGTAGAAGGAGTATAGACATAAGTATGGGAGCAATTGCTCCTCTCTTGCTTAGTTTTGGTATTCTGGCCATTTATTTGTAAGCACAAACGACCTCTTTGGGGTAGTACCCAAATCGGTGTAGAACTCTGTTGCTTAAGCTTGTCAGTGAGACTGAGAGTATAACGAGTTATATTCCACCCATCGTATGCTCTCTTCTCGTCTTTGGGAATCTTGATAATGTCAGCAATCTTTGCCATCGTTACAAGACCCTTTATCAAAGAACTGTGACTGAAATCCACTCCACCATTATAGGATCCACCAGGAGGATATCGAAGTAAGTTCTGGTATGCATTAGAAAACATAGCCAGATAGGCCCAAGCAGAACCTTCGTATGAAAAGGGGAGGACTAGATACAGCATCCCTCTTTGTGTATTATGTGGTATGAGACCACAGACCCAACAATCAGTAACATTTACTATCAATTGATGCTGGTGTAACAGTTGAATGAACGAATTATTAAGATAATCCATTCTTCTTATTTGCTCGTGATCTGGGAGTGAGTAAAATTTATGCGGAGAAACAGTAGTAGAGGGAGCTAGAGGGACAGAAGCGGGAACAGGTACTAACTGTAGGACATGTATAAGCCATCCTATGCATGCTTATAAACTACATAAACATACTAAGATACATAGTGCTACGCCACAACGACCGAATAATAATTTCTTATAATGAGCTCTCTTCATCATTTTAATATCACTTCCTTTCCCTGTACTATCTATTACTCTAAAGGCGTTGCTCACGATAATCTTCCTTAATCACTTGGCTGTGATTGTTAGCCATCCTATGACACTGCAAGTCCTGTTGACCTAGTCACTATTCAGGTCACAGCTCAAGACTCCTACCGTGACCCTGCAACTTGATGGATAAAGGGAAAAAAAGAACGTTTCTTTATAAACAAAATTAAAGGAAACCAAAATTAATTGTCTTTAGGCAATCTCTTTCTCAGATTGTATCGTCTCTTTCCAGGCGTTGTTTGGTCCTTGAATAAATGTTCGGGATCTGTAGTGTTAAGTCTCAGATGCACAGGTACAGCTTCCTGTAAGACGTCATCGTCCTCCTTCTCTGAGCTAGTCCGATCCAGGCGTGCACTGCTGAACGGTACGAAGCTGGGTAGCTTCTCGCACTCACTATCACCGATACCTTCACGGACCCACTGGTCATAAGGTAAAGGCAATGGTACCCTTTTGCAATGCACGCCGTGGATGCAGTTTTTCTTTCCCAGGACCTTGATAGCTGTACGAGTTGTGAGTAACACTTGTCTCGGCGGCCCCCAATGAGGTTCCAAGTTCTTTTTCCTCTGAAAGTTCTTCAGACACACCCAGTCCCCAGGCTGGATGGAGTGTCCGGGATCTGAGGAGGCCTCCGGCAAAGCGTTTTGGACCTGTTGACGAATAACATGCAATTTAGTGGTGAGATCATGCAAATAGTCAACCAACAGCGAGTACGGAATATCCGAATACTTTTTGGGTCTGGGGATTCCCCAAACATTAGCTGGGCGTCCGAACACAATCTCGTATGGGCTAAGCCCCAAACGAGAATAAACAGTCGTTCTAGTTGAAAGGAGTGCCAAAGGCAAGGCATCAGGCCAGGAATGGCCCGTGCTGGCCTGAATCTTTGCTAACTTAAGTTTGAGAGTGCCATTATAGCACTCTACCAGACCCGCTGACTGAGGATGGTTTGCCGCATGGAATTTCTGCCTAATGCCTAGACCTACACACACCTTTTGCATAATTTGACCTACAAATTCACTTCCATTGTCACTCCAGACAATGCGCGGCAAACCAAATCTCGGGAAGAATTCTTTCAAAAGTATTTTTGCAGTGGACAAGGCAGTGTTGTCCTTTAGGGGGTAGGCCTCTATCCATCTGGAAAAGGCACAAACCACCACCAGGACGTACTTGAGATTATTAATATGGATATAGTCTATTTGCAGTACCTCGAATGGGTACGTAGGGGGTGCAAAGTGACCTGCTGGAGTCGGAGTTCCCTTTCCTGGATTGTGCATCAAACAAACAATGCAATGTTTCACCACATTTTCTGCACATTTAGGAATACCCTCATTCTGCCATACTGGAGCCAAAAGCTTGCATATACCCCTTGCATTAATATGGGCTGGTCCATGGGCCATAGTAACTACAGGCAGTACATAAGCATCTGGTAGCAACCATCGTTGATGTTCGGACAATTCCGTCCAACATCCCATACTATCCAACATTCCCATACTTTCTCTCCACGTACTTAATTCTTTATCGGTGGCCTCCTTCTGAATCGCTTTCACACTTTCCACGGTGTCTTCACGCATACCACCTTCTGCGACCCATCTTGCAGAGCCCGCAACATACATGCGACTTTCAACATTCCTCGCTGTCTCCCTCGCTATTTCGTCTGCAAACGCATTTCCTTGACCCACGTCATCAGTAATCTTTTTATGTGCACTGCACTTCACAATCGCTATTTGAGTAGGCAAAGCAAGTGATTCAAGAAGGTCAGTTACCAACTGACCATGCTGTATCTTGGTGCCGTGGGAGGTAAAGAATCCTCTTTCCCTCCACAAACGACCAAAACTATGGGCAACGCCAAATGCATACTGACTGTCAGTATAGACAGTCACTCTTTTCCCTTTCGCCAACACACATGCTCTTGTCAACGCAATCAATTCTGCAGCTTCCGCTGAATTATGCGAAATGCGTGCAGTTTCTACCACTGTGTGCAAAGTTGTTACTGCATAAGCAGCTGTGGTTTCGCCATTAGGAAGTTTGAAACAAGACCCATCTACCCATAGGATCCCATTCGGATCCACAAGTGGTGTATCCTTTAGATCTATTCGACCCGTCGTTTCTTCTTCAGTGCGAAGAAAACAATCATGCTGATCTTGTACATTGTTCGTATCCAAAATAGGCAACAATGTTGCTGGATTCAGAACATTACATCTTTTTATGTGTATATGGCTAGCTAGAAGTGTCAACTCATATCCAGACAAATGGGCACTCGTTAAGTTCTGAGTTTTCGTCCTGTTAAGAAGAGTATCTACTGCATGTGGCACCATAACATTAAGAGTATGATCTAGCACTAGTCCAGCAGATTGACGAATAGAAATTGCCGCTGCTGCTGTTGCTCTGAGGCAACTAGGTAATGCCTTAGCTACTGGATCTAATGTTGCAGAAAAATAGGCACACGGCCATAATTTGTCGCCGAATTGTTGTGTCAGGACTGATAATGCGCAACCTTCCCTTTCATGGACATAGAGCGTGAAAGGTTTACTGTAATTCGGGGTACCCAACACAGGAGCAGAACACAAAGTAGTACGTAAATCAGAAAAACTCTTTTGACATTCATCAGTCCAAGGCAGAGGCTGGGGCGTATCTTTGAGTGTAAGTGCTAACAGAGGTTTAGCAAGTAGGGAAAAATTTGGAATCCACTGTCTACAGTAAGAGGTAATGCCTAAGAAAGCACGTACTTCTCTTTGTGTGGACGGTACAGGCATCTGTGCAATTGCATGGATACGTTCTGGGGTCAATCGCCTTCCCTCCTTCGACAAGAGATGACCTAAATAGGTAACTCCTTGTCGGCAATATTGTAACTTGGAAGATGATACTTTATGATGTAAATCAGACAAATGTTGCAAGAGCGACACAGTTGCAGTTTTACAGATATTTTCTGAATCAGCAGCCACTAACAAATCATCCATGTATTGGATAAGAGTAGCACCTGAGGGCAAAGAAAAGGTGTCAAGCTGAGACTTCAAAGCTTGACTGTATATTGAAGGACTTTCACAATAGCCTTGAGGTGCACGCTTAAAGCGGAAGCTTCGGCCTCTGAGAGAGAAGCCGAAAAGATCCCTACTTTCTTCAGCAATAGGAATGCTAAAGAAAGCATTCTTAAGATCAATAACCGAAAACCAGATTGCTGAAGCAGGAATCATAGTAAGCAAGGCAGTTATATCTGGCACAACAGGAAACTGAGGGACAACAATTTTGTTGACCTCTCGAAGATCAATCACAAAACGGTACACAGGTGGCTGAGAGGGATCAGAACGTTTAAGAATAACCAAAACAGGGCTATTGCAAACATTCCCTCTAGTCTCTTCAACCACACCCTTCTGAACCAAATCATGAACAATGGCCAACAAAGCTCTCTCACCATCACTAGATATTTTATATTGAGGAACTCGTGGCATCTTAGCATTGTCTTTAACAGTAATCACATATGGTGGAATTTGCAATAAGCCAACATCATTCGGACCCGTAGCCCAAAGTGTAGCAGGAATTGAACGCAATTCAGGTGGTAGCTGTTCTTTAGAGACATACATTGGGGAAGTCAATTTATCACCCAAAGTGAGGTCACACCAGAGGGTGAACAATACAGTGTAGCATGTAAACGTTTCAATAAGTCCAAACCCAATAAATTCTCTCCGCATCCTGTTGTTAAAAGGAGTGGGGCTTCCAAATCGTATGGACCAATGGAAATGGGCAAAGGACAAGAAATAGGATTTGAAACTGGGGCGCCAGAGAATCCTACAGAAACATTTGTTAAGCCAGACAAAGGTGCCCCAGGGAGTTTAGAATGCATTATGGAACTTCTCATAGCACCAGTATCCAAGAGAAATGGTTCTGTAACACCTAATGCCATAACATTAACATAAGGACCTTCCTGATCTACTGGAACTGATACGACGCCCTTACTTTGCCTATGGCTGTCCTAGCTAGTATGAAAATCAACGTCCCCATTATCGAGACAATAGTCATCATTGTAATATTGTGCAGATTGAGAAGTCTGCTGATCAAAGTAATTTGTAGAATCCTGAGGGGGAGAGGGACGTCGTTCCTGAGTTGGCGCACCACGACCCCTACCTCTGGATATGGATCGAGAATCACCATGACCCGTGGTGCTAATGGTCCACCATACCGCTGCAATAAAATAGGACAAGCATGCTTAAAATGACCATCTTCCTTACAATAGGCACACTGGTTAGGACCCAAAGGAACTCGTGGAACTGAGGGTACTGGTTTCTGCAACAACTTCTGAAACTACGGGGGCTGTGGAAAATGGTGTTGAGCAGAACGAGGGGGATAAGCCTGTTGCAGATGAACCTTCGTCTTTAAGTCTTTAGTCTTTTTCTCCGCTTTCTCCTTATCTTCCTTATCCCTATTCTCATAATATTGAGCAGTAGCCAATATCTGAGCAGTGGAAGAAACAGCTCACAAACTCTCTGATTGTTTTAATTTATGTGCTAATTCTGGAAGTATATTAAAAACAAATTTGTCTACGAATAATCGCTGTCCACCTTCAGTACTCATGTCTTGACCACTATGGTCGATGAAAGTCTCCTTGAAACGAGTAAAGAAGTCGGAGACACTTTCAACCGTCTTTTGCGTACATGCCGCTAACTTATCCCAGTTAACGCGCAAGGCAGGCATCATAGTTTTCATCAAATCTATTATTCTTCCAGGTAATTCCGTAATCAAGTCATCCGGTTTGGCACCACCTACTTGTCCTGCATCCGCAGCTGTAATGGCAGCCCAATCACCACCTAAAGCTGCAGCATGATCCTGTCTACGAATCTTGGTCCATATTGCTTGCGGGACTACATTTCCCATAAGTAAGTCGATATCTGCCAAATTCATAATACAAGCGTCAACAGTCTGGGACAGCTCTTTATAATACCCAGCAGGATTCTTACGAGGGCCCGGTAAAGACTGTTTAAGTGCCAGTACTTCTGACCTTTTCCAAGGATCATGCACCCATATACGCTGAAAATGAGCAGGAATACCTGGATTAGCACCTGCTTGAGGAACCTCATCTCTCCATATCAGAGGAACTTCTCGCATAGGATATTGTGCCGTCTTACGACGAACCGCGGGATCAGGTTCAAGAGAATTTTGAGAGAAAAAGGCAGATCGAAAAGTAACAAGCTTCTGAACAGCACGCTCTACAGCAGGACCCACAATAAGTCCTTTATCAAATTGATCCTGTATTTCGAATAAATCCTGAGGCGGTGAATCTAGATCCACATCTCCACATTCTTTAATCAGAGTATTGCACATAGTATTGAACACGTATCTCTGTGTAGGCGCATTCCATTGAAGAAAATTATCTAAAATATCACGTACACTATACTGTACACTACTCATAATCCAATTACTAGCAAGAGAATCTAATTTAGTCCGTTCTTCCAAATGTGGAAACTGACTACGGGATTGTCTCCTAGACGACGCAGGAGAAAAATAAAGAGGCCCAAGAAAAGGTGACAAAAGACCTGAAACAGTATCGACTAAACGTTTTCGAGCTGTAGGGGAATCTGACACTAAAACAGGAGACAACGTATTCTGTAAAACAGAAGAAGAATCTGTAGCAAAAGAAACGACAGATGGAGGAGGCTGAGACACAGAAGATTGGGGTACAGATGTTGCTGGCAAAGGGGGCGGAGCTGGAATCACAGGAATAGGCAATTTTGCAGGAACTAAAGCAGCTGGATTAACAGCAGGCTGCAATGGTGGTGCATTAGCAGCTAACACATAAGGTGGAGGTAATGTCAACAAATGGGACATAAAAGAATCATCATCAGGAGTTTTACTCTTTGATACATTAGGTAACACAGGATAGCATCTATCTATTGCCATACGATGTTGTCTTTCCGACACCTCAATCACCTGATCAGCTTCGTCATTTTTAAATTGTTGGGCAGCCTGTAAAATCGGCATACTCTGCTCTTTCTGATCTTTCTTCATTTGCTTAATTTCTTTCTGTTTGGCTTCCTTACGCCATAGGCGAAAAGAGTCAAACATTGTCGGCCGGGCTTTTCTCTTGAATAGAATCTTTTCCAAATTATCTAATATATCGGGTTCAAAAGAACCATTTTGTGGCCACTGTAAAACACCATCCTTCTCAGTGTATCGGATCCAGGTTTCATTAAAAACAATAGGACCCAGACCATGTTTCGAGTAAAGCTCGTAAGTAGGAGTTCCAACTGGAGGAATCGGACAAGAATCCTCTAGCCGGGAATCCCTAGAACAACCAAAACAGCAACATTTCTTAAACTTACTAAATCCAGGCATTTCGTAACGAACTGGACTTCCTTACAAACGTCAAGGGATTTTCAGACAATTAGAGTCACAGCACAAGCGTACTTACCCCTTGGCTTCGGTTAGCGCGCTAATCGAATAACAAAAAACAAAAACAAAGAGTGGGCGCTACCCACAAATACTTAACTAAATGCTTTTCTCACGCCAACAGATGTCCGTCTAACGTCTCGCGATACCAATCATCACCAAAGGGCCAAGGCAGGGCGACAGTCAGGGTAGCAGTCGTCAGCAGCCGTCGGGAAGGAGTAGCCGCGCTTCAAAAGACCTTCGGTCCACTTCGACATGCAGGGGTTGCTCACGTGGTTCGTGAAATCCTCCGGAATTTTCTTGCGAAGCTTTTCACGACCCTCGGGCAAAACCTACTACCGCTGAAGTCGCCCACACGTTGGGCCGCCAATTGGTGAACCTGAACTTATGGGCCAGGCGGCGCAGGGCACGCCTAAAATCTCCGAGTTCACCTGCCTCGACCGACAGAGACACGAGACACTCTGTTGGGCGTAGAAAAGTAGTTTTATTAGCTGCAGCTAAGTACAGTTATCTAAGAAGTACCAAACAGGTAGGTTCTCAAGAGACTGCCACTTCAATCCGTGGCGCACAGTCTATTATACAACACAAGTTTACAATGACAACTCCCAATATACACAAAACTGACAAATAGGAATAGTTCGAAAACAAGCTATCGAATGTCTAAAACACACACTCCTTTCAGACCCCGTGTGCTCTCCTCCCCTCAGGTTAATCAACACTAGTGCCCGTAATTCAATTTGCAGGTGGCAAAACATGTGTAGAATGCTTCAAAGGAAGGGCTATGTAACAAGAGAACACACGAAGAGAATAGTGAAGGCCAGTTAAACATGATAAAGATAGAGAAGAATGGTGGGACCCAAACAGTGGAGTGAGACATGGATTAATCAGTCTAGACACAGCTTTGCGAACTCGGCCAGACCCTGACATCAGTATCGCACACAAGGACAAAGGTTGTTCTTTAACGGGAAAAACATGGAGCAGCTGAAAAAGGCAAAAGGACCATTTTACCGTGTTTAGCCGTGCTGCCTGAGTGAGGCAACATAAAATGGTGGCTAAACACAAAATGGTGGCTGTAGCGAAGCGGGGCCCAAAACTACGTAACCTCATATGATGTGTGGTCCACCTTATGGAGTAAGAAGTGTTCCTTCGTTCATGAAACTGCCCACTGTTACTTGTTTGTGGTAAATTTGGAAGGCAATAAAAATAACCTAGAGGGAGAGCCATTATTCCATCATATTTCTTTGCAGGACAGTCATGAGAGAAGATTAAACGTTCGGCAAGGGCCAGGAATATGCAGTTGACCACAATACAATCACCCGACATAGTCTTTGGGAAGGATCCAATCCAACCTACCATTCTTACAAATAAGATGTCCTTGAAATCTGAGCAGCCAAAGGCCTTGTTTTTGTTAAACCAATGACATACTTTGTTCTTCAGGGCAACAAGAGGTTCTTCTTTTGTTAAAACCACTACATACAGGCAGTATTCCGGTGGGAGAATAAGATGGGTGGAGTTAGCAACTGGAGTGCAAGAATTAAATTGCTCCTCACCCTCTACACCAGCATCAGCTGGTTTATTATCACAGTTAGCCCTGGGCCGGGTAGATGGAAGTGTAGATAACAATTCCCTGCCTGACACTGGTTTGTAAAATGTCAGTGTTGCCTGCCACAGAGCGGGACATCATGGGCCTTCTTAGGTATTCTTTCAGGGCCAGGATGGAGTTAACGGAGATGCACTCAGTAATGGCATATGTTGCCCTTGATTTAAGAGTGGAGACGCATTGGAAAGATCAGAAACAATTGGGTCAAGGTTCACTTTTTTATCAATTAATGGGGCACTTGGATTATCTCTTTTAGTTTGTCACACAGCTAATCAAACATAGGATTCCTCCTGAGCTAGGGAGATGTCCGGAGCCAAGCAGCTCGCAGTTATCATTGGCCTTCCCAACTGCTTTCCCTTTCCCTTTGTCTTTGTTGGCC
The DNA here is from genome assembly GCF_964261635.1 of Lissotriton helveticus. Classification (NCBI taxonomy): domain Eukaryota; kingdom Metazoa; phylum Chordata; class Amphibia; order Caudata; family Salamandridae; genus Lissotriton; species Lissotriton helveticus. The sequence continues at coordinate 764,182,085 of NC_136071.1, read as the reverse complement.
CTAACCTTCGGACGCCAAAAGGACCTGGTCTGGCACTTTCTTTTCCCATATGGGCCTTTCTCTAAAATAATGCCTTGCTCCTTGGAATTGGACAGAGGTGACTGGCGGGGGTCTGCACAAAAGTTGGCTAAAACTTCCAGCTAATAATGGTAGTTCAAAGGTGGAGGTGCAACCATTGGTCACATCAGGCCTGGGTATGGACAACACTGGGAGCGGCACACTGCTACATGAAAAGAAGTCGCTCGGCTAGATCTATTTCCCTGGTGACAACCCCACCACTCTAGCCACAGAAGAATCTAGCGTAGTGTTGGTAGTTAGAGGTATTGGAGGAACAAGCTTATCTCCCTCTGTCAATTTTCATTTTCCCATCCTGACTGCTGGGCTTAAAAATGACCAGTGATACAGCAAAATGGAAATTAGGGTGGCTAAGAGTGACCAACGACAGCCACAACAGAGTGACAGGTGCATTAAAGTGGTGTGATATCTGAATTGAAATGAAGAACTTTGATGGTAGAATCCAGAACCAGGGTAGAGTCCCTGCCCTGTCTCTACCTGGTGCTGACAAGTGCAGGATGTGACCACTCTTGGCCCAGGCTTCGCCCGAGCGCATCCTGCACAGCAGGGTGTTGAGAACGCTTTTTGTTCCTGGTTGGGGAGGCCACGCCCCACAGGAGAGCACTTTGCAACTATGCCCCTGGCACATTGCAAGGTGGTAGATTAAATCCACAGGGGTCCTATTGGACTGCAGAGCAAAGTCCCCCCAGCGTTTTGCCACAGAGATTTCCCTTGCAGGGGGTGTCAAGAGCACTTTTAGTGCATCGCCGGAGAGGTCACCCCCCTCAGGAGAGCACTTTGCAACCACGCCTCCTGGTGTATTGCAGGGTGGTAGATGAGGTCCATAGGGGTCTGAGTGGACTGCAGAGCAAAGACCCCCACCATTTTGTCACAGAGATGTCCTGTGCAGTGAGGTGACGAGAGCGCTTTTAGCGTGTCACCAGGGGGGCCACAATGATGCATCACCTACAAATCCCTCAGATCAACGATGACACGTCGCATAGCTGCTCTTCACATCTACTCCTCGATGTCGATGCAGCCCCCATCCAAAGGTACAGTTTCAGCGGGGCCAAGGCTGCTTCCTGTATCCGATCCACGCTCCATTACGGTAGCCTGAAGTTGGGGATTTGCCCTGGTCAAGCGTTACCAGATATCTCCGTTTGGCGCTTTAAGATTCTAAGTACTATATATTCAAATATTCTTTGAAAGTTTATGACTCCAATTCGACTTAGTGGATTTTTGTCATCTTGGTGTTGTTTTATTCATAACATTTTGTTTATTTTCTAACCTGGTGTGGAGTCTTTCTGTGGTGTTTCATTGTGATACTGTGTGTGCGTGTTGCACAAAATCTTTACACGTTGCATCTTTAGATAAACCTGACTGCTCTGTGCCAACCTACCAGAGGGTTAGCACCGGTTATCTTTTAGTGTGTATCTGACTTACCATAATTAGGATTGTGGCTCCTGCTTGGACAGGGTGCAGACCTCTGCCAACTAGAAACCCAATTCTAACAGAGAGGTAAGAAACATGACAGAGAAATTTCCAACTCTTTCAACCGACTCCAATCTTAGTTTAAAAAACTATGGACGATAGTCTTTAGAAGGTTATTGAAAGAAAAAACACCAGGTTGGCAGAGAAATTACAGAACCTATAAAAGACGTACGAAGTGCCTGACAGGTTTGAATTTTGGGGATATGTGTAAAAGCAAGTACTTACTCCTCAACCCTCGTAGTAAATCCATTCTGGTGAGTTGTTACAAAGTTTTAAATTGGTGAATGTTTTTGCATGCTAAGCAGCAGACTTTGAATGTAATCCTAGGTTCCATGGGAAGCAGGAGAAGAGAAGACGTCTTAAGATAGGAGAGATATGATCGCATTTGCTTCTGGAGAAGATGACCCTAGCTAAGGAAGAACACCCATTACAAAGGCAAATGAGTTTGGAGGGATACTGGCAAGTAAGAGATTGCCAGTGAGGAATTAATGGAGCATGAGTTTTCATATGGATAAGTGACAGAAGGGGTTCAATCTCTTTTTGGAGAACAGAGGTAAAACTTGGGCGAGGGGAGCTTGCAATTGAGCCCAATACCAAGAGGTTTTGCAAGGGATACAACTTGAGGTGCAGAAACCTTCGATCTTCACATTATTGAAAAGCAGTGATTCAAATATCTTTTCAGAGGGTTAAAAATCAGGAATCACTTGGCAATCAAATTTTGGAGTTTCAAAAGACAGGAGTAAAGTGTGAAGATATCATGGGTGGATGATAGGTAAACTTAATTCGGCTCTTGATCCCTAGATCAACAAACTTAGTGACTCTTGGCAGAAATTAAATAGAGTAGGAGCTATGATTGCCCTAATAGGAAATTTTCAAGGAATTGTTGTATTCCCTGAGATGTGCTCTCCTGTCTGCCCTATTAGTCATTGCAAGAAATTGGGTTATTTGTTGATGTGGTGGAAGCCCTACTCATTCAAAATCCACATTCCTTCTCATGGTGATTCACAAAAGTCATTAAATCATTAAATTAACCTGTGCTAAGCCCTCTGAGAGCTTGGCACAAAGCAGTCAGGCTTAACTTAGAAGCAAAGTGTAAAGCATTTATGCAGCACACAAACAGTAATAAAATGAAAACACAACACCAGAAAAATCACAAACCAGTTTGGAAACATGGAGAACATTGTAATAAATGAAGCAATAATGAAACGATAATGATCCAATCAGTATAACTGGAAATGTGCAATTTCAAAGCTTTTAGTGGATGTAGTGGCTAAAAGCAAAAGCACAAAGTGCCATTCGTGATCATCTGGTCATGCTAGACCGGTGGAATGTCACAAGTTAAGGCTAACCACCATAGACTGCGGGCCTGATACAGGGACCAAGTAAGTCCTGCTCAAAAACTTACCTACTCAAAATTGAGCCTGAAGAAGTCTGTTTGCGGTAAAGCAGGCCATGAGGAGATGGAGGAGTATCACAGATGGTTGCTGCTGTAGCATGAAGAGCAGGCTGGCTGGTGTGGCTTGTTATCAGTGTAGTGCGAAGAGCCAGTCTTGTGTTGTGGCTGGTTATTGCTGGAACTTTACATTAGCGGTCACCACAGCTGTCGTTGCTGTAGCGTGAAGTGCAGATCTAGCATTGCTGGTTGTTGCTGGTGGTCACTTTAGTGCGAAAATTAGCATTCACCGGAGATGGCAGGAGTTCCCTCTGATGCCACTCAAGGGTCCAGGACCTGGGGAAATACATCTTGGGGATCAGAAATTCATTTCACCAGAGGCCAGCAGGGCTCAGGCAGATCCACTGCAGCAGGCCAGCTTCACATTTGCAGGGAGTATCCTGGAGCTTGTTGTGTCACTGTAGCTCAGGCAGGTCAGCCAACAGACCCTTGGAGTCGCTCAGGTTAGCCTGGGAGGAATCCAGAAGTGTACTAATAAGTGGCCCTTTAGGTCCAATCCTCTGGTGCCATACTGCAAGGCCCATCCTGTTCATACAGAAGCCCTCTTTGTGTCAATGTCTGGATGGAATACACAAATCCCCAATAGCAGAGCCATTTACAAACATGTGACCCATGGCACTGACAGAAGGTACACATGTTTAGGAGAAGAAAATGCCAAATTTCTAAAAGTCACATTTTCAGAATATTAAATTAATCATTAAGGAGGATTTAAAATTACAATTAATTTGAGTGTAAACACCATGTCGTTATCTGTTCCCAATCAAAAGTTATCACTTATTAAATCCAATAAGGTAACCCAGTTTTGCTCAATGGGAGAGATAGGCCTTACCACAGTGAAAAAGGACTTTAGGAGTTTTCAATGCTAGGATATGTAAAACGGAAACCCACATGTCCTACATTTTAAATACCAGACACCCTGCCCTATGAGCTGTTAAGGCCTACTTTAGTGGTGATTTATTTGAATTAAAAAGGGAAGTTTAGGCCTGAAAAAAGGTTTTTTTACCAGGTTAAAATTGCAGTTTAAAAAAGTGCACTACATGCTGAAGTGGCAGGTCAAAACATGTTTTAGGATGCTACTTTAATGGGTGGAACAATGAGTACTGCAGGTCTACTAGTTGCATTGAAACTACTGGCCCTGGGTACATGTAGTCCCATCTACTAGGGGCGTACAACTAAATTAAATGTGCCTATTACATTTAAGCCAATTTTACCACAAGACCAAAAGAGCTTTAGCCACTGGTGTATCGAAACTTAAGGGGGCCCCCCTACAAGGTACATGGAAGGGCCCCCTCCAGACTTAATCAGGAGCTCTCCGGTCAGAGGTTTGTGCTGAGTGGGCCCCCTGGAGCTTGGGGGCCCCCGCACCGCAGGCGCTGAGTGGGCCTGTGTAACACCACTGGCTTTGGCACTGTTTAGCAGTGGTAAAGTGCACCAAGTCCTAATGCCAACAAAACCAAATTGAGCAAAACAGGATAGGTGAAGGCAAAAGGTTTGGGAGAAGAGCACATCAAGAATGTCAACTATAAGAATAATAGTTACACTGGAAGGAAGTGAACCAGGTCAAGACTGGACTATATAAACACCATACAATTATCCAGGATCTATACTTGACTGCAGAGAGCAATTCTATCTATCGAATGCCATCAAAATGATGTGTAAAGTGAAATCATGAGTTGCTCTCATACAATATAAAGTGCAGTGGTGGGTGCCACATACAAAAGTTAGTGGGACAGGGGGGCACGTGGGAGGGGGAGTGAAGGGGGGAATACAAATAAAATAATAAAACTTACTTTAAGTTGATGGCTGCATCCCGCGTTGCGCCAGGTGCTTCCTCTTCCGTGGCCTAGCAGGCACTGGGACTGCATCAGACTTCCTGTACAATCTCCGTGCTGCAGAGTAGCGTGGGGATTGGCCTGAGCAGTCTAGAAAACCATCCTGCTCAGGGCAGGGAGCCTGTGTGCGCATGTGTGTTTTGGTCGGCCTGAGACAGCCGTTCAAACACACATGTGCATTTAAAGAGTGCATATAGCACTCTTCCTACCCCCTCCCATGCCCAGCATCTCCCTGCACACGCTGGCTGAGCCAGCTGCTTAAAAATAATACGATAATCAAATATCGCTTTATTTATTTTTTAGCTGCTTGCTCTGCCAGTTGGGCAACATGGCGGAGGGGCCGCCCCTGATGAAGTGAGCATGTAGTATTTTTAGAGTGACTGTTTCAGTGGTGCAGCCAGATAGAAATCTAGACTAGCAGTATACTATCAATAGTTCATCATTGATACACAACATTAGTTGGCTGGTGATTAGCTTTTTTTCATAATGAGTGTTATTTGCCCAATGTTTAGTGGAGCAGGTATGACTACCTAATTGAATGAAGCATTGATCATAGAACTCCATGTCAATTCATAGATGTGAAAATTGATTGATATGGTATTTATGGGATGGATATCTTAGAAGTAGCTAGCCAGTCTATACTGTTTTATTTTCTTGGATTTTCTTTGGAGATGGGTGCAAAAGGTTCCAGATGCTTTCAGTTCTAGTAGACAATGTTATATTCAAATTGGGAATGGGTTTCTCTATGAAGGAACTGATTTATTCTGAGAAAAAGGAAACAAATTTATTTCAGAAAAACACAGGTGTAGCTTAGATTCAGTGCAATGACTTGTATTAAAATAGTTGAAAAAATAATTTGCAGTGATTTAAGATGAGTTGATTATGTCTTGTGTGTAGTTTGCTTTGGCATCAGAATACTTAGTTGATTTGTTTTTTTTAGGGCACAGATGATTTTGACTCCTGCCAGTTTTATTTTATGTTTTGCAAGGGATGCATTGAACCAATGACTGGCTTGGTTTATTATAGCATTAACATATAAGGATAGATCAACTTGGCTGAGAATATCTGAAATAAGGAGTTGAGGATCAGACATCTTTAAATTTCTTCAAGGGTAAATCCGATGGTTTGATTGTTGCGATCCAGGATTCTTCCCTTAATACCTGTTGGAAGGGCGATCAATACTGTCGACAATACAACACAGCCCAAAAATCAAGGAGATGCCCCTGATAATCCTCATAACACGTCTAGACAATCAATAAATCAAACACATTACACCCCATTAATACTGCCAAGCTAACCCCCACCTAGGGATCTCACAAGGACAAGTTCTTCCACTGACCCTCCCCCCCACTCTACTTGCGGTCTGCCAGGTTATCATGTCCTGCAGTCAATCAGGAAGCTGTTTCATTCTTGCTCATCAAGACCACTCGGCTCCGCTGTAGCTCCTTCCGTCACCTAGTCGGGACCATCACCGTTCCGTCGTCCTGCTCTCTCACGACCATTACCCCTTCGGCCTTCAACGGTAGTCCAACCCTCCAGCCACTCCCAGGCTGCATCTGGTGAGTCAAAGAACCAGGGTTTGCCATCCCATTCCACTCTCAACCTGGCCGGGAAGAGCATCGCATATTTCATGTCCTTGTTACACAGTTCCCACTTGACCGCCTGAAAACTTCTCCTCTGCGCTTGGACTCTGGCCATAAAGTCAGGGAAAAAAGACACCTCATAGTTGTCAATTTTGAGTGGAGGGCCGGATCTGGAACATTGCAAAATACTGTCCCTGTCTCTGAAGTTAAAGACCCTGGCTATGATCGGCCGCGGTGGGGCCCCAGGCTTGGGCCGACCGCCTGGCACCCTGTGTGCCCGCTCTATGGAAAAATAACTGGACAGCGCCTTGGGCTTTAGATGTTTAGTGATTAGGTCTTCCACATGGAGATCAGCGGCGGGCCCTCCCTTCATAATCGTCCAGTTGTTGCGCCATTCTGACTTGTCGTTTCTCAATGTCCGCCATTTGACGTTGCAGCTCTGAGGTGTCATCTCGTAGGGCCGTCGTTGTTATCTTAAGCTCCTGCACTCTCTCGTTCATCTGTTTGAAATCCGCTCTAAGCAGGGAAACCTCCACCGTGACTGAGTCCATGGAGGTGCGAGTTCCCCCGATGGCCGCCAAAACATCACGAAGCGTCGGCTCCTGTTCGGCTGGCTGGGTTTCTTCAGTCGCCTTTATCTCCTCCCTTGGACCATGCGAATTTAGACAGCCGCCCCTGGGCCGTGCCTCTGGGGCCCCTGCCCGCTGTCGCCATTCTCAAGGCCATCCGCTGCCAATTCGTCACCCTCGAAGGATAAATACACTGGCCAGCCCCGGCTCTCCAACACTCCGCTTCCCCCAATTGAAGCCGTCCAGGTGGCAGCCTACAAAACGATCCTCAGGGCCCGGACCCCCCTTCAGGGCCACCAAGCCTGGCAGAGCAGTTGGGGCAGCAGGCCGGGGGGGGGGGGAGAGGCCAAAGCAGCGCGCCCCGTAAGCACTGCTGCACAAGGAGGGGTACAAAGCAATCAGGAGGGCCCTCCAACAGGCCCACGGGGCCCTGCATCAAGACCCAAAATCCACAATGGTGTTGGCTCTGTCCCGCTCCTCCTCAGCCCAGTCATGGACAGGAAGGGCTCACATTCTGTCTCTGTAATGGCACTTCACGTTAGCCCCGGAGTTACTATGGCTGCCCGGCCCCAGAGATCTCCCCAATCAATAGTGGAACAGTTCCGGGGGGGGGGACTAGGAAACTGCGCCGCCTTCAGTGCAGTCCCCTTCCTTTTCCCTTCTTCCCTAGTGCCCTGGCCTTCTGTCCCCTCCCTCCTCCTTCGTCTTCCTTTGTCCGATGTCTGCGTACCCACCGGCAGCAAGGCCCTCAGCCAGCAATTATCTCCACAAAAAAAAAAAAAAAGCCGCAGCAGCGGGGGCTCACCAGTCCAGCGGCGCTCTCGCTGCACTTTCCCTGCTCCCGGGGGGGGGGGAGAGAACAGTCTTTGGGCCCAAAAGCCGGGGCCTGGATTTTTGAGGCGCCCGGTCCGGGGCCTCCGCCGTCAGTCACGCCGCAGCCGGAGGGGGAAGTTCACCCTCACCGACCCCGACTCTGCACTTGCCTCCTCCTCTCCGTAGCGGCCGCCAGCCCTGCAACCTCAGAGGCGCCGCCGAGCCTCAATCGCCATAGCGGGCCCGCCCTTCACCGCAGCCCATTCCTCGGGCCGCCGCTGCCATTTGTAAAAGTTCAGCCCCGGGATCGCCTCCGTGGGACTCCGCCGCCTCGGGAACTGAGGCGTCCTTCACAAGATCGCGGCCAGGTGGGGGTGTCAGGGCAGTCTCCGACGATGCATCACCCGTTTTTTTTGCTGGGTACGCGCGCTACGGCATCACTTTAACGCCGTGGGCAGGGGAGAGCTCCACTAAGCCACAGCCATCGCCTTCGGCTGCTAGCCACGCCCCCCGTAACTTACACTTTTGAGTAATTAACACTTTTGAGTAAATTTACTTCTTTCTGGCTAATCTCATAACCTGAGTGTAAATTTACTCCAAAAGAGTATCTTACATGTCTCAACCAAATTAAAGAGCCTGGGTACAATACACTTCTGAGTAATTTACACTTTTGAGTAAGCTTACTAGTTTTTTAGCTATTAACAAAATCCAGGTGTAAGTTACAGTTTTGGAGGTATTTTGTTGATGACTAACACAGTTAATTTGATTTGTGTGATGTAAAACAATATAAGTTAATTTTGTGCACTAGGTGGCATAAAATGCCTCTGATTTAGCAACAAATTCAACTGACCTGTTATGACTAGGCATTTCATTAAATACAGTTAATTATTGTTCATGTGAAAAGTGTTAGGTTTCTCCTTTGGGGGTCCCAGTTAGAAGAAGCAAGCTTGATTGAAGGTGAAGGTTAATGCAAAAGTCAACAGTGAAGCCCTAACCTCACATTGACATCTGAGAAGAGGACAAAGAAAACCAAAGTCATCCAGTAGGAGATCTAAGGAAGATTCCAAACGTAAGGAATAAACATCAAGGACAAAAATAGTGACATGCAGCTGATGAACATGATGAAAGACAAAAGATTGAAAGTGCTTTGATTGCATCCATTCCTGGTAAATCCCTATTTATATATAATTCGAAAAGAAATTGGCGTCAAATGAAAAGACTCGACTCCACCTTAGATTGACAACCAAAGGCAGAGTTCTCTGAACTGACCACCATCTTGTAAAGCACATTTTGATGAATCCTACTGGCATGCCATATTGGTTTTTCCAAAATAGTTTGAATTAAAAAAAAATATATATATATATGTATATAACACATGTTATTGGCACTTTGCTAATCTTAACTCTGGCAACGTATTTTGCAGAAAAGTGAAACATAACATAGTTTAGTGTCCGAAAAGCATACATGTAGCATGACACAGGATAGTTGCCCCCTTTGACACGCAGTGCTGATCACTCCCAGTTACTTGTTTCCCTGCTTTTGTCTCCCTCCTTGTGAATATTTCAGAATTTTGTGATTTCATCTGTATTGACTCTGTTGATATGGTACATGTTATGTCTTTCGATAAAAAGTATCAAAAGTTGTATCTTTTGTATCTTACATAAAGATTTTGAGTGTTCCTAAATGATTTTTTTAAATTCGAAATGCTGCTTTGCCAGCATATGATATATAATGTGGAAACGGCTTGTTGTCAATGGAATTTACTAACTGTGGTGAGTAACGCAGCATGGGTTGTGTATGTCTGGCACTACAATTTTTACATCAAGGTGCATATATTCCAATACATTCTACGTATAGTTATAATATGTTTTATTTTTTAAATGGTAATGAATTTTACCTTTGGGTCGGTTTTATTGCCTCCTTTTGGATCTTCATTAGCGATCTTCAAACTTTTTCATTACCTGGAGCATTTTGCTCTGCAAATGCATTGATGGTGGGATGGATTTGCCTATCGTTGTCATTCTGGGTGATGCCTTAGTTTAACTTCATGCATAAATAACTTTTCCTGTGCTATTTTCTTGTCTCAATGTTCTTAAATATTTATAGGAGCCGGATGTGTTATTTTCCTTTGTATTGATTTGGGCCAACAAAAAGTAAAACAAAAAACTTGCATAAGAATCTGCCTCTCATTTCTCCCACTGAACAGGCAGCAATTGTCAGTGCAGTGACTGATACTAAAATATATCATGCAGATGCAATTAATCGAGGCCTAATTATAAATCATCTATTAAAATATTACAAAGGGACAGAATAAGGCTGGCACACTCCTTGTTAAAATTCCTATGCCCCAATCTGATAAATTTATTTTTTAAATCTCAAATTGTTTCCTGTGAAAGCAGGTTTCTCATTTACAATCCTGTAGTGTTAAGAAAGGTTTTATAGTATTGCCCATATTTTCTGAAGGAAGGCATTTCTGAACAATCACCAAATGGAAATGTACAAACTGTTCACCAGAATACTCTACCATTTCCACCTTTGAGTATCAAAGTTGCAAGTATTTGTGTTTTATGTTATGTTATGGTATGTTAATGAGATTTATAAAAGCGCACGAATACCTAATGGTGTCTTGGCGCTGACACACACTTACAACGCCTCTAATGAATCATAATAATAAAAAAAAAATTAAACATTGTTATTTAAGTCAGACTGTAACCAGGGCCAATGGAACTATGCGATTCTGCAGCCGTGGTGTTGTTTTGCTTAGTTATGAATTTTCCACATTTGCCATGTAATCAATCACCTGCCACATCATTTGCAGATTTTAATGTGCTACTGTGCGGCGGAAGGGCCTTAGTGAAGGGGAACTGGTAACATTTCAGTACCTTATTGCTGTATTTGCATGTTACAATGAGGTAAAACCTCTGTTAAGACAATGTTAACATGGATGAGCATGAGAAATCATGAAGCGATGTGTCACAAAATGTGCTGACTTTCGCTGCATAATTTGCCTTTGTTCTTAGCCGCAGAGTTTGCCTTTTCTTGCTGCAGAGTTTGGTCAACTCTGCCTGATAATTTGGTCTTTTCCTGCCGCATAATTTCAGTGACTCTGACTGTAACCTGGTAGTAATTGTTAATTGCACTTTATGAAAGATATTGCCACTGATAGAGATAACTTGCGCAAAAGTTTGAATTGCATGGTGGGTGATAGTAGCTTTCAGTTCTCCGAGTACTGTTTTCATTTCTATAAAGTACTGTTTTTTGGCAGATGTTTTTCCTTCATATGTTTACGATATTTTGACAAGTTGATTGACTCCTTCAATATTGGTTGTCATTTTTTGCTTTTGGTATGCTTCTGTTGCAGCTTTAAGGGGCATATTTACAAGAACTGACGCATCGACATTGATGAGTCAGATTTCTTAAGCCTGCTGCAAATGCCCTAACGACGCAATGGATACGCTGTATTTACAGTATAGTGCTCCAGGGTGCAAGGATTCACGGAAGCATCAGAAATTCTGATGCATCTCTTGTCGCTAAAGTGATGCATTGCTGGAGTTGGTGGTAAGAATGATGCAACTCCAGCAAAGCGTCAGAACACATAGGCAAGTCCCATGTTAAAAACCCTGCACCAATCCTTATGCCTGGTTTGAGAAGGCGTTGAGATTTTGATGCAGTCAAGTCGTAGATTGACGCAGGGAAAAGTAGTAAATTTAACTGCGTTATTTTTATGTCGCTTTTAACATGGCCAGCATACATCATACCTGGCACAGATGTAATGTGACGCAGACTTCTATAAACGGATGCACTGGGCCTAATGCGTCAGTTTGTAAATATGGACAAGTGTGGAGCACTGAATGCGCTGCCGCTGTTTCACTAAAAGGGAAGCTGCAGCAGTGCTAGTTCCTTGTAAATATGTCCCTCGGTATTCATTTTTGTTTTCTTTTTATGGTGTATCGTTGCTCCAGACATCCAAATAGAAATGAAGTGAGAATGATCTGACAAAAGAGTTCGTCTATCACCTGCAGCAATCTATCAGCCAATACTTTGGCTAAACGCATTAGGTCTTAATTGGTAACTGATTTCTTTGCACAATCTACAGCTCTCACTTTGCAACAGTTGATTTTTTGGTATATGCTGAAGAAATGTATACAGATAATGATCAATGCCTTAGAATCAGATATGTACTAATATGCAATAGTAAGAACTATACAACAGCATATGGCAGGCGCCCAATAAGATTCTGGAAGAGAAACTGAATATTAAATAATTGCATTTAAACTCTGCACTGTCATATACCATAACTTAAGCTACTATACCTGCAAGGTCGAAACAAAATGTCAGTAAGGATGTGATCCCTACTTTAAGAAGACACAGGGAGTCTGCCCACCAAGCCAGTGATGTATATCACCAAGGCAGTGTTGTCGCTAGGTAGTTGCACAGCTTAATATTATGCGTCACTAAGTAATGTGTTGGCTGCTTGTTATCTGTGGAATAACTGACCTGATTTGTGGATTTATGAAGCTGTTGCTCAGATTATTTTTAGGCATTTGCAAGCCATAAAATATGTATTCTGCAACTACTCAGGATATCAGGATAAGGCTGATATGTTTCTTTTGTTAAACGTTTGTGTATTTTGACACACAAAGAAAGGAACAACAGCATATTCCAGATGTAACTAGAGAGCGTTTGCAATAACAAAGGAATCATTAATTCACAAGTGGCACTCACAATTGCCTCCTTCTATGTCAGTGTTCCAGCTGAGTCTGAGACATGTGGATTTACAAGACAAGAGCTTCAGTCATGTAAGCTTGGAGAACTCTGTGATTTTTCTAAATTTGGTGGAAACTGTCCACAATAAAATACACAAATAACCCACTAGCAACATTTTAATTTGCTTGCACGTTGTCTACTTTCTTGCTGAATTTACCTCTGACTTTTATGGACTAATGACATTATATGAAAATGGTATGTAACGTTTACAACGAAATTTTTACAACGCAATACCATTACAACGCAGGCATTACCACGCATACCATTACAACGCATTGCGCTGGGGGGCGCTCTAGGATAGGGAATACGTTTAATTTTCTATCCAACACCTTCCCTAGTGTCCACGGGGACTGGCGTTGGAATAGAAAATTATACTTACCACTATCCAGCACCTCTAAGCTCTATGCGTTGTAATGGTATGCGTGGTAAAAACCGCGTTGTAAAGGTATGCGTGGTAAAAGTATGCGTTGAAACGTCATACATCCTATGAAAATGCCTCATGTGCATGAGCCCTTACTGTGGGGTAGACTGCAGGTACTGGGATGGTGGCCTGCAGGGATTTGACATTCTAAGTGTCTGACCAATGGTATTGGGCTACGGACACTTGCAGAATGTGAGCTTGGACAAAGATATTTTTGCCTGAATTATTGCTGTCTTGCCAAATCACCATACTAAATGTACTACCATGTGGTTCATTGAATATTGTCTGTATGTATGCCTTTGGACTGGTTAGGTGGCTGACTGTTTGCCCCGGCAATAGACAAAATATAAAACACTGTTTAGAGTCTTTCTTTAACTGCTTTAGTAGTAATAAAATACTTTATTGAATTAATCATTTGATTACAATAAAAAGAAAATAAGTAAGCATATAAAATAAAATAAAACAATCACATATTTACCATCCGTAGTATCACAAAAGAAAATATACATAGGTCACAATACCTATGTTTACATATATATACAGATCCGATACAAAAAAACATCTAGTCTATTAATGTTTTATAAGCCTGTTCTAAAAACTGTACCATCCTACTGATTGCTCTTTCCCCTGTGAGCCTAAAACAATAACGTATAGCTTCTGTAGTTGTTCTTATTTTGGCATCATTAAACAAGGCGCATAAATGTAACCTCTGTGCGGATAATAGTCCTGGGAAAATGCATATTAAATGTTAAAAAGTTTCTTTGCCGGTTCCACAAAGCCGACATCCCTGAGTATCTTTAAGGGCTTTATTCCAATTCCCTTCAAACTCCCTTATCGGAATATAGAATTGTCTGAACCTTAAGTATTTCCATTTAGTGTAGCTGGTCAAATTCCATCTCAAGCATTCTTGAGCCTGCAAGGTATATGTGTAAATTAATAGGTCTGTGTGTTTATATTTCCCAGCTTGTAGGCGATCTAAATTCCACTGTGTTAGCTTTAATGGTTTACCTATTAGGTTTTTCCGCACATCCCTGGTCATTCGTCCCATCTCCTGAGTATCAAGCAGTTCGTAAGAGTCTATTTCCATCATTATAGTAGAAAGTTGCAGATCTCTTACTTTTTTACTCCGGAGTTCCGCAATTTGTAGATGTTTCAATGTACATGAATCAGCTTTAGCACAATCGATAATGTAGTTAACACATCTTCAACTGTTTGGTGGCCAGAGACAAAGACATCAAAGACAGGCGAGCCTGTAACAAGACCCTTAACCAGCTTTCCCACTTTATTTTTATTTCAAGGAGGTCTTTTGGGATGGCATACTTTGTACTTTACACGAGAAAAAGATGTCCAGACGGTTATCTGGAATAACCCAATGCACTACGAAAGGCGTCAAAGACGTTTCAGCAATAATAGACTATGGTGATATATACCGTTTTTTTGTACTTTGACAGACTCTGCACCTCTTTGACTCTTGAATCTGCAGACATCCAGACCCCGACTAGCTGGTGCTTTTGTGCATGCCATGTACGTGCAAAATGAACTTGTGACCCGCTGCTGCAGAACCAGGCTAAGTATCACTGTTTCTTTAACACTCATCAGGGGTGGCTCCTCCGCTATGGGAGAGGAGCGTCGCCCGACTGCTTTGAAGCAGTGTGAAGAGGAAAAACATAAAATTATAATAACTTTAAGTTATCATTTTATGCTTCATGACGTGTCCTGCTGCTTTGGGGGCGGGCGGGTGTTTGGGGCCGCTGTCCTCACGGAAAAGTGCAGGGGATGAGTGGTTTGCCCACTCCTATGTGCACATTGACAGTTTGGTCGGCCCTCTTGGGCTGCCCAAACCAGTCATGCGCACTTCCCTGCCCTCCATGCAGGCTGCATTACAGCCTGCATGGAGCGCATGCCCACCTCTCCAACCCCTGACTGAGTGCTGTGTCACATTATATCCCCTGCAGTATATTGTATATAGTATGAAGTATTTCTTTGGTTGCACTCACCTATCAGTTTTGCTTCCCAACCACCCGCAGACATAAATCTACTTTTCACACATATGATCTTTACCACTGCATATGCTCCTTACCAGCCTTACCATTGGTGCTCTTGCTTCTGAGGGAACTTCTTCCTTCACCAGAGGGCCGCAACACATGAACACCAACAAAACCAAAACTCTGAGGGCTAAGAGTGCGCTCCTGGGTGGAAAACCCCACAGGACCAAGAGAACAGCATGGGGAGCTCTTCTATATGCAAATTGTTGCACTGCTTGCTTATGTTGCACGTCTAGCCAACATTCATCCCTTTTTCAGAAAGAATAATTCACATTTGCTCATTTATACGTTGTTTGGTTGATTCAATTTGCTATGAAGCCTATATAGTATCACCCCACATGTCATCTACTGCCTAAGGTAACTCACAGCTCCTGCTTCTCTACATAGCCATTATCTTTACTCTAATGAGATACACTTCATGTATGCCACACCAGGGCAGGGAGACCTGAACAAAGGCACTTTACTTTCTTTTGTTGCCTTTCCAAAATGTGCTCTGGATGCCATTCCTGCACTGGGCCATATATCACACTAGGAGGAAGGGGGGAAAAAGCTCCTGTGTATCAATGATCTATCCTGCACAATATGTATCTGACACACTAGCTTGGGACACTGAGGGGCATATGTCCAAGAAAATGCAGGAACGCTGTGCTACGTCAAATTTGGCACCGCCACGCGTCAACATTTTCCAAATTGCAGGGATGAGCCATATTTACAAAAATATGGTGCACCCCTGTGTTTCCCCTAGCACCACCGCAAAAAATGCTGCCTAGCACCAGTGCAGGCACCCTGCCACCATGTGAGAAGGGTGGCTGCTCTGAAGGGGTGATTGTTTATGACCAGGAAGCAACTCCTTCCTGCACATAAACAATCAATAATAGCGATTTGCTCTTTCTATGTGCGCTGAAAAACAATGAGAAATTAATAATTTCTCCTCGTGTCGCCATTCTAAGACCAGGTATTACCTAGCCTTCGTTTTAGGCACTGGCCCATCCCTGCACATCTGGGGCAGCATCAAAAAGCAATGGGTGTTGCTAAGGAACGCCCACAGCAACACTCATTACACGCCCCTTTGCCGCAGAGGACTGCTGCGGAAAGGGGCATATTTACAAGGTAGCGTTAAGTGGTGTTAAGTGGCTTAGTGCCACCTTGTAAATATGGGGAATGGTGCAACGTCACCGCAGCGTCAAAAAAAGTGACACTCCGGTGGCGAAAGGGGCTGGTATATATGCCTCATAGAGGAATAAAATATTAACCGAAGCAACTCCAGAAAGTAACTCAAGCAAGCACTAGGTGACTGTTAAACTATCATCCATGACCGCATGCAATAAAACAACTCAAACATTGTGTTTCATGCCGCTTCTATCTCAGCCTAGGAGTGTAGCTTGTCCTGCCACAAGACAGAAACAGCTATATGAAAACCAACTAATCTCAACCATTTGTAAAAAAACAAAGAAAAAAACCCCACAATGTTCTCACGTTAGGTGGTAATCATTCATGATAAAGCACATTAATAATCCACCAAGGAAAATCTAAATTCCCTGCTACGATGTCTGTTTTCTGTCTTGAATTTGTACCTAAGGATTAGTAGATTCTAGATAGGCACTGATAGGGCTGTCAATGTTTTTTTGGAGACTTGTTTACTTAAGTCATTTTCTGCCTTGGTGAAGACAGGATTTTACTAATCCATCGGCCTACGGCTAAATCAGAAAACGGGCATTGTAGCAGGCAATTTAGAGTGTTGCTAAT
Organism: Lissotriton helveticus; assembly: GCF_964261635.1. Classification (NCBI taxonomy): domain Eukaryota; kingdom Metazoa; phylum Chordata; class Amphibia; order Caudata; family Salamandridae; genus Lissotriton; species Lissotriton helveticus. Next base: position 764,165,311 of record NC_136071.1, on the reverse strand, counting down.
AGATTACTGTTGTGTTTATTTTGGAGGCGCCCTATTTAGCTTGGGCACACTCCAGAGCCCTTTTTTTGCAGAGTTTATTCCCCTCTTCCCCAAACTTGTAGGACTTTGGTTTACTGATACTGGCCTCTTCACTAGACTAGTAATATTGCTAAAAAGACCGGCATTTAATCTTATTCACGCTTGTGCCCTTAAGCCCTTGCCCACAGATATTTAAAGACTATTATTATAAATTTCACTTTAAGTAATTCCGACATTAGAGAGTCTAGCCTAAAGAAACTTTTAATGTTATCTTTTTACAGCTCTATTTTGTACATTTTTCATTTTTCCTCCGTATTATTCCCTTGCTGTGGCTGTCACTTAGACATTACTAGGAGTAGCACATTCAACCCCTGCTTCTCTAGTTCTACTCATTCCCCTATCTTTATCGGTAGCAGGGGGGGGGGCACAACATAAATATAAACAGGGTTGTTTATCCTTTGTAGTTCCCATCCTGTGTTATACCCCTACCCTCGCAAGGTAGTTGAGAGGTTAAGAGTTGAATAGAGGCTGGCATCGCCTGTTGCTGTCCCATTTTTAGAATCCAAGCTCCTTCAATTTGGTTCCACAGCAGGAAGTGGCGAGCATTTTCCTCCCTCTTACACTTGTGAAAGAGGAAAAAGCCAGGGACACATGATGGTCTCTTATGATGCAGCCCAGGCTTCAAGCACCTGTAGTACTCAGATGGTGCAGCTCAGAAACAGTGAGTGATGTTTGCCTCCTTCTCTTTCTGAGCTGCACTATCTGAAAATAAAGCACTAAATCAGAGAAATATAGGGCCAGATTTATGAAGGGCTCGGGTTGCCCTTGTGTCACGCAAGGTGACGCAAGCCCTTAAATTAGATTTACCCTGCCACGCAGCGCCACCTTGCATGGCTCTGCATGGCATCGAAAATCTGGAGTAACCCTTGGCAGCGCAAGTCCCTGCCTTGCGTTACTCTGCCCCAGGGAGGCATTGCATGGGTGTGGAGTGGGTGTTTCCATGCATCTACCCGTGTTTTTGCCACATTCTCAGATTTACTTGAACTAGTAAACCTGAGAATGCGTTAAAATGCTATGCCTTCCAGGTGAGGCATAACAAGGAGAAACATGTTTATTTCTCCTCATTATTTCCTTTTTCTACGTGTGCTAATCTCTGGGAAGAGGATGTGGCATAATGACTGGAGCTGCAGACTTTGCAGCTGGGGAACCAAGTTCAAGTCTCAGTGTCAACGTAATGTCCTGTGATTCTGGGCAAAATGCTGTGGGTATATTTACAAGGGTATTGTGCTGCCCGAGCGTCCCTTCTTCCAACTCTCTAATGGCGCAATTGCCTGTTCCATAAATACCAGGCAGCGTTAAGCCACTTTGCGTGGCTTCATGCCACCTTGTAAATATGTCCCTCCTCGCTGCAGATTTGTGTGTCAAAGAGGCGTGCAATGGGTGTTGCTGTGGGTGTTCTCACGCAACACCCATTGCTTTTTGACACTGCCCCGGCTTTACACGGGTTTGTAAATCTGAGGCAGCGTCAAAAAAACATGCCTTTGAAAAGGAGGCATTGGAGTGGCGCAACAAGGAGAAATACTTTCATTTCTTCTCATTTTTCGCTCTTTTTATGTGTGCTATATTGTGCAGCACACATAGAAGGAGCAAAATGCCATTAATGTTTTTGTGCAGGAAGGGATACAATCATCCCTGCAATGCAGGCGCCCTTGCACCATCGTGCAAGGGTGCGTGCATTGTCGGTAGGCAGTTTTTTTAGCATTGGCACACGGGTGAGCACAGGGCGGCACTGTATTCTTGTAAATACAGTGCATCCCTGCATTTTTCAAACGATACAGCACAGCACAACTATATTGCTTGTTGTGCCACGCTGCGCCATTTCATTGTAAATATGCCCCTTAAACTCCTTTTGCCTGCAAAAAGTAAATGTGTCCTTGTGGAATGTAACTGGTGCTCCTGTAAAGCGCTCCAATATCATTGGGTCAAGTTCACGCTATAAAAAACTGCAAATAAAAAGAGGAAATGCCTCAAGTATTGTTTTGTGGAAGAAGGTGCCCCTTCCTGCTCAAAAACAATCCTGCCTGTAACAAAGGCATCCTTGCACCATGGCGCCATGGTTCCTGCATTGGCGCTGGGCTACATTCAGTGTGCCTCCACAGAGGGAGAGCAGGAATTGAACCATATCTTTGTAGATATAGCGCATTCCTGCCATCTCCATTTGATGCAGCGCAAACTTGCTGCATTGCGTCAAATCTTTGTACTTCCACCTGTAGTGTCAAATTAACTCACTTTACACCCTGCAGGTACACTGTGCTAGAGAAGACATCATGATATGGACCTAGGTATCAGAGAGGCTACCCACCTGAAATAGGTATTCACAGAAAGAACTGAAACACTTCAAAGCAATTCAAAGCACTTTGGAGAAGGTTTGCTAAGTTTTCATGCAATGAAGCACACCAAAGGCGCTGTGTTATGTTTTTATGAAAGGTAGAACTCAGAACAGCACTATTTCTACTAAGATATTGCACTGTTTCTTTCTTCCCCTGTGCAGGCGCACTTTTGGCTATCTTGTACTAATGTACACACCCTTACACCATTGCGTGAGGGGGTGTGCGTGCTATCAAGCATGGGAAACAGCCACTACAACGCGGCCGTTTCCACTGAAACGTTAACCACGCATGCATTACAACGCATGCGTGGTTACCACGAAAGCCTTTACCACGCATACCATTACTACGAGGTACGTAGTAAAGGTATGTGTGGTAACGGGTAACAAAAAAATGGGGGGCTTGGGGGGTCTCCCCCCCCAAAAAAAGAAACTCACCTTAAAAAAACGTCGAGTTGTGCAGGAAAACGGCGTCCTTTAAGAGGAAACGGAAAGAATCTTCCGTTTCCTCTTAACGACGTACGACGTCACCACGAAGGATTAGAGGAAAAGCCTATGCGAAGAAAAAGCATTCCGTTGTAACGCATGCGTGGTAAAGGCATGCGTTGCAACGGAATTCGTTGTAAGATCACATATTCATCAAGCATAGTTTTGGTGCTGGAAATAAAGATTACTTTCTGGTACAAATTCTATGCTTATACATAGTTTCATACTTTCCCACTTTGTAAAGTGCTGTACAGTGCAGCACACATGCAGTGTTGGAAACGTTTGGGGAAAAGAAAACTTTTCTCAAACTTTACACTTGCCTTATGGAGTCATTCATTATTGGACAATGTCCTGTCGACACTTTTTAGTAGATAGTGCTTTGCATAAAAATGTATGGGCGATTGCAAAGGAATGACTATGTACCAGCCATGGAATGCCCCTTGACAAACAGTTGCACAATACGCAACTTTTCATTTATTTAGGGCTACTTTCCAACACCTACCAGGATTTGTCATGGAAAGTGTATCCTAAAAAGCCAGTTTCCTTCTTAGTAAAGCTGTCCCTTTGTATGCTTACAAGTAAGAAACTGTACATGTTCTCCAAGTTTTATAGTGAAGTACCTTGGAATATCTAACCATAATAGTATATGAAATGTTATAGAAAGCACCAACACGTAATACCATAATGCACAGACATGAAAAGGAAACATATTAGTTTTTATGATTATATACTTAATTTCTGAGGAGAGTTAGAGCTCCCTTTTTAACGTCCTGTTGCAGTGTTTTATTATTTTCTAGATGGGTAAAGTACTCTGGGTTTTCAAGTAAGTTTGCTAGCTCATTTGCATGGTGATCTACACAGCCAAATCTGTCTTAAAGTACTCAACTGAGGGCTTCAGATGCCAAATCTAAATGTATTTGAGCTCTTTCTTACATTTTACTAAGTGATCTTTGGCACATAAAGGGCCAGGACAGTATTCCAAAGTGTACACCAACAGCACTCAGTCACCTCCCTGCTAATGGTTGCCAACTTACAGGGACATAATAACTGACTAATATATCCCGAAAGTTTGTGCAGTCCAACTAATGGAGAAATTAATCTATAATGTGCAAACATTTGTACTGCCACAGGAAGCCTATGTAGTTTCCTTCCAACTAGAGAAAGGTGGTGTCTTTTTCTAAGCCTCCAGATAAAGCAAACTGAAGAGTTTTACTTGGGCTGAGGTTTTGCCATCAACCCTCTAGTGCTGTCTAGGTGTAGAGCAGTATAATAGTCCAACCCCAACCAGGAGTTGATTAAAGCTCAAATAAGCAAGGTCTTCCATTTGGGTGGGACGAGGTTCTCACTCTGGCTGGAGTCACAAAGAAGATTGTGACCAACTCTCAGATATTCCCGGTACAGTGGCTTCTGATGATCACCAACCTCCACTCCCCCAGCTGAGCCTAAACAAGATTGAGGTGTCATCAGATAGGAGTTCTAAAGAAATCGAAACTTGAGATGACATTAGAAGTAGCACATATATGTCACTGCATAGAGTGATGCTGAGCTCTGAGGAAGTCCACAGTGGTATCGGACCAGAGGAATGTAATTACCATCCATTTTTACTGCCTTCTTTCTCCAATACAAGACCAATAAGGAACTCAACCATCTCTGAGGAGAGTCCGATATATGCCCAGCACTGACCTAAGATGGGAGAGTAAACTCCTGTTATCCAGTTTACTCTAGCATATGTTCCAAATGCCATCTATCCCTTTATGTATTACTTATTATAAGAGGGATTGTGGTATGTTATTTAGCAACATGATTAAGGCAATATAGATTCAGAAGAGGAGTGCAAACTAACTAAAAAAGATTTATTGAAAGGCATAATCACATATTTAATTTTAAAAAAGATAGCATTTTAAACAAGGCATTACTCCCGAAATAATTAGCCGCCTCCATAAAACCACTCTAACGCATTACAATGAATTGTTTAAGGTGCCTTTCTTTGTCTTCCCAAATGTCCCTTATGCTAGATTTTGAAACCCAGAAGGCATGACATAACAAAGGAGAATGTGTCCATAGTAATCTAAAACAGAGGAATTTGAGATCATGTATAATGGCTGGCTAAGCACATTGGTAAAGCATACACTACCAGTGACTAGGCCCAGGCTAGTCATGTTCATGAGGTGGCTGCATTGTGTCCAACTCTAAACATGGGAAGGATTCAGTGTGCCTTTGAAGCTATTCATATATATATGGGGAGGCTGCACCGAGCAGAGAAGGCAATATCTGTGCTGGTAAATGTTGCACTGGGCACTACAGGCTACATCTAGACATGACGAGGATACATGGTTTTTAAACACCACTGGCAGCCATTTGAGGCTTTGTCTATACATAGGTAGGGTGAACTTACCATTTGTTATACCTATATGCATGGAGGCTATTATAGGGGGTTTAATTTGGGCATTTGGTGAAACATTTGCATTTGAGGGTGTACCTGAGCGTAATGAAGTTATATCTCTGCTTTGGCATGCAATTTCGTTGAGTGGGCATTTGAAGCGTGGCCTGTGGGTGATTTTACATTCTGCTATTGTTTAATGAGACAAAGCACGTATATTCGATTTTCTATCAATGACTTTGCAAACTGTAACTTGATTGGAAACACATCAACTGGCTGTTGAAATTAAAGAGATTTGGGGAGTTCCAAAATATTCACTGGAACCATCTTTCACTTTTAAATATTTTGGTAGTGCTGGGGCAGTAAAATACCTTGCAAGGGGATAGATGTGTACCCTTGCCATGAGGGCCCCAGCTGCAGTGATATCTGTATATTTGGTATCGATTTTTGATCATGAGCCAACACTGATCATGCATGTGCTCTATGACCTGAGCCTCTCTCATGGAACGCGGATTCCTTAAACCTGGAGGGTGCACAAAGCGCTACCCTCAAATGGTGTAAGGCTGCTGCCTTCATCGGGAGTTAGGTATTACGACTGTGGTGGTGACAGCATACTTTATTTCTCATTTTTGCGATCAGTAGAGTGAACTTTTACCAGTGTCACAGGAGTGGCCCTCTGGCTCACTCTGGTAAAGTTTCACTCCAGTGAGCTTAACACACTCTTGGCCTGCATTGGACTGTGTGCAGCACTCGGATGCATGTGTGCCAGCAAGAAGGTACAGTGCATCCTTATATAGTGTGTGTGTGCTGGGATACATGTGTGCCTCTACGGAGGTACAGAGCAACAGAATATTGCACACATAGTTGTGTGTTTGCTCCTAGATACATGTGTGCTTCTGAGAAAGTACACTGCAACAGGAAATAGTGATTACGTGTATGCACTGGGTTATATGTGGATGTGTGAGCTGGAGCCACATGTGGGAGACAGTGCATGGTGTTGCCCGAGTGTGCTGGGATATGTGGATGCCTCTGTGTATATAAGTATATTGGAGGCTGTGCACATGTGTATATGTGTGCACAGTGGTATGCATGTGCTTGCATATGGAAGGCACTGGGCTCAATTTTGGGAGGCCTAGTGCATCGTGGAGGAGCACAGAGAGGTAGAGGTTTCCCCCAGACAGATTTGTGGATTGCTGCATTCCTGAGAGCTGGGTGGGCACACCTTGGACCAAGGATGAGCCAGGCTCTTCGGTGCACATCAGTAGGTGGTCCTTGATTTTGAAAGGAGGTCATTGATCAAAGGGACCGAGGCACATCTGAGAAAGGAAACGGGGTCCTTTGTAAGCCTTTGACACACATATCACTGAGGCTGACATCCACTTGTTAACCTTCAGTCTCTCCAGTGGACTATGTTTGGGGTTATCAAGTTTGGAGATTGTCCTGCTGTGATAGACTGCTTTCTGGAGAAAGAGCACAACAAACAACTGGACACTTCAAAGTGGGAAACCGTCAGAACGTGATCTTCAAATGCAGAAGCACTAAATCACAAGTGTGTCTGGAAATGAAGTATAAAAAGAAGAGCTTGAGAATCCCAAATCATCAAACTAAATTTGTTCAACTGCATAGAGAAGCTCAGCTCAGTTTTATGTGCTGTGACCAGGATTCGGGACAAAGGGTCTGCCAGTCTTCCATGCTGAGTGAGGGTATATAACCAATGTGAATCAAGAACACTTGCCTGGAGCACACACCTCTGCCTAATCCAACACCATTGAGCCCTGTGAAGGGAAGGAGATTGCCTGGAGTGAGTGAGATCCCAGGAGCAGAGTGTGAGATTGTGGTAATTTGAGAGCAGTTTACCCATATGTGCTGTCTGACCCCAGTGGGCTAATTGGGAGCCATGGAGAGGGCTTGCCAGGCACACATCGGGCAATCTGCCCTGTGGTTTGTGCAACTCCCTGATGCCAGGAGGGGGCCGCTCCTGAGAGAAAGGGTTGCCGCTCTGGTGTTGTACTGTCAAGAAGGAAGAGCTGTTGCCCTTCGTAGTTCTGGACAAGAAAAGAGCTGTCGCCTTATCAATGCTACTAAGCGATCCCCGAATGTCTGGAGGGATCGTTAAGAAGGGCTGGCCCCCATGCATGTCAGGAGGACGAAGTCCATGAAGGTGCCCATTGCTCTAGAGCAGCGTGCAGCCGTAATCACCAGCAGGTTGTGCCCCACAGAGTTGTAACCAAGTTTCATCTGCCTGTGCCCTGAAGCACCAAAGACCCACTTCCGGACGCAAAAGAATAGCTTACTGCCAGATCAGAAAAGTGCAGTGAACGTCTGCCAATGTAGCCCCAGATTCCAAAGTCCTGATCACTGCTGGGCTGAGAATGCACATCCGGGGACTCTGGATCACCTTGTGCGAGTAAGACTTGTGCGGCTTAGACTGATACCGGGCCATTGGGCTCCGGGGGTACTTGCTCTGACTGACACACCCAGAGACAAGGACAAGTGGACGTGGAGCCAGCTGGGGTTATGCTAGTGAGCCTGCTGTAATAAGACTGTGTACATTATTTGCAGTGTGTTGTATTGCACTTTGTGTTAGTAGAGAATCCTTTTCACATAAAAGCAAGTATTTGACTGGACAGTCATTTATTGGGGTAGCTGAGCTTATTTTGAGTTGCGAGTCTGTGCACACCGTACACTTACCTCCTCTCCGAGAAGCCTTGGACTGCTTGACCCATGCTAACACTAAAAGTCACGCCCTGAAGGGGCACTTGTCCCAGTTGTCAGAACAAAGAGAGGTAGAGGTTTCCCCCAGACAAATGTGTGGATTGCTGCATTCCTGAGAGCTGGGTGGACACACCTTGGACAAAGGAAGAGCCAGACTCTTCGGTGCACATCAGTAGGGGGTCCTTGATTTTTAAAGGAGGTCATTGATCAAAGGGACCGAGGCACATCTGAGAAAGGAGATGGGGTCCTTTGGTAACCCTTTGACGCACATATCACTGAGGCTGACATCCAGTTGTTAACCTCCAGTCTCTCCAGTGACCTATGTTTGGGGTTATCAAGTTTGGAGATTGTCCTGCTGTGATAGACTGCTTTCTGGAGAAAGAGCACAACAAACAACTGGACACTTCAAAGTGGGAAACCCTCAGAACTTGATCTTCAAATGCAGAGGCACTAAATCACAAGTGTGTCTTGAAATGAAGTATAAAAAGAAGAGCTTGAGAATCCCAAATCATCAAACTAAATTTGTTTAACTGCATGGAGAAGCTCAGCACAGTTTTATGTGCTGTGACCAGGACTCGGGACAAAGGGTCTGCCAGTCTTCCATGCTGAGTGAGGGTATATAACCAATGTGAATCAAGAACACTTGCCTGGAGCACACACCACTGCCTGATCCAACACCATTGAGCCCTGTGAAGGGAAGGAGATTGCCTGGAGTGAGTGAGATCCAGTGTGGGTCCTACCGAGTGGATCCCAGGAGCAGAGTGTGAGATTGTGGTAATTTGAGAGCAGTTTGCCCGTATGTGCTGTCTGACCCCAGTGGGCTAATTGGGGGCCATGGAGAGGGCTTGCCAGGCACACATCGGGCAATCTGCCCTGTGGTTTGTGCAACTCCCTGATGCCAGGAGGGGGCCACTCCTGAGAGAAAGGGTTGCCATTCTGGTGTTGTACTGTCAAGAAGGAAGAGATGTTGCCCTTGGTAGTGCTGGACATGAAAAGAGCCGTCACCTTAACAATGCTGCTAAGCGATCCCCGAATATCTGGAGTGGATCGTGAAGAAGGGCTGACCCCCATGCATTTCAGGAGGCCGAAGTCCATGAAGGTGCCCATCGCTCTAGAGCAGCGTGCAGCCGAAATCACCAGCAGGTTGCTACCCACAGAGTTGTAACCAAGTTTCATCTGCCTGTGCCCAGAAGCACCCAAGACCCACTTCCGAAGGCAAAAGAATAGCTTACTGCGAGATCAGAAAAGTGCAGTGAACGTCTGCCAATGTAGCCCCAGATTCCAAAGTCCTGATCGCCGCTGGGCTGAGAATGCACATCCGGGGACTCTGGATCACCTTGTGCGAGTAAGACTTGTGCGGGTAAGACTGATACCGGGCCATTGGGCCCTGGGGGAACTTGCTCTGACTGACACACCCAGGGACAAGGACAAGTGGACGTGGAGCCAGCTGGGGTAGTGCTAGTGAGCCTGCTGTAAGAAGACTGTGTACATTATTTGCAGTGTGTTGTATTGTACTTTGTGTTAGTAGAGACTCCTTTTCACATTAAAGCAAGTATTTGACTGGACAGTCATTTATTAGGGTAGCTGACCTTACTTTGAGTTGGGAGTCTGTGCACATCTTACACTTACCGCCTCTCCGAGAAGCCTTGGACTGCTTGACCCATGCTAACACTAAAAGTCAGGCGCTGAAGGGGCACTTGTCCCAGTTGTCAGAACACCAAGGACGTCTGCAGTAAAATGCTTCGTCCACCACAGGGGGGCCCAGAAGCTCCTGCTTGCCTAGTCGCCCTCTGAAATGGGTTCGCACAGGTGGGAATTAACTCATTAGGGGATATATTGTATTTTGAGAAAAAGTCTAACAGTACCATCATTTGTACATATCAGAAAGGTGCCCCATCCCCTTAGCTTCCTTCCTTCAGGTAGAAAATAGTATGTGAAGGGAAACAAAACACGTGTCTGTAAATGGGCTGATTGAACGGGGGAAGAGGTGTTTTTGTTCTCTCGGGACACGCAAGAAGTCTCCATGTCCTTATTTTGTAAGCAGTGGACCTGGGAGACTGGAGTCTGTCCCTACAACCACAGGATTGTTATCAAGGGCAAATCACTTTAAGTCGCTCTGTCTCAGTTCCTTTATCTGCAAAAAGAAGGAGTGTCTGGGCACTGGCTTCCCGCCAGGCTTGAGAGGGAGGTGTAGAACTCGACATGCCCAGAGGCAGCTTTCTCTCTCAACGATTTGGGCTCGCGCCACCTATTCGCTGTTATTGTGCACTGTAATCTTGAGGTCGCGAGTTCATTGGAGAATCAGGAAATATCTTTCGTTTGGAAAGGTTGTTACTTCCCTCAATATGAGCATGAGCCCTAGCAATTCCTTGGCTACTAAAACTATTGCAATTCTTTCCACGAGCTATCGCCATGCAACTGTGGCCAGGATTCCTGTATTGCCCTTTTGGGTGAAAGCTAAAGAGAGAGAGGCGCCCAGCATCTCTGCAAACCCAGCAGCCCCGTTAAGAGTTCGATTAAAGCATCTAGCTCTTTCATTATTTCCTTTTCTATCAAAATAAATCTGAAAGTGCATATTTTTTCACGTTTTACTCTGCATTGAAAATAAAAAAAGTACTGAGGGACTGTTCTGGTACACAGCTGGCAGAAACTGAAGAGCTGTGATGACCCGAGTGCTTCGAAAGAGCAACATAACATCAATTTCAAAATTTGTTTGTACACTTGGAGCAGACAAGAATGCCATGCGTGACCGTCTGAGGAAATTTGAGAACATATCTTACAAGATAAGGGTTTTGCATATGTATTTTTAGCGGAGGATGGGGAAAATTGGAGGAAATCAAAGTTTTGGCAATTTACTCCCTGACCGGAAAAATGTACTGCTGATCTGATTTGGCTGTGGCTCTCTTTAATTGAGCAGTAATCAATGGTGCAGAACAAATGACGTGCAGTCAGTTTGTCTGCCTTGGCCGGAGCTCGTTACCCCAGCTTCTTCCTCATTCCAAACATTATTTAATCTGAGAGGAGCTCACTTTGGGAAAAAGCCACAGCACTGCCATGAAAAAGCCCCACCCTTCTTGATAGACACAGTACAGCGTGGGATCCATTGAGGCAGCTCGCGAGTTGACACAGCATGTGCACATTAGTTTTCTAATCTTGTAGAGCAAACCAGTATGCCAACGCAAAAAAATGCCCTTTCAATGATCTTCTGAACCCAAAATTGGACCCTGGGTCCCAGAGGACTCATGCTGTCATTTCTAAGGAGTTGCACCGAGCAATTGCCTAAAATTGATTTGAAGACAGTTTGTATACCTCTATAACAAAATCACCATATCCATCACGATTGCCTCAACCTTCCTCGAATTGAATTGAGGAAATAGTTGAAGACAAGTCAAGTCCACATTTGTAAAGCGCACAATCACCCGTAAGGGTCTCTAGGCGCTGGGGGGCCGTCGGGAAGATTAAGCAAGCTATTGCCCAGAGTCACATGGTGCTGGGCTAACCTGCCGCCGGAGCCGGGGATCGAACCGTGGTCCCCAGATTCCAGCGTCAGTCGCCCTGGCCGCGGCGCCACAAGACACACTTCTCTGAAGAACACTACATCATGATACAGTATCAGTCTGCTTGTGCAGCTGTGGCCGGTGCAGGTAAGCGCGGCAGGGCGAAGGGGATGTCGACAAACAACGGAATAAGATTTATTTATTTATTTTATTTGCCCTATTCCGTTGTCTGTTGACTTCCCCCCTCCCACCCCAGTGTGCTTACCTGCACCGGCCACCGCTTCGCTTTTGCTTTTAGTAATCAGCTATCCATTTAATTCTACATTGACTGTATCTTTACAGCGCTCTGATGCCTTTCGGCTGTATTTGTTCTATATAAATACCACTTGCAAACACATGTCTAGATGACTGGTTGTTGGTTCTCGTGGATCCAGTGTCAGGAATTGCCTGAGGTACATGTATATAAGAGGTTAGGAAACCACAGCATGCTGTGGAGGTTCTGATGTTTTCCTCGAACCAGTGTTCCTTGTTAGCTGGTCAAAGCACAACCACTTTCCTCAGAGAACACCCAGTGCTGTAGTGTTCCTGAAGGGTGCAACAAGAAACATACTGCTAAATATTTCCATTACCCATAGCTGCGTTTCCCAAATGAGTTTTTCAGGATATACATGTAAGAACAAGTCATCACATAGACCTCCAGGAACAATGTACTGCTGTTTATCAAAGAAAACAACTCTAGTAAGGTTAAACAGTAGCCCCCTTTCCTTCCCCTCCATCCGCATGTTAATACCCCCTCCATTCCCATGTTAATACCCCTGGGTCCCCACCCTATTAATTAAAAAATCAGAGAACACCATTAAGCCCAGGGGCATATAAAAGAATGATATGATAAGCTGTCAGTGCACCTCCCACCCCGAGGTACGTATGTTAAAAAATTGTTGTTACAGACTTTCCTCACCAGAATATCGTCCATGCCAGGTTCTCTAGGACAGTCCAGTAAATAGTCCCAAGCTTGGGCAGTGTCCATTGATCCCCTACCCTTCCTCATCTCTCTGAGCAGCACTGCACTCTCTTATCCTGACCACTGTATCAGTTCCTCCCTCCATTTCTCATACCGAGGGGCCCTAGTGGTTTTTCAGTGCATGGTAATCTCATACTTAGCTAGGGTTGCACAGTCAATCGATCTCTGGGTCACCTCGTTAACACATGTCACTACTTCCCTCCAGAAGTTCTCCAGTAAGGGGCAGGGTTACACCATATAAAGCATTTCCACTCCTTGTTCTCCACATCGAGGGCAGGCCGTATTGACAGCATGGAAGATCCGAGAAATGTTACCCAGGGTTAGATATGCTCTGTGCATATAAAAGTTAATCAACTTAAATCCAGCATTTTTTGACACTGTATAGGTTCAAGCAAGTATCTTGGCCCAATCTGATTCTGTAATTGGAAGTGCTCAGACTTCTTCCCATTTTTCATGAAGCTCCACTAAAGTTGCCAATCAATCAATCAATCAATCAGGTGGCTTGTAAAGCATGACTATTCACCCATAAGGGTCTGAAGATGCTGGGGGAGCTGCTTGTCTGTTGAAGGCGCTGTGGTTCAGTCGAAGAACCAGGTCTTGACGTCATTCCTGAATTGAGGCTGTGACGGTGATTGACTGAGGTAGAGACATGGTGTTCCAGGTCTTTGCTGCGAGGTAGGAGAAGAATCTTTCTTCGGCAGTGGTCTTGCGGATATGTGAGACGGTAGCCAGGGCCAGATGGGTGGAGCGGGGTTCTCTAGTGGGTGCGTGGAATGCGAGGCTGTGGTTGAAGTACGCAGGCCTCATGTCATGTACGGCTTTCTAGACGTGTGTGAGGAGCTTGAAGGTGATTTTTGACTGGGAGCCAGTGGAGGTTTCTCAGGTGGCTGGTGATGTGACTGCAGCAGGGGGATGTTGAGACTGAGTCTAGTGGAAGCATTCTGAAGTTTCTTGAGGGATTTCTGGGTGATGCCGGCATAGAGTGTGTTGCTGTAGTCGATTCTGCTGCTGATTCTGCAGAATCTGTAACCATATCATGCCGTAACGCTTGATAGACACACATCACTGCCTAAAAGTGGCCCAATGTGGTACACAGCACCTGGCAAGCACTGTGTTGTGGGGCGCCTCCACACCCATACCGCAATGAAGACGCACCTTGGCAATTACCACCTGATGCAAATGAAACAAAACCCTCTGTACTTCAAAAGTGGTTGAAAAATCTTCAAACGTTAAGGCCAGGATTCATGCTGTTGGAGGACTGAAACTAAGCTGATTCCTCAAAGAATGTTGCCATGGATGGTGCACTGCCTCCTTAGAATTTGGCCATTCAGGAAGAATGCAGTGCATTCTTGGATAAGGAGTGGTCTAGTATTTTGCAAGTGAGTTGTGCACATCCAGATTCACCAAGTTGGTTCCCAAATAATGTCATACAGATACTTCAGACATTCAGAAAGGCTTTTGATTTGAGCAGCATATTACTAACCAGATTTGTGTAGCAAAATGTACTTACGGCAAGATTGTAGTTTTGCCCAAGACATGTATTTATCATACCCTTTGCTTTGTAAACTTCATTTTTTATAAATGACAGATGTGCCTAGGACTCAGTTGCATGGTGGATTACCACTTTGTGTTCTGTAGACAAGAACAGAAATTGGTTTGTGTGTTCTGTTATCACCTTCTCCCTCATTTTCAACTCTTTTTCCGTAAAGGCATTTTCTTGCACATGGAAATAGGTTTGGTGTCAATGGCTAAAAGGTGTGTGTTAACTCTGTGATATCAGTTATACCTTCAGAGGCCAACCTATGCATGGCATTGGTATTTCTTGTACTTTGCAGATGCCAAGTCATCAATCTAATTTTTAACTTCATCTTCACCTTGTCATCTCTTCTCTATTTTTTGGGGGTAAGTGTGGAGTTTATGGGGGTTGGGGTGCGAATAGCTCCAGTGGTATGTGAGGCACACCATCAGCGGAATCCCAGTACCTATTGACATTCAGGGAGAAAATGTTGGCAGACACTCTGTTGTTTTGAGGTCAGTAGTAGACAAAGGTTTCATTATCATCTACAAATGTCTTGTTCTACGTCTCTAAGTATTTCCGATTCACCTAAGCTCAGTTCAAGACACACAGGGGATTTTGTTTCTTAAAGAGGCACAACCAAACAGGTTGAAAGAGCATGTCAGAGCTGCAACAGCAATAGACTGCTGTAGTCAGATAGTAGCTCAAAGCCCAGGGGAAATGGTGGATCATCTATTGACTTTTAGAACTGACTACAGGTAAATTGTTCATATATCCTTTATTTCTTTTGTTCAATGGACAGTGTCAGTTATCATGGATACCAAGCACCAACCTACATCTTTGCCCATCTGTTTCAGATTTCTGTCCAAGTTCTCACATTTACGAGGCCATGATCCTGGTGACTGCAGAAATCTTGGTAAATTTGCAGTGATGTCTGGTTTTAGCAAACTTCACAGGGGGGAGAAGGTTGTTCCTTCCGCATTATGTGTGCGTCCCAAGAGCCCATTGAGGTGTGGGGTGGTGGCCAACTTAGGTAGCCACTACATTTAGCCTGAGTGACAGATTCCTTAAAGAAAAAAAACGATCTGCTTTCATTGGCTGTCTGAAAGTGTTTGATTCCACCCTTCAGAACAAGACGGTTGTTATTTGCACAGATGGAATGGTAATTAAGCTAATTTTCTATGCCCCGCCCTCTGCCTCTGCAGCTTGTGAGAATTTAATCAGCAAGCTCTTTCTTTATGTATAGCTCCTTATCTTTTCAGTAAATGTTTATCATTCTCTTGGTATGATCATTCTTTTAGTGATCTCTTTGCTTACTTGGTGGGGATTAGAATTTCCTCCAAATGTACGGTACTAAGTTTAAATTTTACTTGTAATGTAATGTAATGTAATGATGTCTTGTAAAGCGCATGAATCACCCCACATGGGGTATCTCCGCGCTGTAGACCGCTGGGGAACCCGTCCTGGCTTTCCCTGTGAGATGGTCCCTACTGGGTATCTCCAAGGTGAAACCAGGCATCCCCGGCGTATGTGGGGGGCCGTTGTGGAGATGAGGTAAGCTAATGCCCAGAGTTGCCGAGTGTGATCCCTGGTTAGAGTAGGCACCGAGGCGAGAATTATCGAGTCCGCTGACCCTGGTCCACGACCCTGCCGCGTCGGGAATTGAATCCTGGTCCCGGGCCGTCCTCTGCTTCCGGGTCTGCCGCCTCTAACCAGTGAGCCACACCACTCCACTTGTGGGTGGAAGATCTCTCTAGCTGTCCTTTCACACAAGTGTAGACTGCCTGTAACATCAAATTGTCCATATTGTGATAGTTACGAAACAATAAATGAAGAGACTACATTGAATCATCAAACCTGTCAAACTCTTTTTTCTTATCAAGGAATACTTTGAGACCTAAGTGTGTGCTCCGGTACAAGTGCTCAAGTTTTGTCCCTGACTGTTTTTATACAGTAGGGTTTACTGCACCCTAGGTGACTGGGTATTACACCATGTGAGCACCACAATTGGACTACCTACTTTTCCATCTTTTCCTGATCAGTAGCCTCTATATATGTCATGTGAGTACACTGATCTGTATTTTATAACCTATTGTACAGTATTGATAGATGTGCAGACATTTGGCAGATCCACTAATATTGCATACATCTACAGTGCTTGTCTGCTTGAGCTCCTCTTGTTTCTCTCTCCTCATGCCACTTCCCTACCTCTCAACTCATGCCCTGTGGTACTTTGCCACTTTTTGTGCTCTTCAAGCTCCTGTAACTATGGGCATAATGAAGTACTTCATTTGGGAAGATGGTTGCCATTGCTGGGCTTTGACACCGATTTTTGAGTGGTGGATTTTCTTGTTTATCACCAGACTGTGATCGAAAGCAAGAGAGACAAAGGAAGAATAGAGAGAAGGAAAGTAGAAGCAAAAGATAGGATAATTGAGGTAGAGAGAAATAAGGGATGAAAAAGAATCTTTAGGAGTAAGCAAAGGAGATAGAGAGTGCTTAGTCGTGGAAGAAAGAAGTATTACGTAGAATCAAAAATGGGCAATCTTAGTTTTGTGCAACCCTGACATTCACCAGCACCATTAGTGGGTTTCTAAGAAAAAACCTAAACTCCTGCACATATTTGTTTGCTTCTTTGTTTATATATTTATTTGATAAATTAAGCAATTCCCTCCTGTACCTCACTGCTTGTGGCTTCCTTGCTCTTGATATCCAAGCTTATATCCACCTGAGCCCATACTACCTATGCCCTGTTTAGCCCTTGATCTCAACACAAAAAGATAATTAACTGAATGATGAACATTGTCAAACATTCACCCCAGTACAGAGATCGGGGCCTAAAGCCATTGCTTTTTTGCTCTCCATGCCATTCCAGTTTGGATGAAGCCATATGCAAATCAGTACTGACCCTGCTCCCCAAGGGAACAGTCCAGCCCAAACTGCCAGGCCAGGTCCTCCGTGGACTGGAAAGAAGCATTCTGGGACCGGTTTCGGGGTATCACCCCTCATCAGTCAGGGTCAACACTGATTTGCATATGGCCACTGGGTCCAAACTGGGGTGGCATGATGAGCAACAAAACAATGGGTTTAACCCAGATCTGTGACTAGGGGTGAATGTTTGAAAATGTTCATCATTCACTCCATCATCTGTTTGTGTTGCTATAGTCACCCTAAGAGGGAAGAGAATGCCCAAACATGGGTCCCTCGCTCGCTATGCCACTAAGTGGTTATATAGTGTAAAGAGTCCAGAGATTCAGGAGCAACCCATGCAAGTAAGAGCAGTGGGACGGGGTGTGAGGGAACTCAACAGATGACGGCGATGGAAAACTAAATAAATAATTTTTTTTCCCTTGTCGTCGTCTGTCGAGTCCAACCACACCCTACCCCACCGCTCTTACCTGCATGAGCCGCTCCTGCAGAGATTGCCCCAGAAGTGTAGTGGGCTCAATGTAGGCCCAAAGTGCTCTATTTGTGGTAGTGTGGTCAAGCAGCCTTAGGCCTAACACAGAGGAGTGTAAGATATTTGTTATGCACATAGTGACTAATAAATGACACCCAACTCAAAAAGGAGATCCACACTAAGGGGCCGATTAGGATGGCGGACGGATTGCCACCGCCATGCAGGCGGTCGCGATCCGTCCGCCATCCGTGCCCGTCCGCCACCTATTTCCCCCCTGCCATATTACAATGGCGGGGGACCGCGGCGGACGGGAAGATCATCTGCCGCTTTTCCACCGCGGTCGCCTTGCGACCACGGTGGAAAAAGTCTAATATGGTGGCGGTGTCTAATAGACACCGCCAGCCATATTATGATGTGCTGTGGGCAATGCCTTTCCTAGGCGGCAATGCCGCCACGAAAAGGCATACGGTCTTTGCTTTGGGGGCCCGTTGCGGGCCCCCAGGGTGAAGGGTGGGTGGGGGGTGCACATGAGGGGTACTGCGTTTCAAAATACAACATGGTAGGCACCGTGCGTGCCTGTCATGTTGTGCTTTGAAACGCACAACATGCATTTTTAGCATTGCCGCGGGCGGCGCTATCAGCACCGCCCGCCGCAATGTTAAAAATGCGGGATGCACCCGCCACTGTGGCGGGTGCATCCTAATTCAAGGCACGGGACCTCCGCCCCAGTGGCGGACTGTTCCGTCCCCCGACAAGATGGCGGATGGACTTTGTCCGTCCGCCATCCTAATTGACCCCATATTGTCCGTCCGCCATCCTAATTGACCCCATATTTTATAAAAAATAAGCTTCTTTCAAGATTTACTTTAAGATCAAGATGTACGCTAAAAGGTAAGTACGGTTTTCCTTAAAAATTATTTTTGCTTTAAAAGGTGGGCAAGAATGCAGTTTTGAAGGTAAGTACACAACTTATAGATCCAGTCTCTGGGGTTTCAGGTCAACACCAGTCAACGTTCAAATTAGTAACAATAGTGCACCACCAGCGGCACAGGTGCATCTGGGTACAGAGGCCAAATTTGGGGTTGGGCGCTCAATGTTAACCAACAGAGATTGGGGGTGATTGAAGATGCTTGCTCATAGGCGAGTAAAGCAGAGGGGGATCCACAAGGCAGCACCAAACTTAAACTCTCAGTGGCACTGGGGTGGCCAGGTGCAGAGTTGCGGCAACATTGTTCCAGCTCTCCTGAGGGATCCACCACTCCTCCAACCAGTGCTCTGTCGTCTCGTCTTTGGTGTTATCTCCCTTTTGAACTTGCTGCAGGTCTTCCTGCCACAGCTCCCGGCGTCTTGCTCTCTTCGTGACGCAGCTCCTCCATGCTCTGCCTGACTTCCGTCTCCCTTGTCAGCGGCCCATCTTCTTCCTGGTGGTTCCGCCACTCTTCATGTAGGCCTCCCTCTTCTAGGAGGTCCGGGCAGCTGATTGGCTTTCCTGCGGAACAGACGAGGAGTTCACTTGGGCAGGGAAGGCCAAAGGGTTAACCCTTTTAGCGCCTTCCCTGTTCTTCTCCTGCCATCGCTCGTCCGTTATGTCAGGAAAATCGGCATTGGTGAGTCTTCTTGCTTGGGCAGCATGTCCCTCCCACACCACACCAGGGTTGGTAGGTTTTCAGGGGGCACCTCAGAGGTTCCCTCTAAGTACACTTTAATAAATCCAACACTGGCATCAGTGTGGGTTTATTAAGAGGAGTTGTTTGGTACCAAACACTCCTGGGTTCAGTGAAGCCATCCTGGTGCTGGGGAACTCGGGTTGTCGAGTCTTCAGCCCCAGTAGCCTCTATGGCTTCCCTGGCTCTTACAATATTGAGAATGAAGTTAAATATTGTAGGGGCCTAACTGCTCATGCAGACATGCCCACACTTGAGATATAGTGCACCCTGCCTTACAGCTTGTAAGGCATGCTAAAGGGGTGACTTACACATGCCTTAGGTAGTGCTGCTTTGACATGGCACACAGACAGTGTGCCATGTTGACATTTTTGTCTGCACCAAGGCATGCAGGCTGCAATGGCAGATTGCAAGGCCTTGATGAGGGGTCCCCAGGGGACCCTCTTTAGTCCCAATGCCCCAGGTACCAGGGGTACCATTTACTAGGGGCTTGCAGGGGGGTCTGAAGTTGCTAATTGTGGTACAGTTTTAGGGAAGGAGCTCTGGCTCAGGGAACCTGGTTGGCAGGGACCCTGTTCACTTTCAATCGAAAGAACATCATGTTCCAGGCAAAAATTGGGGAGCTAACCATGTAAAAACTGGCACTTTCTCAAACAAGGGGAACATTGTCAAGACTGATTTGCATATGACTGGGTCCAAACTGGGGTGGCATGGTGAACAAAAAAAGGGTGGATTGAATCCAGATCTGTGACCTGGGGTGGATGTTTTACAATGCTCAGCATTCCATCGTTCATCTTTTTGTGTTGCTATAGTCAACCTAAGTGGGAAGAGTATGCCCAGACGTGGGTACCGTGCTCGCTATGCCACTGGATTCAAGCTAATCTGGCTGTTGAAGGGTGATACGCCGAAACCAATCCCAGGTGCTTGTTTTCTGATCCAGGGAGGACCTGTGCAGGCAGTTCAGGCCTGGACTGTTCCCATAGGGAGCGGGTCAGGATTGATTTGCATAGGGCTGGGTCTAAACTGGGGTGGCATGGTGAGCAAATAAATGATGGATTTAACCCAGATCTGTGTCTTGGGGTGAGGAGGGGGTTGAAGGTTTGACGATGTTTAGAATTCTGTCCATCATCATTTTGTGTTGCTAGTCCTTGATCCCCTCTGCCATCAAATGTTACCCTCACTCCCTGAGCCACTGTTGCCCTCATAACTCCCTTTCATCCATTGACTCTGTTACTCCTACCACTCTGCATATATGACTCTCTGGCCCATCCACTTTTCTGCCTTCACATCCCTCTGTGTCCTGTGCTGTTATGCCAATGTGCCTTCCTGATCACCATCTCTTGCCCACGCGAGTCCCCACCCTCTGTATCTACCTTCTCATGTCCGACTATGTGGACCCCTGCACTTTTTTATCCACTGCACCATTCTATCTCCGCACACTCTATTTCTTCCTCTGCCATGACCTTCCCCTTACACCTCAGGCCCCCTGTTTATCACTAACCTCGTACACTGCACATCCCTGTACACACCTCAACACCTCCTAGCCTGCATCAGCGGTGCTTCTTTGCTCATCATTTCTGTGGTTTCTTGCCCTTGTGTACCTTAGATCTCTTTGCACTGATGCCCACTGTGCTTTATTGTCATTGTGCTTCCTGTGCCTTAGTTACAACGTGGTCATTGCACAGATTGGTGCAGGAAGTGTCCAAAAGCTGTACAGTCGGTCCATACCCCAGGACCTATTCTTATTCTTAATTCACAACTGTCTCTAGAACCACAGGTTTCAGACTTGACCAAATCCTGCTTTTTCCTCTAAAAAACCCTGTGAAGATGTCTTTCGTTTCTCCAGTCGTCGCAAACTATAGTCTTTTCAAATGCTTATATTTAGTCTCAGTTTGATTATGGTAATTCAGTCTATTTAGCCTCTCCTAAAAAAAGCATTGTCCGTCTACATAGGATGCAAAACGTAGTGGTCAGAATTCTCTTTAGTCTAAACAAAAATGTAGCCACTTCTCAAAATATCTTCAATAGCTCATCAGGTTTCCAGTCAGGAAAAGTTTCAAATCAAACTGTTTTTAGAACCACAGATTTCAGATGTGACCAAATTCTCCTTTCTCCTCTTGAAAACCTTATGAAGATTTTCTAGTTTTCTGCCTTTGTTACAAATTGTAGTCATTACAAATGCCTATATTCAGTCTCGATTCAATTATGGTAATTCCACCTATTTAGCCTTGCCTCAAAAGCATTGTTCGTTTACATAAGATGCAAAATGCTGTGGTTGGAATTCTCTTCGGTCTAAATACAAATTCGACAACTTCTCAAAATATCTTCAACTACTCATCTAGCTTCCAGTCAGGAAATTAACTCTGCCTCTATTCACCATAAAGTCATCTAGTAAAAAGTCCTACATTTCTAAAAGACAAATTCAAATCAAATGTCATCCCCTTGTCTCTTTAGCTCAGCAAACAAGTTGGAATTTTGTCAAAAGAAATTAGTCAAACAACTTCCATAAACAAGTGGGACTGAATCTCTTTTCAGTTCCTCGTGGTTTTCCTCTGGAACTCTTTACCTCTACCTTCCACCCACCTCGAATTTAGCCCAATATGTTTAAACGCAGAAAGGTTCTCAAAACTTGGCTATTTTCCTATTATTTTCCGCCCTTGCTACGCCGTTGCTGCAGTGGTCGCTGTGACTTGTGTTACTACAACTTGAGTAAAAAATGTTACTATTAATTGATTAAGATGATTGGCTTTCTCAGGGCTTGCTCCACTTATTTTCACAGTGTTGAACTTTTAGTTGTGCAATTAAACATTTTGTGCTCGCTTTGACACTATGGTTTTCACTTGAGCGACTGTGCATCTAAAGCGTAACCTGTTAAGCCAAAAAGAACAAAAAAAAACCCCAATCACAAATGGCCACCTCATTTGCCCACTCTGGGTTACCTCGCTCCCTTGGTCGTCTACTCGCTGCCCCACCCTCACTCGCCAGTCGGAGATCATTCACCTTCTACCTCAGCTATGAATGCACGACTAATCACCCTAGGCTGGTGTGACTGAAGACCAGTTGGAAGAGATACGGCAGGTTTGCCGGGTTCTATGATTCTCTGCTAGATGGTGACAAATGTGTACTGGGTCACAGATGCCACAGGAAAGTAAACATCGAGATCCTGATAGGGCACGACTGAGGTGAAAGAAGTAACCACGTCGGGTACTGCACACATACAATAAATCACTGATAAAAGAACAATAATGCAAATGAGGTCATGCATGGTGCAAATACACATGTAAAAGCTGAAACCCTGGTAGATGTGATTTAATTATTGTGATACTACTACTTCTAATAATAATGAAAATAATAATAATAGTTGCAATTGCTAGTATTATTTAGTAGTAGTCGTTGTTGTGTGGGAATTTCGATTACCACTAACTACTTTAAACTACCAATAATTAAAATTGAATTCAGGTTAAGGGGCTGATTTATATATCGGTGGGTGGAAAGTTTCTCCACCAGAACCACAGAATAAATTACTCCATTGCCCTCACAAGGATGCCACCCGCCGAATTTAGAAATGACTGCCAAGCTGGTAGTCCTTTATAAAGCATTGTGTCAATACTTTTCATAGTTCAGTGGAGGGCTCTGTCACGTTGCACTAAATTGCTTTTTTTTTATAAAAAAAAAAAAAAAAAAACAAACAAGGCGTGATTTTCCTTTTTATAAAAAAGATAATGCCCCCTGGCCATGGGAGCAATTTCCCATGATGGGGCGGGGAACGAGCATTTCGTATTTTATATTGTCCCTTACTACCAGGTTTACCAGGCGGTGACAGACAGTAAAAAAACGCTATATGTCTGCCAATCCTAATTGGACAGATGAACATATAGGCAATTCTCAGACTGCCCCCCAAACTCATTCGGGCTGTCAGAGCAGTTTAGCTACGGTGGTGACAGGGATAAGTCCACATTTAAATTACATGGGTGGACTACTGTGTTGGTAGAGAGGGAACACCGGTCGTGCCCCTATGTCTCTCGGTTGCCTGATCTGAAGTTTAAAAATAATTGTAAGAGTTGACTACTTCACTTAGGTGGGAATGGACTCTGAATGTAAATGCTGTGTGCATTTTCGCTTGTCAAGCAGACAATCCAGTATGGCACAAATATTTGGTGTTAAAGTTTTATAGCTTGATTTTGAGTTAAGTACATGAAAACGAATTATAGAGCAAAACATTTCCAAAGCCATCACTATGAGTACCCTCTTAATTCTGCCTTTCTTAATTTCTTTGCCATTAAATACATCACTGATCTGTCCTTCTTCATAACCATACAGGTACAAAAGTTTGATTTGAATGTTTATAATATTCCATCTTTCCCCAGGCTCAAATTGCACTTAATTTTTCCAAGGCACATACCTTGGCCTAGTTGGCAGCATTGCTTCTGTGCCCCACTCTCCTTATTTCAGTATTGTTCTTTTGGTTTTTTACATGTTGGCATGTAGGAATATGCAAACATGCTTCACAATGAGGTTTGCAATTGTTCGTGTTTTATTGCTAGATAGGCTTAAATATGATGATAGTGCATTTCACAGGAGGAAGATAATATTGGTTATTGTCAACGTTTTGTGATAAAGGCAATGCTGCTTGTCTATATTTTTGTTCACTTTAACAGGTCAGTCTTCAGATCCATGCAAGTGAAAGAAATTGCATTTACAAATGTCCTTGCCCACTTGAACCCTTTGTAATAATCAAGCCAAGCATTCCCGTGTGCCCCAGTGGATCTTGGAGAGATCATTTTTTGAATGGAGCTCCTCAATTCAATCACATAATAAATGGTGAAACTCAATGTGAGAACGTGGGTTGTTGATGAGTGGGGTGTTAATCCTTCTCAAGAAACAGCTACAATCCCTGTCAAGGTGAACCACAAAAATCACTAAATCAACCTATGCTTAATCCTCTGGTAGCTTGGCACAAAGTCAGTCAGGCTTAACTTGGGAGAAATGTGTAAAGTATTTAGGCAGCATACAAACAGTGATAAAGTGAAAACACAACACAAGAAAAATCCCACACCAATTTAGAAAAAGTAGAATAAATGTTAATACATTATTTGACACCAAAACGACAAACATCCAATTAGCAGAACCAGAGTTCTGAATTTTAAAGTTTAAGGTAATAACTAGCAACTTAAAAGATTAAAGTGGCAACCGCAGGGATCTTGTCGCACCAGACAGGGTCAAAATGTAAAACTTTTGCAGACCGCGATGGAGCGTTGGTCTGAAATAAGAAGTGGATTGGGCCTGGTCGGCGCTTACTGTCAGTTTCTGAGAAGGTGAAGTTCAGCAGGGAAAGACTGCAGGTAGTGTCCAAGGAGGAGGTGTCGTCATCAGGGGAGCCACTAGACTTTCTCTTTGCTGGATTTCGATATTGGAACTTAGGCTCTATTTTGCAGGTTGGAGTCTCCAGTGGGACAAAGCTGCAAGCTGTAGCCAACGAGGGCTCTATGTGGCCTGATACCCCCTTCTGCAAAGGACCACTATACAAGATTTGCTGTTCCGGAGAAGACCATAGTGCAAGTGACTGCTTAGTTACTCCAACCGGCAATGTATTTTGGGCAGATTGATGAGCAGGTAGATCCCAGTCTCCTCTCAGTTCTCGGAGCAGTTTTTTGCCAGAAATGTTCCTTGTCCAAAGTTTTGCATTTTGGCTATCTGGACACCTTTAACAATACTTCCAGGGACCAGGACTCAAGAGGCACCACTGGGAGGGTTGAGACTCACACAGGCTGGGTCTAGGTGCAAGTTCAAGATGTTTGGAGCCTTTTCTGTCCTTGAGGAACTAATAAGGCCTTGGAGTCCCTCTGGTAGTCCTGGGTTCAAGAAGTAGAACAGGGCTCAAACAGTTTGGCAGGCCTCCGAGGGTTCAAGGCAGGCTTCAGGCAGCAGAGCAGTCTTTCCGGATGCAGCAAAGCAGTCTTCTTAAGTACGCTACAGGCCACAACAGCAGGCAGTACTTTGAGAGTCCTTCCACAGGTCAAGAAAGTGAGCTTAAGAGTGGGTCTGGGTCGCCTATTGGTACCTGGTGGTTTCTTTCTAGTAGAAGTTTCTAGAGATTCCCTTTGTAGTGCTTAGAATTTCATTCTTCCCCTGCCCAGGTTGCAGCCTGACTACAGGCACATTGAGGTACTGTGAAGTATTTTGTGTGAAGGCAGGGCACAGCCTATTCATTTGCAATTAGGGGTTTGCCCAGCTCCACCCCCCCATCCTCCCAGAGATGGCCGATTCAGGCACACCTAATCCCTCTATTGTTTGACTGTCTGGGAGGAAAATACAAAGTCCAACTGTCAGTGACACCCAGTCATTTGACCCAGGAGCAGGATGCAGGCACAAAATAGCTTGTGCAGGAAAATGCCAATGCTCTAAATGGGCCATTTTCACAATTGTGACCTAAAATCCAACTTTACCATTAAAGACGGTTTTAAATGACAATTTCTTAGACACCAAACATGACTGCCCTGCTTGCTTCCCATCAAAAGTTAGCACTTATTAAATGTAATAGGGCAACCCAATAGTATCCCATGAGAGATGTCCAATAGAGTTGATTCTCCATTTAGAAAGCCTTCCCTGGATCAATCAGTGGGAATTCTCACTCCCTAATCTCTTTCTGAGTCTTTTAACAGACCTTTTAAACTCAGTAAAATTAGGTTCCTCTTCAGAGCCTGCCTCTCTTCATATTCACCATCAAGAGTTTGAATGTCTTGCCCCCTTTCTGATAGACCTGCTAAACCTCTCCATCACTTGTGGGCAAGTCACCTCTCAGTGGAAGCACGTAATAGTTAAGCCACGAAACAAAAAGACAACCTTGGCCCCTTCTGTCTGAGTAACTACAGACCAATCTCCATGTTACTGGGAGTTTCCAAGCTCCTATAAAAACAGATTAATAAACATCTTTCCACCTTCCTTGAATCCAATGAAGATCTCCACCCCACTCAAATGGGGTTCTGAACACAGCACAGCACAGATACAGCTTTGCTGGCTGTGGTTGAGGAACTGAGACGACTTCTGGAACAAGGAGCCTCTGCTGCCATTATTCTTTTAGATCTCGGTGCTGCTTCTGATACTGTAGACCACTCCACTCTTATTCAGAGAAAATCAAACATAGGTATTAAGGGCAGAGCACCAAAATGGCTTTCCTCCTTCTTAGGGGACAGAATTTCTTAGGTTGTAGATGATTCTTACTACTCTGCCAGTCTTCCTCTCAGTTGTGGGGTACCTGAGGGTTCTTCCCTGAACCCTGCCCTTTTCAATCTTTATATGTCCCCCCTTGCTGAAATTGTGTGTTCATTCAGGTTGTCACTAGTAACCTATGCCAACACCCAGCTGGTCATGTCCATTTCCACTGGCCCCAGCTCAAGCCATTTATCCATGACCCCTGGCCTTCAGGAGGTAGCCAGATGGATGGCTTGCTGCTGATTGAACCTCAGTGAAGACAAGATGGAGGTTATGCTGCTGGGCAATAATTTCTACAATAATGTCCCAACCCCCATGCTGGACTACTCGAGAAAGCTTCCTAGCCAAAAAATCTTGATAAAGAGCCTTGGGATGTGGCTTATCTCTTGCCTCAAGATGGACCATCAGACTAAAAAGCTTGCTGCCAGTTGGAATGGCATCTTGAGATTGTTAAGGAAGGTTCTTAATCTTCTCGCTTTCACGGCTAAAAGACTGATTATTCAGGCCCTCATGTTATTGCGCTTCGACTACAGGAATGCCTCATGCCTTGGCTTGCCTCAATATGTGATCAGAAAAGCGCAGATTGTACAGAATGCCTCTGTCTGGGTCCTGATGAATATCCTGAGACATCCATCTGCCACAATGGCTCTGATAGCTCCCCACTGGCTTCCGGTGGAACGATGAGTGCATTTCAAGACCTCCTGCATTATGCAGAGGTCACACAACAACGAAGGCCCCTCACTGCTATGACTTCTAGCCTCCCTATATATGCCTGGGAGTCCTCTTAGATTTTCCTCAGCACATTTATTACCTGTCCCCAAGATCCACAAATTCCGATGGGGTGGCCGTTCAATTAACTTTCTAGCTCCAACACTCTGGAATACTTTACCTTTAGAGTTATGCCTACTCAAGCATGAACTTTCCTTCCACAAAGCCCTGAAGACTTGTATATTCAGAAATGAATCCTCCTCCCACAGTGTTCTATGTAATGTGGGATACTTGTAAAGCGCACTGTTACTCTACCCGAGTGTCCTGGCGCTGTAGACCGCTGCGGAACCCGTCCTGGTTTTCCCTGTGAGATGGTCCCTTTCTGGGTATCTCCAGGGTGAAACCAGGCATCCCCGGCGTCTGTGGGGGGCCGTTGTAGAGATGAGGCAAGCTTAATGCCCAGAGTTACCGAGTGTGTTCTCTGGTTAGAGTAGGCACTGAGGCGAGAATTATCGAGTCTGTTGACCCTGGTCCAAGACCCTGCCGCGTCGGGAATTGAACCCTGGTCCCAGGCCGTTCTCTGCTTACAGGTCTGCCGCCTCTAACCAGTGAGCCACACCTCTCCATGACTTGTGAGGTCTGTTTTTGAGCCCTGGGAAGCCTCCGGATAGCCATGCACCCTAAAAACTCTATACTAGACTAGATTAAACTATACATTTATTTTCTATTCTTTCTTTTGGTGTTTTTTAGTGGCCTTCATCTTATGAGTATGAGTATGAGTATGAAGAGTACCCTTATAGCGCCTAGCTACCCGGAGGCCTCGTAGCGCTTATAGAAAGAAAGTAAGGCACATACAGATTTCCAGTCCTAAAAGGACAGTCCAAATAGGTGCGTTTTTTTTATATATATTTTTATTGATTATAACACAAGAGTAAAAATATACATAACGGGTGTCATTTGGTGGGACATAGTACAGCGGTGAGCGGGCGAAGGAATTGAGGAAATACATTACAATCATAAGCATCTGAAAAATATCAATACCAGCTGAGAGCTGAGGCAAAACATTACGATACAGATAACCATAAGCAAACCGTATCAGAACCCGCCCACCAGGAATACAGGATATGCAGATTGGACACGCGACACCCGGATATGAGGAACAAAAAGATCAGGAGAATATGCCACATCTCTTGTGAAGAGGGAAAAGGGAATAGAAAGGTCATAGAACAAAAGAAAGAAAAAATAAAAAAAAACTCAACCCCCCAGCCTGCACCCCTGCAGATGGCTACGACCTAACCCCACTAGCAGCGTGCCTGTCGCCCCCTAAACTACACCCCAAGGAAGGGAAAAGATGGAGGAGGAGATGTATTACAAGACGATACTGGCTCCCGGACTCCCCTCCCCCCGCCAAAAGCAGACATCCCCTACCGTGGTATTAAGCAATATAACAGACGAATAAGCAAACCAATAGGGGAGCAACAGATAGAGAAAAGACCGTCCCGCCCAGCCCCCGATACCACAGAGGCAACAAATCCCTTTTCACTCGTAGCAGTCACACCAATCCCAGACAATAAGAATTCCATCGGGCCCGCACTCCCACAGATACAACCCAGCAGAGCCAAAAGAAAGTCACTGTATCGAATTCAAGCAAAAGTCAGCCCTGGCCCTTACGATCCATTGCACAAACCCGATCCAGTAGAACCAATATAGTAGCAAAAGAGTCAAAGCGTTGTTGAAAAAGGAGATCAATATAGCCTGAAGGAGTCAAAAAGGTTAAGTCTCGAAGTCTATCGGATACACGAAAGTCAATCCAAAAAATATCAGTGGAGGTCTTCAGAAGAGTCCTGTACGGGCGATGACTTCGCCGATCTTGCCAGGTGTGCAGGGGCTCCAGTAACGTAACGCTGTAATCGTGCGGGTACAATTGGCACCAGTTCCAGAACATATTCGGGGTTCTCCCCTCGAGGTAAATCAAGCTTCGCGTGGTATCCGTATGTTGCGGGTCTGACCCAAGGCTGGAGTCCGGTCTCAAACAAACAGTCTCAAGGCGCGCAGACAAATTGTGGAGAGCAGCCTCCGTTTGCAGGCGAAGAGCCCCGATGGCGGCCATTACGGTCCCCAGGGTCGGTCCACACATCGTCCGATCCATCTCCGCGCGAATGATAACAAATCAGATCTTCAACCCCGGAGGCCGGCTACTCAGGGGGAACCAACAGGCGCGGAGTGGACGGAGGCGATTGGCAACTCACAGGCTTGGCAACCTTTACACCACTGCCGAGAGCGGGGACCCCACCCGCGGACCCTGAGGGCTGCAGCAGGGTCCCGGGACCTGGCCCCCACCCACCGCGGCAACCACGTCTCGTCGCCGTTCGTCCAGTATTCGCAGGGACTGAAGACCACCACCAGGATAGGGAATATGTTCCACTCCGATGAGACCGGATTCTCCTGGGCCCCCGCGGCCGATGTTGTTCAACTGAAACCCGGCTGGGTCAGTACTCGAGGCCCCGGCTTACACACTGGAGGAGGCCCAAAAATAAAAGACGGTGTAACTTCGTCAATAAAGGCGATAAAAACTCCGGGAGTGCCCCCCTGGGCTCAGTAACGATTCAGACACACGGGAGTCTGGCGGGAGGTCAGGATTAAGATCAGGATAAGTCCGCCAGCGACGGAGGTCGATGGAGCCAGGAGCTTATGCGGCCATCTTGGTTCAATAGGTGCGTTTTTAAATGCTTACGAAAGGTC
This sequence comes from Lissotriton helveticus, assembly GCF_964261635.1. Classification (NCBI taxonomy): domain Eukaryota; kingdom Metazoa; phylum Chordata; class Amphibia; order Caudata; family Salamandridae; genus Lissotriton; species Lissotriton helveticus. The sequence continues at coordinate 764,135,566 of NC_136071.1, read as the reverse complement.
GTCAGTTTGCGTTTCTCTCGCACAACTTGCGGGAGAGAGTTCCACAACTTGGCTGCAGTGAATGAAAAAGAGTGTCCTCCCCATCTAGCCTTCCTAATTTTCTTTATGGTCGCCAGGTTTAGGGTGCAGGAACGAAGGGATCTCGATGGTAGATAGGGCGTTACCAAAGAATGGACGATGGCAGGGCCCGTTTTCCACTTGGCTTTATGGGCTATGCACATCGCCTTAAATTGTATCCTAGCACCCATGGGTAGCCAGTGGAGCTGGCAGAGAGCTGGTCTTGCTGATTGCCTCCTGGGGACCTGCAGGAGCATCCTTGCTGAGCTCTTCTGGACCACCTGCAGTTTATTTACTGTGGCCAGCGGGGCTCTCAAGTACAGCACATTTCCATAGTCCAGCCAAGACAATATCAGGGCCTGGACCATTATTCTGCGTGCTTCAAACGGGGGTAGATGAAGAATTTTGCGCAGCATTCTCAGCAGCCCATAACAGATCGCAGAAAGTACTGTGGCCTGGTGTCCGAAATTAAGGGAGTTGTCCAGCCATACGCCTAGGCTCTTTATATGAGGCTTTGGAGAGGGAGCATGGCCCAGACAAGGCGGCCACATGGGGACAGAGATGGACGGAGAGGAATTGCCCAATAGCATAATCTCTGTCTTATCTCCGTTAAGACGGTGATAGAAGCACTCCATTCATTTGGCCACTGCTTCAAGGCAGGGAGCCAGCATGCAAGACGGTCCCTTGTCGTGGCACAGGGATACCACTAACTGGGTATCGCCTGCATAGCTGACGATCTTGATGCCAAATGGATGGATGATACTCGCCAGTGGCCTAATGTTCACGTTAAATAGTGTCGGACTTATGGCTGAACCTTGTGGTACCCCACAATCCAAAGGCAGACTAGAAGAGACAACATCCCCCTCAAAGACTTGGAAGCAGCGGTTGCTGAGGAAGGAGGTGAAGCAGGCCAGTGCAGCGCCCAACACCCCGACATTCTTGAGTCGGTCAGTCAGGATGGTGTGATTGACCGTGTCGAATGCTGCACTTAGATCTAAAAGGATAATGGCGGCCCTTCCCCCCTCATCCACCACCCTCCCTGCCTCTTCGGTGACCAACAGCAGCGCAGTCTCTGTCCCATAATTTGGACGGAAGCCGGTCTTCGTGACGTCTAGAAGTCTGTTGGATTCTAAGTGGTCAACCAGGATGGTATTTATATGCTTCTCCAGCAGCTTACTCAGCCACGGCAGAAGTGAAATTGGGCGATAGTTCGAGAGTATGGCTGGATCTAGACTGGGCTTTTTAAGTAGTGCTTTTACCATTGCGCACTTCCACGCAAGGGGAACCATACAGGTTTAGATGGAAGAATTGAAGACCTCTAAAATGGTGGATTGGACTGAGTCAATAGCCGCCCTAAGATGTTTGGGTGGAGCGGGGTCCAGCGGAGAGCCGGACGAAACTCTGCTGATGACCTGACCTAACATTTCTGTATCCAAAGGATGAAATTGATCCAGCACCGGAACTAGAACCTGGTCCGTGGTGCCACAGTCCCCCATCATGGACTGATTTGGAGGAAAGGTGGTATAAATGGCTTGGATCTTCTCTTGAAAAAACACTGCTAGTTGGTTACAACGTTCAAGGGCCCCTTCTTTAGGGGGAAGTGTTTGTGGAGGAGTGATTAGGGATTTTGCTATTTGAAAGATCTCTTTAGGAGAATTGGCTGCTTTGCTAATTTTGGTCTCGTAAAAATGTGCCTGGGCAGTTTTGATCTCATTTTTATAGATCCTAATGGCCTTCCTATAAGTTTCCTTAGTTTGCTGAGACGGGTCCTGTCTCCATGACCTTTCCAGCCTTCGACAAGATTGTTTTAGCACTCTCATTGAGTGCTAAACCAGGGGGACGCATTTTTTCTACTTTGTTATTGGATGATAACTTTGGGGAGGGTCCTGTCTAAAGTTTCCTGGATCCATCTATTGAAATTGTGATTTGCCTCCTCAGTGTCGATTCCCTTCGGAGGCTTCGCGGCCTCGAGGGCCGTTTTCCATTCCTCCAAAGGCAGCCTATACCATTTCCGGTCCCATACTACACTGGAATGTTGGACACCCCGGGCAGTCTTTGTTACCCAGAATAGGGGAACCAGGAAATGACCCGACCAGGGAAGAGGGATGGGATCCCCCGAGGTAAGGTTGTCTAGATTGCTAAGGACCGGGTCCAGGAGATGGCCTTTATCGTGCGTAGGGAGGAGGCACTTTAGACCCAAACCTAGCGCCTGAAGGCCAGATAAAAGATTGTAAGCTAAAAAATTAGACGGGTCCTCCAGGTGTATATTGAAGTCGCCCAAGGTTGTAAAATTGGCCATCGCCAACACCTGCTCAGCGGCCAAATCGATGAGTTTGGGAATAAATTCTTTTAGCGCCTCGGGGGGGCGATAGATCAGAATGCCAGAAAAGGAATGTATGGAAGAAAATTCAACCGAGAAAGCAAGGATTTCCCCGTCTTTGAGTGTAGATGGTAACAAACGGCACTTATAGATGTCTTTAAAAATAATTGCCAAACCACCGCCTCTTCCCGAGCTACGATCCACTCTACAGATTCCATAGCCTACGGGAAGGGTCAGGATAATATCGGGCTCATTCCCCGCTTGCAACCATGTTTCCGTCAGAAACAGGGCATCAAGCTTGTGTTCACCAATTAACAGTGCTAATTCGGTGCAATGTTTCGGCAATGATCTGCAGTTCAGGAGGGCCTTGTTATATTGTGTGGTGGATGCACGGTCTCGGTCTAGGTGGTCGTATGACTTAAAATGCCTATGGCAGTGGCGGCAAAGTAAAGGAGGTTTCGCAGGGTTTAGGGTATGGCGACATTCTGCCCTACCTCTTGGTCTAAGCCCATATAGAGTTGCTCCACTATATTTTATGGGACTTCCCGTACAGGGCAAAAGTGAAAATTGAGGAGCACTCGTGCAATTTTAACGCTGATCGTCTTATCTAATCCAAGGGTGCTGCACTACAGTATTGTGTTTGGCTAACACAAAAGTGAAAAACTTAGGGGTTAAGTAGGGGGAACCTACTTGTAGTGTGCACTGTTCCTGAGGGAAAAGAAACCCTTTTCCTACAACTCTGTACCTTTCAAATGCTAGTGATTTAACATGAATAATATTCAAAATTTCACTTTCAGTTTTTTGATTTTAATTCATATGTTAGTTGTTCAACATGTTGTATAACAATTCCTTATTGTTTTTGCAGAAGAACATCAAAAATGTAAAACATAACATTGGGTTGTAATCTAAATTTTAAGTAAATAGCAAATCAGATACACTGTTTAGTCATATCTTTTGTTAACAAGAAAAACCCTGATCCATAGTGACTATAATTCCATAGAGTCAGTTTTCCGGAGACATGGTGCCCAATGCATTTCGGGACCTGAAGGTACCCTTCTTCAGGGGAAAAATCCTAAATACTGGTAAAATGAATTGTTGTGGATAACCTTCTGATGCTTAACTCTGTGTATAAACGTGTCTGAATTTCGAGCCGCGCCGATAGTCTGGAAAACTGCAACTGTTTCCCTAGTGGAACGAGCGGATAGGAAGTATCAATGGAGTATGTACATGTGCGCGCCCAAGCCTTGGTTGCTGCAGGGTTTCGGATCTCCAACGTTGAACGCTCGACCTGGGATAATATCCAGGGTGTAAAACTGGTGCTGCTCGCGGTAACGGGACGCTGTTTAATTGCAATCGATTCTACGAAGTCGACGAACACTGGAGTTGGTTCATACCTCTCAACACTAAGGAGACTGCAATTAAACAGCGTCCCGTTACCGCGAAATTTTGAATATTATTCATGTTAAATCACTAGCATTTGAAAGGTACAGAGTTGTAGGAAAAGGGTTTCTTTTCCCCCAGGAACAGTACTTCCCGTACAGGGACCATGGGTTATGGCCCCTGGGCCCGGCGTGGCGCGGACGGGCGCTGACGGGCTTGCCTTCGGCGCGCCACCGTTGCGTCCGCTGCGCGGCCGGGAGGGAATGTTGCTCATATGCAGGCAGAGGTGGGAGTGGCTGGACAACTAGAGCGGCGATCCCGGGCTTCCCCCAAGATGGCGGCCAAACTAGCTCTTCCCCACAACAGCATCTACTCGGCTGTGTGGGAGAGCGAGAGGAGATGAGGGGGAACGCGATGAAGTGGGAGCACGATGAAGTAAGCGCCTTACAGGTAGCACAAGTAAAAACAGAACACAAGTTTTAAAAAATCCTATGGGTCTCCCAGCTTTCCGCCTCAGGAGGTCTGCGCGCGTACAATCAATCTTATCATCTATCTGGCAAGCACTCTTAATAGCTTCCTTATTATCTGATTTTGGAGGATTTTATTAGTTAACAAGCCTGGTGCATTTAGTATACATACATCAATCTCCTCACTGAACAATGCAATAATAATTAGATCAGTGCTCAAATAATGCTGATGGTGAGCAGTTGCATGCATCAGCCGGTTCAACGCTGTTCGACCCGCCGACTATTTCCCCACCCACCTCCATTCTGCCACTGTATATGAGCCCGTTATTGACCCTACTGACATTACTGCCACTTTGGAGGTACTTTGGGGGCATTAGTTGGAGGCATCCTGACAGCAGCGGCACGCCGTCCATTTCACCGGCGGCCTGGGGTCTTCAAAATGCACCATCCCTTGCGCTGCTGGAGCGCCACCGCGTCATCGCGTGTAATCTGCTCCAGGCGGCGCATAAAAGTGGCGGCGGACTTCCGCAGCGCGGGCGAAGCCCGGGCCAATGGCGGGCCCATCTGAGCCCATCAGAGGCCTAAGCAGGCCGGGCTGGGCCATACCATTGAGATGGGATATTGGAGACCCAAAGTAGGAGCCTACGATAAGGTACTGTTGTATTGCCTCTCCTGACCCATTGTGGTTTTCTGCCTTGCACTGTGAACATTGTGGACATTATGGACCAGTTATGAGTAAAAACGGGAAGCACAGGGCAGGGGGTTGTAGGAACCTTGGATGCTTTCTTATTGAGGGCTGAGTCTGTTTTAATTCATGAGATTGAGCTTACTGAAAGGAGACTATCTCTGGACCCCCAGTGCTCTAATGCGCGTAACGCTCTTTCCACCACTGTGCCGTCACTTGCTGGGGAGGAGATTGAGGTGACTCCACTCCTCTCGAACGGCCCTGGAATCAGGGACCCGGCCCTTGCGGTTACGACTCTACCGGTAACTAGCAAGATAATACAGAGGTCCCCTATTACAACCAGGGCCTAGAAGTCCAAGACCACGCAGGGTCATGTCCTTGCACCGTCTTCTAAGAAAAGTAAAGACAGGGCAGGTATAAATCAGTCCAGCTTACGCTGAAATATATAGGTCGGAAACCCTGCCAACCCAACAATGAGCAGCCTCAGGATAACACACCAGCGCTGACTGAAGGGGGCAGTAGGGAATCCCCACCAAATCTAATTAATGATGATTTACTGTGCAAGCTGGAATTAATGATGTCTGCCCTTTTAGAGCCCGTAGTACAAAAACTTTCCTGTATAGAAGCTAGGTTCGTGAACCTAGAAAATTCTATTCCACCCCCCCCTTGCAAATACCTATGGAGAATACCGGGAGGAGGAGTGAGGTTGCCTTACCCAGTAACCAACTAGGGAATAGTGAATCTAATAAGAAGGGTCAGCAAATTCTCAATCCTGGTTTTTCCTCCATGCCTTCTGGGCCCCACAGCCCTGCTACTAAATTGGGCAATAGAGAACATGGAATTGTAGTGCCTGCTTCCCATAAGGGCCACCATTTATCTCTAAAAACAGCACCTAGTGATAATGCAAGTAGGGTTGACTGTTCACGGCACGGGTGTGGCGCGCCTTCAAACATGATGAGGAGCAGGCCGTCTGTTCGCATGGCCTCCCAGGACCAAGATACTTACTTGCATTTACTCCCGGAAGTGACCCCATTTACCCTGGTGCAGGCTAATGCTCCTATGCTGCCTGCTAGCAGCTTTGAACACTAGTCAACCCTGCGTAACAGATCACTCCATTTCCTTAGTGCCAGAACTGGGATTAATATCAATCTATTGTTCGCAGTATATAAGATGGCGCGTAGAATTGGTTGGGTGGGTCAATCCAGGAAGTCATTCGAAGGAGACTGCATTGTCTTGTCATTTAGGTCTCCGGATTTTGTCCACCTAATACTAGATAGGGTGGGTAAAGGGTCAGTTTGATTAGACGAGCTGGCCATACTGCCCTTGGGGTATTTCTCCCTGCCTCCTACCTTCTCACGAACGACCCCTAGGGAAAGAGTGTTTACTCATGGCACCTCCCCCAGATACACAATCCCAACCAGCAATCACTTTAAAATTTTTAACACTCTGGAGGACATAGACTGACTACCCCGAGAGGCAAACCATTGCAGACTTGTTGATGGGCAGGATGGTCAGCAGGGAGATAGAACGTTAACACAAGTAACTACACTACAATCTCCAGCCGATGACCTAAATCTAATACTGTCCAAGGAACTTAAAGTAGCTGAAGTCAAGGTCCATTGGCCTTATTGCTGGCCCATGATTCCACCCTTGGATGAGTTAACTGTATATACTGCAGGGGATGCTTCCCATGTTATTGGATCAGCCCTTAAGGCTCAGAAGTCCTCTGAAGTATCCCCTGAAGCATCACCTGATGAACAGTCTGAAATACACCAGCAGAGAAGTTATGACCCTAGAAACACTCTTGTCCTGGGGGCAACCAGTCCGTCCTCTATTGTTGTGAAAACTGGATGTAGTCTTATTTCATGGAATGTATCAGGACTACGAACCAAGATTGGCAATCTCCAGTGGTCCGAATATATATTAAATTAGGAAAATATTTGTCTACAGGAGACATGGCTGACGGATGTAATACATGTAAATTGATACAGAACTTTTAACACACAAGCTATAGGGGTTTCCCATGGTAGATCTAAAGGTGGACTCACTTTGAATCCGCTTATTATCAATTGCTAATTTTTGTATTGACTGCCTCCTATTCCATGATACTGGTCAACATTTATAACAAAATTCCATCTGATTGCGTCGCTAAGGTGGTTAATACATTGTATAATGAACTGAGAACCCTCTATGAAGCAAACAGCACTGATAGAATGGTTATTATGTGCGGGGACTTTAATTGTGCTCTGTGTACCGTTGAGGATGACAGGGTATGTGGTTATAATGAAGAAGACGGTGTAAGTATTACCCACTTCTGCCACTCAAAAACAGGGGAATCCTTTAACGATGATGCATCGCAGAACACATAACTACATTAACCAGAGTCCTTAGGGGCGATACCGCCGGTGTGTGAGTAGTGTGCGACCCCACCCCCTTTTTGTAACTTTAAGCCTGGGATCCCGCACCTACGATCCTGAGTGGTACTATACCTGGCAGATATTTGGCAGCCATCGGCAACGCCAGAACACGGCCTATCCCTGCTGACGAGGGGTGATACCCCGAAACACGTGTCCAGGGATAGCGAAGACAGCAGAAGATCGAAAGATGATGCATCGCAGAACACATAACTACATTAACCAGAGTCCTTAGGGGCGATACCGCCGGTGTGTGAGTAGTGTGCGACCCCACCCCCTTTTTGTAACTTTAAGCTCCCTTGAGCCGCCGGCTGACGAGCCTGGGATCCCGCACCTACGCGCCTGAGTGGTACTATACCTGGCAGATATTTGGCAGCCATCGGCAACCCCAGAACACGGCCTATCCCTGCTGACGAGGGGTGATACCCCGAAACACGTGTCCAGGGATGGCGAAGACAGCAGAAGATCGAAAGATGATGCATCGCAGAACACATAACTACATTAACCAGAGTCCTTAGGGGCGATACCGCCGGTGTGTGAGTAGTGTGCGACCCCACCCCCTTTTTGTGACTCTGTATATATGTATTGAATAAGCTAAATCTTAATAATATCTAATCTCACTTTTAATCCGCTTATTATCAATTGCTAATTTTTGTATTGACTGCCTCATATTCCATGATACTGGTCAACATTTATAACAATATTCCATCTGATTGCGTCGCTAAGGTGGTTAATACATTGTATAATGAACTGAGAACCCTCTATGAAGCAAACAGCACTGATAGAATAGTTATTATGTGCGGGGACTTCAATTGTGCTCTGTGTACCGTTGAGGATGACAGGGTATGTGGTTATAATGAAGAAGACGGTGTAAGTAATACCCACTTCTGCCACTCAAAAACAGGGGAATCCTTTAACGAACTCGCGTTTAATGTAGACCTGGGCTTTGCAAATGATCTATGTACTGACCCTGCTGTGATGCCACCGACTTTTAATGGCAGGGGCTTTGGCTCCACTATTGATTATATTTTGTTTTCAAATATGTTTGCTTCCAGACTCCTCACCTTCTCAGTGGGTACGAATTCAGTCAGCGATCATTTCCCTCTATGTATCACTGTCATTGTCCCTATGGGGAGACAAGGTAGAGATGACCAGGCTGTAGATGAGGCTTTAGCTAATTTAAAACTTGCCAAAGCGAATGGATATACCCTTCACTAGAATATGCTGGATCCCGAAGTAGTAACTAAACAACTACTTACAAGGTGTAGATCGGCATTTGACATGTGCCTGAATGAAATAGCATCCCCTGAGAGCATTTTATCATCATTCCAAGAGATAGTGGCAGCGTGTAGGGAAGTAATGTTTAAACAAGGTGGAAAAAGGTTAGCCCCCAGCGGTGGTTTGACTCCTACTGCACTCGCGCACTTTCCACCCTGAAGCATGAGTTGCATATGAGTCCAAAGGATATTGTTAAAATCAGACAGCCCAGAAAAAACTATAAATTGACCCTTTCAGAAAGGAAAAATGCTCTCAGAAATGAAGCCTGGGAGCTGCTTACCTTAGCCTCACAATTGAAAGATGGCGCCGCTTTTTGGAAAGCGGTTAGAACTCCATTTCTGTCTCCAGCTGGGGTCCAACAATCAAAGTATCAATTACAGAGGGTCAATGGATTGAACATTTCTGCAGGATATATGATAGCAACCTCAACGCACAGGTCCCTGATTTTGAGCACTCCGGAGTTAATATGCAGTCACCAGATCTACACTTCTATGTTGATGAAGTAAGCAGGGTACTCTCCCTAAGTGCTGGTGGGAAGGCATCGGGTCCCGATGGGATCCCAGTGGATCTCTACAAGTCCAATGTGACCCTTTGGACACCCATAATTACGCAAATAAATAATGCTAGTTGTGAGGTAGCTTTCCCATCAACCTGGGAGGAGTCTATTACAGTGTCCATTTTTAAAAAGGGGGACCGTCAAGACCCCACCTGCTAAAGGCCCATCTCCTTATTAGATTCTATGGCTAAGGTGGTGGGTCGTATCATCTTGTAACGTCTCCAGCTCTGGGCAGAATTAACTCACATTTTATCTGACATCCAATATGGTTTCCACGAAGGACAGGGGACTGTGGAGCAGAGTCTAAATCTAGCGATTCTCATGGGGAAGTATACCAGGGCCAAAAAGGGAAACCTGTTTCTAGTCTTCATCGACCTTACGGCCGCTTTTGACTGCGTGAGGCACTCAAAGCTTTGGGATATTTTAGAGGCAATGGAGGTTGACAAAAACATAATTTACTTTATCCGTCATCTCTATAACAGAGCTAAAACACGTGTCCGATTTGACCTGGGAGGAGAGTGTACTGCTTCTTTCCTTATTAGGAGGGGGGGTTAGGCAGGGCTGTGTCCTAGCCCCCTTCCTTTTTGATCTCTATATTAACGGCTTAGGGCAGGCACTCCTTAAAGACGCTCAAGACTTCCCACAAATAGGTAATCGCCGTATCTCAGCATTGTTATATGCGAACGATGCTGTGATTATGTCTCGTACCCAGACTGGCTTACAAAAGACGCTAAACAATTGTCAGGTCCTGACAGATTGTGCCTACAGAACGATGTTGACACAGACCAGACTACATCTCCCAAAAGGCCTTCTGGGGGGAACTAGGAGTATTTAGTCACGTGACTCGCAGGGCGCGACGTACGTGATTCTAGTTGAACTGTAGCGCCAGTGGGAGCGGACGATTTGTCCCCGCGGTCCAGGTTGCTCGTATGTCCTTGGATTGGCGCCCAATAGGGAAGCGCGAAGATTTTGTGGTTGGCGTTCTGCTCGGACGAGCGTGAAACGCCTTTGTTCCGTTTTCCTTGTTTCTGCCTGCGGCTGCGGCAGACATCGTGTATTGGATTTAGCGTTCTCAGTGAGACACAAAGAGATAGTGATTAGCGTTCGGCTCGGTTCGAACGCTCTGCTGGCTAAATACCTTCTTCCTCCGGCGGCTGCGGGGGGAGACCTTGGCGGCGCTTAGTTGTGCTTTGGAAGTTCTTGGGGGTTATGCTGAATCCCCGGGGGTTTCGCATGGCAGAAAGGAAGGTAGAGGCGGTGCAGAACTGGCCTGTTCCCAAAAGTGTGAAAGAGGTGCAGTGTTTCTTGGGGTTCTCTAATTATTACAGGAGATTTATATCACATTTCTCTCAGCTGGCCTCTCCGGTAACAAGGTTGTTACGAAAGGGTATTCCTTTTGTGTGGACACCGGAAGCTATGGAGGCTTTCGATCAACTGAAGAGAGCCTTCTGTACCGCGTCAATCCTAAAGCATCCGCACACCGATCTGCCCTTTGTAGTGGAGGCAGACGCTTCTGATGTGGCTATAGAGGCAGTGTTGTCCCAAAGAGACAAACAGACTGGTCAACTACATCCGGTGGCTTTTCTGTCCAAAAAACTGAACTCAGTCGAAGGCAACTACACGGTGGCGGAAAAAGAACTTCTAGCCATCAAAAAGGCTTTCCAGGAGTGGAGGCCTATTTGTGGGGGCACGACATACTATAATGGTCTACTCCATCATAGGAACTTGCAGTTCATGAAGACGGCCCGGCATCTCTCACAGCGTCAGATGCGATGGACTTTGTTTTTTGCAGAGTATGATTTCGTTATTACTTTCCGCCCAGGGTCAATCAATCAATCAATCACAGGCATTTATATAGCGCACTACTTACCCGGAGGGTCTCAAGGCACTAGGGGGGGGGAGTGCTGCTACTGCTCGAATAGCCAGGTCTTGAGCTTCTTCCTGAAGGAGAGGTGGTCTAGGGTCAGGCGCAGGTCGGTCGGTAGGGAGTTCCAGGTCTTGGCGGCCAGGTAGGAGAAGGACCTTCCTCCTGTTGTCGTTCTTCGGATGTTGGGGACGGCGGCGAGGGCGTGGCTGGCTGATCGGAGATGTCGTTTGGGAGCGTAGAAGTTGATGCGGTTGTTGAGGTAGCTAGGGCCTTGATCGTGTAGGGCTTTGTGTGCGTGGGTGAGGAGGCGGAAGGTGATTCTTTTGTTGACGGGGAGCCAATGAAGGTCTCTCAGATGTCCGGAGATGTGGCTGTGTCGTGGGATGTCGAGGATGAGTCTGGCTGAGGCGTTCTGGATCCGCTGGAGTCTTTTCTGGAGCTTGGCGGTGGTTCCGGCGTAGAGGGCGTTGCCGTAGTCCAGTCGGCTGGTGACGAGGGCCTGGGTGACCGTCTTCCTGGTCTCGGTGGGGATCCACCGGAAGATCTTCCGTAGCATGCGCAGGATGTTGAAGCATGACGAGGAGACGGCGTTGACTTGTCTGGTCATGGTGAGGTAGGAGTCCAAGATGAAGCCCAGGTTACGTGCGTGGTCTGTCGGTTTGGGTGCGCTGCCTAGGGCGGGGGGCCACCAGGAGTCGTCCCAGGCGGAGGGCGAGGAACCCAGGATGAGGACTTCCGTCTTGTCTGAGTTCAGTTTCAGGCGGCTGGTCGTCATCCACTCGGCTACGTCTTTCATCCCTTCGTGGAGGTTGGCTCTGGCGGCGGCGGGGTCGTTGGTCAGGGAGAGGATCAGCTGGGTGTCGTCAGCGTAGGAGATGATGTTGAGGTTGTGTTGGCGTGCGATGGCCGCGAGGGGGCTCATGTAGACGTTGAAGAGGGTGGGGCTCAGCGAGGATCCTTGAGGGACGCCGCAGATGACTTCGTGGCCTCTGACTTGTACGGTGGTAGACGGACTCTCTGTGTTCTTCCGTCGAGGAAGGAGATGATCCATTCCAGTGCCTTCTCCTGGATTCCGATGTTGCTGAGGCGCTGCACTAGGGTGCGGTGGCAGACAGTGTCGAATGCCGCGGAGAGGTCTAGGAGGATGAGGGCCGCTGTTTCTCCGTTGTCCATCAGGGCTCGGATGTCATCGGTGGCAGCGATGAGGGCGGTCTCGGTGCTGTGGTTGGCTCGGAAGCCAGACTGTGAGGGGTCGAGGGATCCATTCGTCTCGAGGAAGGCGGCCAGCTGCTTGTTGACGGTCTTCTCGATGACTTTGGCTGGGAACGGGAGGAGCGAGATGGGGCGGTAATTCTTGAGTTCGGTGGGGTCCGCTGTAGGTTTCTTGAGTAGGGCGCTGAGTTCGGCGTGCTTCCAGCTCTCCGGGAAGGTGGCGGTGTCGAAGGAGGTGTTGATGATGTCCCGCAGGTGGGGTGCGATGACCGCGTCGGCCTTGTTGAAGACGTGGTGAGGGCAGGGGTCGGTCGGAGATCCGGAATGGATGGAGTTCATCAGGCGGATGGTGTCTTCGGTGCTGATCGGAGTCCAGGCGCGGAGGGTGGTGGTGGGGGGCGGTGGTTCGGTCGTGGCGTGCGTCGGTTGAGTGCTGAAGCTGTTGTGTATGTCCGTGATCTTGTTGTGGAAGTAGGAGGCGAGGGAGTTGCAGAGGTCTTGCGATGGGGTGATGTCGTTGTTTCCGGCGTTGGGGTTGGAGAGCTCTTTGACGATGTTGAAGAGTTCCTTGCTATTGTGTGCATTGTTGTCCAGCCGGTCCTTGAAAGCAGTTTTCTTGGTGGCGTGGATCAGTTGATGGTGCTTTCGGGTGGCAAGCTTGAGGGCGGTCCTGTTGTCCGGTGTTGGTTCCCTTCTCCAAGCTTTCTCGAGGGTTCGGCAGTTCTTCTTGGAGCTCTTAAGTTCGTCGGTGAACCATGGGGCCTTCTTGCTGCCGGGTCTGCTGGGCGGGGTCCTCAGTGGGGCGAGTTCGTCCGCGCAGTTGCTGATCCACTTCGTGAGGTTGTCGGCGGCCTGGCTGGGGTTCGCTGAGCTGGCGGGGGGATGCTGGCTCAGGGAAGCGGCGAGCTGGTCGGCTGTGATCTTGTTCCAGCTTCTTCGAGCAACCGGTTGCTGGTGGTGGTGGATCGTCGTTCTTCTGAAGGTGAAGTGGACGCAGCTGTGGTCCGTCCAGTGGAGTTCAGTGGCGTGGCTGAAGGCGATGTCTTTGCTGGATGAGAAGACGGCGTCGAGTGTGTGTCCGGCGAGGTGGGTGGGGGTGGATACCAGCTGCTTGAGTCCGAGGTTGGCGAGGTTGTCGAGCAGGGTGGTGGTGTTGCGGTCGTTGTTGTTCTCCAGGTGGAAGTTGAGGTCTCCCAGGAGGATGTAGTCAGCGGAGGGGAGGGCATGCGGGCTGACGAAGTCGGCGATGTCCTCGCTGAATTGTGTGCGTGGTCCCGGGGGTCGGTAGATCAGGGTGCCTCTGAGGGTGGTCTTCGGGTCGGTGCGGATCTGGAAGTGTAGGTGTTCGGCGGTTTTCAGGGTGTCGTCGGTGTTGGTCGTGATGTGGATGGTGTCCCTGTGGATGATGGCGATGCCTCCTCCAGTCTGTTTGACGCGGTCTCTTCGGGTGATCTTGTAGCCCTCTGGGATGGCGATGGCGATGTCGGGCGCTGAGGAGTCGTTCATCCAGGTTTCCGTGAGGAAGGCGACGTCAGGAGCTGTGGTGTCGAGGAGGTTCCAGAGTTCGACGGCGTGTCTGTGGACGGAGCGGGTGTTGAGCAGGATGCACTTGAGGTGGGTGCTGCTGGTGTTCGGCTTTGCGGGTGCTGGTGTGGGGCAGGTCCGGATGCAGGTGAACTTGCAGGCGTGGCAGCTGAAGGGTCCGTGGGTGCGCCTCGGGGTGGCTCGGTAGCATCCAGGGATCCCGACGGTGTTGAGTGCGATGAGTTCGGTGGCGTTGTAGGATAGTCGGGTCGTCTTCCGTCGGTGGGGGCCAGGGGTCCTGGTGCTGGGCGCGGTCCAGGCGCGGACGGGCGCAGACGGGCTTACCTTTGGCGCGCCTTCGGCGCACAATCGGCGCTCCCACTGCGCGTTCGCACGATCGCCATATATGGCGAAGTGCGAGGGTGGGCGGAGCAGCTGGGAGGCGGGAGCGGGTAGGGTACAGAAAGAAAAAAGGGGCGTGGTTAGCGGCGGTGGCGGGAAGCGGGGAGCGGGTAGGGAGGAGACGGGGGGTGATACAGGCAAGCAGGCAAACAGGCAAAAAAACAAAATAAATACACAATAAGATACAATAAAGCAGAGGGGCACACGGCGAGATAGCGGGGAACAGGAGCCTGCAGGTCAGGCGAGCACAGCGCTACACCGTAGGAGACCACGCCACTCGGTGGCAGGGGGCGTGGTCACACGGCGGCGGTCGGGGCAGCGAGGCAGGCATGCGGGAGGCACACGCAGCAGCTGGTGGCCGTGCGGCGCGGGGGGTATCCTAAACTAGGTCACACTCACCTGCGTCGCACGGTCGCCATATATGGCCAAGTGCGAGGGTGGGCGGAGCAGCTGGGAGGCGGGAGTGGGGAGGGTACAGAAAGAAAGAAAGGGCGTGGTTAGCGGCGGTGGCGGGAAGCGGGGAGCGGGTAGGGAGGAGACGGGGGGTGATACAGGCAAGCAGGCAAACAGGCAAAAAACCAAAATGAATACACAATAAGATACAATAAAGCAGAGGGGCACACGGCGAGATAGCGGGGAACAGGAGCCTGCAGGTCAGGCGAGCACAGCGCTACACCATAGGAGACCACGCCACTCGGTGGCAGGGGGCGTGGTCACACGGCGGCGGCCGGGGCAGCGAGGCAGGCAGGCGGGAGGCACACGCAGCAGCTGGTGGCCGTGCGGCGCGGGGGTGTCCTAAACTAGGTCACACTCACCTGCGTCGCACGGTCGCCATATATGGCCAAGTGCGAGGGTGGGCGGAGCAGCTGGGAGGCGGCAGCGGGGAGGATACAGAAAGAAAAAAGGGGCGTGGTTAGCGGCGGTGGCGGGAAGCGGGGAGCGGGTAGGGAGGAGACGGGGGGTGATACAGGCAAGCAGGCAAACAGGCAATAACCAAAATAAATACACAATAAGATACAATAAAGCAGAGGGGCACACGGCGAGATAGCGGGGAACAGGAGCCTGCAGGTCAGGCGAGCACAGCGCTACACCGTAGGAGACCACGCCACTCGGTGGCAGGGGGCGTGGTCACACGGCGGCGGCCGGGGCAGCGAGGCAGGCAGGCGGGAGGCACACGCAGCAGCTGGTGGCCGTGCGGCGCGGGGGGTGTCCTAAACTAGGTCACACTCACCTGCGTCGCACGGTCGCCATATATGGCCAAGTGCGAGGGTGGGCGGAGCAGCTGGGAGGCGGGAGCGGGGAGGGTACAGAAAGAAAAAAGGGGCGTGGTTAGCGGCGGTGGCGGGAAGCGGGGAGCGGGTAGGGAGGAGACGGGGGGTGATACAGGCAAGCAGGCAAACAGGCAAAAAACCAAAATAAATACACAATAAGATACAATAAAGCAGAGGGGCACACGGCGAGATAGCGGGGAACAGGAGCCTGCAGGTCAGGCGAGCACAGCGCTACACCGTAGGAGACCACGCCACTCGGTGGCAGGGGGCGTGGTCACACGGCGGCGGCCGGGGCAGCGAGGCAGGCAGGCGGGAGGCACACGCAGCAGCTGGTGGCCGTGCGGCGCGGGGGGCGTCCTAAACTAGGTCACACTCACCTGCGTCGCACGGTCGCCATATATGGCCAAGTGCGAGGGTGGGCGGAGCAGCTGGGAGGCGGGAGTGGGGAGGGTACAGAAAGAAAGAAAGGGCGTGGTTAGCGGCGGTGGCGGGAAGCGGGGACCGGGTAGGGAGGAGACAGGGGGTGATACAGGCAAGCAGGCAAACAGGCAAAAAACCAAAATGAATACACAATAAGATACAATAAAGCAGAGGGGCACACGGCGAGATAGCGGGGAACAGGAGCCTGCAGGTCAGGCGACCACAGCGCTACACCGTAGGAGACCACGCCACTCGGTGGCAGGGGGCGTGGTCACACGGCGGCGGCCGGGGCAGCGAGGCAGGCAGGCGGGAGGCACACGCAGCAGCTGGTGGCCGTGCGGCGCGGGGGGTGTCCTAAACTAGGTCACACTCACCTGCGTCGCACGGTCGCCATATATGGCCAAGTGCGAGGGTGGGCGGAGCAGCTGGGAGGCGGCAGCGGGGAGGATACAGAAAGAAAAAAGGGGCGTGGTTAGCGGCGGTGGCGGGAAGCGGCGAGCGGGTAGGGAGGAGACGGGGGGTGATACAGGCAAGCAGGCAAACAGGCAAAAAACCAAAATGAATACACAATAAGATACAAAAAAGCAGAGGGGCACACGGCGAGATAGCGGGGAACAGGAGCCTGCAGGTCAGGCGAGCACAGCGCTACACCGTAGGAGACCACGCCACTCGGTGGCAGGGGGCGTGGTCACACGGCGGCGGCCGGGGCAGCGAGGCAGGCAGGCGGGAGGCACACGCAGCAGCTGGTGGCCGTGCGGCGCGGGGGGTGTCCTAAACTAGGTCACACTCACCTGCGTCGCACGGTCGCCATATATGGCCAAGTGCGAGGGTGGGCGGAGCAGCTGGGAGGCGGGAGCGGGGAGGGTACAGAAAGAAAAAAGGGGCGTGGTTAGCGGCGGTGGCGGGAAGCGGGGAGCGGGTAGGGGGGAGACGGGGGGTGATACAGGCAAGCAGGCAAACAGGCAAAAAACCAAAATAAATACACAATAAGATACAATAAAGCAGAGGGGCACACGGCGAGATAGCGGGGAACAGGAGCCTGCAGGTCAGGCGAGCACAGCGCTACACCGTAGGAGACCACGCCACTCGGTGGCAGGGGGCGTGGTCACACGGCGGCGGCCGGGGCAGCGAGGCAGGCAGGCGGGAGGCACACGCAGCAGCTGGTGGCCGTGCGGCACGGGGGGTGTCCTAAACTAGGTCACAGACAACAGAAAAGTGGATACGTTATCCAGACAACATGAAAACGCTTCCTCCCAACAAGAGATTCAGAGAGCCATCATTAAGCCCGATAGAGTCATATGTGCGGTCACAGTAGACCATTTCCTTGACAAGTCACCGGACATCAATCCAGGGCACAGTGGCAGGCATGGTCAGAACGGAATGCTCTTCGCATCCTCAAACATGGCATCCCGATGTACGACAACAAACTATACCCACCCACTCACTTGCTGTGGTTGAAGGCTTTCAACTGGTGCCATGACTCTGTTTTAGCAGGACATCCCGGATATAAGAAAACACTACATCTCATCCAACGTCAGTTCTGGTGGGAGGGAATGGCAAAGGACATTGAAAAGTGGGTGGGCCAATGTGAGATCTGTGCTCTTGCAAAGGGGGTTCAGACCAAGAGCAAAGGAAAACTCATATCGCTGCCCACACCGTCTCAACCCTGGCAGTCAATCAGTATGGATTTTATAGTGGGTTTACCTCCCGACCAAGGTTACAATGCGACCTTAGTGGTCATTGACAGTCTGACAAAAATGGGACATTTTATCCCCTGCAAAAACCTACCGACGGCAAGTCAAACCGCACAGCTGCTTCTAACCCATGTGGCTTACATGTGATTCCTGGAGTTATCATTTCTGACAGGGGTCCTCAGTTTGTTGCTCGCTTATGGGGTATGTGGTGCAGGGCGCTTCATATGGAAAGTGCTTTGTCCACAAGCTTCCATTCCCCAGACGGATGGACAAACTGAACGTCTGAACCAAACTCTGAAAAAATACCTAAGATGTTACGCGGAGGAAGCAGAACAATCGTGGGTGTCATTACTGTAGTTGGCTGAACTGTAATATAACAATGCGTGGCACAGTTCTATTGGAGAGACCCCGTTTCGGGCCAATACCGGATATCATGCCAACACTCTGCCGTTGGTGATCCCTAGAGACGTGCAAAACCAACCAACCGTGTCAGCCCATGTGAAGGCTCTACTGAAAGCACACCGCCGGATCCAATGTTCTTTGGATAAAGCTAAGACCTCCTACAAGAAATGGGCTGATCTTCATCGGCAGGAGGGTCCTCGGTATCAGGTGGGTGACAAGGTATGGTTGTCCACCCAGACCTACGTTTCCGCTATTGCAGCATATTCCACCCTCGATACATAGGTCCATATTCGATTCTCCGTATAATCAATCCGGTGGCCTATAAACTGAAGTTGCCTGCTTCTTTGAGGATCCATCCGGTGTTCCATTGCAGTTTGTTGAAACCCGCTGCCTGCACCCGTCGCAAAGCTGTTCCTCCTGTGTTGAGAAATGGCCAATTGGAATATGAGGTACGACGTATCCTGGATTCCAGATACCGCCAGGGACATCTCTGGTACCTGATATCATGGAAGGGTTATCAGTCGGAGCCCTGTTCCAGTGTCCATGCCCCTCGGGCGGTGAGGATGTTCTATTCCCGGTATCCTGGTAAACCGGGTGCTAGGAGGCACTTGGGAGGAGGGCGTACTGTCAGGACCTGACAGATTGTGCCTACAGAACGATGTTGACACAGACCAGACTACATCTCCCAGAAGGCCTTCTGGGTGGAACTAGGAGTATTTAGTCACGTGACTCGCAGGGAGCGACGTACGTGATTCTAGTTGAACTGTAGCGCCTGTGGGAGCCGACGATTTGTACCCGCAGTCCAGGTTGCTCGTATGTCCTTGGATTGGCGCCCATTAGGGAGGCGCGAAGATTTTGTGGTTGGCGTTCCGCTCGGGCGAGCGTGAAACGCCTCTGTTTCATTTTCCTTGTTTCTGCCTGCGGCAGACATCGTGTATTGGATTTAGCATTCTCAGTGAGAAGCGAAGAGATAGTGATTAGCGTTTGGCTCGGTTCGAACGCTCCGGTTGCTAATTACCTTCTTCCTCCGGCGGCTGCGGGGGGGGGGAGACCTTGGCGGCGCTTCGTTGTGCTTTGGAAGCTACTGCCGTCATTCAACATTCTGCTCGACGGAGTAGGAATCTTTTGCCTTCTCTGGAAACAGACAGCTCGTGGTTGCGAGTAATTAATTGCTGTGGTTCTGTTACCGACTGCTCCTTCCTGATCCGAGTGGTTTTTTGGAGGATAGTTCAGCCCTTTTGAGTTCTGGGATTCTGGGAGACCTGGTAAGGTTTTCTTTTCGAACTCTGTGTTCACGGAGAGCAGTAAAGTCTGTGACTTTGATTTTTTATTTTTCTTTGGTTAACTCCAGGTTACTTTCCTACAAGGAACACTGCACTGTGCTAATTAGCCATTAAGGATTGTAGTTTGGAATAGCAGTTATTGGTTCTTTTGATCCAGCCTTATTTCCTCAATGAACCTTCAACCCATGGGAGTCCAAGGTGGTTTGGGGCCTGGCTGTGTCTCCGTTTAGGGTGATTGAAAGAGGGTATGTATGCGGATTGAGAAATACACAATATGATGGATGGTTCTGTTGACTGAAAGAATTAATGGTATGCTTTGGTTTACAGGTTCAGACAATATCTGAGGTGAGAGAAGCATCTTGCCGTAGAGAGATAAAAGGGGTCCCCGAGTATCGCTGTCTTTCATGGTATGGATTAAACCTGTAACGAAAAATGTATGAGAGTAGCGAGGATTTCATGATCTGTTAACGTTTTACTTATGTTGTTACAGGTGTCCCCTATCCACCGCTGTTCCCTTCCTAACCCTATCCCTCGCTTGATTGCTCCATGCTCTGTATATGTTTATATTAGCCAGAGAATGGTGACGTCAAGAGGTGGACCCCTTAGAGCATCATTCTGATCCTGAGGAGCGAGACCATCGTGACAGAATCACGTACCCACGAATACATTCTCCTCCCGATCAGGATTTTTCTCGAAGATGGCTACCTTGGATGATGTACTACAGGCCTTAGTCCTGGTACAACAGGAGCTAGCCACTTCCCGAGCCAAGACAGCCGCACTGAAAGAGAGATTAGATAGACAAACCAGGAACCGTTTTGACGTCTCAGTAGGGGCCCAGCAGATACAGGTGACGGTACCTCCACCCATTCCGTTGGCTAGTCCTGAACGCTATCCCGGCGATCCATTCAAGATACAGACCTTTCTTACACAAATAACCCTGCATTTCTCTTGTAGACCTGCTTTATTTCCCACCAACTTATCCAGAGTGGAATTTCCCATCTCTTATTTGACTGGGGATGCCGCCAATTGGGCAGTGCCTCTGGTCAGGAATGATGATCCCCTCCTCTCTGATTGGGTGGCCTTTAGGAGAGAATTCAAGAGGGTCTTTGATCGTAAGGCCACCACACTTAGTGCTGATTGAGAACTGCTTGAGTTACGTCAGGGTAAGAAAGACCTGGTCTCCTATATGACTACTTTCAACCGGTTGGTGGTCGAGACCGCATGGGCAGAAGAAAAGAGGATGGCACTCTATTATCAGGGTCTAAAGGATGAGATCAAACATGTGCTGGCCCAGATTGATCCGCAGCCCACCACCTTTACTGATTTAATAAATCTTACGCTAAGGTTAGATCACAGAATCACAGAAAGGGGAGGGGATCGTAAGAGAAGCGAAAAAACCATGATGGGTCTAGAGTCCGAACATCGTGTTTCCCACTCCACTAGGAAAGCAGGTCCTGAACCTATGGATGTCGGAGCTATCAGGGCACCCCTGTCCAGAACTGAGAGAGAAAGCCGCAGAGCACTAGGGCTCTGTATGTATTGCGGGAAGAAGTGGCACTACGTAAGTGACTGCACCCTGAAACCTAAGAAAAATAACACTTTTTATTCTGGTAAGCAAATTGCGAGCACATCAGGAGGGAAGTCCACTTAAGGTGAGCCCCATATCTTGACTGTAGCGAACAAGGGTACAGAAGACAAGGAATGGAAGATACCGTCCCTAGCGGTCACTAACATAAAAAGCACTGAGTCACACAGCTTACTGTCCATGGTTCTCTGGAGGAGACAACAACAGTATGATGTATGGACTATGATAGATTCCGGGGCCGCCGGGAACTTCATTGATTGCGGATTGGTGCGTCGGCTGGGGTTAGTGAGAGGGCCTAAAGCTCTGCCCGAAACAGTGTTGGCAGTGGATGGCACACCCCTGAAATCTGGCCCTTTTTCTGAACACACTGAATGGGTGGAGCTTGTTCTTAAGGGTAATCCTCAAGATCACGTAGAGACCATCAATCTGAACATAATCGAGGCACCTCAATATGAGGTTATATTGGGCATTTCATGGTTGTGGCAACACAATCCCACCATAGATTGGCGGCTGAAAACCCTAAGTTTCCTTTCCACGGCATGTGTATCCAATTGCATGAAAAACCCGGAGTCACACACCCTCGCCTTAGCTCAGATCTATCAGGTGGCCACCGCAGCCGAAAAGGAAGTTGAGTTGCCCCCAGAATACAGGACATATCGGGAGGTATTCAGTGTGGTTAAGGCTGAGACCTTACCCCCACACCACGATTATGACTGTCGCATAGACTTGGTGGAAGGGGCGACTATTCCATCTTGCAGAGTATACGCTTTATCAGAACCCGAGACCAGACATCTACAAGAATACTTGGAGCATTTCAGAGCTATAGGATTTATCAGGCCTTCCCACTCTCCTGCAGCCTCCCCTCTATTTTTTACAGCAAAAGCTAATGGCGAGTTAAGAACATGCATCGATTACCGCCTACTGAATAAAAACACGGTGAGAAACCGATACCCGTTACCACTCATCCCGGTTTTGCTGGATCAAGTACGAGAGGCCAACATCTACACACGGTTGGACCTCAGAGGGGCTTACCATTTAGTGAGAATCCGTGCAGGGGATGAGTGGAATACGGCGTTCACAACCAGATACGGGTTGTTTGAATACTTGGTTATGCGGTTCGGGTTGTGCAATGCCCCGGCGGCTTTCCAGTATTTTCTCAACGACGTACTAAAAGACTATATAGATCAGTTTGTTATAGTTTACATCAATGACATTCTGGTCTACTCGGTTTCCTTGGCACAACACGTGAGTCATGTCATCCTAATCCTCAAAAAACTATCAGCCAATAGCCTGTACTGCAAGCTAAGCAAGTGCGAGTTTAGCGTCACGGAAGTAGAGTTCTTGGGGGTTATGCTGAATCCCCGGGGGTTTCGCATGGCAGAAAGGAAGGTACAGGCGGTGCAGAACTGGCCTGTTCCCAAGAGTGTGAAAGTGGTGCAGTGTTTCTTGGGGTTCTCTAATTATTACAGGAGATTTATATCACATTTCTCTCAGCTGGCTTCTCCTGTAACAAGGTTGTTACGAAAGGGTATTCCTTTTGTGTGGACACCGGAAGCTATGGAGGCTTTCGATCAACTGAAGAGAGCCTTCTGTACCGCCCGAATCCTAAAGCACCCGCACACCGATCTGCCCTTTGTAGTGGAGGCAGACGCTTCTGATGTGGCTATAGGGGCAGTGTTGTCCCAAAGAGACAAACAGACCGGTCAACAACATCCGGTGGCTTTTCTGTCGAAAAAACTGAGCTCAGCCGAAGGCAACTACACGGTGGCGGAAAAAGAACTTCTAGCCATCAAAAAGGCTTTCCAGGAGTGGAGGCACTATTTGTGGGGGGCACGACATACTATAACGGTCAACTCCGATCATAGGAACTTGCAGTTCATGAAGACGGCCCGCATCTCTCACAGCGTCAGATGCGATGGACTTTGTTTTTTGCAGAGTATGATTTCGTTATCACTTTCCGCCCAGGGTCAGACAACAGAAAAGTGGATACGTTATCCAGACAACATGAAAACGCTTCCTCCCAACAAGAGATTCAGAGAGCCATCATTTAGCCCGATAGAGTCATATGTGCAGTCACATTAGACCATTTCCTTGAACAAGTCGCCGGACATCAATCCCAGGCCCAGTGGCAGGCATGGTCAGAACAGAATGCTCTTCGCACCCTCAAACATGGCATCCCGATGTATGACAACAATCTATACCTACCCACTCACTTGCTGCGGTTGAAGGCTTTCAACTGGTGCCATGACTCTGTTTTAGCAGGACATCCCGGATATAAGAAAACACTACATCTCGTCCAACGTCAGTTCTGGTGGGAGGGAATGGCAAAGAACATTGAAAAGTGGGTGGGCCAATGTGAGATCTGTGCTCGTGCAAAGGGGGTTCAGACCAAGAGTAAAGGAAAACTCATACCACTGCCCACACCGTCTCCACCCTGGCAGTCAATCAGTATGGATTTTATAGTGGGTTTACCTCCCGACCAAGGTTACAATGCGATCTTAGTGGTCATTGACAGTCTGACAAAAATGGGCCATTTTATCCCATGCAAAAACCTACCGACGGCAAGTCAAACCGCACAGCTGCTTCTAAACCATGTGGTCCGCTTACATGGGATTCCTGGAGTTATCATTTCTGACAGGGGTCCTCAGTTTGTTGCTCGCTTTTGGGGTATGTGGTGCAGGGCGCTTCATGTGGAAAGTGCTTTGTCCACAAGCTTCCATTCTCCAGACGGATGGACAAACCGAACGTCTGAACCAAACTCTGGTAAACCGGGTGCTAGGAGCACTTGGGAGGAGGGCGTACTGTCAGAACCTGACAGATTGTGCCTACAGAACGATGTTGACACAGACCAGACTACATCTCCCAGAAGGCCTTCTGGGTGGAACTAGGAGTATTTAGTCACGTGACTCGCAGGGCGCAACGTACGTGATTCTAGTTGAACTGTAGCGCCTGTGGGAGCCGACGATTTGTCCCCGCAGTCCAGGTTGCTCATATTTCCTTGGCTTGGCGCCCATTAGGGAGGCGCGAAGATTTTGTGGTTGGCGTTCCGCTCGGACGAGCGTGAAACGCCTCTGTTCCATTTTCCTTGTTTCTGCCTGCGGCAGACATCGTGTATTGGATATAGCGCTCTCAGTGAGACGCGAAGAGATAGTGATTAGCGTTCGGCTCAGTTTGAACACTCTGGTGGCTAATTACCTTCTTCCTCCGGCGGGTGCGGGTGGGGGGGAAGCCTTGGCGGCGCTTCGTTGTGCTTTGGAAGCTACTGCCGTCATTCAACATTCCGCTCGACGGAGTAGGAATCTTTTGCCTTCTCTGGAAACAGACAGCTCCCGGTTGCGAGTAATTAATTGCTGTGGTTCTGTTACCGACTGCTCCTTCTTGATCCGAGTGGTTTTTTGGAGGATAGTTCAGCCCTTTTGAGTTCTGGGATTCTGGGAGACCTGGTAAGGTTTTCTTTTCGAACTCTGTGTTCACGGAGAGCAGTAAAGTCTGTGACTTTGTTTTTTTATTTTTCTTTGGTTAACTCCAGGTTACTTTCCTACAAGGAACACTGCACTGTGCTAATTAGCCATTAAGGATTGTAGTTTGGAATAGCAGTTATTGGTTCTTTTGATCCAGCCTTATTTCCTCAATGAACCTTCAACCCATGGGAGTCCAAGGCGGTTTGGGGCCTGGCTGTTTCTCCGTTTAGGGTGATTGAAAGAGGGTATGTATGCGGATTGAGAAATACACAATATGATGGATGGTTCTGTTGACTGAAAGAAATAATGGTATGCTTTGGTTTACAGGTTCAGACAATATCTGAGGTGAGAGAAGCATCTTGCCGTAGAGAGAGGAAAGGGGTCCCCGAGTATCGCTGTCTTTCATGGTATGGATTAAACCTGTAGCGAGAAATATATGAGAGTAGCGAGGATTTCATGATCTGTTAATGTTTTGCTTATGTTGTTACAGGTGTCCCCTATCCACCGCTGTTCCCTTCCTAACTCTATCCCTCGCTTGATTGCTCCATGCTCTGTACATGTTTATATTAGCCAGAGAATGGTCACGTCAAGAGGTGGACCCCTTTGAGCATAATTCTGATCCTGAGGAGCGAGACCATCGTGACAACAATTTTTTAAACTTAATGAAAGACCTGGATCTTAGAATTAACATCTCAAAAACCTTTATAATGAGATGCGGTCATGGGATCCAGAAACATAAGGACATATTTGTTGAGGGAATTCCAATAGCCCCAACTATCAGTTTTTCATACTTAGGCATCTTGTTTAGCCATGATGACACATGGACAAAAGCTGTTATGGCTTAAAAGATAGCACTAATTAGAACAACAACTGCTCTTGTTAGCTTTGGAAGAAAACTGGGACGCAAACCACCACTGGAACTTCTGAAGATCTATAAAGCCAAATGTGTCTCAGCTGTTCCACCCGGGGCTGGAATTTGGGGTTTTGCTGACACAAATTTAATTCAACTAGTTGAGAATTCTTTTTTGAGATATGTCCTGTCGGCATCCACTAGTACATCCACATATGTCTGCCTTACGGAGCTGGGTTTCCCATACATATCCAACCTCATAAAACTCGAGCCATTTCTGCTTTGGCACAGGATCTGGTCTAAGTAAGAGACTAAACTTAACAGGGACCTACTACAAGATAGTCTTAGGTTCAATGGTGCCCATAGAATACCATGGGTTAAGTATATTCGAGATTTTACTAAAGATATGGGCAATCCCGAATATTTTACTAACCCTAGCACCATTACTACGGTACCCAGGAAAGTCCTCAGAAAAAAGACTCTGTCCTTCTTGGACACACTACGTCTATCGGGGGAAATCATTAAGCCCAGTGACCTACAGCACCAGATGGTACTTACAACTTTTAATCTGCAGCCATATCTAGTATTTGTATTAATAAGATTAAGATTAGGGACAATACGCAGACTAGTTTCTTTCCCCAATATGAATGACTGGGCAAGGGAGTTTCAACTATGTCCATGCGATTTTTTGTCAAAGCAATCCTCCCTACATCTGTTCCTATTCTGTAAATTCTATAAGGAGCTAAGAAAGACCTGGATAGTTCAGATCTTACAGAATTATGGCTTGAGACAATGCCGCCCTGCCTTCATTAAGCTCCAGCTTTTAAAAAATGAGCATGTAGCATGGAGGATGTCTATGTTTTAAAAAAAATATTGCATCAAAGAAAGAGCACCGCAATCTAGGTATGAGGAGGAGGCCTATCTTAGATGTGTTGTTTTTATTCTTTTATTGTACCTTTGATTATGTTACTTAAACATACATGAAATGTATTTTTTATCAGATAGAAATGTGTTTTAAATTTGCAATGGAAATTTTTTATGTACTATGTATTTTATCTGTGCTTTTTATGATTGTTACAACGCGACTGACCAGGGAGTGGTGGAGGGTTACTGGAGCCCCACAGCATTTCCGCGCTGCTTCCTCCCAGCACTGTTACCACTTGCCGCTGCATCATTGGGACATCGCGGCACGGCGGACTCCATTGCCCAGCGGCCCAAGCGACCGGAAGTCGCGCACGCCCTGTACCTCCCCCGGAGGTGCTCTAAAGCCCAGCTAGAGCCCCCGCGTCGCGGGACACGCGTGGGCAGCGCCGGGCTGAGCCCGGGCAGAGGGCGGGCCATCTGTGGCCATCAGGGGCCAGAGGAGGCCGGGACGGGGAACCCCCCTTTCAATTCTGATCCGCGGAAGGAAGTAAAATAAAGTCATAAGGTACAGATATTCTTTGACATTCCCCAGTCTATTACAGGTCCCTCCAGAGCGTCAACATTGTTGAACTTTTCCCCGGCGTTTGATGTTGAACCAGTTTTAACTTGTATAAGCCATTCCGCTATGAACTGCGAGGAGGATATCAGAAATACTCCCTCCCAGAGTTATACGCTTAAGGGGACAATGGACTACTTCATTAAGAGGGTAACTCTCCCCATTTCAAGTGAACTAGAGAGAATAGAACGATCCCCCGTCATGGACTGTCCTTCTAGTATATGTTCTCTTGTACAGACTCCCGATCCAGCACCAGATTTATCTCTACTGGAGGAACTAAATAAATTATGCAAATCCACGTACGCCCCTGTGGAATCAGGATATGTGCAAATTAGTGCCCCTATTTGCACTATAGCAACCACTAGTCCCCAGCCCTGTAGACAACACCAACCAACTGAAAGCTCCCAGGGTACTCCCCTTCTTGTACGATCAAAGTTAAATCTCAAATCTATAGTGTCACCACAGGTCTCCTCTACCAAAAGGAAGAGAAAGGGGGTTAAACAAATGGGGAGCCAGGCAAAGCAACAAAAACTAAACCCAATTCCCCCACTGCCTAACACTTCCAGCACTGTCAGCCCTGCCAGCACTGCACCTATTCAGGCTTCTTTACTGGCCTCGATCGAAAATATGCTGAAAACATTAATATCTCCCCTGATCGAAAAAATAACCAGTTTAGGGGGATAGGCTCGCGGGTGTCGAGGAAGCGATTAAGGCTAACTCGCCACTCATAAAAACACTGGCAGGACCCTCTCAGCCACAGCACCCACCCCCCACAGAAATGCCTAAATCCACCATACAAAGTAAGACTACCCGTAAACAATTAGCAACCCTAAAAAAGACAACCCTGAACTCCTCGAAAGCAGGTCAAACAGCATGGAGCTCTTACTATAGAGCAGGGCCGAACAAAGCATCGATAATACATAAGGGGTTAGCGGCAACCAGTGAGAATATGCCGTATAAAACAAATCTCCTACATTTGCCACCGGAGGCCGCTCCTTTTGTGTGTGTCCTCGCGGGAGTACCAGAACTTTCTAAGGGGAATAACTAAAGACAACAGGACCTAAGAAACAAGGTCACGTTCTGGTTAACGAAAAATAGACCTCTGCCATCCAACATCGATGGTACCATACTAAGTGTTAGAAGGGTGGGCTGGCTAGGACCTCTACCAAAAGACATTGCAGGCGATTTGGTACTTATAAAATTTAGGAGCAAACATGTCGTCCCACATCTTCAATCACGGCAGCCACAAATAGGAGATGGTCCTATATCCAGCAGGAGCATAAGTCAATTCTACCCCAGAACATTATATGCCCCGTCCCCATGTCAAAAAGCACAGAGTAATTACCTGACGGGTAGAAGTGGTTTTGTTTTGAGTGGCTACTTCACCCCCACTTTTAATCAATTCGACCCATACTTGGGTCTAACTCTGATGGATTAAAATGCATGGACAGAGACACTATTTAAAAAAAAAAAAACAATGAATTAAATTCTTTTTCTGTAGTAATAATTCTTTTATCACTTTGTTTTTCTCACAGTCTGTGACTATGGAATTATACTTTTTATCGAACTTTTGGTCATTTTAGTGCGAATGTAATATTACGTGTTATGCTTTTATGGTTATATTTCTAACCGAATAAAGTACTTTGAAATTGAAAAAATTGAAAAATTGATTGTTACAATACAATCGAAATAAAGCTTTGTTTGAGTTTGAATCCATACCGTGAGAGCCAGGCTCCTCCTGGAGCATGGCGGGAAATGCACCCAGCCACTCGGGAGCTACACTCTCCTTCATGATCGGGTATGCCTCCTTCCTCCTGGTCTCACGGTGTTCCTCCGGAGCTCTGTTTTCTGGCAGATGAACTCCACATAGCCTCTCCTTACCCTCTCTTCGACTTCGGCATGCCAATTACAGCTCCTATAGACTTCATGCTCCACTCTCCTTTGAGATTCAAGTCTGCCCTCACTTTCACAGGCCTCTGCTTTTAGTGGCCTATCCAGCGAAAGTCCTTCTTCTATTTCTGTGTTTTTCCTAGACATATATTTTTTTTAATAAGTAATGTTGATAAACAATGATTATCATGTTGGATCCATGAGAGATTCTGGACTAATATGATTGTAGTTAAAACAAGTTTAATATGACATGAAGTGTTTTTATTAAAGTACTTTAGTTGTGCCACATTTTCACAAAATTGCCATATTAGTTGGCAAGGATGCTGTTTTGATGCTGATCATTTCAATCCTGCTCTTCCCCTTCCCATCTTGTCCCCCAGCATATGTTATATTATTAGAAATTTCTAAAGCACGACTATTACCCTAGGGTGTCCTGGCGCTGAGTACTGCCTAATAGGTTCCATGTGGTGGGAAAAGACTACTCCAGAAACAGCCAGGTCTTCAATGCTTTCATAAAGGTGAGGAATTCAGTGACATTCCTCAAGTGAAAAGGTAAATTGTTCCAATTTTTTGCGGTGCATGTAATAAAACTCCTGCTGCCCCAACTAGCTTTTTTAATTGGGGGAGCAATCACTTGTCTGGCTTCCATGGAACATAGAATCCTTCCAGGAACGTACCAATTGACCCTAAGGTTCAAATATTCAGGGCATGCCTCATTTAGGGCCTTAAAGACAGTGCAAAGGGCCTTAAACTGTGCCTGTTGTCTTATTGGGAGCCAGTGGAGACGCATAAGACCCTTTTTTACCAAGGAAAACCTGGGAGTACCCGTCAGTAACCCAGCAGCCGCATTCTGTACTATCAGGAGCCTGTTCATATATTTGTTTTGGATATTCAAATATCTTCTCGCCAACAAAGAACAGTATCCAGCTGCATGGAAAGCCATATGAGAACCCGAGGGAGGGTGGCTATACAGTTCCCTGCAGATGCCAACTTAAGGTCTTCAGGTTTCAGATTTCCACAATATCAATCCCTGGCCTTAGGAATCATAAGGCTAATTTTTCCTGCCTGAGCTATTCTCCAGAAATCATCATGCCCCGCCCCCCTCCATTTAGGACTGTGTTGTCTATCTGTACTTCAGCTTTGTCTTGGCACTCCTCATGGCAATAGTGGCTTCCTCTGTAACCTTTGGGTGCTCCCAACACCAGAAACGTTTGACTGCAGCCAGTGGGTTTTGATATACAGGCATTTGAACTGCCCAATGTTAATGAAGGGGAGTTAATTGTTGACTAACACCTAGCTCGCTATAGTCCCTAATTAGTAGTCCAGTGCCTACTGGACTGTTGGTCTTATGTGGACTGTGCCCCAACACAAGGGAATAGGAACCAAACAATGGTCTCAAGTCCCAGATATCACTTACAGACACTCCAAAGGGCTGTTTCCTTGCTAGGGTCGGAATGGGCTTTCTTTCCTGGGTGGTCTGGAGTGTCTTGCTAAGGTTCCAGATACTTTGGGCTACACACATACATAATCCAGGTACCAAAACTAAATCTCTGTAAAGCAAACAAAGTAAAATTACTCTGACAATAAGTGAAGGGCTTGGAAAACTTACATAGTGTAGAATTCCATATAAGGTGAATGAAGATTCTTATGCACATGCATGTTTCTTTATCCTCTGTCAACATTTTTTTCCAACAATTTTTTATCATTCTGGAAAAGAATTAATCCAAGCCCTGGCATAGAGTAAATCCACTATCGTTTCCAGGGTGGAAATGGGTCAGAAAGGAGTTTGGGAATGCCCTGAAACCAAAATGGTTGTGGGTGTTTCCAAACATTCATGGCAAACCACAACCTGGAACATCTACCTCCCACTCTTTTGGCCAGCCAAACAGTCATGCACACTTAAGAGAGTGCCCATCACTCTTTGCCCTGCTGGCTGTGATGACGGCTAAGCCCCACCCACCCCAAAACTGGCTTCAGCGAAATAAAATTATAATAAAATCTTGTTATCATGTTATTTTTCTTTCTTAGCACTGCTGACAATCAGTGGGGCTACGCTCCTCCGCCTGAGTGGTGGCGCTGCCGCTGAAAGAAATTTTATGCTGTTTAAGAAACAAATTGAAAACTTGGTTGCTTTTCGCTGCATTTTGAAGCTCTCTGCTCCTTTCCTGTTTGGTTGTGAGCTCCAGCACACCTTTGTGTGGGCAGCAGAGCACTTTATAAACAAAAAATAATAGTTATCTATCTGTCTATATGTCCACTGATTTAACTACCTCTCTTTCCTCTGTTTCTTTTTTCTCTTACAGATCTGAATAAGGAATCTTTTGCTCATAAAAGCTTTTGTAAATAGGCAATGAATGGAATAAATTACAGTTTTCATGGTATGTTATGTTATTTGTGGTATGTTATGTATGTATAGGATATTTTTACTACTAGTGTGACCTTTCAGCACATTTGCAGTCTAAGCTCCCTTTCTGTAGGGTCTGAAGAATTCTCACTGAGCGAAGTCCTTGGGATCTTGTGTCTTGCTGTTGAATCAGTGATTATGGTTCTGTCCAAAGTATTATTACATAATTTGTGTAGGTTAGAGGGAAAATATGATGTATCTCAACTTGTACTGGATTTTTATTTGTATTAATTGTGCGGCGTGTGGACGGTAGGACTTCACTGTTTATTTCTATAGCGGGAATGACTTTCTACTGCTCAGCTTGGAGGCTATTAGGTTGGACAACATCATTTTTCACTAAAACAATCTTAATGTAATGTTGTTAAAAAGTGCATGTAGCATGGTTATGCTAACTTTTTTTTAATGGTTCTGAGTAAGCTGGTCCACCGAATGATGTGTGATGTTGAGATGGCAATGCTCTGGTGGTCTGTTATTTAAATTACAGTGCTGTGAGGTCTATTGTGTTTTGTTGGGCTGGAGCGAATGTTACAATTTAAATAAGTGGCATAGGGCAAAATATCATGCACTGTTAGATAGTAAGTGGTATCTTTGACATGGGGAGTCATTCAAGGAATGGGGGGTCGCGCAATAAAAGATTATATTAAAAAAATAAAATAAACTTACCTAGCTGCTAGGTCCCGTGTTTCTGCTCCTGCTCTCCTTCTGGAACTTGAGGAACAGGAAGCAGGCCCCACTGTTCAATCACAATGCTGCAGTGCAGCTTTGTGATTGGTAAGCACCCAGGCTCCCCTGACCAATCACAATGCTGCAGTGCAGCCTTGTGATTGGTTTTGAGCATCCTGGTTCGATGCTCAACCAGGGCCTGGGGCCTGGGCTTGTTCTCCACGCAGGCTGTAATGCAGCCTGCAAGGAGAACCGGGAAAGTGTGCATGACTGGTTTGGGCGGCCCGAGAGCGCCAACCAAACAGTCATTGCGCACTTGGGAGTGGCCAAACCACTCCTCTCCTGCTCTTCTCCGAGAGCAGAGCAGCGCCACCCATGATAATAACTATAATTTATTATCATTTTATGTTTCTTCTTCCTCGCACTGCTTAAAAGCTGTGGGGTGACGCTCCTCCGCTATAGCGGAAGAGCCACCACTGAACCTACTTTTTTTCTTCTTAACATATTCATCCAAACCGTCTTTTCACTGTTAGGTATTTTTACTGTTCTTTATTATACCAGCCCTCTGAATGCTGTTCTGCTGGCTATCCGCATCAGAATTCTCCAGTTCACTTCATCACCTCTCTCTCGTGCTCCACTTGTATGACCTCATTACCCCTCCCACTAACTGCAGTGATTCAGCCATTTTGACTCCCTGCTTGCCTCTACTACCCATTTTAATTCCTATCACTTCCAACTGTACAAGGTCAGTAAAATGCGTTCTTTTATTTATTACCCTTTGTCGTTAATCTCTCCTATTCCTTCATCTCCGATGCTGTTTTCCCAATGTGTGCACTGTCTGCCTCAGTACCAACCGTGCTGTTTTCCTTGCATCCGAAACATTGTGGTCCGTCTTCTCTTTCAACTTTCGTTTGCTTCACAATCTAAATAACAACCACTTTCCCTAGCTGGCTCCCGATTACCTTCAATTTCAAATGTATTCCGCACAATTTCTTTAAATATGTTTCTTGTTTCGTTCCTCCCTACGGGTTTATAGGTGAGGTACAGAAACAGGCTGCTCAGTCTGCACACGTCTTCTATAACCTGCCCTAGGGTCAAGGGAACAGCAAGCAACACAGACTGGGATGCCCGTTGTAAAAGATGTCACCAGTAAACTGAAAGGTGATATGAGTATGTAGTGATTGAAAGGGAATAATAAAAGTGTAGGTGCTGTCCGAGAGTGTCTGAGTGCTGCTGAGAAGTGCTGGAACACTCCTATTAAAGGTATTCAACCTCCACTGGGAAGTGCGGGTGTGAAATTAATTCATGTAATTCTTTCCAAAGTAGTTTTACATTATTTTTAAGGACGTTGACATACAAAATATTACTGTGTCGTATTAAGTGTTCATTTCGCAATGAATCCGGAATACACATCCATGAAATGTTCATCTGGCCATTCCATAAAGCTACAACCAGCGTATAACATGGGCACACATTCTATATGCCCCCAGAGTAAGACATGAGAGCGGATGCAGGCCCGCTGCATCTTGAGATATTCGATGGAGGCACCACTAAGACTGGCTTATGACTTTAGGACGTCACACCAGTCTGTCAATCAATCAATGAGCGAATCATGTAATCAGTGAATCAGCCACACAGCCAAACAGCTAATCAGTGAATCAATCAACCAATGAGTAAGTCAACCAATCTGTCACTGAGCCGTCATCTGAAGTGACATTCTGTACCTTTTAAAGAAATGCCTCAGGAATTGGACAACTTGACTCAATGGAGTGGATGAATGAGTTCTGCCTGAGTGACAGCGGTAAAAAAAAGTGGATGGTTGACTATGGCGAGTGAGATAATTCAGTGCTTCAGACCTTGTTCTGCTATACTTACGTATTTATTTATCTATTTATGTACTTGAGCA
Organism: Lissotriton helveticus; assembly: GCF_964261635.1. Lineage (NCBI taxonomy): Eukaryota > Metazoa > Chordata > Amphibia > Caudata > Salamandridae > Lissotriton > Lissotriton helveticus. The sequence continues at coordinate 764,102,095 of NC_136071.1, read as the reverse complement.
TTTTATATACCACTTCAGCGCTCAATTTGAGCCAGTGGTTGCTGGTGAAGGCCACCCGTACTCATTATTGGGGACCGGCACTTATTTTTCTCCATCGGACATTTACTTAGAAAGAGAACAACATACTGAAAGACAGGGGAAGAGAAAGACGGAAAAACCGTCACGAAGGGAGAAAGCAGGAACCTGTAAGAGTGGCATAAAGGGGCAAGGAGTGTATGGTAGTGAAGTAAAGAGGCACCATGTGTGAATAAAGACTCCACAGCCTTGGTACTGGGCAGGACAACATTTAATAGCACCGGCCATGGGCTACTGAGCAGAACTTTGGACAGCGGCACTTATTATTTTACAGATTAAGCACTGTACCACTTTATATCCATGGCATGTTTTCAGTAGTTATAATTTGACAAAAGAGGAACAGTATTTATGTTGATTTCAGCAAAAATTAAGTTCCTAGCAATTAATACATTTACATTTAATTACCCATGTTGCAGTTCATGTTTACTTTTGCACATGTGTTCCATTACCAGGAATCTATATGTTTGTAATTGTTCTGATGTCTATTTGCTGATTGTGATGGTGGGTGATTTGTCCAGGTTTCTTGTGTGAGGTATTACAAAGATATTGCATGGTGTAGGGTAGACACAGAGACTTGTGGGATGACCTTTGGTGGTATTGTGGAGAGCAGCTTGATCCTTAAGGCAGGTCGTTGAAGGATTTGTGAGAAAAAAAATGCCATTGTAATTTTAGTAGATTTCAACCAGTCCTGGTTTATTTGGGAAACAAAGAGAAAACTATTTTATATAACCTCATAAGCATTTTCAGTCACACAAACTAACAATTTTTTTTGTTGCTTTAAATGCCTGAACATTTTTAGACTTTTTAAATGTGGCATTATGCTCTTTCTCACTATGTCACACAATTGTGTTTTTATGCAAACCCCTGAGCAATGTGCCAGGTGGAGGACAGCTCATCATGTTGCAGTTGGATGTCAAATGCTTTTGGTTATTATTTTCAAAGATCACCAGCCTCCATTGTACTGCATTGTAATGTAACATTTGCATAGCGCTTACTGGTCCACCGAGGGACACTGAGGCACTTATCCACAATGGTAATATTAAGTGTTTCAATGTCATCCATGTTGCCCACAGAAATTTGCTTATCATATTATAGTATGCAGTGCTTGGGTGTGCTGGATGATGAAGTAAGAAAGGTGTGGATGTTTTTTATAGCTTAGTACATGCTGGCAGCCCTGGCTTTCTATATAGATTCCTTTACTGTGTTGGTCGTTTTTTTGTTTATGTTTTCAATCCCAATTCCTATGTTGACTGTAGCATGAGGTGTCAAATCTGAGATGTTATGGATCCAGAGGAGGAAGCCAGTATATAGTAAGAGGGATCAGGAATCAGAGATCTACCTGAATAGACTGTGTGACAGTCCCCTTTTACAATGCAATTTCGAGAGCTCTTCTGCTTTTTGGCTAGGTTTACGCTATATAAATACCACATACATACATACATACATACATACTTACATACATACAAACATACCTACTTACATACATACATAAATGCATACATAAATACATACATACATTTTGTTGCCATTATAAGACATCAAGATATAAGATTTGGCAAGATACCCTGCATTATAAGCAACATTTTTATAATTACAGAGTATGTGATTATTGGGACCTGCAGGGTGACCAGCAATTTGTGGACAATCTCTTTGGGCTGTCTGGTTAGTACCGAGTGACTAAGTGGACTTGCATAGCCTGTATCTGTACCCTCCAAATGTTATTCAAGTTTCCCAGGTCCTTTCATACTCTTCTGCTGATAAATATGGGATCAGGCAGTTGATTGTGAGGTACTGGGTTTTTCAGAACCGGTACTGAACCGGCAACCCAGCGGTGCCAGGGTACACCCAAAGACCTCTGGTTCCTTCCTGATTCAGACCACAGAAACTCAGAGTCTTCTAGGTGAAGTCAAGGATCGATTTTATTGGCTGCAACCAAGAAACAAGCATCCTAGAAGTACAACACACGGGATGTATATTCTCAGGAGACTGCTCAACTTCACAAAGTCAGGCTTCTCTTTTTATACGAAATATTTTGCTTTAGGCAAACATTCTTCGAATTTACAGTATACTATTCACATTTCTCTGTTACAAAGGAAAAGCAGAGTCATGATGACATGTCCATATTTCACTTCGTCCAGCCCACAACAAATCACCCGGCAAGGCCCAACATTTCATCAGATATCGGTGGACCCCCAATAAAAACGGGCACCTCCCCATCATAAAGCAAGTGAGAGAAAAGAGCAGGGGCAGGTGTGAGCAAGATTTGGCTGGGTGTGTGTGTGCTGAAAAGGTTTTATGGCCTGTTGAGCCTTGATGCTATCTCATTTGGCCACTGGGAGAGGAACTGACCTAACAGGTTCGGCCTGGGGCAATGGTTCCAACTTGCACAGGTCATAGGAAAGTCGATTAAGGTGTACGTGTCCTTTTGGAATCGAATCTGGCTGGATTAAAGCCTATGTAAAGGGCAACTCACAAAATGGCTGCCACATACAAAATGGAAACCAAGGGTTCAGAACGTAAATGACGATTTCGAGGTGAAATCCTCACTCGAAATTGACGAAAATGTTTGTACATAGTGTACTAGCCATTCTCGGTCTTTTGATACCAAATTCGTCATGTTTCGACGAAGTTTAATTCTCGAGTCCAGAATTATTACACGAGTCCAGAATTTTCAGAACCACAATCCCTCCTTTTGCCCTTACATAGGCAATTAATCTATCCTCATGCTAATCTGAGTCCAGATCTATATTCCTAAAGTCATTGAGATGTTGCTGTAACATCATTCTAGTACTTAGTTCGTCTCTTGATACAGGCTTCCTTACACATGATGTGACACAGAGGCCACATATCGCAGGAGCACACTGCACGCACAGACAGAACAGGAAAAGAATGGCTAAGACCATCCCAATGACCATCAGAATTTTCCATCCCCAAGCGGATATCAGTTCCCAGAACCATCCCATCAAAGACCAATCTCCTTTATCCACATGAATAGATTCGGAAATCTTATGCAGTTTAGAGATGGCCTGGTACACTGTTGGAGCGTTATCTGGAATGAAAACACAGCAACTCGATTGGATCAATCTACATACCCCACCTCGGTCTGCAAGTATGACATCTAATGCAACCCTGTTCTGAAGGGTCATAAGTCGATCCGACTGGAGCTCAGCAGTCAAGTTACTAAGGGCACCAGCAGTTTCTATTACGGTGGACTCAACTACCCTTGTCAATTGCCTTATGTTCCTGCTGTTAGCCATGGATCCCCAGAACGGCAGAAAACCCTTTGCAAAGTCCCCAAATTCTTGACCTGCAGTGTCTTCTTCGCTCAAGACACCTCTAACTACCCTTGTCTTGTGGTAATCTGCCGCTGCTGTGTAGGTGGGAGGCAACAGGAATGAAACAAAACATGAGCCCGAAAAGTCAGGGGGCAACCATGTATAGGCTCTATCATGGCAGATGAAATAGGTACCCTTAGCTGCTAAAAACGAAGGGGAAGTCTGGGCTGCAAAAACATACGTTTTAGTGCAGATACTCTTCCCTAACTGAGCTCTGGGATTCGTGCCATTACCTTGCAGACACAGATGACCCTGATGGGGTACAATCCAAATCGGGGAAGATCTCTTAGCTTGCTGTTTCTCACTCAGAGTAGCTCCATATCCGGTTATGTTCCATCCTATGTATACTAGTGTCTCATCTCTCGGGATAGTCTCATAAGAAATACCTTCCTTAATCATGTCTACTATACCCTTAACTAGAGCACTATTTTTAGGATTGTCTGTTACAGAACGTAGGGGGTAGACTTCATGTGCGTATATGAACATTGCTCTGTATGCCCACACAGAACCATTGTGGCTGAAAGGCAGGACCAGATAAGGGATACCTTTATCCGTTGTGTGAGGCATAAGACCGCACACCCAACAGTTAGTCGTGTTCATTACAAGTTGGTGTTGGTGCAAGAGCTGAACAAAGGAGTTATTAATAAACTCTAGTCTCCTAGCTGATTCGTGTTCAGGAAGGGGTTGAAAAGAGTGTGGGGAAACAGTAGAAGGAGGAGGTATAGGCGATGTAGTGGGTGCAAATGTTACTCGAAAAGAGAATAACACATAACTTATTAAAAATATCATCACACTGAATAGCATACAAATGCACAATATCAAAAAGCTTTTCTTTGTCATTATATTACAAATCTTATGTTTAAAGTTCATCTCCTTGGCAGGTCTCTCCATCTCGAGAAACTCCATCCTCTCTAAAGTGCTGCCCGCGATGGGAGGTTGATTCTGCTAAGGAATGCTTCTGTCAGTCCAGGGCAACTCCCTTAGACCAACCAGAACTGCCGACCTAACGTCGTCAGCTGCACCCCAAAGACTTTGGCCAATCGCGGCCCTAGCAGCGGAACCCGGATGGCGGTTCGAAAAACAAAAATGAGCAAGTTCCTTAGATGGGAGAGCTGCACTGCAAAAAAATAGCAGGGGGAAGGAAAAAAAAGGTTTATTTGTCCATAGGTCTCAGTCTCAAATTGTAACGTTTTCTTCCAGGTACTGTTTGATCCTGGAACAAAAGTTCAGGCTCTGTAGTGTTCAACCGCTTTGATGGTGATGCTGCTGGTTGCAAAATATTGTCACTCTCTTGTTCAGTCAGTGTTCCTTTTACCCGTGCATCACTGAAAGGTAGGAAACGTGGCACGGTTTCAGTTTCTGAGTCGCCGACACCCTCCTGGACCCACTGGTCATACGGCAGAGGTAAAGGGATCCTTTTACAGTGGACCCCGTGGATCCAGTGCTTCTTCCCTTCCACTCGAACTGCCGATCTTGTGGAAAGAAGGACGAGGTGCAGTCCGGTCCACCTGGGCTGGTCGTTTTTGGTTCTCTGGAAGTTCTTGACAAGGACCCAGGAACCAGGGTCGATTGCGTGACCTGGAGTCTCGGAGACCGGAGGCACGGTGTCGTGAACCTGTTGATGCAAAACACGCAATTTAGCCGTCAATTCATACAGATAATCAAGCAAAACAGGGTGTTCGATCTCGCTGAACTTGGTGGGTCTAGGCACTCCCCATATATTGGCCGGGCGTCCAAAAACTATCTCATAGGGACTAAGTTTCACTCGCGAATGCACAGTCATTCTGGTGGACAGGAGTGCTAGGGGTAGAGCGTCAGGCCATTTAAGACCCCTGCTCGCTTGAATTTTGGCCAGTTTTAACTTAAGCGTGCCATTGTAACATTCTACTAATCCAGCTGATTGGGGGTGATTTGCAGCGTGGAACTTTTGTTGGATACCTAGCCCTTCACACACTCTCTTCATCACACGACCCACAAATTCACTTCCATTATCACTCCAGACCATTCTAGGCATTCCAAACCTGGGGAAGTACTGTGACTTATCCTTTGGACCTCACATCTCGTCCACTGTTGGGAAATGCTTCGGCATCTTACGGATGTTGAGGAAATTTCTTCCTCTACTATCACTCAACCACAGGAAGACAGTCGTTCAGGCACTAATCGGGTCGCGACTGGACTACGCAAACGCTCTCTTTGTGGGTCTACCGAAATATCTTACGACCCGTTTGCAAGTGGTCCAAAATTCGGCAGCCCGTGCCATCTTTGGACTCCCGAGGAGAGCTGGTGCCACTGCCTTACTGAACACCCTTCATTGGCTACCTATCTCCAAGAGAGTCCTTTTTAAATGCCTGACAGTGGCCTTTAAGGCCCTTCATGGTATTGGCCCCAAATATCTTGGGAAACGTTTTTCCAGGTATGTGCCAAGCAGGACTCTCAGGTCATCGGGTGTGTCCTTGTTGACTGTCCCTGTAATTCGCCGTGCTCGTCAGGGAGGCCGATCCTTCCGCTATCTGACATCCAAGGCATGGAACGAATTACCATTGTCCTTGAGATCGGCCCCTTGTCTCTTTGCTTTCAGAAAGGACCTGAAGACATGGCTTTTTAGGTAACAGTTCCTTTCTCTCTTCCTTTTGTTGTGTGGTTGCTTTTTGCTGTTCCTTTCTTTGCTAAAGCGCCGGGATGCTCCTCTGGAGTTGCCGTGCGCTATAAAAGAATTAAAGTAACATAACATAAAATAACATACTCTTTCACAAGGGCTTTGGCTGTGGATAAGGCAGTATTGTCTTTTAGGGGGTATGCTTCTATCCACCTTGAGAAGGCACAAACAACAACGAGTACGTATTTTAAATTGTTGCACCTCTCCATGTGAATGAAATCTAGCTGCAAAACCTCGAACGGATACGTAGGAGGTGCAAAATGACCAGCTGGAGTTGGGGTTCCCCTACCAGGATTGTGTTTCAGACACACCATGCAATTCTTGACGACATTCTCTGCACACTTGGGAATTCCTGAATTTTGCCATACTGGAGCCAACAACTTACAAATCCCTTTCACACTGATGTGAGCCATTCCATGAGCCATTGTAACCACTGCAAGCACATATGCATCGGGTAACAACCATCTCTGATGCTCTGACAATTAAATCCAACAGCCATTTGCATCCATTCTACCCGTACTTTCTCTCCACATGCTCAATTCTTTCTCTGTGGCTTCAGCTTGAATAGACTTCACACTCTTATCGTGTCCTCACACATTCCAACATCACCAACCCATCTTGCAGGGCCTGCAACATACATTCGGCTCATCACATTCCTTGCAGTTTCTTTCGCGATTTCGTCAGCAAATGCATTTCCATGACCAACATCATCAGTCACCTTCTTGTGAGCACTACATTTCACAATCGCCACTTGCAGAGGCACGGTCAGTGATTCAAGAAGCTCATTCACCAACTGACCATGCTGAATCTTAGCTCCATGCGAAGTCAGGAACCCACGTTCTTTCCACAATCGTCCAAAACTATGAGCCACACCAAATGCATACTGGCTATCGGTATAGATGGTCACTTTCATTCCTTTAGACAACACACATGCTCTGGTAAGTGCAATCAATTCTGCTGCTTGAGCTGAATTATGTGGAATACGTGCAGCTTCAACAATTGTATGCAAAGTTGTGACAGCATATGCTGCAGTCATGTCACCATTCGGGAGCTTGAAGCATGAACCATCCACCCACAATGTACCATCACATTCAGCAAGAGGAGTATCGTAGAGATCTACTCTCCCTTTCGTTTCTTCTTCTGTTCTAAGAAAACAATTATGCTGTTCTGAAGCATCTAATTCCTCTACAATTGGCAACAACGTAGCTAGGTTTAAAGTGTTGCACCTTTTTATGTGCACATGACTAGCTAACAATGTTAATTCGTAACCTGACAATCGAGCACTAGTTAAGTGCTGTGTCTTGGTTCTATTTAACAACGTGTCTACCGCATGTGGGACCATCACGACTAGTGTATTGTTCATTACTAGACCAGCAGACTGTCGAATAGAAACAGCTGCTGCCGCTGTGGCTCTTAAACAACTTGTCAACGCTCTAGCTACTGGATCCAAAGTCGACGAAAAATATGCACATGGACGGTGTTTGTCCCCAAACAACTGAGTCAAAACCGACAATGCACAACCTTCCTTCTCATGGACATATAATGTTAAGGGCTTACTGTAGTCGGGGGTACCTAACACAGGAGCCGAACATAATGCTGTGCGCAATTCAGAAAAACTTTTCTGACACTCTTCAGACCAAGGAATAGGATAGGGGGTGTTTTTACACGTTAATGCCACCAAAGGTTTGGCTAAGAACGAAAAATTTGGTATCCATTGTCTACAGTACGATGTAATGCCCAAGAAAGCACACACTTCTCTCTGTGTTCTTGGCGCACTCAATTTCGCTGATGCGTTATTCTGCTGATCAAACCTATTCATCGAATTTTGAGGTGGAAGAGACTGTGTGTTCTGGGGGAAATTTCCACGTTCTCTACCTCTAGACGCTTGCTGAACACCTCGACCTCTTACACCAGAAGCACCATTTGCACGCTGTAATAAAATAGGACAACTATACTTGAAATGACCCTCTTCCTTACAATATGAACACTGATTGGGGCCTACTGGTACACGGGGTTGAGTATACTCGACTCTTTGCGAGTTCCTCTGATACTGTTGAGGCTGCTGATAATTATTTTGATAGTTACTCTGACCACTATTATTTTGACCACCACTATTCTGGCCACCACCACCACGTGGCGGATATGCTTGTTGTAACAAAACCTTCGTTTTCAGCTCCTTAGTTTTCTTTTCTGCTCTATCTTTCTCGTCTTTGTCTCTATTTTCGTAAAATTGTGCAGTAGCCAATATCTGTGCTGAAGAGGAAACTGCCCAAGAACTCTCTGAATCTTTTAACTTTTTACACAACTCGGGAAGCAGATTGTGCACGAATTTATCTACGAACAAACGCTGACCACCTTCTGTGCTCATATCTTGACCACTGTGGTCGACAAATGTCTCTTCAAACCTGGTGAAGAAATCTGACACTGTTTCATCTTTCTTCTGCTTACATGCAGACAACTTATCCCAATTTGCACGTATTGCAGGCATTATCGTTTTCATGTAATCAATTATTTTACCAGGAAGTTCAGCTACTAAAGACTCAGGCTTAGCACCACCAACTTGTCGGGCATCTGCAGCAGCAATATTAGCCCATCAGTCACCTAACTCCTGATCATGATCTGTATGACGAATCTTACCCCATAAAGGCTGTGGAACAACATTCCCAAATAACATATCGATATCGGCTAAATTCATGATACATGACCCTGCAGTCTGTGACAACTCTTTGTAATACCCTGCGGGATTTTTACGGGGATCAGGTAATGTTTGTTTAAGGGCTAAAACTTCAGCTCGCCTCCATGGGACATGTACCCACACACGCTGGAAATGTGGCAGAATAGGTGGGTGAGCATTTGCATCACCCTCTCTCCATTGTGGGGGAACTTCTCTCATGGGGTATTGTCGTGCCTTTTTCCTACCATGCTCAAATAGCGACTGAGAAGGGCCCCCCTTACTCCGATATGAGAGCAATATCTCAACCACTCTCTTGACATCGCGCCTACAATCATGCCCTCTGCGAAATTGAACCGCACACGACACAACTCTTGTGGGTTGTATTCCAGATCATTGTCTTCAAAATCCTCACAGAGAAAAACACACATTTGTTCAAAAACATATCTCTGCGTCGGTGCTTCCCATTGACGGAAGACTTCCATGACAGACTCTACATCATACCTTACAGTGTCCATAACCCATTTATGCGCTAAACGATTCAGTGAATCTCTCTCTTGATAGTCAGGCAGTTGACTTCGCAACTGTCTTCGTCCCATGTTAGGGGTCATAGTAGGCGACCCGAAAAGAGGTGAGAAAATATTAGTAACAGTGTTGGCCATTCTCTGCCGAACGGAAGGAGAAACTGAAGGAAGAACGGGTGGAAAAACAGGGTGAGATAAGGCAGGGGCAGAGACAATAGCAGAGGAAGCATCAGGAGAAATAGAAGGTGCGCTAGGCAAAGTCGTAGAAAGCACAGGTGAAGCAGATGTGGTCGGTGGGCCTGGAGGAGGCTGCACCGAAGGAGCAGGAGCCAGCTGAAGAACAGCTGGTGGGTGCTGTGGAGGAACAGGAGGCACAGGTTGCACAACTAAAGGTTGCGGAGGTGCCGTGGCATTTTGCGCATAGGGGGGTGGCGAACTTAATTAATGCGACATTAAGGGATCTTTTTCAAACCCTTTTGCTGCATCTTGCTGAGGAGGTGGCAAAACTGGATAGCATTTATCTATTACCATTTTACGTTGCCTGTGCAACTGCTCACTCATCTGTTCTTCTTCATTGTCTTTAAACTGCATAGCAGCTTGTATTACCGAAATACCCCCTTCTCTCTTATTTTTCTTCGCTAATTTAATTTCCTTCTGTTTGGCTTCCTTACGCCATAGGCGGAAAGAGTCAAACATCGCCGGCCGGGCTTTCTTCTTGAAAAGTTTAACTTCGAGGTTATCTAAGATCTCTGTATCAAAGCTACCATATTGGGGCCATTTTAAAACACCATCTTTTCTGGTGTATTTGATCCACACTTCGTTATATGTGATGGGGCCTACTCCATGTTTTACATATAATTCGTAAGTTGGAGTTCCAACCGGAGGAACCGGACATGAGTCCTCCAATCGGGAGTCCCTATTATTACAACCAAGACAAAACAAATTTCCAAGTCTAAGACCAGGCATCTTCGCTCTCTAGTCTAGCTCCAAACTTCAAAGGATTATCGATTACGATATTTCTCGTGAATACACGAGTCCTTCGGCTTTGGCACTTGCAAGTTCCAACTTAAAACCAACTAAGGACTGGGAGACGCCCCACTTATACTTAACTGAGATATCGATGACGTCACCAGAAGACTCGTCTTAGTGTTTCGCTCTACCAAACTTCAAGGGTCCAAATCAGGGCGATAGCCAGGGCAGCAGTCCTTTATAGCCGTCGGGAAGCGGAGAACCTCGCAGCAAAGACTTTCAGACCACGTCGACATGCAGGGGTCGATGAAGTGGTTGGCCGTCCTCCAGAATTTTCACACGAAGCTCCTCACGAACCTCTGGCTGGTCTGGTATCACTGGTATCGCCCCAAACGTTGGGCGCCAACTGAGGTACTGGGTTTTTCAGAACCGGTACTGAACCGGCAACCCAGCGGTGCCAGGGTACACCCAAAGACCTCAGGTTCCTTCCTGATTCAGACCACAGAAACTCAGAGTCTTCTAGGTGAAGTCAAGGATCGATTTTATTGGCTGCAACCAAGAAACAAGCGTCCTAGAAGTACAACACACGGGATGTATATTCTCAGGAGACTGCTCAACTTCACAAAGTCAGGCTTCTCTTTTTATACGAAATATTGTGCTTCAGGCAAACATTCTTCGAATTTACAGTATACTATTCACATTTCTCTGTTACAAAGGAAAAGCAGAGTCATGATGACATGTCCATATTTCACTTCGTCCAGCCCACAACAAATCACCCGGCAAGGTCCAACATTTCATCAGATATCGGTGGACCCCCAATAAAAACGGGCACCTCCCCATCATAAAGCAAGTGAGAGAAAAGAGCAGGGGCAGGTGTGAGCAAGATTCGGCTGGGTGTGTGTGTGCTGAAAAGGTTTTATGGCCTGTTGAGACTTGATGCTATCTCATTCGGCCACTGGGAGAGGAACTGACCTAACAGGTTCGGCCTGGGGCAATGGTTCCAACTTGCACAGGTCATAGGAAAGTCGATTAAGGTGTACGTGTCCTTTTGGAATCGAATCTGGCTGGATTAAAGCCTATATAAAGGGAAACTCACAAAATGGCTGCCACATACAAAATGGAAACCAAGGGTTCAGAACGAAAATGACAATTTCGAGGTGAAATCGTCACTCGAAATTGACGAAAATGTTTGCACATAGTGTACTAGCCATTCTCGGTCTTTTGATACCAAATTCGTCATGTTTCGACGAAGTTTCTCGAGTCCAGAATTATTACACGAGTCCAGAATTTTCAGAACCACAATTGGCATGTGATGTCATGTGGTGACTGAATCCGGGAGAACCATCAGTAAGACTGTAATTCTTGTCCTCCATCTTCTGGATAAAGGTAGATGATAGGGGAGGTATTGTTTTCTACTTTTCTTGTGCCTGTCATGTTGGTGTGGGGTGCTGATTGGGATTGTTCCAAATCTCTGGACTGTTGCAGTTATATAAATAACCTTCATGTTTTCACCGTTCTTCTAAACTTGAAATTATCCTGGATGCTTTCAATCTTGTCTTTCAATGAGTTTGAGAGCTTGGCTACTTACAACGAGCAATCAAAAAATTGGTAGTAGCGTTCCCTAAAAGGGAAAAACCACACATCAAAAACAGGATAATTTGACAAATAACAAGTACAAGCGTGGAAAGTGTCAAGTTAAGTCAAGTCATTGTTTATTGTTTGATTAATTAAAATCATTACAATTCCCCCCCAATGTAAATAATAAACATAGAAAAAATGTCATTACATTCCCAATTTAAAATGCACCTGATTTTAACACAAAACCGTAATTAATTTACAAGAATACAAATGCTTTTCGTTAAAACTCATGTGTAGGTGTACCTACTCACAAAGTCGTTCTCCTAGCTTAAAACCCTTGTTGCTCTTTAACATATTTGGTGTAGTCCCTCCCAGTCTCCTGAATAGAAAGCACAAGAGACGGGCTATCAGTTAAGCGGCACATTACAACACCGGTAGGGGCTACGCTTTAAAACTTAGAACAGCATAATTAAAAGTATATGGACCCCCTAAGAAGGACGATTATTTTAATGAAGCCCCAATGATCAAAACTATAATATTCTAGACTGTCTTTTTGAGGCCTACAGCTGAGCAGGGTCGTTTTATGGATGAGCATTCTGTCCCCTTAATAATATGATAAATCAACTGTTGCATGGTGGCATGGATCCAGCTTATTTTGTTTGCTCACCATCGGCTTGCCGTAAAAGTCTGCTAACCATTGCCATATATTTGACCCCCCGGCAGGCCAGAATGATGGACGTACCCTCCAACCAGCATATCACCGCTTGCCTGCTTGAACGAATGTTCAGATCGTTGAAGATGAATTTTAAATGCTGTCTCCTCTGGTCCAGGACTGCTGGACAAGCACATATTAAGTGGGTTAAGGATTCTAATTTAAAACCACATAATCGATAATTCGCAGATTGAAATGACTTTTTCCATGATGAATGTAGGTCTTTTGAGTCGTACACACCCAATCGAAAGTGTATAAAGCTCTTTTTTAACTGCAAGCTGAAGTGGGCAGATAAATATGCTTGTGGCCTTCGGGTTCTATACGAGTTAATGATTGTCCACCCGTGCCGGCGTTTAGTAATTGCTTTTTTGTCTGCCAGCAAGGATTTCTTTTTAGCTGCGGCGTTTGCAGCTTTGCAGAAACCTACTCTATCGTCCCCGTTTTCCCATACTGTTTGTAGTTCCAGCTCGGCCAGAGATGTTCTCAGGAAGCTTCCCCAAGAGTTTGGTGTTTCAAGGTTCATCTGGTGCTTGATTCCGTCCCAGCATAATCTATTCAGGGTGTCTGGGTTAGAGGAGCGGAATTTGTGACAAAGTTTAACAAATCCGCTCATTCCCTGGAATTTCTGGTGCTGGAGGCCGAATTCCAGTCGGGCCTGAGAAGGGGAAGCGCATTTTGGCAGGTCAAAAACGGCCTTGTAAATCCTTGTCTGAAGCTCGTTCAATATGTCCGCTTCCTTACCTCACCATGCGACCGAACTGTACGACAGGCTCGGCTGGGTTTGTGCTGCCATGACTTTTAACAGATGAAAGTAATTCGGGCAGTCCAATGATTGAGCTTTAGCTTTTAGTGCCAATTTGTGTTTTTTATAAGATGCGCCCTGCCCTGCCCCTTTGGCCGACCATTTAAACTTGTTTTTTTTTTGGATCCACTAAGCGAACAATTTTTTTTTTTTGTTTAGCTCCCGTTGTTCCTGATCCAAGTAGGTTGCTAGATTGTTTATTGATCTCTGTAAGCCAATAGGGGTTTGGCTCAACAAAACAATGTCATCTGCGTATTGTAAGATGGCAACTGACTAATTGGCCATGTTTGGCGGATGGCAATCGGGTTTTTCAATATATGATGCAATGTCTGATAGAAGCAAGTTAAATAGGCTGGGAGCTAAAACGCAGGCTTTTTTCAAGCCTTGTTGCGTTTGGATGCTTGGGGTTGTGCTGTGCCCATCTCCCAGCTTTACTCTTGCCCAGGTATCCGTGTGTAGGGAAATTATAGCGTTGAGCATTGCTCTTGGCAAACCCCAAACATTAAGTTTCTTCCAGAGATGACTCCTGCTTACACGGTCAAAGGCAGATTTGATATCCACAAAACATGCGAATAGCCGGGATTTCTTTTTTTTGCACTTTTTCGATTAAAAGTGCTAAAATGGCCAGGTTGGTTGAGGGGCCCATCCCTTGTTTAAAACCCGTCTGGAATTTGGGGATTATATTCTTCTCCTCCATCCAGTTTTGAAGCTGGGCTAGCAGACAAGAAGCATAGAGCTTAGCCTCTACGTCTATCAATGAGATCAATCTGTAATTTCCCGGCTTACGGTGGTCTCCCTTTTTAAATATGGGGTGGATAATATTCCCCTTCCAGGAAGCCGGGACGCTGGTCTTTATATAGATCTCGTTGAAGGAGGGGAGTGAGATGGAAGGACCAAAAATATGGGTCGTTCTTAAAGATAGCATTAGGAAGGCCATTTGGACCTGCCGCTCCCTCAGTCTTGAGTTTTAATATGTAACCTCTTAGTTCCTTTGTGTTGGTCAGGTTGTCCGGCTCCTAGCTGAGTGTCTCTGATCGTATTACTCTGCCTTCCACGTATGCCGGGGCGGGTTCTTCCTGCTCGAGATGCCGCCCACAAGGCCTTTCTGCGAGACCCGTTACTGTATTACTGTACAGGGATTGCACGTGGTGAATCCACGTTTCTTCTCCGATTCCCGCTTCTTGCTGTAATGTTGGGCCAGTTGACAATTTGTTTATTACGCCCCAGAAGTCGCTGCTGTTGGACTTTTTGCTTGCGGTCAGTAATTGTATCCAGATGGTCCCCTTGTATGCTGTTTTCGCGCTCCTCAGGTTCCTCCTGTAATTGCTCCTCAGTTCGCACAGCTTCCGTTTTTCAGTTTTTCTGCCCATTTTTGCTGATCGTGATTGTAATCGCAGATCTCTTGCAATCCCTCTTTTTTGTTCTCTTAGTTCATGGTTGAACCAGGGATCTCTTTTGGCCGCCATTCTTGAAGTGCGACCCAATGTGGCTGGGAATTTTTGGACTAATAACTGGGCCAGCTGTTCCCAGATTTTGACACGATCGTCTTCTGCTTGTGGGCCCTGTTTGCCCAAGAATTCCCTGCCTATCTCCTGTATGAGTTGAGGCGCCACTCCCCGCCATTTTAATTTTCGAAGGTTGAACTTTTCAGGGTATTGCATGATGGACTTAATTTTTTGGGCAGGGTTTACTTTGATGTTCATTCTTAAGATGAGAGGGAGATGATCACTTTCAACTCGTGGGGTGGTTTTGAAAGTGTCCATTTGTGAGAGCAAATTGTTGCTAATGATGGTAAAGTCTATCGTTGAGAAAACTTCTCCACTCAAATATGTGGCATCCGCTGGAATGTCTCCCGGAGTTTTACCGTTCAGGATTGTCAGGCCGAGAGATTCTAGTTTGTTCACTAATGTTCCCACTCCCTGATTATACTGCCTTTTACTGTCGTGCAGAGTACTGGCTATAAGGTTGTAATTGAAGTCGCCTGAAATAACTATTTCACAGTACTAATGACTTCTCTGCATTGATTTTATTAGATTTGTTAGAATTATATATTTTCCTTTCTGCTTTTTTCTTTCGGGGTATATATAGACATTGATTAATAAAAGTTGCCATTTTGCTTCATCGGACGAGTATTTACCGCTTAATTTGGTCACTTGGACCCAGTTAACCCCAAGTCCAGTTCTTCTGTTGACCAGTCCAGTTTTTGTGTAACATATGTTGAGAGGCCCCCCCTTGGGTGCCCAAAACTTGAAAATCTTTCAGCCAGGGAGTGATGTTCTATGAATCCAGGGATTGAAATTGGAATCAAGTTCCGGGTTTCCAGGAGCAGGATTATGTCTTGTTGGGTGAAGAACAATAAAGTTTCATGGTCCTGCCCCATGTCTTTAAATCCATGGACATTCCATGAGCAGAGCGTGATGTTAGCTGGACGCGGTTCTTCCATATCAGGGGCCGGCCTCTTTTCTCCTGGTATACTTTTCTTATCTTCATTAGGTATGTGTATTATTTAGTATTTTAGGCACCCAAGACCAATCCCTAAGTTCCTGTGATCTGCCCTCCAAGTTTCCAGGGCTTTCCATTGTGTTATGCCTGTTCTCATTGGAAGGCATAGCGGGAGAGTTGGAACGTTCATCGCGTACGCATGTGTTATGGCTTTTCCCCGATCTATCCCCCTCTTTTAGATTATTAAGGAGGGGAAGCAGGTACCTTGGGCGTTTGTGAAGCTTCAGCACGATTCCCCGGACTCCGAACCTTGCACTCATTGAGTATATTTTATCCACCAGGTCCTTTGAGGACCAGGTTGTCAGTGTCTCTTCGGCTCCACTCCTTGATGTTTGTTTGAATTCTACGGCTGTTAGATCTCGAGAACGAATTCCTTTTAATTCTGGAATTTCTTTAAAAAGCCTCATCAGGTTCCCTCTATTTAAGGTGTCTTGTCTTCCTTGGGTCGCGTATTCGGGGACAAATGACAATTTCAATTCAAATCCCTCTAAATGGTTCTGGTCGTTATGGCAGGAGAATGAGAATTCCTTTCTTCCAGTTTCAGGAGTTATTGTTAGTGGGATATCCTTTTTGGATCGAGGTTCACACTCCGTAGGGACAGCGTTTGCCTCCTCCGGTATCCCTTCCGTCGTGCCCGTTTTTTTAATTGCACTTTTCCCTATTTGCACCGGCTCTAGATCCGAGTGATGGAGCTTGCAATGTCGGGCTTTTCCAGTTATTGTAACCTCAATTGGATATATAAAGTTTTGAGCCTTGGGGGATGTTAACGCCTGAAACATCTTGACAGGAGAAGCTTTCCGCTTTTCTGATTGTGGCCCTTTTTTCTTTCCTCGTGGGGGAAATCCAGTGGTGTATGTTTAAACCTCTGTGGCACCTAAGTTCTCTTTGGCCTGACGTAAGAGGTGTTTTTTCCCGCCCCTCTCCTTTGATAATTTCTTCGTTTCTTTCTTGTTGCTGCACTTCCTGAATGGATTTCTGGGCTGCTATGACCTCTGGAGAGGATCCTGCGTTCATGTGGAAGGCTTGGGCTGACTTTTGGAAAATGGGGGCAGAGATCGTGCTCTGTTGTTTTGATTAAGGGTACTGGGTAACTTTAGATTGATCTACAGCAAATTGTGCAGCCCCACACGGGGGAGAGTTATTCTTTTTCCCTTGAGATTTGTTTTTGTAAATAACGGGAAGATTTTCTCCAAGGCTGGGCTTGGCTGTTTATTATATTTGAGCCGGACCTTCCTTGTGCGCTTTCTTTCCCGTTTTGTAGGTTCGGCGACCACCTCTGGCTTTAAAGAGCTCTGTGGGGCGTCTATTTGGAGGTCTGTAATGTCTAGTTGAACCTGGGGCTCCGCTTTCTCTGTTTCATCGTTGGCGATGCTGATTTTCTCTGTTGTTAATTTGGAGCATTTAGTTTTTTCCTCTAAATCAGCAGTTTTTTGGAAGTTATTAAACTGCTTGCTGTTACAGGATTGCTTTACTGCCCCTAGAATATCCTTTAGGATTTCAGGAAGGGTTGCCAGTTTCTCTATGATAGGGCCACAGCAGCAGATGGACGATTGTTTGTTGTTATCTCTTAGCTGGTCCATATTTCCCCTGCGTGTTAGTAGGGATGTGATTAAATCCATTTTGGTGTTTATACCCGAGATGTGGCTGGCAATTAGATTTACGAGGTCTTTTTGAACATCCATTTTGTCTGACTGGAAGTTCAAAACCCTTATTGCTTGTTCTAAAGAATGAATCAGGGTTTGAGTCCATTGGGTGGTAGAATAATCTTCGCTATGCTGCGCCGAGGCCTCTGACTCAAGATCTATTCTAATAACGGATGTATGGTTATTGGTGGTGAAAGGTTTATTTGCTTGACTCTTATGGGGCTGTGACTGTCCTCCACTAATACAGGATGCTGGAGATCTGGCTTGCCTAGTGGGCTTAAGGGTGTGGATGCAGCCCTTTTGGATCTGCTCTGTGGTGTTTTTTTACTTGATTCTAATTGTAGATCCATTCCTTAGAGTTCTTTTTCCTGACAGTTGGAATCCAATATTTCCAGGATCTCCACCAAATTTGAGTCATTTAAAAAAGAAAATGATTTGGTGCGAACTTCTTTCGTGGGGCCTGCCTGGGCTGCAGATTTTATTAAGTTTAATTTTTGACCTTTGTCCATTTTATGTTTAGACGACCTTCTTCCTTATGGCCTACTAAAGGTTTTCCATCCTTTGGGCACGTGGCGATTGTATGACCCTCCGTAGGTACGTTGTGAGTTACAAAGCTGCTGTTAGGGTTTTCCCGTTCTCTCTTTTCCTCCATGGGTGTCTCGGTGCCCCCCCTCAATACAACATCATTAAATGGCTCGATTCCATTTGAGTTAGAAATTTTAGCAGTCGCTTCAGGTTTTTTTGGAAATATTGTGGCGGGAGTTGTAAACGTTGTCTGGTACACCTGAGCTGTTGTAGTTACAAGATTTCCCTCGCCTGAGCAAGCCATGTTTTTTTGCGGAAATAATTCCCTTTGTAATGCATTGTTGAGATTTGCGGGTGTCTGTGGGGGATAGCTCGTGGTATATCAGGAAGAATAGGGCTTGGCAACTGGGAGGCTTCAACTGTTGGAGCATATATTCCTGCCATTGGGTCCTTTAAAAAGAAGAATTTACGGATCCCTGTTTTGTTTTTTGGGCTAGGCGTTGTTGTTGTCGGGGTCGGTGCTGAGACCAACCTCTCCCTTGAGCCTATTACCTTTGCTGTTCGATTGAAAAGTGAGTCCACCTCGTTGGTTATTTTAGGTTTGGTTTTTGTTGTTGTTTTTTTTCCTGTTTTTTTAATAATGGCACTTGGCGGACTGTCCCCGATCTCATTTGGGCGGCCCAGAACTAGGCCTGGAACCTGATCTAGTATCTTCACACCTATAGGCAAGAACTCCGTAACTCCGTGACCGGCTGAGGACCGTAGTTTAAGTGGATTCTGGCTATGGCTGAGGGTTTGCTGTGGGTTGGTAGTTAATGATGTGGGGGATGATTGTTGCAACTGTCGCTTTAAGTTTTTTCCCTATTAATGCGAACGGAGCAACTCTCACTGTGCAGCGAATGTTTTTTCCCCCTCCAGGTTCACTTTGCCGCGTTATGCCTCTCTCCTGGCAGATAGTGTTTTACAATGTATAACAACGATGTGGGCTGTCTTGGCAGTATGTGGGATGAGGGCTTGGCTGGATCTTTCAACGCTCGCCCGCCTATTGCCTCTACCCTCACCCTCACCACCTCAAACCTCTTCCTGCTAGCGGCCTCACACTGCTAGCGCCAGCAGCCCCCGAATCCAAAGCCCCAATGCAGCTCACTCGGTGGTTCGGGGTTCACTATGGGCATAGCTTTACGCGCGACACCTACCCGGTCGTCCGCGGCCATGTAAAACCTGGGGGGGGGGCAGGCTTGGACACGGCGGTGCTGCTGACGCTGCAGTTCTGCTGTAAATCATGGGCTCAACGGATGCCGGCTGTCCGGCTGCCCGCAAGCCGCTGCACGAGCCCGCGGGCTCAGCTCAGCTCCTCTTACAGCCCGTGCTGCTCGGCTCCTCATACAGCCTGCAATTTTCAGCGGCAGCGGAGGCTGGCTGGACTCAAAGCCAGGTGGTTTCTCGGTGGTTTTTCTCGGCGGTTTCCCTTCCGACGCTCCGCCACCACTCAGCTTGTCCGCCACTCTGTTAGGCTCACACGGTCTACTACTCTGCTCTGCTCTGCTCGAAACTCCAGACACTGGACTTTGAAGTTCGGGAATTGATGTTGGGGGGGAGGCCCAGCCCAGCCTCTTCTGGCCGCTGACAGGCACGGACGGGCCCACCTGCACGTGTCCCATGCAGCGGGAGCCCTTGTGCAGTTTTAAAGCGCCTGGCGCTTTACCGTGACGCCATGGCAGGTGCCACAAGGGGACGCTGGGGGATGTAGTCCCCGGCACCCGCGTCAGGGATGGACAAAATACGGGAGCGAAGTGTGTCCAAGAAGGTGTTGCAGTCCCCTCAGACTGTGGCAGGGCTGGTGAAAGACTTTGGCAGCAGCAGCAGCTGTGTAGGTAAAGGGACCCCTTTTCATCCTGTCACTTTCATCCCTCCTCTAGTTCTGCAGCTGTTAGCTCCACGGCGTCACAGGGCTTCAAAGGGCGTTCTTCCTTCCTTGGCTTGCTTAGACCACAGCTCGTTTGGGGCTAAAACAGGGCTTTTCCTAAAGCTCCCTCTGTTCCTCTTCCTCTCAGGGCCTCCCAGCTGCAGTTCTCCAAATGCCCCACGTTTCCTGCGTCTCTCCAGGGCTCGGCAGTCTGGCCTCTCTGCAACTCACTGAGGCTTACTGCCACATGCCACACACTCCACGCTTGAGGAGCCCAATCTGCCCAATCTTACGGTATGCTTCCGGTTAGTTTCCAGTAAGCTCCCAGCTCCCGCGGCTCTGCTCTGCTCACGGCCCCAAATGCTGCTTCCAGAGTGCTCCCGGTATAATCCCGGCTTGCGGAGCACAGCTTTTAGTCTACCGCGGCTCTGTTCCGTTCGCGGCCACATATGCGGCTCGTGGACCCAAATGCGGCTCCCGGTGTGCTCTGGGTAAAACTCCCGGCGCAAGGACCACAGCCCCTGGCCTCCAGCAGCACTACTCTGTTCCGCTGTTCCGCTGCCGATTCTCTCCCGCTCTCCCCCAACCTCTTGCAAAACCAGGACTGTAATCATCATCAGTCCTTGTGGAAAGTGATTATATGCAAGTATATCGGGGTGCTAGGAAAGCTGAGAGCACCTACTACCAAACGGTGCTGTCAGCACGTTACACATAATATGCAATTAAACATCAAGAAAGAAGCTGGTACAGCACGCCCTTATTAGTTCAAATGAATCCAAAGTGAACGTATTGGACCTATGTTCAGCATAACATAAAAAGATCAATCCCTGTAGTCATAAAGCAAGTGTAATATATTCAAATCCTATGCATAGGATTGGAACTAATAAGGATGTGCTGTACCAGCTTCTTTCTTGCTACGTACAATGAGAACGCGAAGCCCTCCGTGGATTTCAAAGTGCTTTTGCACATTCAATGATAACTGATTTTGTTTTGTATGCTTCTAACTACCCCCTCCAAAGATTGAATGAATTATATCTTTGAAGCTTGTTATTGGACTGTCTCTTAGAATTATCCTGATGCTCTGCTTGCATAGATTATGTAATAGAATTATTTTTCAGAAAGGATGTCCATGGTGGTGAGAGATGGAAGACTGGTGATGTAAATCTTTATGATTGTTCTGTAATGTGTAGGAGGATTGTCCTTTTTGTCCTTAAGGAAGTTTTCTGTCTAGTCAATTTTTGAGATCAGTTCAATGGAGATTTTTAGACAGAAGGCTTGCAATTGTGGGGCATTTTAGAGGAATTCTGCTAGAATATTGTGGAGTGCAATCAGCATCAATAATTCCTGTAGAGTAGTTTTGTCTGTTTGTGATAGTCACTTTGTAGTTCGGTTATACTGGTGATTATAAGCAAGTATATCGGGTGCTAGGATAGCTAAGAGAACCTACTACCAAACGGTGCTGTCAGCACGTTACACATAATATGCAATTAAACATCAAGAAAGAAGCTGGTACAGCACACCCTTATTATTTAAAAAGAATCCAAGGTGAACGTATTGGACCTATGTTCATCATTACATAAAAAGATCAATCACTATAATCGTAAGGCAAGTGTAATATATTCCAATCCTATGCATGGGATTGCAACCAATAAGGGTGTGCTGTATCAGCTTCTTTCTTGCTATGTACAATGAGAACGTGAAGCCCTCTGTGGATTTCAAAGTGCTTTTGCACATTCAATGATAACTGATTTTGTTTAGTATGCTTCTAACTACCCCCCTCAAAAGATTGAATGAATGAATGATATCTTTGAAGCTTGTTGTTGGACTGGCTCTTAGAATTATCCTGATGCTCTGCTTGCATTGATTTTGTAATAGAATTATTGTTCAGAAAGGATGTGGACGGTGGTGAGAGATGGAAGACTGGTGATGTCCATCTTTATTATGGTTCTGTAATGTGTAGGAGGATTGTCCGTTTTGTCCTTAAGGAAGTTTACTGTCTAGTCAATGTTTTAGATCAGTTCAATGGAGATTTATACACAGAAGGCTTGCAATTGTGGGGCATTTTAGAGGAATTCTGCTAGAATCTTGTGGAGTGCAATCAGCATCAATAATTCCTGAAGAGTAGTATTGCCTGTTTGTGATAGTCACTTTGTAGTTCAGTTATACTGGTGCAGTATGAGTTTATTATTTTCATCACTTGTTTTCTGAATTTGCAACTAAGCCATGTGGTCTTCTTCTTGAGGTTAGCCAAGGTGATGGTCTTTAGCAATGAAGATCCACTTGTAGAAAGTGGGTATGTCCTCATGTTGCATATTGATTGGGGTTCTTTCAAGTTGGATAGAAGGTCCTTCTTGTGGAAAGAAGACCTTGGACAGGTGTTTATATTTTCTCAAATAAAGAGCTGATATTACTATTGGTATTTATATTGCCTGAACCTACCTAAAAGGGAGCCGATTGCTTTAACGAGTCAAATGTAAAGATATTGTCAACAAATGATTGTAGTAATAGTGTTCTGTGAAAAGACATGTATTATTCCAAGGCATTTCTAATGGATATACAGGGATGTCCTTCCAGATCCTGTGTGCATAGATGGGAAGCATGTTGACTAGTTTTTTCTTTTTTGCAGTTATTCATTTCTAATCTGATGGCACTTGTGTTCTGGCCCTGCTGAGAGTCAACAGAGGTGGTGAAATTGTCAGTTGGCTAAAAGGGGTTTGTAGATCATAATCCTTCATCACAATGATCTTAAAACACAAGAAATGGCATCAGCCTTCACATCATTATTTTACATTTAATCAATTTAATCAAATGTATTAATCAATTTAATCAAATTTTTACATTTCAGTATGAATCACATCATTTGTATGACTGTTGTTTATGTAAAGCACTAAGGGTGTATCTGTTAATATTGTTAAAATCCCCCTGTATTTTAAATGCAGGGGGATAAAGCAGTGGGGCAACAGAAGCTGGACGTAGAACTTTAGTGGAAAGAGAAAATGAAGCTAACATGAACGTTTCATTTTGGCAAGTGTCTTGGGAGTCTTTGTAAAAAAATGTGTCAGTTTAATTAAATTTTTTTAATTTTATAGAGCACTTTCATCAAAGCACAGAAAAAAGAAGATCAAACAGAGTTCAAAGTAGGTACGTAAGAGAGATATCCATTACATTATATGAGATAGGGAGGAGAGGAATACACGATGGTCTTTAAAAGCACTCAAATGGAATGGAGGGTATTAATAAAGCAGATAGAGAGAGGAACATGCAATGATTGAGGGTTAAGAGTAAAAGCAACAAAAAAGAGTTTAGTATATGCAGGGGCTGGCGTAATAATACAGAACTGGGATGCTGAGTGTAAATTGGTTCACTGACAAAATATCCCCTCTGAAAATATCGCCCTATAAAAATATCGCCATACCAAAATATCATTGTCAAAAATATCGTCATTCTATACTTATATTGGTAAGTACAAAATATCGGAAAAAATATAATTGTCATTAAAAGCGTGGTATTAGTTTTTTTTAACATATATAAATCTACAATATTAAATATACAACATATTAAATAGTAACATTAATTTGATACAAATAAAATAGATGTAATGTATATGTAAACAAATACAACAATTAAACTCATTTAAAAAACTTAAACACACATATATATGAATATACATTTCCATATATTTAGTTAAAAAACTATTTTTTAAGTAATAACTTTAATTTGTATTATAATTGTAAAAAATATCCAAGAAAACCTCTCCAAGGTGAAGAAGCAGAGGCCACGCGAAGGGACGAGATGGGAGCTTTATTAAGACAGCACAGGTAAGAATTCTGACATAATGCATTTCGGCCGGTTTTGGCCTTCCTCAGATGCCGCTCCTTTCAGGATTCTCTTTTCCACCCGTTTAAATGTTGTCACGCATAGTTCTCATTGATGGAAAACATTGCTCCGCCCCCAACCATGTGACCGTGCACTAACTGGTCGATGCTCAGTCCTACCAGTCCCAGCATGCATCTCTCTGGGTAAGTGCTACGTGGCATTTAGTTTTTGTCCATGTGGTTAAAGCAATTTGCGTGACAATTCACGGTGTGGCTGTTGTTCAGAGTCCCGATTGGTGCAATGTTTCAACCCCCTCGGGTCCCCTCAACGCTCCAGCCTTTGAATTCGAGCTTCCACCGGGCAGGGGTAGGGATGGCACTGCACCCCATCCGATGTGAAATCACAGCCTGCTTCAACCGCATATATATATATACACACGCACAATCCTGGCTCACCACATATCCTTGATGAGGCCACCAAGGTACGGACCGCAAGGCGTTTGTTGTTAAGTGTTGCAGTGCTTTATTTCAGAACAAAGATTAGCACATAGACTACTCCAGGCCAGTGCCTAGCATAACTCGTTTCGCTGCTCAAGATCAGTCTTGATCATATTACCTACTGGCGGTCGCCAGTAGGTATATATAGTTAGGATTTTTTCTCTATGGGATTTTTGAAAATTCTATGTCTAATAACTTTGGCGTTTGTGGACGGAATTGGCTGAAATTTTCAGGAAAATTGCACATTTTGTTTCTGAGCAGCCCTTGAAAATTTGGGGGGGGGTTCGTCAAGGGGGGGCCGAGAAAAAAGGGGGGTCCCAAAACGTGTTTTTAACATTGAGTTTTCCATAGGGCGGTTGGCCTCACTTTTAGCCCGAACGGCTGAATGGATTTGCACGAAACTTGGCAAAATTGTAGGGACTGGTAGCCCGATGTGCCTTTTGTAGGTCTCAATATATGTGCTCCAGTGGATTTTGAGAAATTAACGTTTAAAAAAAGATATATATCTGTAACAGCGGACCGGGAAGCGCTCCGGTTCGCGGACTTTACGCGTAACGGAACTTCGCGTAGCGAAGCTGATTGGCTCTCCGGTGTCTGTCAACATTCGAAACAGTCCGGAGCGGCCGCCATCTTGTCTCTCGGTAGGATCGAGAGACAAGAGGAGGCCTAAGCGAAGGGGCAAATGACCATAAGGGGGAATAGTAGATCCTCGCTGACCCCCTACGTTTGATGTGGAGGTTTTAAAAGGGCCCCGCGGGGCAAAAAAAAAAAATAATAATAATAATCGAACGGCTGAATGGATTTGCACGAAACTTGGCAAAATATTAGGGACTGGTAGCCCGATGTGCCTTTGCTAGGTCTCAATATATGTGCTCCAGTGGATTTTGAGAAATTAACGTTCAAAAAAAGATATATATCTGTAACAGCGCTCCGCTTCGCCTACTTTTCGCGTTACGGAGCTTTGCGAAGCTGATTGGTTCTCCGGCGTCTGTCAACATTCCAAACAGTCCGTAGCGGCCGCCATCTTGTCTCTCGGTAGGATTGAGAGACAAGAGGAGGCCAAAGCGAAGGGGGAAATGACCATAAGGGGGCATAGTAGATCCTTCCTGACCTCTTAGGTTTGATGTACCATTTTGCCAAGTTTGGTGTAATTTCGTTCAGCCATTCAGGCTGTAGACGTATGTAAATGTCCTATGGAAAATTGAATGGGGAAAACACATTTGAAAGTGTTGAAATTTAGAACCAATTAAAATGTTAGTTTGGTTTTGTATTTGTGTGTGATGAAAGTTAATTGGTTATGTATATATGTCAAATGAGAGGAAACCACAGCCATTTTGTGATACTACTGTCTGAGGTACATTTGTGAGGAATTTTTGGTGGTGAATTTCTGGTGTTTGATTTACACAGTACTAACACTTCTCCTACTTTTAAAAAGGTGAGTTGTTAATTTGTAAGGGGAACTATGTTGTACACTTGAAGATAATTTGAAAAATGTTTTCTGTTATTTATTTGCAGTCCTTCTGTTATACTAAATACTTGATAAAGTTAGTTTTATATTATGTATTACTAAAAACGATAAATGAAAGTGATTATTTTTTTCTGCAATTTACAGCAAGCAATTTCAAAATAAAATGGCTCACAATGAAGAGACCGTGGCAATTTCTTTTGAATTGTCCACTACATTGATTGAAATTGAGAGCACCAATAATGAAATATTGTCACAAGGAGGAGATGACTTGTATGATTCCATTAGATTGATTGAAATGGACAGCACCAATAATGAAATATTGTCACAAGGAGATGACTTGAATGATTCCACTACATTGATTGAAATTGAGAGCACCAATAATGAAATATTGTCACAAGGAGGAGATGACTTGTATGATTCCATTAGATTGATTGAAATGGACAGCACCAATAATGAAATATTGTCACAAGGAGGAGATGACTTGAATGATTCCACTACATTGATTGAAATTGAGAGCACAAATAATGAAATATTGTCACGAGGAGATGACTTGAATGATTCCACTACATTGATTGAAATTGACAGCACCAATAATGAAATATTGTCACAAGGAGGAGATGACTTGAATGATTTTTTTGATCAATCTCTTGATGGCGAATTTATCGAATGTTTGGAGACCATAGAGTTACAAGAATCATCATTGCAGACTTTTCATGAGGACATTGCTGATGAGGACATGTTACTAGTTCTTTCAAATTTAGAAAATTCTGAAGAATAAATTTATATTTAGAAATCAAAAATTGTTTGAGACATTATTCATTTTTAGGTCTCGCCTGTCGATGCGCATGCGCATCGAGCTTGCGAGCCTATTGCGGCTTAAACAACTTTTAACTAAGAAGCAAGGAATCGTGGCGATTCCTTGCAGTGCCCGTGACTTTTAAGCTCAATGCGCATGTGCATTGAGCTTAAAAGCGCGTGCACAGCCGCAATCGCCATCTGTTCCTCTCTCCCGCATTCCTCCGACACCTTTTGAAGTGAAGCTTAGCTTCACTTCAAAGGCCCGGCTTCTTAACACCCACATGCCGCTCTCCCCGCTCCGCCCCCTCCCCTGCCCGCCTTGTTTTTCTGGCACTTGTCCTCTACTCGTCTTAAGCTCCGTGCCCTTTTTCCGACAGCTGACCCCCCCTCCCCCCCGCACCGCCAGCTCTGCGGCACAGAACCAGTAAC
This sequence comes from Lissotriton helveticus, assembly GCF_964261635.1. Lineage (NCBI taxonomy): Eukaryota > Metazoa > Chordata > Amphibia > Caudata > Salamandridae > Lissotriton > Lissotriton helveticus. The sequence continues at coordinate 764,075,189 of NC_136071.1, read as the reverse complement.
ATCCAGCGAAACCTTAATCTTGTGAAAATGAAAGGGTTATTAAGAAAGAGCAGATAATTACTGTGGCTTCTTAAACACATGGTTTCGTGTCCCACAACTTATTTGCTGAGATTACTTGGAATAAAAGAAGGCGTTCAATTAGGATTGAGAATGATGCGTGTCAATTTGCCAACACCCTTCGAATTGTTTTTACTTTTTTTCCAAATGTATCTTTGTTCGGTGAGACATCGTAAACCGCGCCTCCTTTGTAGCCGATGCCGCAGCGCTATCGTCCGATCAACTATTGCAACGTTTCATTTGGAGCTTTACAATGCTTTCCTGAGCTTCCTAGTTGGCATCATGTTCTTGTGCTGTAACAAAGTCCCTTTTCATTAAATAATCTTCCTCAGTTGGAGCACGTGACCAGTCGTCACAGATGGTTTAAATTACTTGTTTTCTCACGGCCGAGGCCGTGAGCTACATCAAAGGGTTCGGCTCCCCGACCCCTGCTTCACGGACGCTTCTCAGGCCACCAGCCTGCCCAATATATTTATTTTGCATAGCTCTGTCTTGTTCACTACGTTTCCTTGGAATAAAAGAAGGCGTTCAATTAGGATTGAGAATGATGCGTGTCAATTTGCCAACACCCTTCGAATTGTTTTTACTTTTTTTCCAAATTTATCTTTGTTCGGTGAGACATCGTAAACCGCGCCTCCTTTGTAGCCGATGCCGCAGCGCTATCGTCCGATGAACTATTGCAACGTTTCATTTGGAGCTTTACAATGCTTTCCTGAGCTTCCTAGTTGGCATCATGTTCTTGTGCTGTAACAAAGTCCCTTTTCATTAAATAATCTTCCTCAGTTGGAGCACGTGACCAGTCGTCACAGATGGTTTAAATTACTTGTTTTCTCACGGCCGAGGCCGTGAGCTACATCAAAGTGTTCGGCTCCCCGACCCCTGCTTCACGGACGCTTCTCAGGCCACCAGCCTGCCCAATATATTTATTTTGCATAGCTCTGTCTTGTTCACTACGTTTCCTTGGGTGCATGGACGGTCCAGCAGAACACGACTTTCGCACCCTCACTCACCCTCAACACTTCACCCTCAACCCCTCACTCACCCTCACTCTCACTCACCCTCTCACCCTCAACCCCTCAGCCTCATCCTCACTCACCCTCACCCTCACTTACCCTCAACCCCTCACCCTCACTCACCCTCACCCTCACTCACCCTCAACCCCTCACACTCACTCACCCTCACCCTCACTCACCCTCAACACCTCACCCTCAATCATTCTCACCCTCACCCTCACTCACCCTCAACCCCTCACCCTCACTCACCCTCACCTTCACCCTTTCACCCTCAACCCCTCACCCTCACTCACCCTCAACCCCTCACCCACTCTCAATCCCTCACCCTCACTCACCCTCAACCCCTCACCCTCACTCACCCTCACTCACCCTCACTCACCCTCACTCACACTCACTCACCCTCACTCACCCTCACCCTCACTCACCCTCACTCACCCTCACTCACCCTCACTCACCCTCACCCTCACTCACCCTCAACGCCTCACCCTCACTCACTCTCAACCCCTCACCCTCACTCACCCTCAACCCCTCACCCTCACCCTCACTCACCCTCAACACTTCACCCTCAACCCCTCACTCACCCTCACTCTCACTCACCCTCACTCACCCTCAACCCCTCAGCCTCATCCTCACTCACCCTCACCCTCACTTACCCTCAACCCCTCACCCTCACTCGCCCTCACCCACCCTCAACCCCTCACACTCACTCACCCTCACCCTCCCTCACCCTCACTCACCCTCACAACACATATTGTGTTACAATAGGTGTCACATTTGCGAAAGATAAAACTATCTAGGGATGTAGCATAACGACCAGAGCTGCCATATAAGTAACGTAAATACAAAACATGTTGCATTCCAAATGCTATAGGTGTCACATTTGCAAAAGTTATAACTATTGGCATTGTAAATGACAAAGCCATCAATTTAGCAATTTTAACAACGAAAAAAGAAATAAATGATGTCATTTACAAGACCAATAACTACAACTTTTCTAATGCGAGGCCTATTGCATTCCAACCCCACTCATCCACGCAACGCCACTCACACACGCAACGCCACTCACACACGCAACGCCACTCACACACGCAACGCCACTCACACACGCAACGCCACTCACACACACAACGCCACTCACACACGCAACGCCACTCACACACGCAACGCCACTCACACACGCAACGCCACTCACACACGCCACTCATCCACGCAACGCCACTCATCCACGCAACACCACTCATCCATTTGCAAAACGAAAAATGTCAAACTCTTCTATTGCGAGACCTATTGCATTTTCAATGCTTGTTATTTTTAATTTATGAGGTTGTAGCGAAGTGATTGTAGTATAAAATGAGACTTATAGTATAGAGTGCAACATTTTTATGTTACATGGTAAGTTTACTCATATTTACTTCCCTTCTGCCACTATATTATCTCCAATGTGTATTTGACATCTCTTCTTCATCTCCCGCCTCCTTTCTCTCACTGTGTGTCTCCGATGCATCTTATCGCTGCTATTTTGTGTAATTACAGAAGAGAGTAAAATAAAATAGTTCGGAACGTGAAAAGGGGGCAAAGTAGAGTACTCCTCACCCCCTAGGCCTTTTTAGGCGGTCCCAAAAGGATCAGTTTCTGCTTTCCTGAGAGATTATGGTATGAGTTCCATATACCACAATAACTTGCATTACAACATGCAAGATATCTATCTCCTATTACCAACTTTTGGAGATATTCGCGCTAAGCGCGAATATCTCCAAAAAGTAACACCTGCCCTGAGCAGTTCTTAGCCATGTTATCCAATGGGAGGTGGATAACATGGCTAAGAGCATTAGCTCGGTAATGCATGAATATCGCTGAGTTTTTAGCGATATTCATGCATTGCGGCCGTTTATTATCGCATTTGCGATAAACCTTGATAATAGCAAGGTTTATCTTCGATAATTTCTGACGATGCTTAGCGGTAAAAAATTCATTGGTAAGCATCGTTAGCGATAAATATCGCTTAACTTTGGTAATATGCCCCAACGTCTGTTAACGTTCGATTCGAAGGAAATGAGGAAGTGTTGAAAAACATTGTCTGCGCCATCTTGCCTTTTTTGAAATGCCACACTTTTGTCGTGCACGGCAGCCATTTTAGATGTCTTGACCAGACCCACTCTCTGCACGCTGTCGATTCGTAGCATGGCTCCTCACCCTCGCAAGCATCTTCCCCAGGCACTGGTCACCCCCGCTCTCTGTCTTATGCATGGGCAATAAACCTCCCCCCATCTGCGCTGCTCTTCCCTGAGAATCACACTCTGTGCCCGCCCGACACCTCCCTTTCGCCCTATTCACTACCGCACCCTCTGACACTCCTCTTCCTCTGTGTCCGATTGTCCAGGCTATCACCTAGCCCTGCAGATGTAGTTTATGGCCCCAGCTGTAAAGAATCACCCCTCTTCAAAGGAGTTATAGTAGATCAAGGCCCACACCCGATGAGATCCGTCACACCACACGTGTTCCTACTATCTGAAAACCATCCTGTATTGTGATTGGGGAGGGGACCGAGCCTGAAGCGGAAGATTCCAGGAATGACTCTTTGTACATCAAAGTTTTTACAATTATGTGTCACATTAAAAATATATAGCACTCCAACAAAGTAGTAGGAATATAAAACTTTAATAACATATAAATATATACAACAAAACAAAAACAGTAAAAACATTTAAACAACAAAGAGACCGTGGCAATTTCTTTTGAATTATCCAATAGATTTATTGAAATTGACAGCACCAATAATGAAATATTCTTGTCAGTAGCGGTCTGTTGTGCGAATAGTTCCAAGGCAGCAGAACGCGCTGAAATCTAGATGGCACGAAGGTGATATCTAGTAAGTTGCCGCCCAGCAAATAACGGCGTGGGGCGCCGCGGGGGTGAGTGAGTCCAGTAGGCACAACAGCTATTCTTACCGGCATTGCAGAATTACTGCTGGGGACAATGCCTGTGCTGTAGCAGGGTCACAGCAGAAACAAAAAGGATTCTGTTGAAGATGTTGTTGGTTTTAAATTTGAAAACAGTTCTGGTGTCAACTGCTATGCTAATGTAGTGGTTAATGTTTTGTTTTCTCTAGAAAATGTAAAAGAGGGGGAGGCAGTCCAAAGTTCAGTTAAAAGGGCAAAGGAAAGGATCGGTGGTTTGAACTATCAGTCAAAAAGGGGAGGGGGTGCAACTATTTTTCCTACCGGGTCACACTGTGCTTTCACCGGAACTGAGGTCTGCAGGATTCTAGTAATTCAAAGTGAGGCTGGCGCCAGCATGGGAGCGCCGACGTCCCGCGGATACAGTTTCGTCACTCCACGGGCGATCATGGCAGTCATTCCCCATCGGGGGTCGGAGACTCCCGCGGCTCCTCTAGAATCTTCAAGGTCGTGGAGGACTACGGTGGTGGAGTCAACCAGTGACCGGGCCCCCACGGCGTCTCGCTTGAGATTTGTTATGGCCGGACCAGGCGATGAGGACGAGGGGGGGTCGGAGGCATGTGCAAGACATCCCCCCCCAGTGTTGTCGCAGCCATTATTCATGAAAGAAGAAGTGTCCCGTCCGTCTTCGGGCCGGGCTTCCGGTAGATGTCGGCCGGACGCCCCTGGCTCTGGCCCCATGAACGGGTTTCTTGGTTTATCGGCTGCAGCCGGATCCCGTCGGCCTCGGCCCCCCGACCGTTGGTGGCCGGACCGGAAGAGCATGTGGCGGGAGTACCTGCAACTCTCAAGGGCCACCGCGGCCGGACTGGGAGAGAGAGGGGAGGGTCGAGGAGACATTCCCCCCCCCTGCAACTGTTCAGCGTTGTAAAGGCAATCCCCTGGCCGGGTCCCGCTGGCCTCAGCCTCTCCTCCGGCTACACCCTACGTTAGGATCTCCTGGCCGAGGCGTGGCAGCAGGACCCGACTTATATGGGCTGCTCCCGGCTGGGCGTAGCCGCAACCCTGCCCCACCTTGGAAGTTTCCAGAGTGGGGGCGGATGTTCTACTGACTTGCATTTTCCCTAGTCTATCGATTTTTTTGGCGTGCCAGGCGGTGGGACAGCGAGGGGTGATTTGGTTTCTCTTACTGTTTTTCTGGTCTCTCACCACTGGCATATTTTAACGTTTTCTTGTTTCTAGGACATTAATAGGTTTTATCATTACGTTATGTTATCGTTTCTTTGTTCGTTGTTTAATAAAAGTTCATGTTCATCAGTGGCCTACTGATTTTCGTTTTCCTATTCTTTTCTTTCCAGGTTGTTTCATGCTAAAGTTTCTGTTAACAGGATACAGTGATCACTTCGTTATTATTGCATATGTCCTTTTCACTAGGGGTGCTCTCTGGTCGGGCCAGATGACGTATCTCTAGTAAATGGTCCGGGTGAAACAGGTGCATCAATCAGTGGGGAGTAGATAGGCATGACAGATTACAACGGGGGAGAAAGGTCCGCATTACGTACCCTTTCACTACTTGCAAAGATTTTCCTACGTTTATTTGCAAATAGGGAATACCTCCAAAAAGAACTAATTCCCAAACAGTCAATGTTCGGACAATCAATCAATCAATGAGGAATGAAATAGGTACGACGTGTTAAAGGCTTGCGTTACCTACCCTTCACTATCTGCAAAGGGAGAGAGAATATTCCTATTCTTCCTCGTTTGCAGGCAGAGAAGATCCTTAAGAGAACCAACTTCGAACAATTCAATGCTCGATTCAAACAATCAACAAGGGGTACTGTGAACACAAATGAACGCCGCTTATGTACATACGCATTGCTATTTTCAACAGGTTGTTCCTAATGTTTCTATTTTAGCGAGGTCAAAAAGAGATCCCATTAGTGGCCTACTGATTTTGCTCGATTCCTTTTGCTTTTTTACACGATTTTTCGCTATCTGCAAAGACTAAACAGAGTATTGCGACTCTGTGCTTGTTTGTAAATAGAGAATGAACCAAAGAGAACAATCAATCAAATGGAGAGAGAAGCAGGCACAACGGATTACAAAGGGGGCAAAGGGCTGCGTTAACTACCCTTCACTATCTGCAAAGAGAGAGTACTCCTAATAGAAATGAGGGGTGGGGGGCAGCATTCAAAGCAGATCAGTGTGCATAAACACGAAAATGTTTTTACTTACCACGTACTTGACATTCGACAGCTTATGATATTTGCTATTAAAAAACCATTGAAATTCACTGAAAAAACCATAGGTTATAGACCATATATAGTTAGGAATTAGCATTTACAAAACCTTGAAAATTCACTGAAAAAACCATAGGTTATAGACCATATATAGTTAGGAATTAGCATTTAAAAAACCTTCTTTTACTCACACAAAACCATTGAAATTCCATATATAGTTAGTTGTTCTAACTATATATTGCGCACCCGCAATCCACTGCTGATCATGTCACATATTACATCATTCATGACATGGTCAGTGACATCACTGATGACATCACTGATGACATCTCAAATGACATCACTGATGACATCACTGATGACATCTCATTTGACATCAATGACCACATCACTGATGATATCATTCATGTGACAATACAATGCATCTCCTCACATTTTAATATAACCTCTGTTTCACCCAGTGTTAAAAAGAGAGTATAATTTTTGAAACCATTGACACACCAATACTAGTTACTACATACGCACTCACTGATTGCTACGTCTACACACACCTTCACTCATTCACCCATACAATCATTCATACATACAATCACTCATCTTTACAACACTATCATATGCACTCATACACCTATACAGACACTCACAGTCTGCCACTCATCCATGGAGTTACTCACACACCTAGTCAGTCCTGTAAAGAATCAATGACACTTCCATTTTCTTGTCTATACAGTTAAACATAGAGCACCTTACATTTTCAAACATATACTAACACATACTTACCTTCTTATACAATCATTGATACAAGTACAGATTGATCTGCACAGAGTCACACACCTCCCAGCTAGCCACACACACACTCAGTCTCCCATACAAATACTTGGGCAATCAATCAATAACCCATATAGTTACTCATATAGCTACTGATCAACACATGCAGCAGTTTACAGAACAACAGACATAATGATGCACAAATTAAGACAGTTTAGTCACTAACCCATGCACTCAGTGAGACACATTTAATCACTCACTCATACAGTCAGTCATCCACCTACTAAATCCTTCGTCCAGACACTTACACATCCACTCATTCTTCAATATGTAAGACATATTTAAACTTTATAGAAACAAAAAATCACTGGATGTTGTTATCAGTGATGTCATCAGTGATGTCATTTGAGATGTCATCAGTGATGTCATCAGTGATGTCACTGACCATGTCATGAATGATGTAATATGTGACATGATCAGCAGTGGATTGCGGGTGCGCAATATATAGTTAGAACAACTAACTATATATGGAATTTCAATGGTTTTGTGTGAGTAAAATAAGGTTTTTTAAATGCTAATTCCTAACTATATATGGTCTATAACCTATGGTTTTTTCAGTGAATTTTCAAGGTTTTGTAAATGCTAATTCCTAACTATATATGGTCTATAACCTATGGTTTTTTCAGTGAATATATATATATTCGCTGAAAAAAACATAGGTTTCAGGTACGTTATAGGTAGAAATTAGCATTTAAAAAAACATAGAATTTCACTGAAAAAACCATAGGTTTAAGGGACGTTATAGTTAGTTGGATATTTCACTCGTACAAAACCAGAGAAATTTGGCCGTTATAGTTAGTTGAGCTAACTATAACTCACGCCGCCGCAATGCACTGCTGATGACATCACATATTACATCACTTATGACACGGTCAGTGACATCACTGATGACATCTCAAATGACATCACTGATGACATTACTGATGACATCATCCAGTCACTGTGTGTTTCTGTAAAGTTTACATATGTATTATATATATGTATGTATGTATATATATATATATATATTTATATTACCTACTGGCGGTCGCCAGTAGGTAGTTATGGTTAGGACCTAGTTTCCATAGGAAATCCTCAACATTCTATTGGGAATAACTTTGGCGCCGGTGGAGGAATTTTCCAGAATTTCTCAAATTAGATGGCCCGCTCCGATCCTTCCCTGAAAGTTTGGGGGGGATTCGTTAAGCGGGGGCCGAGATAAAAGGGGGGTCCCAAAACGTGTTTTCCCCATGTTAATTTCCATAGGGCGGTTGGACTCACTTTTAGCCCGAACGGCTGAATGGATTCCCACGAAACTTGGCAAAATTGTACGGACTGGTAGCCCGATGTGCCTTTGCTATGTCTCAAGATATGTGCTCCAGTGGATTTTGAGTAATTTAGGCCGTCTTGTTCTTGCCAGGATTCAGGAATGGATAGAAGAGCATAATGTTTTAACCCCTCTTCAAGCTGGTTTCAGATCTAATGTGAGCACTCTAGATCAGGCCTTTTGCTTCATGCTTCTCTATTGGAAGACTGTTGTTTTGGGTAAAGGTAACCTATACGCAGCCTTCGTGGACTTGAGGTCTGCTTTTGATCTCGTCCCGAGGGCTGGGTTGTGGAAGTGCCTATTAGAACTGGGCATGCCATCCACCCTTGTTCGTCTCTTGGTGAACCTACATGCACATACCTATGCCCAGGTCCGCTGGGGCAAACCAGGGGAGGTGACGGATAGGTTTCCTGTGGCCAAAGGTGTTAGGCAAGGGTGCGTGTTGGCCCCTACCCTGTTTTCCTTATATATTAACAGGGTTACCAAGTATTTTGAAAACTATCCCACGGACGCTCCGTCTTTGGCCGGAATGAAAATTCCCCTGCTCATGTTCGCTGACGACACACTCCTGATTTCAAAAACCAGACAGGGCCTTCAACAAGCCTTGTCGAGGTTTGAGTTTTTCTGCAGCGAACATGAGCTTGAAGTGAATGTGTCTAAGACCAAATTCATGGTTTTAAGAGGTCACAATCAAATTAGTGCAAGGGTAACTAACAAGTTTTTTACTTACTTGGGTGTTACTTTTAGCGAGACCCTTAGTTGGTCCCACCAGGTTGAGCTTATGGCCCTAAAGCATTTGCAGATAGGTGGTGCGCTGATTAAAGAGCACAAAGGCTCCTTTACCCGGCCAATTTCACCACTAATTAAGATATATGGCTCAAAGGTTCTACCCTCAGTTTTATATGGGGCGGAGCTATGGGGCTTCAGCAAACTAGATCCCTTGAGATCAGCCCAAAACAAATTCCTCAGGATGGCAACGGGTCTGCCCCAGTCAACTCCGCGGATCCCGCTTTTATATGATCTCGGGTGTCAACCGGTGGAGGATCAAGCGAGATTCCGTCCATTGGCATTCTGGCGACGCCTATGGACAACGCCGGAACTCCATTTTTATGCCAGGGCCTGCCTGGAGGTCAAAGATCGTCCTGGTTCTTCAAACATAGGCTGGTTTAAGGATTTAAGCTCTACCCTTTCAGCCCTGGGGTATGGTGATTTGTGGTCTAGTCCTGAATTAGCAACCTTCCCCTCCAAAAAAGACCTAAAATTGCACTATTGGGACTGGGTGGTTTATAATAGACACTTGAGTTTGTGTTCCAGCAATCTTACAAGTCTATTTATTGTTTTTAAAGACGTATCCAAGCTCGAACAATATTGGGACATGATAACAAAACCCCTGGATCGTAAATTATTCCACCAGTTCAGATGTGGCTCGTTGCCTCTAGGGGATTTCACTAAAAAGTGGGGTTCTGGTGGGACGGGGCACTGTCCAAATTGTCTTGGTCAAGGTGAAAGTGTAAACCATTTCTTGTTTGTGTGTCCTCTGTACACAGCCCCAAGAGCCAAATGGTTAAGCTCCGTTTGTAGATGCCTAGGTACTCGCTCGGCTATGGAAGCAAGCAGAATTTTAAAAACTAACCTGACCCCATTAATTGTTGTGGGGGTAGCTAAATATTTGGGGTGGGCTTGGTTGCTTAGAACCAGGTTCATCAAAAGTAAATAGCAGGGGGTTTAATACTGTTTGCTTGCTCATCTGTTAATGACGAGTTTTTTATATTTGATGCTCATTGGTAATCTATGTGGTAATGCCAATTTTGCACTCATTCATAGAAGCCTGTATTAGTAATTTAATATTGGTTTTAGATGTTTTTAATTATGTATTTACTGTATTTTACGTCTTTTATGATGCATCAATCGAATAAAGACTTCTTGAATTGGAGTAATTTAGGTTCAAAAAAATATATATATCTATGAGCGCGCCCCGGTACGCGTACCAGCGCACGAGTATGCGAGCGGAAAGCTGATTGGCTCTCGGGTGTCTGTCAACATTCCAAACAGTCCGGAGCGGCCGCCATCTTGTGTCTCGGTAGGATCGAGACACAAGAGGTGGCAAAAACAAAGGGGGAAATGACCAAAAGGGGGCAGGGTAGACCCCCCTGACACCCTAGGTTTGATGTGGGGGTCATAAAAGGGCCCCGCGGGGCAAAAAAAATGTTACTTTTATTTTTCGATTTTCGCGGGGGGAGTGCCCGGTACGCGCACCGGGAAGCATATCGGGGAGCGTACCCTGGAGAAAAAAGAATGACAGAGTTTTTAAAAAATGTAGCATTTTTTTATAAATTGGAGGTAGTTCTAAAAAGAACTGTTTTTTTAATTCTTTTTGTTGTTTTATATTTTTTTATTGTTTTTTTGAACTTTTTTAACTTTTTTTGGCTTTTCTGAACAGTTTTATATTTTTTTGTATTTTTTATGGGGAGAAACAAAAAACAGGGAATTGTAAACGGCTCAACTGGAGCAAAAAAAAATTCAGGAAAAAATTAATGTTTCTTCGGGCACTTGTGGTTGTCACCAGCATGGATGATAAGTTTAATGCTTTGCTCACCATAGCAAATTGTCACTCCACAAAATTTGCAAACGATTTTAAATTCGGCAAACTTGGGTTGAATGGTTGGCATCATCTCTCTTGCCTCTGGACCCGATGGAGTGGGTTGTTTACTTTGGGAGGTGCTGGGAAAAGATTGGGGAGGGTTTCTGGCCAGTTCCCTGACCTTTGCCCTAGCATAGTTGTTAGGGTGCCGGAGTTGCATGTGCCGAATCATGGTGTTGTTGCCAAAAGACTATTTATTGTTAGGGTTCCCCCTTGAAAGTTGAATGGCACAGATTAAACAAGTCACCTTTGGCGCATTCACTTTCTTCTGGTCCTTTGGGATGGAAAAAACTCCCAAATAATGTGCTCCTTTGGCTTATATGGGGTAGTATCTTCTGGTAGGAATCTCCCCTCCTCCTCCTCCTCCTCCTCCTCTTCTTGTTCTCCACCACTGTGGTGTTGTGGTGGTCCTCGTGGTGGTGGTGGTGGTGGTGCAGATACTCCTGCTACTGCTGCTACTGTAGCCATTTTTCAGTCAAATAGGTACAGAGAGGTCTTTCAACAGGTCTTCCTCACTCAAAGTACAAAGTGAGAATGAGGAAAATAGGTGGGGGCTTTCATCATTTGGAAAACAAAACTTTCCTGAACCAATGAAAAGTGTTATTTTCAAGTCACATGACTCGGGCCTTTATCATTTGGAAACCAAAACTGATCTGAACCAATGAAAAGTGTTATTTTCAGGTCACATGACCCGACGCGCTTACCCTACGCGCCCCAGAGCGCGCCCGGGGGTGTGTAGCGTAAGCGCGTCAGGGCGCGCCCGGGGGCGTTTACGTAGCGCGATCGTATGCGCTCGGGCGCTTCCGGGTGCGCTTACGCCGTGCGTCATAAGACGCATAATGATGTTTTCGTTCGCGGCAATAGCGCTAACGGGACGCTCCCCGGTACGCGAACCGGGGCGCAGGAACACTGCGCTTACCGGTAAGCGCATCGGTACGTGCCCCGGGAGCGCTCCAGGGCAAAAAAAAAAAATAGACATAAAAAAAATAGTATTACATAAATATAAAATATAAAATTCATTATAAAAAATATTACATTTCATACCTATATTTATTTATTTATTTAACTTGCAACGCGCAACAGCTACCCGCAGTGGGTTTCCCGGCGCTAGTCAAAAGGATGGTGTCATCAGTGATGTCATGAGTGATGTCACTGACCATGTCATGAGTGATGTAATATGTGACGTCATCAGCAGTGCATTGCACGCGCAAGTTATAGTGAGTCCAACTAACTATAACGTGGGAATTTCAATGGTTTTATGCGAGTAAAATTTCCAGCTAACTATAACTGGTGTGAAACCTATGGTTTTTTCAGTGAATTTAATAGGTTTTTTAAATGCTAATTCCTAACTATAACTGGTGTGAAACCTATGGTTTTTCAGTGAATATATATATATATATATATATATATATATATATATATATATATATATATATATATATATATATATATATATATATATATATATATATATATCCACAATGTAATCAGATTGACGCTCGAAACGCGTTTGGCAAGCCAGCGGAATGTGGTGTGACAGGCTTGCATTCAACCACCGGCAGCTTTTGTGCAGAAACCTCCTTGGGTGTGGCCTCTCCACATTGGGCAACCTTTCGTTTGAAATATTTAGCGGCCTGCCAGGTCGCGGGGAAGCCCCGCTGCTTTCTCATGGCAGATCTACGTGGCTCATCTACCGTGAGCTGCGATTGGACCGAGGGAGGCCTGAGCTGCTGGTACATATTGGCGGGATGACAGCTGTGGACATATTCCTTTCCACCCACTTGGGGGAGACATTTTTGCTACTTAATGACTTGGGCACCCACTGTGGTTTGCACCTGCGGTCCGGCATGTACTTCAAAGACCATAATCCCTTGCCAGAGCCCATGAGGGCGGGACTTCTATGCTCCAATAAAAACAGGTGCTCACCATTACCTTGTTTCCTGTCCTTCTTTAGTGCAGCCAGTGATCAAGGGCGGGATGACGCCCGAAACGCGTTTGGCAAGCCAGCGGAATGGGGTGTGACAGGCTTGCATTCAACCACCAGCAGCATTTGTGCAGAACCTCCTCGGGTGTGGCCTCTCCACATTGGGCAACCTTTCGTTTGAAATATATATATATATATATATATATATATATATATATATATATATATATATATATATATATATATATATATATATATATATATATATATATATATATATAGGCAAAGGTGTATTGAAGAATGAGTGGGTGTATGAATGTCTGATTTAGTAGGTGTGTGACTCACTGTATAAGTGAGTGATTAAACGTATCTTTCTAATACATAGGTGTCTGACTAATCTGTATGAATGTCTGTATCAGTCTGTGAGTTGCTGTATAAGTGGTTTCTTAGATTGGTGAGTAGCTATATGAGTATCTATATGGGTTTTTGATTGGTTGTCTGAGTACCTGAATGGGTGCCTGAGTGTCTGTGTGGGTGAGTCGGGTGTGTATGACTCCCGTGCATGGATGTGTGAGTGGGTACTTCACTGGGTGTATGAGTTCAACAGTGCATCTGTGAGGGGCTGTATGGGTGGGTGAGTGTGTGTATGTCTTTGTTTGTGACTGAATGGATGTCTCAGTGGTACATATGTGTGTAACTACATTCGTGAAAGGCAGTATATGTGAGTGTTGGAGTATATACATGACTATAAGTGAGATTGAGTGATTGTGAGAGTGGCTGTATGGATGAGTGTGTGCTTTTGTCAGTGATTGTATAAGAGAGTAAATATGTGTTAGCATCTATATAAATAAGTGAGGTGGTGTGTGTATAACTGTGTAGGTGAGTAAATGGGAGTGCGGTTGATTCTTTGCATGACTGACTAGCTGTGTAAGTAACTATATGGGTGATTGGTGCTGTGTGAGTGTTTGTATGGGTATATGACTGCATATGATAGTGGCAGTATTAATGAGTGACTGCATGTATGAATGACTGTATGTATGAGGAAGTGGATGTGTGTGTAGACGTAGGAATCAGTGAGTGGGTATGTAGTAACTGGTATTGGTGTGTCTATGGTTTCGGAAATGCCAGACTGTATTTTACAGTTGCTGTATCAAAGGTTATAATAGGGTGACAGGAAGTTCATCAGATCATCACGTGGATGATGTCATCAGTGATGTCATTTGAGATGTCATCAGGGATGTCATCAGTGATGTCACTGACCATGTCATGAGTGATGTAATATGTGATGTCATCTGCAGTGCATTGCGGGGGCATGAGTTATAGTTAGCTCAACTAACTATAAAGGCCGAATTTCTCTGGTTTTGTATGAGTGAAATATCCAACTAATGTTTTTTAAATGCTAATTTCTAACTATAATGTCCCTGAAACCTATGTTTTTTTCAGTGAATTTCCATGGTTTTCTAAATGCTAATTTTTAACTACAACTTCCCTGAAACCTATGGTTTTTTCCAGAGAATTTCAAAGGCTTTTTAAATGATAATTTCTAACTATAATGTCCCTGAAACCTAAGGTTTTTTTCAGTGGATTTCTAAGGTTTATTTAAATGGTAATTTCTAACTATGCCAACAGAGGTAGGACATGTGCAGAAAGAGGAAGAAAGGCACAGACAGAAACTAGAGAAATGCAGAAAGAAGCATCAGAGGAGCATTAAGAGGCCTTGTTGCAAAGTCATCCTGTGCCCCCAGCTTTTTGCTGACAGGTACTGGTGCTAACTGACTCTAACCAGGCCTAGAGTCAGTGCTATGCTAAAAGACACTTAGAATACAGTGAAAACACCTACATACACTAGGGAACACTTTGCGTTGGAGTACCCCTGTGATTGGCATGACCTCCTCTCTAAGGCCCTAGTACACAATACGGCGGGGGATTAAAACTACCTATAAGTCAGAGGTGCAGAAAGATGCTTCTTTAAGCAGTAGTCACATTTGCAGAGTGGTAGAGAAAGGGTGCGAGGCCTCCGACCAGCGCTCAGGAATTCCACTGCGTAGGAGGTACTAGGAAGGCTTCATGGTCCCCAAAGTCCCTCAGGAGTAAAGTGGGCTTCATCCCCCATCCCATAGTCTTCCATGAGGTGCATTTGCAGAGTGGTGGAGAAATGGGATGTGGCTTCCGAAGACGTCTTAGCAATTCTACTTTGTGGGACTTACTGGAGGTAACAAAAAGGATAGTTGGCCCCCAAGGACATCCTTGAGAGCCAACTACTCTTCCTATTACCTCCAGTAAGTACCACACAGCAGGATTTCTAAGTTCTCATAACAGGCCATGCCCCATTTGCCCACCACTCTGCAAACCCGCTCCCTGGCACGCTCTTGGATGGGGATAGAAGTCCCCTTCACTGCTGGGGGTCCTAGGGTCCAACTAGCCTACCTCTTACTTCCAGTAAGCCCTGAACAGTGGGATTCCTGAGAGGTGTACAGAAGCCACGCCCCCTTTCTCCGCCACTCTGCAAACGCGTCTCCTGGCACGCTCTTTGTTGTGGGATGAAGTCCTCTTGCCTTCTGAGGGTCCTTGGGGGCCAACTAGCCCACCAGGTACCTCCGGTAGCCCAACACAGCTGGAGTGCTGAGAGTGGTCTGAGGCCACGATCCCTTTTTACACCCCTCTGCAAATGCACCGCCTGGCGTACTGCTGCTTGGGTGATGAAGTCCACTTGTGTCCTGAGGTCCTCAGGACATAAGAGAACCTCATCGCCCCACCAGCAGTACGCCAAGAGGCGCGTTTGCAGAGTAGAGAAAAAAGGGGAATAGCCTCGGACCATCTCTCTGCAATCCAGCTGGGTGGCGCTACCTAGAGGTACTTGGTGGGCTAATTGGCTCCCAGGGACCCTCAGTATTCAAGGGGACTTAGGGGCATATTACCAACCAATAGAGATAATTTTTGTCTCTAACTTGTTTAGAGACAAAAATTATCGCCGCAAATCGGTGATTTTTATCGCAGATAAACCTTGCTATTAGCAAGGTTTATCGCAAATGCGATAAAAAACGGCCGCAATGCATGAATATCGCTGAAAAGTCAGCGATATTCATGCATTATCGAGCAAATGCTCTTAGCCATGTTATCCACCTCCCATTGGATAACATGGCTAAGAACTGCTCAGGGCAGGTGTTAGCTTTTGGAGATATTCGCGCTTAGCGCGAATATCTCCAAAAGTTGGTAATAGGAGATAGCGATGTTAGCGACTGTTTTCAGTCGCTAACATCTTGGCACGCCCACTTTGCATGTCATTAGTGATAAATATCACTGACATGCAAAGCGGGGCCCAAGATGGTCGCTATCTCCTACTAGCTGTTGCTAACTGGTGTTAGCGACAGCTTGGTAATAGGGAGATAATTTTATCTCCGCTTTCTTGGCTTTTAAAGCCAAAAAAGCGGAGATAAAGCCCCTTGATAATATACCCCTTAATTCCCCAACTTAGAACGTACCAGGGGGCGTGATTGCAGAGTGGTGCAGCGAGGGGGTGGGGCCTCCGGCGAGATGCCGGCTTTTCTTTGTTTTAGATATTTGTAAAAGGGGGCTGTGTGGCCCCCTTCTTTTACTATTTTTTAAGCCCGGGGGACCCCATCCCCCAGGGCCTCGGCATTTAAAAAAAAATGGGAAGGGGGCCACATGGCCTCCCTTCCATGGGCCACTATTGGCCCTGGGGACCCCATCCCCCGGGGCCTGGCCAGCATTATTTATAAAAAAAATTGGGAGGGAGGCCAAGTGGCCCCCCTCATGAGGCCCATAATGGCCCGCACCATCCCCTGGGGCATTGCCTCCTTTTTTTCAAATAAAATAGTCTGGGAGGCGGACCTGCATGGCCCCCCTTCCCTTGGCCACTTCTGCCCCCGGGGACCCCATCCCCTGGGGCCTGGCCGGCCAGTTTTTTATTTTTAGGAAGGGGGGCGCGTGGCACCCCCTCCTTAGGCCAATTATGGCCCTGAGGACCCCATCCCCTGGGGCCGGCCTTTCCGTTAAAAAACGAAAAAAGAAATTTCATTACAGAAGAGGGGTGCCGTGTGGCCCCCCTCCCAGGCCACTTCTGGTCCCGGGGTCCCCATTCCCTGGGTCTGGCCCTCACGTTGGGGACCATGGGGGCAGCCCCATTGCCCCCACGGTCCCGCTGGCTCCCGCCTCCTGCAGGAGCCGGCATTGCTTTTGCAGAAGGGGAGCTGCTGACATGGAGCTCCCCTTATGCAAAAGCAATCTGCTTTGGTTTTTGGAAGCAAGAGCAGGTTTCCTGCTCTTGCTTCCAAAAACCAAAGTGGAGTTTGCTATGACAGGGCGGGAGCCATGCTCCCGCCCTGCCATAGCAAACAGCAATGTCCCGGGTGTGGGCACCCCAAGATATTGCAGGAGCCGGCCCTGGGGGGTGGGGGTCCCCAGGGTCATCAAGGGCTCCAGGAGGGGGCCCGTGCGGCCCCCTCCCTTCATTTCCATTGCCCCAGGGAGGTGGTGGCCCCGGGGGTCCGTAATGGACCCCATATCACTATATTTAATTGCCCGGAGAGGTGGTGGTCTCCGGGACAGTGTGGGAGGCTCAAGCCCCCCACACTAATTATTTTCCAAGCCCTGGGGAGGTGGTGGTCCCTGGGGCTCGGGGGGGGGCGTGAGGCCCCCCACCCTAATTTTAAGAAAGCCCCAGGGAGGTGGCGGTCCCCGCGACATACTTTGGCATGCCCCCGGGACCTGGCCCACCAGGGGCCTTTTAACAAAAGAAGAGCGGGAGCCCGCGCTTCATTTTTTTTTTCAACATTTTAGCCGGAATCGCACACTCAGCCCGAATTTTTTTTAATGCTATTTTTTGCCCTGGGTGTCCTTATGGGACCCCCTGACCAGGCCTAGGGGGTCAGGGTGTTTCTACCCTGCCCCCTTTTCTTGTTTTTCACCTTTATTTTACTGTTTTCTTGTGACTCAGTTTCACTGAGTAACAAGATGACTGCCAACACTTCATGCTTTGGTGTATTGGCAATCAGAAGTCAGCTTGTGATCGGGAGGAGTCGCTACTCCTCCTGGGTGAACAGATATTGATATTTTTCTTTTTTGAATTTCTAAGCAACTACTGAACGAATTCACACCATTTAAAAAAAAGGGTGACCCAAAATCTACCTTTTTGCCAAATTAGATGTAATTCCGTTCAGCAGTTCGGCCCGTAGCCTGTTCCACAATTTCCTATGGAGATTAACATGGAGAAAACGCGCTTTGGGACCCCCCTTTTTTCTTGGCCCCAGCTTCACGAATCACCCGAAACCTTCAACACAGAAACTGAGCAGTCCACCCATTAATCATTTTGCGAAGATTCGTCAGTCGGCGCAAAAGATATTGGCAAATCAAAAAAGCGGGTGATTATGATGGCGGGTGGATCCACCTCCATCACAAACCACATTTACCCCCGCCATATTATCATGGCGGGGGGTACAGCGGCAAATGGAAAGTCCATACGCCTCTTTTCCACGGTCGGCAATTGTCACGATTTCCAGCCGGGCGGAACTCGGGCATAATATGATGGCGGCACCTGGAAGGCACCGCCATCCATATTATGATGCCCGGCGGTCCAGGCCCTTCCATGGTGGTGATGCCGCCATGGAAGGGCTGGTGGGAATTGCTTTGGGGCCTTGTTGCAGGCACAGGGCCTGCCACGTTGTGCATGGCAATGCACAATATGCCTCTTTGGCATTGCGGCAGCAGCACCCGCCGCAATGATAAAGATGCGGGATGCGACAGCCAGGGTGGCGGTTGCATCCTAATTGGCAGTGCGGGACCGCCGCACCCTTGGCGGCCGGTCCCAGCACCGCTAGTGTGGCGGGCGGACAGAAGTCTGCCCGCCATCCTAATGGGGCCCTAGGTTCTAACTATAACTACCTACTGGCTACTGCCAGTAGGTAATATATATATATATATATATATATACATATACTAAGAACATAAAATATTTTTTAAACAAGCCATTTTAATTAAAAATAAAAAAGTAAGCAACATAAATGCCTTGCAATATAAAAAAAGATATGTTGCACATTAAAAACATTAATAATTATAAATATTCTATTTTAAATAAACAAAAGCATAATTATATAAAATAAATTGTAAAACTTTACATTTAATACATGTACTATTCTCACTACAATTAACGTTGGGAGGGTTGGAACGGAATTCCACTAACAAACATGTATAGTGGCTTAGAATGCGTGGACTGACCATCACAGCCAGACGAACATGATTACAAATTTCCAGTCGATCCCCCAACCCTAGATAATCCTCCAACTCTTGGTGACCCCGTTATTCTTGGCAACTCACAGAGCGAAAATAGCCCTGATAACGAACTTCCATATTTGTCCGTGATTTCTTGGAACATCGCAGGGCTACGACCAAAAGTTGAGGATGGAAGTATCATGCATCCTGTGGACAGACACCAAATAGTCTGCTTACAGGAGACATGGTCGCCAACAGAACTCCACCTGTTGGGGTACAAGACGTATTTCTCTCCAGCACTAGTGGGAAAAAAGGGTAGGCCAAAGGGAGGACTAATCATCTATATAGCCAATACCATTCAAAATATAAAAATAAACATTATTGAGCTGGAACATAATTACCAGATCATCTGTCTTTCCTTACCCAAAAATGAATCTGTTGTCCTCGTTAATTTTTACAACAACCTCGAGGAATCACAGCTACAGAAAGTTTTGGTGCACTTGCATGAGAAATTAACCACGCTAAGGCAGAAACAAGGAGCAAAGGGCTTAGTATCTATAATATGGGCAGGGGATTTCAACCTCCATCACTGTACCCAACCAGAGCAAAAATGTGCAGGAATGATGACAGAGGAAGGTAACCCCATTACTCACTTTCTCCACAATAATATCGGAGGAATAATAAATGACATTCTATCAGATCTGGATCTCCAAGTGGCAAATACTCCAGATGATAAAACTAATTCTTTAGAACCGACATATGTAGGAAGGGGATTTAGCACTACAGTCGACTATATTATAATATCGGCTAGCTTACAAACTAGAGTCAGTCAGTTTGAAGTTCTGCCCAACACCTTGAGTGATCATTCCATCCTTAAATTGGAAATGCTCCTAAACCATCAACAATCACTACCTCTGACGTTAGCTAGTGCTTTGACCCAGGAAAATATAAATCTGGGCCAAGAAATGGGTATACAATAAAGTGGGGAAAAATTAACCCAGGAGAACTCACCAAAGATCTGATAAAACTGGCATATCCCCAAATCAAGAAGTGTCTAGACTTACAGACAGAAGATGAGGAACTTCTTACCAACTTTGCCCAAATCATGGAAGAAATCAAATCTCTACTCACAGCAAAACATAAACCAGGCCCTCGACAAATCAAAGGATGGTTTAATCATGAATGCACCCAGGCTCACTCAAATCTCAAAATAGCATTAAATAAAGATGAAAGGGACCCCCACGTTATATCCGCACTAAGAAAGGAATACCTTGTCACCAGGAAAAAGAGAAAGGCAGAGTTAAAGCAAGCTTTGTGGGATGAACTTCACTCTAGTGCCCAGGAAAAAAACAGCCAGGCATTTTGGAGAGTAGTGAGAGCCCCATTTCTAGCTGATGATAAAATCCCAAAAATTGAAGTTGCTATTGACGAGTTAGAATGGGTATCACACTTCTCAAAAAATTTCCAAAAACAACTAACAGAACAAGAAAATGAAGACAGAAATTTAGTAGTTCCATCCTACCCTTTCCAAATAGACTTTGAAATCTCCGAGGTCCTTCTGGCCCTGAAATTAAGTAAAAACGGAAAAGCTCCAGGACCGGATGGAGTTCCGGTAGATTTTTTTAAATATGACACAGATCTCTGGGCTCCTATCAACACCAGGGTATGCACGGCTGCGGCAAAGAAAGGAATTATGGAGTCCTGGACAAGGTCCGTGATGGTACCGATTTTCAAGAAGGGCAATCGCCAGGACCCCGCCTGCTACCGCCCAATATCTTTACTGGATTCATTGGGAAAGATAGCAGGCAGGGTGATCCTGGAGCGACTTCAAAAATGGGTGGAGCAGAGAGGCATCCTGTCCGAACTGCAATTTGGCTCCGGGAGGGGTTCGGTACAGTGGAACAAGCCCTAAACCTCTCGATTATCATCGGTAAATACGTACATGCAAAGAAGGACAAACTATATATGATCTACGTGGACTTGTCCTCCGCGTTTGACTGCGTTTCTCATACCAAATTGTGGTCCCTCCTGTCACAAATGGGAGTTGATTTACCACTTCTGAACTTTTTGAGAAAAATGTACTCCAAACCTTCTGCCAGAGTCCGCTACGGTATGAACGGTGAGCTGTCAGCGCCCCTTAGAGTGGAGCGTGGAGTCAGACAAGGATGTGTCCTGGCCCCTTTCCTCTTCTCCCTCTATACTAACAACTTGGAGGTCGAGCTTTTGAAGGGTGCCCAGGACCTCCCACAGGCAAAACAACGCCCGATTCCCGCTCTACTCTATGCGGACGATGCTGTCCTGCTGGCGCGGACTCCCCGCGAACTTCAGAGGATACTCAACAGATATTCTCATTTCATGGGTACTCTAGACCTTCACATAAATGTGAAAAAAACCTTTGTGATGACGGCAGGGGCCGGGAGAAAACACCCTAAAGACATAACCCTCAAGAATCAAAAAATAGAGTTTGCAACCGAATATTGTTACTTGGGTATTACAATAGACAACAAACTGTCCTGGAAAATGGCAGTGGAAGCAAGGAAACATTGCTTTAAGAGAGCGATAGCAGCCTTGGTGTCTTTTTCGCAAAAATTGGGAAAACGACCGCCCCTAGAATTACTAGCCATTTACAGAGCTAAGTGCCAATCAACAGCACTATATGGAGCTAGCGTATGGGGTCATATGGATGTTTCCTCCCTTCAAGTGGCAGAAAATAATTTTCTGAGGTTCCTCTTAATGGCCCCAAAGCGATCCTCTACGTATGCATGTCATGTTGAACTAGGTTTCCCGTACATTGAGGACTTGGCAAGAATACAACCGCTACTCCTATGGCGCCGTATTTGGACTTCAGAAAAAAACGCTCTCACAAAGACAATAGTGGCAGATGCCATGACACTAGACCATGCCCTAAAAATAAAATGGCTAGCTTACATCAGGAACTTTTTTATTGATCTTGGAACCGAAAAATACTATTCTACTCCTGAAAAAATCAGTGAACTCTCAAAAAAAGAACTACAAACACTAGCCCTGGGACACTTGCAAAATCTGAGACTACAAATCGAAGCGGGCAAACCGTCTGTCCAACATGCTGTAATGGTTCAATCCACTTTCTCTATTCAGCCTTACTTGAATCTTGAAATCAGTGCTTTCGATCGTTTTCTTCTGGTTAGATTCAGATTAAACCTATTTCACAGGCTAGTAGCATTCCCAGTAGTAAATGCATGGGACACGACTCTACCCCTGTGTCCCTGCGATGAAAAGTCATTACAAACTACTTTACATACAGTCCTGTTTTGTAAATTTTACCATGAACATCGCAAACTCTGGTTATTGACGCTGCTAAAATCTTGGGGATTCAGGCAGTGTCGTCCTGCTATGTTGAGCTTACAACTTTTGGATACTGAAACCACCTGTTACCATGTTCTAAATTTTTTAAAATGCATATATAGACACAGAAAAAATCTGTAAAGCAAGTTTCTTTTAACTCACAGTATTTGCAAATAATTTTATGAAAATTGAGCAATATCTATGAAATTAATTTGCATTTTAAATTTATGTCTTTTTATTTTTTATTGTGTATTGATACTGCTTTTATGGATTTTTAATACTGAAATTCCGAATAAAGAATTTATATATATACTCCCCTACATTGCCATGCTCAAGGTGGCAGGCACCGCACAGGGCCTGCCACGTTGTGCATGGCAATGCACAACATGCCTCTTTGGCATTGCGGCAGCAGCACCCGCCGCAATGATAAAGATGCGGGATGCGACTGCCAGGGTGGCGGTTGCATCCTAATTGGCAGTGCGGGACCGCCGCACCCTTGGCGGCCGGTCCCAGCACCGCTAGTGTGGCGGGCGGACAGAAGTCTGCCCGCCATCCTAATGGGGCCCTAGGTTCTAACTATAACTACCTACTGGCTACTGCCAGTAGGTAATATATATATATATATATATATATACATATACTAAGAACATAAAATATTTTTTTAAACAAGCCATTTTAATTAAAATAAAAAAGTAAGCAACATAAATGCCTTGCAATATAAAAAAAGATATGTTGCACATTAAAAACATTAATAATTATAAATATTCTATTTTAAATAAACAAAAGCATAATTATATAAAATAAATTGTAAAACTTTACATTTAATACATGTACTATTCTCACTACAATTAATACAAAAGTAGACCAAGTGTTGGACTAAGGATGTATACAATTTACTACTCCCACTTCACACAACACAACAGTTGGAAAACTGTTACATCACATAGGGGTAAAATGTACTATTCCCACTGCAGTCAGTGTAACAGTAGAGAAAGTTTTGGATTGCGTAGAGGTAAAATATATTATTCCCACTCCAGTCAGTGCAACACTAGGGAAACTGTTGGATAGCGGAGAGTTAAAGTTAACTATTCCCACACCATTCACTGCAGCAGTAGGGAAACTGTTGGATTGCGGAGGGGTAAAATTTACTATTTCCACTCCAGTCAGTGCAGATGTAGAGAAAGTGTCGGATTGCAGAGGGGTATATTTTACTATTCCCGCTACAGTCAGTGCAACAGTAGGGAAAGTGTTGGATTGCGGAGGGGTAACATTTTGTATTGCCACTCCAGTCAGTGCAACAATAGGAAACATTTTGGATTGAAGATGAGTAAAATAAATTATTCCCACTCCAGTCAGTGCAACAGTGGCGAAAGTGTTTGATTGCGGAGGAATAAAATTTACTATTCCGCTCTAGTCAGTGCAACAGTAGGAAATGCGGAGGGGTAAAATTTACTATTCCTACTCCAGTCAGTGTAACAGTAGGGAAAGTGTTGGATTGTGGAGGGGTCAAATTTACTATTCCCACTCCAGTCAGTGCAATAGTAGGGAAAGTGTTGGATTGCGGAGGGATATATTTTCTATTCCCACTCCAGTCAGTGCAACACTAGGGAAAATGTTGGATTGCGGACGAGTAAAATCTACTGTTCCCACTTCAGTCAGTCCAACAGTTGGGAAAATGTTGGATTGCGTAGAGGTCAATTTTAATATTCCAGGCCAGTAAGTGCAACAGTAGGGAAAGTGTTGGATTGTGGATGGGTGAAATTAACTATTTCCACTCCAATGAGTGCAACAGTAGGGAAAGTGTTGGACTGCGTGCAGGTAAAATTTACTATCCCCACTCCAATGAGTGCAACAGTAGGGAAAGTGTTGGATTGTGGAGGGGTAAAATGTACTATTCCCACTCCAGTGAGTGCAACTGTAGGAAAAGAGTTGGATTGCGAAGGAGTAAAATTTCCTATTTCCACTCAAATGAGTGCAACAGTAAGGAAAGCGCTGGATTGCAGAGGGGTAAAATTTAATATTCGCACTTCCGTGAGTGCATCCGTTGGGAAAGTGGACTGAGGATGGGTAAAATTTACTATTCCCACTCCAATGAGTGCAACAGTAGGGAAAGTGTTGGGATGTGGAGGGGTAAATTTTACTCTTCCCACTTCAGTTAGTGGAATAGTAGGGTGTGTGTTGTATTGCGGAGGGGTAAAATATACTATTCCCACTCCAGTCAGTGCAGTGTAGAGAAATTGTCGGATTGCAGAGGGGTATAATTTACTATTCCCACTCCAGACAGTGGAACAGTAGGGAAAGTGTTGCTTTGCAGGAGGGTAACATTTTCTATTGCCACTCCAGTCCGTGAAACAATAGGGAACACTTTGGATCGCAGTAGCAAAAGTGTTTGATTGTGGAGGTATCAAATTTACTATTCCACTCCAGTCAGTGCAACAGTAGGGAAAGTGTTGGAATGCGCAGGGGTAAAATTTACTATTCCTACTCCAGTCAGCGCAACAGTAGGGAAAGTGTTGGATTGTGGAGGGGTCAAATTGACTATTACCACTCCAGTCAGTGAAACAGTAGGGAAAGTGTTGGATTGCGGAGGGATATAGTTTCTATTCCCACTCCAGTCAGTGCAACACTAGGGAAAATGTTGGATTGCGGATGAGTAAAATCTACTGTTCCCACTTCAGTCAGTGCAACAGTTGGGAAAGTGTTTGATTGCGGAGGGGTCAAATTTACTATTCCGACGCCAGTAAGTGCAACAGTAGGAAAAGTGTTGCAGTGTGGATGGGTAAAATTAACTATTTCCACTCCAATGAGTACAACAGTAGGGAAAGTGTTGGACTGCGTACAGGTAAAATTTACTATCCCCACTACAATGAGTGCAACAGTAGGGAAAGTGTTGGATTGCGGAGGGGTAAACTTTACTATAACCACTCCAGTGAGTGCAACTGTAGGAAAAGAGTTGGATTGTGGAGGGGTAACATTTCCTGTTTCCACTCAAATGAATTCAACAGTAGGGAAAGTGCTGGATTGCAGAGGGGTAACATTCACTATTCCCACTTCAGTGAGTGCACCAGTTGGGAAAGTGTTGGACTGTGGATGGGTACAATTTACTAATCCCACTCCAATGAGAGCAACAGTAAGGAAAGTGTTGGGATGTGGAGGGGTACATTTTACTCTTCCCACTCCAGTCAGTGAACAGTAGGGAGTGTGTTGGATTGCGGAGGGGTAAAATATACTATTCCCACTTCAAGTCAGTGCAACACTGGGGACAGTGTGGGATGCGGTGGGGTAACATTTACTATTCCCACTACAGTCAGTGCAACATTAGAAATAAATTATCTTCAACATAATAAAGCAATTATAAATATGTAAAATAAAAGAAATACAAATATATTTTATATAAAAAATGTAATTAAATAAAAACATATTACAAGCTTAAATACATATCATAAAAAAGTACACATATATTATTATATTTAAAATGCAAATATATATTCTCAATATAATAACAGCTAACAAATATAATATTTGCATTTAAAAAACACAACACAATTAACACATACGACAATAACATCATTATTGTAAAATAATTACTTATATTTAAATTTGGTATCACTTAAGTTACATTCTACTCTATACTTCAACAAAGAATAAAACACATATTAAAAATGTTATTTAAAATAATAGTATTTACACGTTACATATTAAATTGTTATTTATAATATTAATAATATACATTAAAAACATTATAGTCAGTTACTAACCCACCATTTATCCTTACAAATAAAACAACGCACAGGAAACATATAAATAAAAACATATTATTTTCAAAATTTTCATAATTAAATCTAAATTAAAGATGTATTATTAACAAATAACTAATAATAAATTAATAATATTTAATTAATTCCCCATAGTTTATTCCTACAACATCTACAACTCACACCCAAAATATAAAATGAAAACATTTTTTATAAACATATTTTCTGTAAATATTTTTCATCTCTATAATTAATATAAATTCACTTTATTTAACATTTAGTAAGAATAATTTCCTATAACCCTTTACACATACAAAAACAACAAACATTCCAATCAAAAACATTTAATTAATTACACAATTTACATAAAGATATTTTATTTAAATGAATAATATTATTTGAAATTGATTAATTATCAAAAATATATTCATTAAATAATTCTAATGTAGTTACATCCAACCCTTTACCCCTACAAAACTCACAACCTGCACCTAAAACGTAACTTAAAAAACACATATTTTACACTATTAACATAAATATTTATCAAGTTACTAGTTGTCATTAAACAAAAATTTATTATTATTTAATTATAATCAATTTACTTCCCACAATATACACCTACAATACACACAACAGGCTCCTAAAATCTAAATAAACAAACAATTAGTTAACCAATTTACATACATAATTAACAATTTAGTAATTATTATCAATTAAAAATTAATTATTATTTGATTAAATTAATTTACTTCCAATCCTATACCCCTACAAAACTCACAACACACACCTAAGATGTATGTAAAAACAATTAATTACACAATTAACATAATTAATCATCAAAAAAATAATTAGTAAGTAAAAACGAAATATTAATTAATTATAATTAATTTACTTCCCACCCTCTACCTCTATAAACCGATAACCTACACCTACAATGTAAATAAAATAAAAATATATTGCAAAATTAACATGGTTAATTATAAATTAAATAATAATATTAAATAAAAACAAATTATTCATTGATTATAATTAAATTACATCCTACCCTGAACCCCTATAACTCCACAACCCTCTATGGTACTAAAAATCACAAAAATTAATTAAAATAAATGCAATGGCTACTAAACATTTAACAACTACAGAAAAAAACATAAACAATAAATATGCAAGAAATGTACATCATATGCATTTAAAATATGTGCTAAAATACATAACAATAATTAAAAAACAATATATGAACAACTATATTTTTGTAAACGATATTTTGTGTGAATATTTTGTGTGAATAGCCTTCGGAGTGTAAGCCCTCATGGGTGAAAGACAGTGGCAGCCCGTGCAGGTAAGTGCGGTGGGCGGCGGGCGGTGAGGCGGTGGGGGGATGAAAGTGACATACAACACAATAGGGAATAAAAAATAAATGAATAAAACCACTTAAGCGCAAGGTAAGTGTTTTTTATTTAATTATTTTATATTCCCTAATCCATCGTATGTCACTTTAACCCCCATCCCCCCACACACACTGCCCCAGAGAGCTTACCTGAACGGGCCGCCACTGGTGAAAGAAGATGTGGCGTGGCAAGCCCATGGATAACTTTAAATTCAATACAAAGAAAACAAAAAAGAAAATACAAGTGAAAAATGAGTCCGCTGAGAGAAGGTAAGATCTGAACCAGGTTGACGGAAACAGAAGAGAAATTAATCACAGAATTCAAAATGCTCAGAAGTTAAGGGTTAGGTGAAGAGAACAAGATGAAGGAAAGAATACTGATGATGTTGGGAGGAAACACATTTTCTGAATAAATAATTCACAACTACCGTCTTTCCATCAATAGATAACAGAAACATGGATTCCATTTATCAAAATTCACGCATACCTTGACCTTGATGACCTCACAGGGTTGACCCCTTGTTCCACAATTATCCCCACAGCAACCTCCGATTTGCTGCTTAGGATCCGAGGCCGATCCAATGGTACTTTGCGAAAACAAACGTGTCTCTTAGAAAAATGCTTAATGTCTGTTCGTCTCACTGCCTATTTGAATCCTGTGACAAGGAATAGCAGAGGCTATGTGGAAGTGCAAGCCAGTGGTAGCAGCTTCACCCCTTAGCAACCTCTAAGAGACATCCATAAAGTGTCTTCCTATGTTTCTCTGCGGAAAAGCGTATAAAAAAACCAACATGTTTGGCACACACATTTAGCGTGTTACCAGTGGCCTGCAAATTCCAAGGGGGGCAGTAATGGGGGTAACAGGGCCCATCACATTTTCAAGTTTTTGTTTTTCACATGAAGCTTTAAATCTGGGCTAAAACACCTATTTCTGCACGTTGCTCCCCAAAACCTTGTAATTCTGTTATTTGTCTGCACACGGAATTATCAGAAACCCGTTAGGGGTCATTCCTGGGCAGGAAAATATCGTCATTTTTTTTCAAAGAACTTGAAATCGGGTCCCTGGTGTCACAAAACACACTCACAATACAAACAATCACATGCGTTGTCCTTAGTTTATAAATGTAGATCAATAATGGAACCGTGGTATCCCCTGAAACCTTTTATAAAATGTTGAATCTTTTGCTACTGACGAGAGCCCGATCTGAAGAGTTCTTTTTCTAAGGAAATGACAATTGTGGCAAGCTTTTCTGCACACACAACCTGTGGCTACGCTTTTGGAGACAAGCATGTGTGTTTGCATAGGCTTTTCCTAAGCCAAGCCTGGCAGTGCCACATTACACGTATTTGTTTAGATTAAAATAGAGTGGGTTTTATATTTCTTTTTCAGTTAGGTTTCAATTATTTAGACTTGTTGCACTTAGCACATTAAACTCTCTGCTTGTTTTCAGCCTAGTTTTTAATTAACTTATACAAGTCACCCCAGTGGGAAGGCAAACATCGTAAATGAGAAAACAAATTCACCGGGGCAGGGCAAACTGGGGGCTTCGAGAGATGTGCTTGTTTGAAGAGCCTAAACGATCCATGTGGAAGATTTATGTCAATTTAAAATTTTGGATGCTGCCTGTCATTTGTCACTCGGCCTGGGCTCGGGTATGCTCTAGGAGTGAGTGGTGTATATTTTCATGCCAGCGAAGTTTACAAAGTGCAGCTTTTTGGCCAATTGCAATGGTTGTAATATGTCATGTATGTCTCTGTGATCATTTTAACTGAAAATGCCAGATAGCTTTCACTCTTGGGGCCAATTACAATGTGAGACCGACGCCGTCTTGGAAACGGGACCGACTGACCGACCTCTGGTCAGTGGTCCCAACCCCCTGATTAGGATGCGACCGAACACTGTTCAGGCGCATTCTGAAATTTCCCTATAGGAGCATGTGTTAAGGGCCGTACACCGGCCATAGTACATGCTCCCATAGGGAAATGAAGGTGATGTTAACCCCTGCAACCCGTGGCAGGCACCTCAAGGTTTAACAGGGGGCATTGTAGGTGTCCCTTTGGCTCCAACCGGAGGCTGCGTACACAAGGGGGCCCTGCTAGGGGACCCCAGACACGATTTCCGGCAGGGTTTCTATGTCGGAAAGGCAGGGATGGAAACCCTGCTGAAAACTGTGCATTGTAATGAGCAGACAGGTCCTTTGGGATTACGGGCCGGCCTCCGACTGGCTGACGGGATCCTTGAGGCCATTGGAAGCCAGCCAGAATGACTGGCCAGTTTCAAAACCGATGATGGTGGTCAGAAAGCCTCCGACCAAGGCCATCGTAATAAGCCCCTAAATGAATGCTGTCAAGCTGGAAAATGTATTCAGAATAGTTCTATGGAGATACATCTTTTGTGGAGCTCTTCAAAGTTTGCACAATTTTTCACAGCAAGCTGACCTTTTTCAAACTTTATCAATGCACAGTTGCATCTTAAGAGGAAAAAGGCGACAACCCTCTTCACGAGAATTGGGAAATCCAGTAACTGAAGTTAAGAGCCGAATTGTGATTGTGTGGAAAACTAAACTCCAGTTTAAAAAAACCTGGTGAAATCTATGCAAGGGAAATTGCCCAGAATTGAGGAAGAAATTTAGGCATTGACACAGAACCACTGATTCTGGCAGTTATTCCCTATTTGTAAGAGGCAAACTCACAATGACACTGCCTTCAGAAATGACTACACCCCATGGTATCGAGATTTCCAGGTGCAGTATTACCATACTGAGGGTTCCACGACTCTGGTAATAGTGGCTTGTTTTCAATTTCTTCTGAACCAATTTTTGTACTGTGAAATAAGGAAATGTGCAACATATATTGCTGAAAAATTCATTATTTTTTTGTGTAAGTGATAAAGCAAACAATTTTGCAACTTTGCATAGTTGAAACTCTTTTCATGGACTTTGCAACGGTTACAAAAAACTACAGGTGAGCGAGCAAACAATTTAACAGGAAAAGCTGAGCCAGATCCAATCACAGACTCGGCTTTTAGAGCAGGTGCACGAGCCGAGCATTGAAAATACTAGCTACAAACCTGAAAATGTTGTGAACTAAGAGGTATGACAGTTATGTATACCCTGTATGTGGCTTCAATTATTGTAGAGCAACACTATAGTCTATTAAATCAAACACAATAGTTTTTTTGCACAGCTAGTATTCTGAACTCATATTTGAAAGCGCTTTTATACACGATAATGAAGAAAAAGATGTTTCGGTGAAATAAAATGTCTGTCTAAGATCACACAATTCAACCGGGGAAGCTCTGATTTAGCTAGGTTTTCTGGTTCCACAAATAAGCCACAAAATGAGCATCTATTTGTCTGTCCTTATTATGTTAAAACTTTGTTTTTACCTCTTTGAGCATTTTTCTGCAGTTTTTAGTTAGCATTTTTTTAACGCCATGGGGTGATTAAGTAGTTTGCCCAGAATCACACAATGTTGAGTGGATGCCAACAGTCAAACTTGGTTCCCCTGTTCCAAATTCGGAGCCTATGGCTCTAACACCAAATCCTGGAGTAAGGGAGGGTGGCAGGCAGGAGCTTCTTTAAAGCTTGGCTTGTTTTGGGCTTGAGGTTCCAACACGACCTTGAGCTGAGCCAGGGGCGCAACTAGAGCCATGTCAAGCCAAATTTGTGGGGTGGGTGGCTAATACTTCCAGCAATGTAGAAGCACATTTTTTTGGGGGGGAGGGGGCTAATACTTCCAGCAAGGTGCCCTTGTATAATGTAACTGGTGCCTCAATACCTTCGGGTAGAGCTCTAGCTGCATACAATTGCAAAAAAACAAAGCCTAAGGTTACTTTTCAGGAAATGCATTCTCACACTGTGGCAGCAAAAGTAATTTGCAACTTTAAGGAATGGGCAGAGTGGAAATGCAGGGGCTCTAGGAAAGGGTGAAAAAACAACAAAGCCTCTTCATCAAGTAAATGGTCTTTTAAAGACTTGTGAAATACTTGGGTGCAGCTGCGATAAGACTCCAGACCACAGCAGCTCAAGAACAGTCTGTGTGTGTGTGGGGAAGCTGTCTCAGCCCGGGCTGACACACACAAGGGATGAGGGGCTGAAGCCCTTTGAGCCTAATGGGCGTTGGACGCCTGAGCTGAGCCAGAGCAGGCTTCTGTCTTGAGCTTGGCTCAAGGTTTTAGTGGCTCACCCACCTCTACAAAGACCATCTCACAACACCTCACTCATCTAGACAGTTCCCAGCTGGAGTTAGCACTGACACAGCCTGCATCTCAATCAGGTATAGAAGCAGAGGAAACCTCCACAGAAGCTATGAATGTTGATTTTAATGACAAATGGCTTTAACTTAAATCTAAACAATGAATGAGAAGCAGATGAGCTGGATATGTAGCAGCATCTGACAGAAAATCTGGAAACCATGTGTCGATTGGCTGCACAGGAACAGCCAGATGTTCACAGGCCTCACATCATGCCCCGTAGCTGCTGATTCACAGTGCTTTCTCAAGGTGCCAATCAAATTGAAGCATGGGAAATATCATAATATACATATTTGTACATTGGAAGCCTGAAGTAATTTCCGGATGGACTGCAAAAGTACGTGTGGCTAAGAGAAAGTCAGACGAGTGTCCAAATGTATACAATTCGTTATACACCTAAATGTGGTACATTATTTGGAATTAACCCCTCCGTTTGCACTACTTCACTTAAATGGGTGCCTAATTGTCACCGAAAAGTACGCAAGTTTGTTCAGACAGTGCAGAAAAGTTATTCAACCCATGCACTTTTTTTTTAAATGTCTAGAGGGTGAAATGTCGCGTGAAGTAAAAAATAAATGTCATTTATTGTATGTATTGCATATATTGCACAGTCCCAAGGTTCGGAAAAAGGTGCAAATCGCCAATGCATGCTTGTGCCATACACTTTATACATGTTCTGAATGAAATGTATATATTATGCAGGACTCCAAAGAATATGTAAACCTATCAGAAAATAGGTAACGTGCACATACGTGTGAATGTGTAAATCTAGGAAAGAATTTTCGTTAGATACAAGTCTTGCACTGAGCTCTGGATAGCTGCCCCACAGAATTTGCCTTGCTGTAGTAAGCTCAGTTGCGGCCCGTGGAGAGAGTTCCGTGGGGAGGAAAGGCGGGCCGGGGGAGGGGCAGGATGGGGGGGTAGTAAACACCGAAATATAGATTATTGGAGGTAAGTAATATTAATAATTAAATAATTAATTAAATAAATAAATAAATAAAATTATAAAATATATTAAATAAATAAAAAGAATTTCGTTGTGCGCCCTGCATCGAAAAATGCGATGCAGGGTGCGCTACAATTTTTTTTTATTCACTTAATTGTTTACTTACCTCCAGTAATCCATATTCCAGCGTTTACTACCCCCCACCCGCCTTTCCGCCCCACGGAACTCCCTCCACGGGCCGCAACTGGGGTTACTTTGAACAGTTTGCCTTCATCAAATGGTTCATAAAATAATCTGTTATATATCCTCTTATTGGTCGTGGTCACGCTTGTGTCCTTAGGGTTTCTTGAACCTTGTATGTCAGTGGTTCTTAAGCTGTGTTCTGCTGTCCTTTAAGGGTCCACAACGGCTATTCAGAAGGTTCCTGTTTGCTTAGAAAAATAAATGATATTGACAGATTAATACAGTATGTAGATGCACAATTTAAAAATGCTAATTTTAAATCATGCTGTAAGAGTGAAGGAATTTGAAATGGCGGCTGGAAATGAATGTGGTATCCTCAGATTGATTTGTGGGAGCAGTGCAAGTACATCACAGAATATAATATGGATGATAGGTGGCCTCAATAGAATTTAGAAAAGCTTCACCCTTCCCATTAAAATTACAATTTTGAATTGGTATTTGTAAATAAATATTTGTATTTGTTTAATGAATGCTTGTTTCTGCATTTTTGTGTGTAATTTTGAGATTTAAATCATTGAAATTGCATAGGCCAGACTCCTCGGCTTTCAGTTATATCTCAATGGAGGGTCCTCAGTGTCCAATGAGGATTTAGTGTGGGTCCCCAGATTTCAGTAATGAATAAGCGGGGTCCACAGGAGTCAAAAGGTTAAGAACCACTGCTGTATGCCATTTCTATTTCATAGCATTAACACACCAAAAGATCACTTTCTTCCCATGTTTTCTGATCTTACTCTGATCTTGTTCTGATAATTTTACTCTCATTCATTCTTGTTTTAATTAGATAGGTTCACTGCTTTTGACATTTGGTAGGTTGAATATGTTTCTGGTGCTTTTGCATTGATACCAGTATTACTAATGTGTACATCTTAAATTCGCCGATAGGCTTATAAGGAATCCTACTGAGTAATTACCCTGTGAGCCCTTGGTGATTATGTGAAAATGATGCTTTATGGCTTAGTTCAGAATGTGATTTTTTTCCCTTTATTGCAGGTACTATTGTAGTGAGTTCCAGAGTTGAGTTTTAAGACAGCTTATCCACTTGTTGCCTTTAAATTGTACATTTTGCTCTTGGGACACTTTGGGCCTAATTACGAGTCTGGAGGTGGCTGGCGGTGGTGGTCCAGTCACCACCGCACCAGTGGTCTGAACGCCCTATCACAACATTTATTCTGAATACATTGTCCAGCTTGATGGCTGTCGGACCGTAATTTGACCGCCGGCTCTGCCAGGGAACTACTGTTCCCTGGTGGTGGTGTGACAGTCAGGGGCTATGTAATATGCAGGTGGTGCCACTGCAGCACCGGCATGCATATTATAAGTTTCAGGACCACCAGTGGTTTCATGGAGGTCTTTCCTCCATGAAAAGTCTGGCAGTGCTGAAACAAAGGGTGCCCCATCAGCCTGGGGATGCATGCAGTGGGTTGCAACATGCGCCCACCTGTGTGCATACTCTCAGGTTCCTGCACAGCATGGTCTATCGAGCCCATGCCGTGCAGGAACCCCATGTAGCGTTCCCATTGCGGTACCTCTTTCATAGGCACCCCTGCCTTTACAAGAAACACTGCAGCGGGGCCGTCATGCCGCCCACGTGCCAAACCACAAAATTGCTTGTAATCTGGCAGGCGGGTGGCAGCAACCTTCGGCAGAGCAGTCGTGCAGAGTTTGGCACCGCTCAGCCAAACGTCGTAATTAGGCCTAAAGTAAGTGGGGAACTGGGGTTGTTTTATATTGTAGGGTGAAGGGGTAGAGTATTGTCAGAAATCGATGCATAAGTATTAATAAACTGATGTTTTTATAGAGCACTATCATGTCCCCTTATCACTGATTCAGACAAGTGTGAAAGACTCCTTGGGGACTTCCGGGAATGAGGACCATATTCTGTGAGCCATGGCCAACCTCTTAGCAAATTTTAGGAATTTCCCTTGGCCAAGATTAAAGGTCTCTATCGCCTCCTCGAGTTTAATAAATCTGTCATTTGGATACAGACCACGTAGGGTGCTACTACCTCCCACGCGCCACCTATCCATTGGCATCATGTGAGTTATTTGAATGAAGGGCCGCAAATACCATATAAATATGTCATGTGTGTAAAGGGAGTGTATAAACTGGGTAGTTGCAGCCCTCCTCATTGCCAGGGTCGCTTTAAAGTTGCCAAGCTTACCCTTTTCCTCCCAGCCGCCCACAACAAGCCAACAATGAACTTGTCCAGTTCGAGGAAATAATTCCTTGGAATTTCAAACATTGCACCCTAAATAATGCATAGACACTGGGGCAGTACGATCATTTTCACGAGTGCCACCTAACCCATTTAAGATATGGAGTGTGTTCCAGAATTTAAAGGAGGATCTAAGGCCTTCCAGAACCCTTCTAATATTAAAGACTCAAATGTCCCCATCTTCCTTGCTATCTGTATCCTGAGATGCCTCACGTTGGAGCCAAATGGCCTTTAGAGCCACTCTGGATAGCCTGGGATCAAGGCAAGCAAATCCAATCTTCCTTCTTCAGACAGCAAGGTAGTCCTTTAAGCAGCAAGACAGTCAATCTGGCAGCAGGGCAATCCATTTAATGCAATCATTCCAACAAACTGAGGATGTGCAATTGTCCAGGCCACACTAAAAGCAAGAGTTTCATGATAATCAGTGCAAGTAATAGTTAGGGTCAGCCTCTACATCGTCAATTACATGGTCTGTTTATTGCTGTCCTGGGAACTAAACACTTATAGTCAATCATAGTTTTGGTGAAAATCCACCTTATATCTAGAAAATGATGTGTACACCTGCAACATGTTTGCTTGATCACTATGTGATGCAAAATCTATTTTTAAGTGATTGTTTATATTTATTGATGAGACACAGTCCTATTTAGCCT
Source organism: Lissotriton helveticus (assembly GCF_964261635.1). Taxonomy (NCBI): domain Eukaryota; kingdom Metazoa; phylum Chordata; class Amphibia; order Caudata; family Salamandridae; genus Lissotriton; species Lissotriton helveticus. Next base: position 764,039,277 of record NC_136071.1, on the reverse strand, counting down.
CACAATGGCTTGTCTGGCATCTAAATAAACAACTTTCGATGGGACTGCATTACCAAGTGGTGCTTTCTCCTTTCTGATGCAATTTTCTCTAAAACGTTTCTCTGGTTCTGACATTTTCCCTGCACAATTAGATTGTGAAATGGTATGAGTAGCTTGCCACTGACATCGAAACAGATCTATTTTAGTGATTTGCTCATGAGAGTCTACAAGCCACTGTAGTGTCTAAATTTAGAAAGAGAAAGCAATGAAGCATGTTCTTCATTTTTATAACACCAGTGTTGCAGCGGAAGTGGAAGCTTATTATTCTTCCCTTTAGGTTTTATACTACTGGGCCCTTGTGGGTAGGATTTTTACTCAGACTCTATACATCACCTCAGAGGTCGGAGTGAGGAATGAGAAATCATGATGAGGACCATTAATTGGTAGCTGACTCTCAAATTGGTAATCAGGTTCAAAAATATCAGTCTCAGAACCATGCAGTAATAGAGTATTGCAACTGGAAGAACCAACCTCCTAAATAAGTTTAGTCTGACAAGACTCATATAAACCAACAGCTCTGCTGTGGCTCCACAGAACAAGAGAATAATACCCTGATGTTCTGGAAGTAATCTTTGACCTTCTCTATCATGCATTTTAAAAAAAGATAACTGCAGGCACAGTTTCTGAAGAAATAACATTAAGATACATTTAGATAGTTTGGTTATTCTATTAAAGGTATATAGGTAACATTTTAAGAAGCTCAGACATGAGTCTTGGGGGCGTGGCTTAGCGCCCGGCGAGGTCGGAAGCGCAGATGTGAGCGCTCCCGGTCGCTTGGGGTTTTCGCCACTTTTGCCACCTTACCTGAACCTGCAAGACGATTCCTCCGTGACCGGAAATTGAAGCGGACGGAGAGCTGCCATTTGGGAACCCTTTCGAGCGCCGGAATGCCCGTTTTTGGTGTTTTTGCGGCGGACGCGGCTGAGTAAAAGTCGCGCCCGCCATTTTGTTTTTTTTTCCTTCCTCTCAGCGCGGACTGCGGCGCCCGCGCTTCACAACAATGCGACTCTGCCACGGAGCCCTGCACCAGGATATGGATTCTAAATGAGGTATTTCCTGCTCCTGCACTTCCTCACTACCAACGTATGCCAAATGCTGCCTATTAACAAGATTTCCTGCGTTTCACTGCTTCTGTGTTGCATGGGCGGCCATTTTGAGTGAATGGACTTCCATCTCCTCAGATATTCTGCAGGTGCATTCAGTCAACGTTCATTTTATGCCTATATGCGCTGCTTGGTCTCCTGCCCGTACTTTTACCAGTATTTACTATTTGAGGCAACTTTGAGCAAGGTTTTTCTTCGCTTTTCTTCAATTGCTCCCCTTGCACTCATGCTGTTTTCTCCCTGACGGACTTCCTTTGCTCCACAAAGTGCCATCTTTTTATATCTCATTACCAGGGTGGCTCTCAGCTTTCGGCATCATTTTCTTAACCCCTCCATCAAAGAATTGGTCGCTGCTTCACCTACTCTCTTCACCTCAGGGCATACCTGCATCTTACGTAGTTTTTCATTTTGAAGCTTTTAAGCGTCTTCTTCATTGCCTCTGGTCTTGTACTGGATAATATTGCTCTTCATCCTTATGGAAAAAAAAGCACTCTCTCGTACCCCCAAGCCTCCACGACGTGGCTTCATCAAAAACTCTAAAGTCTTCTCTGCGTTGGCGCACCTCGAGGCCTCCCAGGAGTTTCTCACTCAAGTGTCGCAGTCCAACACGGAGCGGCCCATCCAACCTCCGGGGAAGGTCACGTCAAAACGCCTCAAACAGGATCCTCCATCGCCAACGGGGTCCACATCGGCTGTTTCCATGGAGCTGTTGTTGGAAGAAATTCGAGCCCTCAGACCCTTCATGGAGGAAACCAATTCTAAATTGCAGGTTCTAACCGACAACTGGTCTCAGATGGATGCCAGAGTAACCACAGTAGAACATTCCTTAACCGCTTTACAAGAGTCATCCTCCACAGTAACACACATGCAATCTCAAGTTTCGTCTCTTCAAAAGCAGGTTGAGGAGTTGGAAAATCGTAATAGGCGCAACAATCTCCGCCTTTATGGCCTGGCGGAAAATTCTGAGGGGAATGACCCCATCGCCTTCTTCAAATCGTTTCTACCCAAACTTCTCCATTTACTTGAGGACACCACGCTTAACATCCAGCGTGCACACCGGTTGGGTCGCCTTCCTTCTACTTCCTCTCCTTCTTCACGACCAAGGGGTGTCATCATGTACTTCTTAGAATATACTGACCTCCTCAAAGTTATTTCAGCAGCTCGTGCCTCACCTCGCCTACAATGGTCTGGTTCCAATCTTTTCTTTGCGCAGGATTATGCAAAAGCTACAGCCACTCGCCGCAAGGCCTTTTTGGACATGCGACCTGAACTTCGTGCCATTGGAGCCAGATACGGTCTTTTCCATCCCTGCCTCTTCAGAGTGACCTACAACAACAAAACTACAACATATGAAGATCCTATTCGCCTACGGAGCTTTTTGAATGCAACTCAAGCCTCCGGCATGGACTTCTCCAGCTCTTCGTCAGCCTTTCCGCCAGGATTCCGGCGTGATGAAGCATTGAAGTTTCATTCATTCTGCATGCTTGTCGTGCCTTGTTGAATGTATTCTTGTTTGTCGTTGCCACGCTTTTCGACAGCTTTTGTTGTTCTAATGTTCTCTTGCTCTTCCTCTCCCATTGATTTCCTTTACCCTTGTTCGTTAGTTCATACAGTTCATCGCCGTCTACTTGCGTACCTTTTTGTCACTCTTTACTGTTGTATTCTCCCCTTCTCTCCTTTGTCTCATTCATTATTGTTTTTTCTCCTTTTTCCTTGCAGGTTTTATGATATATATGGCGTCATTCCCCCGACCTGTTGGTTCGTTTGCACTGGACGCTTGCCTCCTCTGCCTGGTGCTCCCCCCTCATTCATCTTCTCGCGTACCCCTCCCCTGGTGTTCAACCCTCCCATCTTTACCCTCCGTAAGTATGTTTTCCCTATCTTTCCTGTTCCTCGCCTCCCTCCTTGTATCTTTTTCACTTCTCTGTTCTCCGATTTTTTATGTTTTACAGGTGTCTACCTCTCTTGGTTTTCAAATACTCTTCTATTACTGCCTTCCGCCTATCGTTCTACCTACTTCTTGGACTACTTTATCCTTGTCACTGCTCAACTCGCTTCTACATTCCTTTCCTTCACTCTTTTTATTTTTTACTCATCCTTTCATTCTTTATTATACTGTGCTGATTTTCACCAACTCCCTTACTCTTCTGGACTTTTTCTGCTTTTCCTACTCATCTGGTTCCCTTCCGACTTTTCTTACCTTCTTCAGCTTTTCTTCTTTTTCCTCCCTCTTTCTTGATATGAAATGTCTCTTAAAATAGTCACCTGGAATGTTAAGGGCGTCAACTCGCCTATCAAACGACAACGAATTTTGTCTCATCTTTCGCGTCTAAATGTGGACATTGCTTTTTTGCAAGAAACCCATTTGTCAGCTGAAGAATCTGTTAAGTTGAAAAGAAGTTGGGTGGGTGATGTTTATTTTTCCCCTGGGGATGGCAAACGCAATGGCGTTGCTATTTTATGTCACAAAGCTCTCTCTCCTTCTATGATTGCTCAAGAGTCGGATACTGAAGGCCGATGGACTTATGTTAAACTCTCTATTAAGAATGTTCCAATTTCTCTTCTAAATGTTTATGCCCCTACCACTGGCGATCCCACTTTTTGGCACTCATTTTCCCAGCATGTCACCAGATTCATTGATGATAATTTCATTTTAGCAGGAGACTGTAATCAGCCCTTAGATCCCTTTTTAGACAGAAACTCCAAAGCACATTTCACACCTAATAAACCTCACAAACTCTTCTCCCAAACCATTTCCCAACATAAACTCACTGATGCTTGGCGTCTCTGTAATCCAAGTCTCCAAGAATTTACCTTCTACTCCCCATGTCATCATTCCCAATCCCGAATCGATTATATTTTTGTTACCCATAACATTGCCCAGACTCTCTCTCACGCAGAAATAGGTCCAATCTTACTTTCTGACCATGCCCCTACATTAGCCCAATTGGACCTTTTGCCCAAATTAACAGGCCCACGACGCTGGCGTTTCAACAATTCTCTTCTCCTGGACCCCAAATTTACTACCGCTTTCACCTCCTTTTCCCATGAATTCTTTGCCCTAAATGATAATTCTCCGGTTCCCAAGCATACTATTTGGGATGCTTTTAAAGCGGCAGCGAGGGACTTTATCATTGGCTTTGTTGCTAAAAAGCGTAGAGCTGCTCGAGAAGCTACTAGAACCATCCTTCTAGATATTAAGAAATTGGAGCATTCTTATTTCACCTCCCGCTCACAGCAAACCCTAACCGCCCTTATCAACGCTAAGATGAACTTTAACAAAAAATCTACAGATGATGCATCATTGTATTTATTGAAGTCTAGTGCCAAGTTTTATGGGGGCAAAAACAAAGCTGGCAAAATCCTGGCTAATTATCTGAAGGTGAAACACAACAAACTAAACATTGAATCTATCTATGATACTGACTTGACCCTTAAACACACAGATGCAGACATTCTCACTACATTCTCCACTGTTTATGAGACCTTATATTCTTCTGAAACTCACCCATCTTCCCATTCACTGGACGCATTTTTTTCCACTATACAAAAACCATCACACTTTCCCCTTGACCTTTCTCACTTAGAACGCGCTATATCCCAACAAGAGTTACTTAAAGCACTTCAAACACTCCAAAAAGACAAAGCTCCTGGGCCTGACGGCTTCACAGTTGAATTTTTTCTTCACTTCTCAAAGCTTCTTATACCCAGGCTCCACTCTCTTATCGGCACTTTCCTCTCCTTGGGTTCTTCCTCGGGCTCCTTCTCAGACGCCCATATCTGCCTCATACCCAAGGAGGGGAAGGATCCTCAATACTGCAAAAACTACAGGCCGATTTCCCTGGTCAATATCGATTACAAAATTTTTGCAAAATCCCTTGCAGTACGACTTGACCCTCTCCTCCCAGATTTATTGGGTGAAGAACAGTCCGGCTTTGTCAAAGGCCGATTTATCACTGATAACACCAGACTCCTATTTGACATTCTCTCCAAATCCCGCCTTTTACCTCATCCTCTTGCGGCCATTGCCTTGGACGCTGAAAAAGCGTTCGATAGGGTTGAGTGGACTTACTTGTTTCATACCCTCCAATGGTTCGGTTTTGGTCCTCTTTTCACCTCCTTAATTTCACTACTTTACTCTCACCCACGCGCAGCGGTTTGCGCCAATGGTCAAATTTCTTCATTTTTTGATTTAAAAAGAGGCGTTCGTCAAGGATGTCCCCTGTCCCCCTTTCTCTTTAACTTGGCTTTGGAACCCTTCCTCTCCAAGCTTCGTCAAAGTCCCTCCATTCAGGGTTACCAATTCTCGGATTCCCACATCAAATTAGCGGCCTATGCGGATGACATTCTGTTATTTGTCTCCAACCCCTCTCTCTCCATTCCTGCTTTTCTTACTGAAGTCCATGCTTATTCCCAAATCTCTGGTTATAAGCTTAATAATGACAAATGCGAGATCCTCCCTTTAACCAAATTTACATTTAAACCAGATTTTGTCGCCTCCAACTTCACATGGAAACCTTCCCACATCAAGTACCTCGGAATGCATATTGCCCCCACCATCCCGGATACCGTTTCCCTGTGTCTGTCCAAATGTATTCAAAAGTTGACAGATCTCACGTCCAAGTGGCATCCTCTTTACCTCTCTTGGTGGGGCCGCCTAGACACTATCAAAATGATGCTATCTCCTATTGTTTTATACACGCTCTCTAATATTCCGGTTCACATCCCATCCAAATTTTTTAAACAAATTAACTCCATTCTAGTCTCCTTTCTCTGGAACAAAAAGAAACCGCGAATGTCCTTGGCACGCTTAATTCGCCCTAAATCAGAGGGTGGGGTTAACTTTCCTGACTTCCCAGCCTATCACAAGGCGTTCCAATTGAGACAAGCCTCTTTTTGGCTCCAAGATCCTGATACCCCATGTCCATTATGGGCCAAGCTCGAACGCCTGCTTTTGTCTCCCTTCTCTTTTTCCGAATACCTTTCCTTCTCTCGCAAACCCACATCTGTTTCTACTCCGATTCATAAGTTTACCACAAAAATACTCCTCTCTTCCTCTCCTCCATCCCCCACCACTATTGCTGATTTCATATCCTCCCCCATATGGCATAACACTTCCCTACTCATCCGGGACAGACCCTTTTTCTGGAAGTCTTGGCATACTCGAGGTCTGCAATGGATTTCCCAACTTTTTTCTAACTCCTCTTTCTTGTCTTTTCATGAACTTCGCATCCTTTATGACTTGCCCGCCTCATCTGCACGTCAATATCAATCCCTTAAAGACACGGTCTTACTGAAATATGATCTCCTCACTCAACCCAACTCTTCTTCTCCCCCTTCCACTCTCACCTCCTCACTTCACTTCTTCTTACGCACTGCACCAAGAGCTACCGCTATTTATAAATACCTTCATGCCAGCAAGACCCCGAGACCTAAATCCAAAATCGAGGAGTCCTGGGAGCATGATTTGTCTGTCTCTTGGTCAGTTCCCTTCTGGGACAAAATCTGGACCAAACTCCGCAAATCTTCAAGGGCTGCTACACTCACTCAGACTTTATTTTTTATTTATAACAGACTCCTCTTCACACCTTCTGACCTGCACAAACGCTTTCCTAATACTCCTCACGCATGCTGGTCTTGCTCATCTCCACAAGCTGATTTACTCCACATGTTATTTTTATGTACTTACGTTCGTAGTTTTTGGTTGCAGGTTTGGGCTCAAATTAATGTGATATTCCACACTTCTATCCCGTTTTCCCACACACATATTTTTATGGGTAGCCTTTCCCCCTGTTGGGATGATGTTGACTTGAAACCCCAGATTGTTGACCTTTTACTTGCTGCTGCTTTCCAACAATTAACAGTTAACTGGAAAGATTTTTCCAAGATTTCTTTCAAAGCATGGTGGTTTAATGTGTGTCATAACCACAGACTCGATACCACTCATGTTTTCCCGGCATGTTTGGCTGTCAAGCGCATGGACTTATGGACTCCAGTAACGCTTTATCTGGACTCTTGCAGTAAGCGTTTGTTTCATCCTCTACCTCCACAACAAGAGGTTCCTAAGCCCCCTTAATCGCCCGATGCATTCCATTTCTCCTTTCATGTATTATTTTCTCAAATTTTCTCACCGTTTTTATGATTGCCATATTTTATGTCCATGCATTTTTCCTGTATCTCTTCTTCATTTGTCAATTTGCACCCAGATTTCTTTTTCATTGCTTAAAAGTCTTTAAATTTGTATCCCATTGTATTCTGTTTTGACACCTGATTTTCTCATTTTATTACTATCAAATAAAATTCTTTTGAACTTAAAAAAAAGACATGAGTCTTACAGTTTTAAATATAAAATCACACATCTAGCCAAAGTAAATCTATTGTTAAATACAGGTAAATACAGGCATCCTTTAGGAGGATGGTTCCAATTGTTAGAGGTTGCTACCACCACAAAAGACAGAAGTGTCGTTTCAAAAGGTTCTCTTAACATGTGCAAGGGGAGCAGGTTAAAATCCCCTAGGGAAACATCCATGGGTTTGGGCAAGGGGAATGGAGCACAAATCAGGAAAGATCAAGTCTGTTCTGTCACCAAACTGTTCCAAACCGTCCAACATGCAAGTTCATCAGTAAGGGCAAAAAGGCAAGGGGCATGATAGAGAAAGTCTGGCAGGCAGTCGACAATCAAGGACAAGGAAAATGAAGAAAGGGGTGCCCCCCTCTTCTTAGGAAAGTCACTTTGTATAGTCCAAATTGTTCATGGTGCCATCAACAGTCACCCTACGGTGGGCTGATCATCATGTGACCATTTTTCTGTTCTCCAGGTACAAATTGATACTCCAGCACACTTTCCCATGCTCATTATGAGAAATGACTGCCCATTCCATCCTCACAGGTTAGTTGAAAACAAGCTTACTTCCTTTGTTGCTCTCCATGATTAAAGCCAAAAGGTCAGTTTCCCACCATTCATATACAAAGAAATGCTGTAAGAAAGTCTCTTGCAGCTTAAAGAATGTTGCATGAACAAGTACAAATAAAGCAACATTTAAGGAAATGTGTCAAAAGCCCATTACATCAGGCTATGAAATAATGCATCCTAATAAGAAAATCAATTCAAATGCTTTTTAAAGTTAACATTTCTTATTTAGTAAAATAAACTCCTAATTAAGTTCAAGCATAACAAACAAAATAAATAAAACATCATATCTGAACATTTTGTAAGGTTGTCAGTGATTTACACAGGAATGTTCAACTCTCATCGTGGTCTACTACCACAATTTCAAAAAGTAGCAATATACAAACTATTTCTAAAAATCCTTAAAATAAAGTTGTTTCTATGATTAAAAGATCTTTATACTGTTAGGCACTTATACTGAAAGTTTCAATCATATAGCATAGTGCATGCATGAATTGCACCATTGTCGAGTTTGTTATGGCGCTCTACAATGAAGTCAATAGAAATGCTAAGTTTCAACATTAATTTTCATGTCCTCCTAGTTAAGAATATAAGGTAATCAGGTACTAAAAATCTTAAATTCGCTATTTGATTGATCCTACTGTTTCTACCTAGTCAAGCATACTTTTATGGTGTTGGAACTTCAACTTTTTCTCAGTTTCAGTGTCCTTTTTCTAGATGTGCGCAAAGTGCACATTTGTGCTTTCGTTGTTAAGATTGGTATATGTGTCGTGTAAAGCATGATCAGCTATTTCGCCCCAACACCAGTGAAGATCTATTCATGGAATTTATGTTCAAGAACCGCTGGTCAATATCTATGTAGCCATTTGGTGAGTGATGATAGCATTTAGTTGTTTCCATTTTGCCCTATTTGCCCAACCACTCTGCCAAGCAATATTTGGCAAAATCTCTGTGGCTGTGGGTACCTATGTTAGCGATCCATAATAATTACATTTTTCCTGCTTCCTTGATTATGCACTGTAGTATTGTGTGTGTCAGAGATAGCGGGACACCTCTGGTCCCTGCAGGACTCCGTAGAATAGTGACATTAGTGATTGTTTGTAGTTATGAAAATTCATGATGTAGTACGGGCAGTCAACAGTTACAAGAAGAAAAATTTAAGAATAGTGATGTATAATACCGAGCTCCATGTGTGGCGTGATCACTTTCTTGTAACCCAGCTGGGGAGGATGCTATAACTGGCCACGAAGATGGGATTATGTAAACCTCGGAACACGAAGAATAAAGAGTGCTCTCGCGGAGAGTTTGGCATGATCCAACAAATTGATCCTGCATGACACATGTGCCTCATTCGAAGTGAAAAATCATCAGTTGGCATATATGGAGTCCAAGGGCCACTCCAGCCAGTGTAGAAGTAGAGGTACTTGTATAGCGCACGACTACCCGGAGGCCTCTCAGCGCTTGTACGAATACCGCTGAGGAACCCATCCTGGCCTTTCCCTGTGAAGTGCCCACTCCTGGGTACCCCCAAGGTGAAGCCAGGCATCCTAGCGTTGTTGGGGCCATTGTGGAGATTAAGCAAGCTATTGCCCAGAGTTGCAGAGTGGGACTCATGATTAGAATAGGCACCGAGGCGAGAATTATCAGGTCCGAGGAAATTGAGCCCAAGACCCGCCGACTTTGGAATCAAGCACCTCTCGTAGGACACGCCAAATGTGGGTCATGTACTGTGTGTGACCTGACTATGGAAGGTAAATCCTTCACATTTAACAACATTACGTTACAAAGCAAAACCTTTACTAACTGCAATACCAGTGATGTGATTTACTTGATTGAATGTCCTTGTCATTTGTTGTATGTTGGTCAAACCGTGCAAAAAATCAAGACCAGAATATGCCAGCACCGCAGCAGAATCCGCTGTAAGACTGCAAATGCCCCCTTGGTTGACCACTTTATGGAAAAGGGACATACCGAGGATGACTTGAAATGGACTGTCTTGAAATCATTGAGACTGCCTCCGCGTGGAGGCGACATGGCGCGCCTACTCAATAGAGAGGAATTGAAAATGATTATACTTCTAAACAGTATAAGAAGTGGACTTAATCGCAATGAGGATTGGACCTCACTCTTGTAAACCGGTGGCTCATCCTTCTGTAAACCCATGTCTATCTAACATTACAGCTGCCAATTGTATAAAGTCACTCGCATGTTCACTGCACCAATTGTTTTTAACTTAACTGGTCTTTTATCACGGTTAGTAGCACAGAATTCGGAATTCTTAATTCGGTTCCCTTCCCCTCCCCTCCTTTTATCCTTACCCTTGGATTATACACTGCACTGATATTTTCTATTCCTCTCACTACCTTGGACGTGTATAATCACTTACACCATTCCAAGATGTCCGACCTAATTTCAAGGGAATTCTTCCTCCCCTCGCAACATGGCCACCATAGCCATCCAGCCGGCACTTCCGCCCCCGGTAACATTGAGACCAACTTATAAGCACCGTTAATCCGCTAAGGAACTGTTCCTATGACCGGCGCGATCCTGCCCCGCATGGACCCTTGATCTGGACTATTAGGTGAGTCACCATACCAGATCAGGCCATTGCGTAATATGATAATTCCGAGGCCAGCCCCACAGCGTTTCCTTTTTCATTGTCTTATTAGGTTCAGACACTAATCCCCAAGAGCGGTTCCCGGTCATTGAATACGGTACCCCACAGTGGGAATTGCAGGTTTGTCTACCCTTCAGTCCTATAACCCACGAGAACCAGCAGCGTTTTTTGGCACCATTAATGGAGCCTTATTTCCTCCTCAGATACGACCACAGCGTCGGATTTTTCCCCCCGTTTTTGATCCTGGGCCATCCACGACCATTGCCACTAACGTAAATTGCCCGACACCATGATGTCCGGTTGAAACCCCTGGATACCTGTCCCATGTGCCTTCAACTTAGACACAGGTATGTACGTCGATTTCAATACTTGGGTTCCAGACCCACCAGGGCTGCCTAGTTCTCACTCGGTTCCTTCTATTTCACAGAACCTCTCCGTGGCTCGGAACGCCCGATACCATACGCCTTGGACACCTAAGTACAATTGTACAACTGTCCAGGTACCCATTTTTACCTTGTACTCTCCCTTCACCCTCTAGAGTAGTGGCTAGCCTTGTCACCAATGTTTACCTTCCTCCTCAATAGTCACACCAGTGACCCCCACCTTCCTCCACGTATGTTTCACCAAATTCACCATTTTTAACTCCTTGACTGTGAGTGTGTGCCTGTCACAACACACGTTCTGCACACTCACGTATGGCAGTTATTCACTATAAGCATGGTCTGAAAATCTGGTCAGAGACGTTGTTCTAGGAGAGGTTCTAAACAAATGTTCCTTATGTTCATTGTCTCCCTGTTCCCTTGCAGGCTTATACATTCAGGCAAACATTGTCAGTCCTGATGATGATCCCTTATTTTTAATGGGATTGAATCGCCGTCGACAGTTGATGTAGTTATGCACTAGCTCTCCATCATGTGACCCAACTGTGTTGTACTACATGAGCACAGCTAGATTGATTCTGTTACTTCATCAGCGGCTCACTAGTTTTCTAAACTTTGCCTGAGATATAGTTTTGTAAATACTGTTTGTCATGTTTTATTGTTTTGTGTACTGGATGCAGGATTGCGTCCCACTGTAAATTTGTGTGCTCTGAAATCTCCTTTCTATTGTACATTGACTAATAAACAGGGTCCGGCTGGACACCTTATCATTATAGTGCAGATTGTGGCCTATAATCAATTCAAGTTCTTACATAAAATTGACAAGGACCTTTGTTGCTTTACGAACCAAGACCCGCCGAGGCAGGAATCGAACCCTGGTCCCTTGCCAGACATTGCATCAGGGTTCGCCACTCTAACTATTGAGCCACACTTCTCCACAAAAATGTAGAGGTAGTGCAAGGCCTGTAAAGAAAGAAAGTTACTTTGTCATCGGCTAAAATTTGCTGGTGAAGTCGAGACAAGAGATACTGCACCACAGCCTAAAATACAGCTTTTATTCATACAGTACGACAATGCTAAAGGCAACAACTATGTACAGAGAAGCGATAAAGGCATTGATAGCCGAGTGCAAGGAATCGTTAAAAGTGGAAACATTTCTGATGCAAAGAAACGGTAAAGGCTGTAGAAACCAGGAACAATGCGAAGAGATGAGATAGGGAAGATCCTATGCAAGAAACAAAGATGCTAATCCAAGCCAAAGAAGATGGCGCCTCACAACCAGAGAGTGGGCGCAACGACTCAAATGTTAGCACATGGCTAGCACTTAAAAAACGTGCTGGTCCACATGGACATCAAACACTGCCAGAGTGAGCTCAGCTCTCGACAGCAGAAAGTTCCCCAGTTTATGCTGCTAGCGCATTCCTAAAATCACAGCCTCCCTTCAATATCTCCAAAAAGCAGAATATTGGCGACAGATGGACTGCCTGGATCGAATGCTTCGTTGATTTAATTGATGTGCTGGAATAAGCAAATGACAAAAAGATCATGACATTTCTAAAGAATTTGTTGGGTTAAGGAGTAAAAGAAGCAATAAGGAAAATACCACATGGTGATGAAGTGGAGTACCGTCAAATCAAAGAGGTGTTAAACACCAAGTTCAAGGCAATGCCAAATGTTGACTATGAAAGGTAGATTTGCAGCCCAGACAGTCAAAAAGCTTCTGAAACGATGATGAGTTCATTGGAAGACTTTATTCGCTTATCAAGCATTGCAAATTCAACGAGCTCAATGATGAAGAGGGCATGAGTCTAGAGTAATAGATGGTTGTCTCTCCGATTCCCGCAAATGATGAAAACTGAAAGAGGCACTCAGCCTGGAGCGAGTACTCAAGGCTGCTCTAGTTGAAGAGAGAGCAGATAGACAAGCCACTAACATGGAGGCGGGAACGGCCCAAAATGAATCAGCGCTGAATGTGAAAAGTAAGTGAAAACACAAGGCAGAAGGCCACAAAGCATAGTCTCCAAAGAAAAATAAGTCATTTTTGATTTGGATTTTCCTTTTCACATGAAGTCATTGGACACATACACAAAGGCTGCGGGAAAGAGAACCATTTTGTAACAGTTTGCATAGTGAAGGAAAGATTAAGTGCTTCACACTGAGAAAACAAAATGGATGCTGGAAAGTTCCAAAGATGTTCCAACCTCACCCATCAGGCCAAGCGGCAACATCAGTTGAGGCAAGTAGAAACTGAAACAATGTTAATTGTCATCAAATTCCTCATCTAAAAGTTTGTCACCCACATTGCCAAGTGATGGTGAGGAAGTTGGATGTCTGTTGTCAGTGTCGGCCTCTGACCAATGTGTGCATCTAAGATTAGTTTCTTGCAAGGAAGAATGCCTGTCAAGCGAGATCGACTAGTGAAAGTGCAAAATTCATTTAAATGCTATTCCAAAATCATACTGAAGGTGAATGGGTGCTCCATACCTTTTATCATAGATAGTGGTGCATCGATAACATTATGCCAGTGGAAAAGTGCAATGAACTGTCCCAAGTGCCCTGTTTAACCCAGTCGAGAATGAAAGCGTATACGGGGGCTGATTTGATGCCACTGCAAAGTCAAGGATAATTTTTAGCATCTGTGAAGCCTAAAAAGACAGAAGTACAAGCACCAATTCCTGCCATGTAAGGCACTTCATCAAGTGCAGGTTTAGTCCGTTTCAGCACTGTTGCTGACATGGGGCTGATTTCTGTAAACTACAATGTCAATGCCTATTATAAAACAGCTAATTTGCTTTCATTCTTGTTTCATGAACTTAGAGGACTTAAGACAATGAAAGTGCAACTTCACATAAATGAGGACATCTGTCGTGTTGCTCAAAAGTATAACATTATTGAGCGATCCACTGGTCTGATGCCCGGGGTGTCACCATAGTAGCAGTGCCTAAGAAGAATAGTGGACGGGCCGGGTGCATCTGCATTGATATGCGCCAAGCTAACAAGACAATTTAAAGAGAACGACATCCAGGTCTGCAGATTGCTGACATAATTACGCAGCTGAATGGAGCCAGAGTCTTTTCCCACCTTGATTTGAATCAAGGGTATCACCAACTTGAACTGGAAAAGAATTGCAGGTACATTACTATCTTTTTGACTCATGTTGCTTTATTTAGATATCAAAAACTAAGAGCTTCGGAGTGTCATCAGTTGCAGAACTCTTTCAGGATGTCATTCATCTCATAATACAGCCAGTTAAAAATGCTTTCAATTACAGTGATGACTGTTTTTTTGGGGCCACACGAAAGGAACATGATAAAGCTCTTACACAAGTGTGCCGTATACTTGCTGACGCAGGTCTCACTTTAAATGCAACAAAATGTGAGTTTAATAAAACAAAACTCAAGTTCTTTGGTCATATCGTTTATGATGAGAGAATGACTCCTGAGCCATATAAAGTACAAGCTGTATCATCCACGTTTCCCCCACAAGATGTAACTATGCTGAGATCCTTCCTTGGGATGGCCAGTTACTGTTCAAGGTACATATGTGACCTTGCCACTGTAAATGCCCCATTGAGAGTCTTAAAGACATGTTAAAATTCAGTGTCACTTGAATGTGAACAGAGCTTCAAGAAAATCAAACATGCGATTGAGAATGTCACCGAGATGCATACTTTGATCCGAAACTACAAATGGAGAATGTCATTAATGCTGGCCCAGTGTGGTTAGGTGCCATACCTGCCCAGCACAATGGTCATCCTAATGAACCAAGACATATAGTCTGATATGCTAGCAGGAGGTTGTCTCCGATGGAACATGCTTATTCACAACCTAAAAAGAAAGTCTTTGCTGTGGTGTGGGCTTGTGAGCATTTTCATGTGTTCCTGTATGGAAAGCCCTTCATGGTTGTTACCGACCACCATGCATTACTCACCATTTTCGGCAATCCTAAAGCCAAGATTTCCCCTTGCATTGAGAGTTGGGGTTTGCGACTTCAGGAGTATGATTATATGACTGTGCATCATCCAGGAAAAGATGAAAACTCTGCTGACTACTTCTCACGTGTACCAATACCGTGTCATGGCACCCCTTCTAAAGCGGCTAATGCTTATGTTAACTTCATCGTAAAATACAGTACCCCTGCTGCTGACATATCAGTGGAACAAATCATTACTGCCACAAGCACTGACAGAGATTTACTAATACTCAAATACATTATTGCACATCAGTATTGGAGAAAACATTATTGACCTCTTAATGATGACCTTGAATGCCAGAATTCTAAAAATGTGCAGGAAGAACTTCCATTTACCCCAGAAGGCATTATATTATGAGGGCCAAGAATTGTTATACCGAAGATCCTGAGACAGGAAGTCATTGACTGGCACACGAGGGACATCGTGGAGTTGTTGCTACTAAACGAGCCCTACGGGACCGACTGTGGTTCCTTCATCTTGATGAAAGAGTTAAAAAGGAATTAAGGGCATGTCATTGGTGCAACTGTTTGTCATCTACGATGGAACAAGAGATTTTGGACCTGCATGATGAAACTCACAAAATTCATTCTTTGAAACAGGAGCTACGTAAACTCCAACAGCACACAGACGATTTGGAAAACAGGAATTGGCGAAATAACCTCCATATTTATGGCTTACCTGAGGCTTTGGAAGGAGATGATCCTGTTTTCTTTTTTACCTCCGTTCTCCCAAAATAATTAGACATGCCTTCTTCAACCTTAATGAACATCCAGAGGGCTCACAGGCTTAGGCCTCGTCCTTCTTTGTCTGCGTCTTCTGCTAAACCAAGAGGTGTCATTATCCTTTTTTTTAAATGTACAGACTTAACTGGCAGTCCTTTCTGTGGCTAAAGCAAAGCGTCAAGTTACTTGGTTAGGTCAAAGGGTCTCCATGTCTCAAGATGTCTGCAATGTCACTGTAGCAAGACAAAAGGAATTTCCTAATCTTTGTGCTCCACTATGTTTTCTCGGCGCCCAATATAGTCTTTTTTACCCATGTACTTTTAAAGGGACTTTCCAGAATAATACTACGATATTTGAAAATCCAGCAGAACTTAGGAAATGAATATAGTCGCATAATTTGGTTAATATGGATACTGCTGGGCCTTCTAATGGATGATTTTCTTGTTTTCTTTAATCTGATCTGTATTCTCCGTCTTTGACTCCTCAGCTAGTTTGAAATGTTATATTTGACTGAATATCTTTTAATTGTATTTTTGTGGTGTTAGGTATGATTTATATCATGTCTTACGACGTTCTTGTTATCTCTTTGCAGATTCGTCTTATGTATTTGCATTTGTTCGGTCCGTCATCTTAAGTGTTTTTGGTCCTGACATGGCTTGGAATCTTCTACCCTTGGGCATGTCATTGTCATATGTGTCATCACCACCCCTTTCTTTTCTCTTCCTTACTTCCTCAGGTATGTTACTTCAGCCGTCCCCATGGGATATGACTGTCTCTTCGTTTGGATTTCCTGTCTTCCTTTTCGCACTTCTCTTTTGTTTCATCTAATCTCCCTTATTCTCTTTAAATTATTATTCTCTCTTTCATATCCATTTTTGTACTTTTTCCATTCCCTTTGCTCCTCTCTGTTTTTTCATTTCTAGGTTCATGTTGTCAAGCAAAGCTACCTTTGTCTCACTGCTTATAATTCCACATAATAACATGGAATATTAAATTATCTATAAATCCAGTTAAAAGACAGAGAATATTATCCCATTTGGAGAAATCTAACCAAGATCTAGTTCTTCTGCATGAAACCCACCTCACGGATTTGGTAGCTTTCAAACTCAAACGTAGCTGGGTGGGGAATGTATTTGGTTCCCCGTCGCTAAATAAAAAGAATGGTGATGTTATATTGAGTAGGAAATCTCTTGATTTTACTCTTCTATCACAGACAACGGATGATGCAGGTAGATGGATTATTGTTACCTGTTTCATAGATAATATTCTCCTTAGGGTGTTAAAAGTGTATGCTCCTACGATTCCAGATTTTATTTTGGCCTTCTATTGCTAGGAAATGTGCACAGTCTCATGACTCATATTTTATTTTGTGTGGTGATTGCAATCAGGTTATGGATCCCTTTTTAGACAGATGTTGTTCGTCCCAAATTTTAACTCAAAGAATGCATAAACAGTTCTGTATGGCCATGACTCAGGGCACCTTGGTAGATTCATGGAGGCTTTTTATTCCTACTATGCGGGACTACACTTATTATTCACCCTCTCATGGGACACCTTCAAGTTTAGATCATATTTTTATTTATCTAAGTCTCTCTCACAGCATATTACACAATCATATATTTCCCCATTTCTTCTCTCTAACAATGCTGTGGTTATTACTGGCTTTGATTTGGCTCCCCCTGATCTTTCTTCTCATAGGTGCAGGTTTAATATCTCTCTTTTACGAGATGCTTAGTTCTCTTGTTCTTTTGTTTCTTTCGCCTCTGATTTTTTTGCGTTTAACGATAATGCTTCTGTTTCTCCTCCCTTGCTTTGGGATACGTTTAAGGCATCTGCAAGGGATTTTATCATGCGTTATGTTTCCAGTTCTAAGAGAAGTTGTGCTACGGAACACACAGCCCTACTTTCTTCTCAAAAATCTTTGGAACAAAAGTATTTTTCCTCTAAACTGCCCTCAGATCTTCATAATTTAATTCAGGCAAAACTAACATTTAACTCTATTTCTACCAATGAGGCTAATTGTATTCTTCTTAGACAGAATGCACGTTATTATGGTAGGAAAAACAAAGCGGGCAGGCTGTTAGCAAACTATTTAAGGGTTAGGAAAGAACTGCAAGTTATTTACTCAGTGATCAATACTCAAGGTTGATCTGTGACTAATCATAAATATATTTTAGAAGAATTTGTTACATTTTATAAATCTCTATATACTCTGGAAGCACTGGTTCAGCCCCCCACTATTGTAAACTATTGAAGCCAAGTCTCCCATACCATTCCCCCAGATTTAGATTTTCAAAACTTAGAGAAGGATCTCACTCCTGAGGAAATTTCCTGTGCATTGCAAAAGTAAAAATTGGGGAAAACCCCAGAACCGGATGGTTTTACAGTGGCGTTGTTTCTGCATTTCTGAAATATTCTTCTTCCATACTTATTTCACCTGTTTACCTATTTTGTTGACTCTTCTTCCACGTCTGGTACATTCTAGGAAGCTATTGTGTGTTTAATTCATAAAGCGGGTAAAGATACCCAGGATTGTAAAAATCATACACCCATCTCATTGTTAAATGTGGATTAAAACATCTTTGCTAAATTGCTTGCTCTTTGTTTAGAGTCTTCTCTCCCATGCCTCATCGGAAAATAACAATCAGGATTTAATAAGGGTAGATTTATTTCTAATAATGCTTGTTTACTGTTCACTGTTCTCAGCAAGGCCCCTTTGTTTGATTCCTTGCTTGAGGCCATATTAATATATGCTGAAAAGGCCTTTGATAGGATCAGTTGGGAGTTTATTATTAAATCATTAGCTTGGCATGGTTTTGGACCTAAATTTATTGCTTTTGTATCCCTTTTTCATCACTCTCCTAAAGCCTCCCTTCTGGTTAATGGTAACCTCTTTTCATATTTCTCTCTTTACAGAGGAGAAAAGGCAGGGTTGCTCTCTTTCCCCCTTATTGTTTGTACTGGCGCTGGAAGCTTTTCTTTCCCAAATTCGTCTTAATCTGTCAATCTCTGGCTTTCTGTATGGTGATTATCCCTTGAAATTCGCTGCTTACACAGATGATATTATTTTGTTGATTTTATCTCCAGAAAGTTCTTTGCCTTCTCTTTTGATGGAGATTTCTCATTTCTCTAAGATATCGGGATATAAAGTAAATAATGATAACATGGAAATTCTTCCCCTTGATAAATTTACTTTCAGCCATCTCTACTGTATGACTGGCTTTCAGTGGTCAGCTTATGCCAAAGTTAAATATTTAGGTATATGGGTCACAAACTCTTTTACAGGAGATGATTAGGATTATTTTAAAGATCTTAATGTAAAAGTTGGGAATCTTCTTTCTTCCTGGAATCCCTTATTTCTTTCTTGGTGGGGTCGCTTAGATACAATTAAGATGATGGTTTCCCCTATTTTCTTATATCTTCTTCCTATGTTACCTTTTCATATACCTAAGTCTTTTATTTAGAAGTTTAACTCATTCCTTCTTTCTTTCTTGTAGCACAAAAATAAATTGTGTGTAGCTCCTTCTGTTCTGCAGAAACCCAAAGCTGTTGGGGGGGGGCGGGTAATTTTACTGATTTTTATTTTTTATCATAGAGCATATACTCTATGACAAGCTGCTTTTTGGACCTCTGTTGTAACTTCACCCCTCTCTCCTTTGTGGTTGAATCTTGAAAGGGCTTTTGTTAAACCGTCTCTTTTAAGAAGGTTTTGTCCTTTTCTTCTACAAAATCATTCCTTTACTCTCCAGTTTTAAAGCAGTCTGTGTGGCTGCTCAAGTCCTCCTTTCTCCCAACTCAGTTGACTACTTCAGTATTTCTTTAAATGTCATTATGGTATTATTCTTTAATTCAGATTAATAATAGGCATCTTTTTTGGTGTACTTGGAGGGATAAGGGTCTTCTGTGGGTGCGTCAACTTTTCTCTAGTAATGCTCCTATTTCCTTTTAATAATTTTGCGAAACGTATCATCGTCCCAAATCTTGCTATTCTCATTTTCTGTCTTTGATGAATGTGGTGATTGATAAATACTTTTCTCTTCAAACTTTGTCGTCAAGCGTAGTCCCTGTGTCCTCCGGATTTACTGAGTTTCTTTTAACTAGACCCAAAGCAGTGGCAATTTATAAAAGTTTTCTGTTGCCGGACTCTACTCAAGCCAAATTCAAGATCGAACTTTTATGGGATGGCGATTTTGGGGTATGCGGGCAAGTGTGTTTTGGGAATAAAATTTGGGCTCGTATATATAACATTTCTAGATCAGCTAGTATTACTCAGTGTCTTTTTTTCATATATCATAGATTATATTATACCCCGACACAATGCACCAGGTTTTCCTCAGGTATTTCTCTGAAATGCTGGTCTTGTGACTTTCCTCAATCAGACTTCGCATTTCTTTAGGCAGGGCGTTCCAAATCCATCACTTTGTTGTTGTTGCAGCTGATGCCCTAATCATGGCTGGTATGCCTAGATGTAGGTTAAATGCTCACTCTGCCCTAGGACAAGCTACACCTCACTGACAAGCCCCAAATTGGGCCAAACCTGTGTGGGGTTGCTTGTTATGCTTTCTGGAGGGGGCCTCACCTGGCAATTTGGAACAGACTGGTCCAGTGAAGAAATGCAGGACTCATCTGCTAAATCTGACAGGATTGATCTTTCTCAGCTGATGTCCTTCCTTTACATTCTTGATAAATCTTACATATCATATTATATCATTACATGACATAACATAACATAACATAACTTTCCTTGATGACAGCCCTAGATTCCAAACAGGATTTTTTTATAGTACTATTGGAGTGGGGGTCCTGGTGTAGCAGCAGAAATTTTTATAGTATTCATGGTGGTTCAGTAAGAGGAACTGTACACCACAAAAATGAGTTTAGGTTGATTTGAATACATATAGATTTCTATGGTCGGCATTCATTTGATTGTCCTTTATCCACTGACTTTGTCAATTTAGTGTGATGCCGAAGTTAAGTATTCCTTGTGTTTAAAGGCTACTCTTTGTTGTTTTAACATTAATATCCTATGGTTTTGTACAGTCCAAAAGCGTGATGGATTTCAGTTGTTTTCTTAGTTCTTTTTTAACCACTCACCGCTAAATTGACAATTTGTTTTAATTAAATTCAACTCAGAGAAATGTGCCATGATCCCATTTTTGGGGATGTTTCACAGATTTATGAAACTTGATTTTTACAGGTACACTAACGACTAAGACGACTGGAGAGAGGCACCAGTTTTTGGCAAAACATGAATTCTTCATATTGGATGTATGTTGAAAAATTCCTGAGAATAACGTTTTTGCGAATGAGTGAATATTACCAGACATGACTGACTGAGCAAAATGTCTAATAGTATCCGAGATGGCCAAACAGAAAAGGAAAAAGAACAATTGATGGACAGAATGCAGAACAATGTCATACATTCACCCCCGTACAGAGATATGGGCGTAAATCCATAGTTTGTTTGCTCACCATGCCATTCCAGTTTGGACCCAGCCATATGCAAATCAGTCTTGACCCTGCACCCAATGGGAACAGTCCAGCCCGAACTGCCAAGCCAGTCCTCCTTGAATTGGAAACAAGCATCCTAGGACCGGTTTCGGGCTTTCAGCCCTCATCAGCCACGACAGCTTGACTCCAGTGCCATGGAGAGCACGGGACTCACGTCTGAGCATACCCGTCCCACTCGGGGGACAAATGCAAAAAGAACAATTGATGGACAGAATGCAGAACAATGTCATACATTCACCCCAGTACAGAGATCTGGGCCTAAGTCCATCGTTTTTTTGCTCACCATGCAGAAAACAGAAAAGGACACACCCATGGCACAGATAGGAATATTGTGTTATGTTCTATTATACTACCAGTGTAAAGCACAAGTATGATTTTGATATGGCTTTTGTTTGTTCTGGAATTGAAGACAGACCCCTGTTAAGTTTGTAGTGGTTTGTTTGTTCTAGCTAGCTGTGAGTATTTCATTGTTTCTTGATAGTGTTGCCCAGAAATACCCACAAATGTGTGGTGAATGTTGGACAGATGGCAACCTGGGAGTGTTAGTAAATGTTGGGTGACTTACTACATTTTGGCTATTTTCGTTTGACATTTTCCAGCATAGTGTCTGCACCTTGTGGCTTTGCTGGTTTCCGAATGTAGTGAAAGACGTAGCAGTGAATTTAATTGCTTGTTTTTACCTGCTTCTAGGGTGAAGGTTTGCCATTGGCACGAACATCGGTAGAGTGGCGTTGTGCTGTGGGGTGTTATGCAGATGTTATATGTAATGCTGCTTCTAAATGTGTTTGTTCGAGCTAAATAAAGGTTGGGCCTGGTCCGACCCCTTCTGGGTAGTGTTAGCGCTCATATGGTTGGGTAAAAGGTCTTCATAGGCCTTGAGTATGAATTGAGTGGAGTGGTATTCTTAAGTGGGATACTGCTCAGCTCAAATTATAATTGGGTCTGTTCCCACAACCGGGTTTCCAAGAGTGAGAATACTGGTCCTGATTTTACAAGCTGAAAACTCTGGTCTATTGAGGTTCGTGCTGCAAGTGCAGTATGGCTTGAGCCTCAAACCTCCTACAGACCTCCTTCCATGGCACATGATGAAGAGGTGCGTCTCCTCCGCAATGGCGGAGGAGCATCGTCCCAGGGGCTCAGAGCCAGCCGCTGAAAACTAAAACAATATACTTTTAGCGTTTTATTTTTCAGTTGCTGGCTGAGACAGCGTGCAGTAGGAATGGGCTAGGCTGGGGCCATGGGAGGGGGGAGGAGATGTGCTACGTGCTCTTCTAAGTGCACATGTGTGTTTGGCCGGTTGTCTTAGGCCGGACAAACACACATGCGCACTTAGGTATCTCAAACCCGGCTGTTTTGAACAGCCAGGCTGGAGAAACAGCACAGACTCCCTGCTTTGCGCAGAGATTCATTTCAGCCTGCTCAGGCCAATCCCTGCTGAGAGCAGCGCATAGACTGCACAGCATGTCTGTGATCTAGTCCTAGTGTCTGCTGGGACAAGGAAGAACACCAAGGGGCGACACGGGAGGCAGCGGGCAGCTCCAGCAACGTTTTCCATTTTTTATTATTATTAAACTCGATCCCCATGTCGCCTTCTACCTCCCGCACTCCCCGGCTCACCACTTTTTCTTTGTGGCGGCTGCCACTGAGAATGAACACAGACAGCTACCCTCTGCCAGCCTTCAGATTCTG
The DNA here is from genome assembly GCF_964261635.1 of Lissotriton helveticus. Classification (NCBI taxonomy): domain Eukaryota; kingdom Metazoa; phylum Chordata; class Amphibia; order Caudata; family Salamandridae; genus Lissotriton; species Lissotriton helveticus. The sequence goes on along the minus strand of NC_136071.1, from coordinate 764,016,333 downwards.
CTGTGCCCAACACCTCCTACCAACCCCCTACTTCCATTTACCACCAACTCAGAGCAGGTGGTAAAGGAAAGCATATTTGTCCCTGGAAATGGGAAACAATATGAAGGTTTGGAAAAAATCTGCTTGTTTTTGCTGTTACAAGTACAAATACTCATGATAGCCGGGTTTATGTACAGGCATGCTGGCTGAAAGCTTTATTTCTGACTATACAGTTGATGGCATGTTGGTTGAGTCAGAATGAGGTGTTAGTGTATCTGTTTTTTCTGAGTGTTGCTTTGATTGCTGTGAGGTAGGATTAGTGTCTAGTTGTCAGAATGTTTTGGATGTATAATGCTGATGGAAGTGCACTATTATTCTCTGTATCTCTTTTCTGCATTTTGCTTGGTTGTAAATAGTGTGGTAGTGATGCAGTGGGTTTTGTAACCTCGTTTAGTTATTGTGAAATAGGCGCAGACTTCATATTTTAATTTAATGTGGTACTGGTTGTGCCAGAACGATTTTCTAGGACATTTGGTGTGTTTATCTATGATGTCTGAGGTGGGTGGCGAGATCTGGGAACTGTGTTGTATTCTGTAACTTGGAGGTGTCCTGAATTCATTTAGTCTGCTGAGAGAGAACAGTTCAAGGTAGATTGAGGAATGTGTGTAGTTTTAATAATTTCTGGAAAGAATGCTGCATGCCAATGTTTGTACTGCCCTTCATAGATTATTTGAAACTAATAGGGTAGATTGTTATTTGTGGTTTCTGCTGTGTTTATTGTGCAGAATGCTTCATTACCGCTACATACCTTAAAGCAATCACATTGGAAACTCCAGTGGCGGAAGTACTGGACATTAGAATATTGAAAAGTTGAGAGCTCCATTGAAGACAATGGAGTAGCTCCTCATTTATAATGACTGGTATAAGCCCGGAGGTCAAACATTCCAATATTTGTCTTTCTTTTTATCCCTTTTTAATTTAGAATATGCTACCCTTAGTGAGTGGAAGGTTCTGATAGACTTATAGCCCTTATGCCTCAGGCTATACCTGTTTTTAAAGGCCATCACACTTATTATAACTCGAGTTCAGGGCCTTTAAGGCTATATTAGTACCGCGTGTTGCCACGTTGAAGTGGACCAGGGTCTGAGACTATATTGATAAATCAGTAAACTGTTACCATGATGCTGTTGGGGGGCAATGTTTCAGAAGCACAAACTGCCATCAGCATAGATAGAAGGAGTGGGATTCCTTTATTTTATAAAAGGGAGTGGAATAGCACACCAGATAAAAAGTTATAAACAAAGTTGCATGGCACAGTGTACTAATTTGTCTCTATTATTTCAAGATGCATGATGTAATGATGACCCACTGGGCAAGTCTAGCCTAGGAAATATTTCACCAGTTACTCTTGTACAGGCTTCCACAGTTGCACATATAATACCCCACCGGAAAGGTTGTGATCTGTCTGGTACCAGTTTGTGATCCCACAAGAAGACATTTTCCGTTTCTACTGAACGCACTCCACCTTAATATCAACCCAACAATTGTTTTGATGTTAGGTGTCAACTATGTGTAGAGTCTCTCATCAGGTGACTTTCTAACAGGACCCACTTTTTTTTACCAAGATCTGCATTATCAAAGACTCTTTCAGTGATTCCTCAAGTGAACAGATAACATTCTACCCACTTTGGACTCTTAGAAACCTAGAAATCTTCAATAAAATCCTTTCAGTTCTTCCCTCTTATCATCTGAGAGTTGTAACGCAGAATGCTAGAGCTTCCTAATTGGGTTTGAATGACACCATCTATACAGTTTCGAGCGGACTGATCTCCTGCATATAAATGATCCCGAACTCTGCAGTGAAACTGACTCTGCCTCTCCATGCCCAGAGAAGCTACACTGACTCCCTCTCCACAAGCCAACCATCTTTAAGGTCCTCTCTCTAAGTCAAAAGCTACTGATCATTAGAATGATTCTGTGACAAACAGTGTTGACTCTATGGCACCCCTCCAACTAAAAAGAGTATCAAAAGACTTCAAGCCTTGGTACAATGGTAGCCTAAAGCTTAAAGGTGCAATCTAAGATTTGTTGAACGGTCATGGAGATTCTACCATCGCTTGAACACCTTAAGCACCTGAGATCTCTAAGAAGCATATCCAAATGCATACGTAGCTCAAAAGCAAACTAATTTAGGAAACAGCTAAAAGATGCCAGGAATTGACCTAAAAAACTGTTTGAACTTGTTAAATTGCAATCTAACAGGCAACCTAACCCGCTTGCTGGGTCTGAGATACAGTCTAACTACGATTAACTTGCCGCCTTCTTCCTGGAAAAGATGGAAAAGATTGAAAGTGACTTACGGACTACATTGGATCTCCTTCTGGTGCTTTCACACATCAATCCCCACCCACCCGTGTGGCCTGAGTGTCCTGCTCACCCCTCCAACATAATGCCTCCTGGCATTTATTCAAAACCTTTGATGAAATGGCCATCCTAAAAATCCTGTCAACACTTAAACCTTCAAATCACTTCAGCAATCCGCTTCATTTCAATCTCTTCAGTGAGATTAAAACCTCTCTTCTCCCACTCTGGACTAAAATACTAAACACATCATTACTGAAAGGCACTATACCAGACTGCCTCAAATCCGGACAGCTAATCTCCATCCTCAAAAAACCCACTGCGGACCACACTGATCTAAATACCTTCTAGCATCCCGGCTCTTTCAAAGCTCCTCCAGAAATGTTTCCATACCCAGTTATGCAATCACATAGAGCAATTCCAACTCTTTGACTAATACCAATCTGGCTTCCGTCACAACACTGAATCGGCCCTGACTCATATAGTTGAAAACCCATTACAAATGCATGATCAAAATGAATCCTGCCTTAGAATCCTCCTTAACCTCTCATCAGCATTTGATACGGTCAAACGTGACAGCCTCCTTGACTTACTGAAACGCACAATGGGGATTTTTGGTCCCGTCCTAGGCAGGTTCGCCTCCTTCCTCCAAAATAGGTGTCAAAGAAAAAGATTAATCATTCCCTGTCCAACTCCACACCTGTCTCATTAGGGTTGCCACAGTGTTCTTAGCTCTCATCCACTCTGTTCAACGTGCTAATGGAGCCGTTAACCAAAATTTTGAAATCATTAAACGCCAATTATCACATGTATGTGATGACAACCAACTTTACCTGAAAATCTTCTCTCTTGAAGTTATTAGGTTTCTCAATGCAACTCTACAGGAAGCTCAACATTGGTTGACCTGCAACCACCTCAAGCTAAATACTATCAAAACCAAATTCATTTTAATTACACCCCCCAAACAATTACTCAACATTGCTGAATGGATGAAACATTTAACAGCCCTCAGTTGTATTCTGCACATCATCAATTCCATGAAATCACTGGGATTAACGCTGAACAAGAACATGAACATGCAGGAGCACATCAGTTCAGCCGCCAGAAGAACTTACTTCCAAATGAGCATCTTAAAGGAAAATCAAACCCTTCCTCCTCCTCAATAACTTCAAGTCAGTTGTTCAAACCCTTGTGATTTCTAGGCTGGACTATGGAAATGTAACCCTTTGTGGCCTTCCTAGATTAAAGTTGGCGCCCCCTAAGGGCCTCCCTTAACTCAGCTGCAAGGCTTATTACTGGATCTAGGCACAATAACTACAACACACTTGATTTGAAATCACTAAACTGGCACCCTCACAAAGCAAGAATTCATTTTAAAATTGCCTGCATGACACACAAATCCATACACTTCAACACCCTGAGGTACATGCATAAAAACTGGAGCTGTCTTGTGTCTCTAGAACCTCAAGAAGCACCTTCAGGGCATAAGTCATAGGGGGGACTAACCTAGTTTGTCAGTATGCAAGTGACATTATGGCGCACAACATTACGGCACCCAACATCACAGCGCATGACATCACAGCGCATGACATCACGGCACATTACATCACACATGGCATCACAGGAATTGACATCATAGAAAGTGGCATCATAAGCCACAACTTTACAGGAAGTGGCATCCCAAGAAGTAACATTAGATCTAAAGCCCTCACATATATGTTTAGCAGGTCTATCATGTGCACATTTGAGTGCATTGCGAGGATAATAGCACAGTGAGCTGTGGAAGATATGTGACTTCTACACCTTGCAATCCCCCAGTTTTATGTAACACATCCTGCACATTAATTTACAAACATATGATTTATTGTACATGTAATATGCACGTGTTGATGAAAAGTGCTATGACACCCTGCTTTGGAATGAGTAGGGCTATACAAGAAAAAATAGGGGTACTTAAATGATGGCAATGCCTCCTCAGGGGAAGTAAGCTCTATATGAATGCAATTTGCTTTGTGTAAATACTGGGAAAGACCAACACTTATGGCATTCTTACAGTGCATCCATATCTCCTAAACAGGGACTGAACAAAGTGAAAAGCTGCCTCTCTTAAGTATGTGTGAAGTGCTAACAAGGTGTGAGCCTTTGTTTCCCCTCTGCTTCATTTGCATCAAATGTGAGGCTTCTGGCTGCTCCCAGTCAAGAGACTCAAACTAAAGGAGGCCTGATGACCCCTCAAATTCGGCCTTTGTTATGGGCCCAGCAGGAGTCTTAACGCCTTAACCGCAGCGGTTTTTCCGTCGCGGTGCGGGCGTTCTATTGAGTGGGTGGGGCGCCGTCAGCCGACAGCAGCACCCACGAGGAACGGGTTAAATAAGAAAGCCAAGTCCCAGCCTGCACATTGTTGCTTGTTGCTGATGAAAAGTAGATAATGTGTTGGCACTGCTGGAAGCATCCCAGTGTCTGGAAATTACACCAGGACGAGTTCAGCACATTATTCAGTGGGGCCCAAATTATTGGCAAGGTGGACAGCGTTCACCCTGTGAAAAAAGTGGGTGGACACCGTCCACCTGTGTGTACCCCCAACTCGTGCCCTAAGCACCATGTCTTGTCTGTTGAAACCGCAGAAATTCAATAGGAAGAAACCTTACAATCGTGCCTTTTCTGGCATTGCCCAGAGAATCTGGAATTCCCTACCATCTGAAATCCGAGTTAACCCTTCACCTGCATCTTTCAAAAAACATGTGAAAGTGCTACTGATGAAGAAATTCTTGCTCCAGCTCCCCTGGCACTGTTATTGAGATGGTTATTATTGTTTATTATTGCCAGTCTTACCTGTTTATCTCACCCTGATCATTTATGTAGTGCTTTGTTGCACTAATGGGAGTTCTTCACCCCACCTGGATACTGCTACTTCCTGTACTGTTACTGTGATTGTTACTATTGTTTGTTATTGTCAACCTTCCTGTTTCTCTCGCCCTGATAATTTGTAAAGAGCTCTGATACCCTCTCAGGTCATGTTCCTGCTATATAAACCTTTAAATAAATAAATAAATAAATAGGAGGCCATCTCATTGGGTTTACCACCTTTCTCCTAAGCAGTCTAGAAGAATGTTATGGCCTACTTACCAAGCTTTTCTGTTGATTATGTGAATCCATCACCTTTTGGTTAGTAGTAAATCATTTTGTTATCGTTTCTATAACCTTTTCAGTGATCTTCACAACTCTTTGTGAGTGCAATGTAATTTGTTTTCTTACACAGCCAACTGGAATGCTGTTTTTGTTTGGGTTCCTCTGTCAGTGTAAAAACATCCACTTCCAGTATTTGAGCACTTTAACCCTTTAAATGCGGGTGAAATTTTCCCAAAGCGCGGGAACATTTCACACATGCACAAATCAGACGGCTCCCGGCCGTCCGACGCACACGCCACCCATGACGTTGGATGGCCGGGGCCGTCCGGCGCATCCAAAGGGTTAAAAGCTTCAAAATCAATCAATCAAGCATTTTTGCTTTTTGATTGGTATAATTTAAATCCCTTCAGTGTGTGCTTTGCTTTGTAATCCACTATTGAAATATTAACTTAATTGTGTTTGAAATTGTGGTTTGAAACACAATATTGACTCTTCAGATGTTTTATTTATATTTCTACACTTCTGTCAGAGGAATGTTCAACTTGGTCCCTGGCTCTGCTTTGCTGATCATCAAAAAACCCTTTAAACTGCTATAGAATAAGCTATTGTACATTTGTGGTGAAAATACGAAGGTATGCAAGAATAATTTTCCATTTTCAACTCCTGTTAACATCTGTGTTAATAATTTGCAGCAATAAATATATCTAAATCTCTGCTTTAAAATGGAATGTGCTTGTTATCTTACACCGCTTACTTCTCGGTATGCAAGATGTTGATGACTGTTCCATAGTGAATGTTAAAATCAAAATATAACGGAAGCATTTTTTATGACAGATGGCTGTATATTCTTTTGCAAAATAAAGTAGAACTATCAATTCAGAAGATAAACAGTATAGGTTCCCGCTCACAGGCCCTGGATACATATAATACCATACACTCCATATTATATCAGTACCAATTAGTTGTAGGCCAATTTTACCATGTTTAGAAGGGAGAGCACAAGTCCTAGAAGCCAACAAAAACAGGTTCAGCAAAGGAAGGCAAGGAAAGCAAGGAAAGGCAAAAAAGCTGTAGTGACCCTACAGAAACGGCAAGGCCCAACATCCAGGATTGTTCTGTTTCTTGTTCGTAGTTCTAGGCAAATACTAGGAATTTGTCTTAGTTAGATTGAGCTTCAGGTAGGCACTGGGTTTCTAGCTTTGGATGATGTGCAGGCAGTTTTCGAGGCATTAGATGTCTGAAGAGACTTTAATGTTTAGTTGAGTGTCATTGTCATATGGTGAGGGCTGATGCTGTTATCTGTGAGTAGATCTGTGAGTAGAACACCAAAGGAGCAACATGTCAAGGTTCAAGATGATAGAGGATAGTATAGAACCCTGGGGGAATCCTCAGCTGATAGGGTTCTTTTGGGACAATGTGGTTCCCCTGTGAACAAACTGGTGTTAGTTCGAAAGGTAGGAGGAGAATCAGTGAAGAACATTGATGGTGAATCCAGCTCACGGTTTCAGGGTACATATGAGTGTGTGTTGGTTGACTGTGTTGAAGGCAGCTGAGAGTTCCGGAAACATTAGGAGGCAGAGGCTCATTTTAATCTGTGGCCAGGAGAGCATAGTCCACAATGCTATAACATGATCTAAAGCCAGACTGGTAGTTAGGCAGTAGATGGTTAACATTAATGTGATCTTGGAGTTGAATATAGACTGCTCCTTCAAATATGTGGCCAATCAATGGTAGGTGAGTATTTAACGAGGTCATCAGGGTGTAGTGTGTGGTTCTTTAGGATCGACAGCATTGCCTGTTTTGAGAGTTTCTCTGAATATTCCTTGAGTGAGGGAGGAATTGACAATGTGAGTAGGGATGAGAAAGCATTCCCTAAAGAGCTCTAACCATCAAGAACAAGGATAAGACAGCATCTTCATAAGAAGTGGCTTGGAGGAAACTGAGTGTGTCGGTGAGATCTGAAAGAGATAGGTCTTTTAAGGATGACTGTTGCATGATTCTACTCAAAGAGGTGAACGTAAGAGTGACGCAGGCTTGGTGATGTTGATGTTGATGTTTTGTCAGATCATCTGTATTGTTTCAATGAAAAAGAGGTTGACAGCATTGCAATTTTCTTTGGTGTGCTGAATAGTTGCATCGGGCAGGTGGTTGTTGCTATACTTATAGTCTTGAAAAACTGTTTTGCTCCTTTTGATGGTTTAATTGGTGGTGTAGGTATAGTACTTTGCTTTCGCTGATGTGATGAGTTGCCTGCATGTTTAAAGAAGGGACTTCAGTATCATGAAGTCATCTGGAGTTCTGTTTTTCTTCTATTTTCTTTCCTGTCTGCAGATGGATTGTTGTTGGAAATGGCCCTTTCTGCAGGGTCACCCCCAAACATTTAGCCTTCCCCCTCCTACTTTTTTCTGAAGTCATTTTTGCTTTGTCAGAGTGCTATCTCTGAGCACTTTACCACTGCCAACCAGTACTAAATTGCATGCGATCTTGCCCTAAAACATGATAACATTGGCTCAGACCCAATTGGCATATTTAATTTACTTAGAAGTCCCTAGTAAAGTGCACTACATGTGCCCAGGGTCTGTAAATGCTGATTGTGCAGTAGCGGCTAGCAGGGAATGAGGGTGGTGAGGCAGGGAGGAGGGTGTTGGAGGGGCAGGGAGGAGCGGGTAGAGAAGATGGGGCAAATAAAAAAAATACCTTTTACCTCATCTGCCAGTCCCGTCTCTACTCTGCTTCTCCGGCAACGGTGGTGAGTCCTTGAACCAGGTAGCTCCCAGGCCCCCCATAGCCAATCACAGCGCAGCAGTGCAGCACTGTGATTGGCTCTCCTAAGCCAATAAAAATGCTGCACTGCAGGGCTGTGATTGGTTAGAGAGCCAACCCATTGCCCGCAGATGGGGACTGGGGGCATGGGCATGTTCCCCACCAGGCTGTGTAATGCAGCTTGGTGGGGAACATGTAAAGTGTGCATGACTGTCTCTGGCTGGCCAAGCAGTCACAGGAACTTGGAGTGTGAAAAACACTCCTACCCCTGTGCCACCAGCTCCGCCTGCCCTAACGAAGCACCATACCTGCGAAAAAATGTATAATAACTACTTTATTATTTTATTTTTCCTGCTGGAAGAGCAGTAGGGTGATGTTCCTCCACCTTAGCGGAGGAGCTGCCCCTCTGATTGTGCACCCACTTAATAAGTCCCTCCAACCATGTCTCGGACTTGCCATTGCAGAGCCTGAGCGTGCAGTTTATACTGCTATTTGGACCTGTAAAAAAAAAACTTTTGCCTGGCCTAAACCTTCCCTTTTTATTTTATGTATGTCACCCCTATGTTAGGCCATGGACAACCCAGAGGGCAGGGCGCAATGTATTTAAAGGGCAGGAGATGTACTTTTAAGTTGTACATGTCCTGGTAGTGAAAAGCTCTCAAATTCATGTTTCACTACTGCAAGACCTATCTCTCCCTTAGGAAAACATCGGGATGACCATATTACATGTTACAAGTGTAATTCTCAATTGGGCAGAGATAAACCATTCAAGTCTGGTGTCTCTAGAATCAAAATTTAAAATCCAAACTTATGGTGAAGTTGGATTTTAAATAACAATTTTGGAAATGCCACTTTTAGAAAGTTTGCATTTTCTTACTTTAGCCATTCGGTGGCTGATGCCTGTCCTTGATTACATGTCTGGGGTGGGTGACAGCTGGGCTTTGTGTATTCCCCTAGATAGCCACAAACAACAGGAGCTTAGGTGTGACCTAAAGGGCCATCCAGGCAGGATGGGCGGGAAGAGCTGGACCCAGCCTCACTTACTGTCATGATTGCCAGAATCGGCAATCAGAAACTACAAGTATGGCCGCCTGCCGGGGACACGCATGCGCAGGAACAGGTTAAAGTCCAGCCTTCTCCGCATTTCGGCGCTTCGCGTTCTTGCGTCGGGATTCTGTTTCCGTCCTCCCTGTCTGTTTCCTAGGTTGAAGCTCGCTTCGCGTTTGGTTCGGCATGATTTCCTCGTAGTCCCTGATGAGAGGTCTTGTCTGCGGTGTTTATCGGGTTCTGTTCCTGTTTACCGCCACTTCCAAACCCTGAAATCTAGAGACGCCTGCATATCTGTACAGGCGGTAACATCGCTTCACGCTGGCTCGTTCTTCCTTGTTTGTTCTGCCGATCACCTGCCATTGCAGTACTGCTCAGATTCTTGCTCTGGCCTGTCATGTACTCACTTGTTCTGTTGCTTACCTGCCATTGTGCTCTGGGCGTTGTGGGGATCCGCTCTGTCTGCTAAAGCCTAAAGGGAAGCTAGAACCGCTCTTACCTGCCTACAAAGATTCTTGTTTTATTTTATGTATTAAACTGAAGTGTGTCATACACAAGGACATTGTTATCCACAAGCTATGCCGTATTAATAGGTAGGCACATATAGAACCAAATACCTTTGCTGTTGACAATACCTTTAATAGGCATATTACTCACCTCATCCCCTTATCTGTTGCAACACCGGATACAAGTGCCATACACAAGGACATTGTTATCCACAAGCTATGCCATATTAATAGGTAGGCATATATAGAACCAATTACCTTTTTTGTTGACAATACCTTTAATAGGCATATTACTCACCTCATCCCCTTATCTGTTCCAGCACCGGATACAAGCTCCACACACCATTGCTTTTTAGCCATTCAGTTAAAGAAGAAGGGATAAGGTAGAGATAGAGGTAAACATGTAATATTCTAGACTTGGGTTGCATTTTCTGTATCTAATCTGTTTTTTCCTTCCTACAGCCTTATCTGTGCCATTTTGACTGACCAATTGGCCCCGTGCAACCAACTTGGGATTCTTTCCCCTTTTTTCCTTGTTTTGTTTACCTTCTTCCCTGGGTTATCCTTGTGACCCTGGTTGTATGAAGGGTGCCGTGGGTGTTCTGTGGAAGTAGTGGACCTTACTACAAATCCATGACGTTCCATCGGAAACACAGGTGAGATTCTTACATTTACGCCTAAATAGGTTGTGTCCTGTCCCCACACAAAGGGCTGCATATCACCTGATAATGAGTCTGGAGCCAGGGTAGGAGAGAAGTCTGTGTCCTTCAAAGGTATGTCTTTGAAGGCTTCCCCCACTCCACTTTAAAGGCACAACTGGTTATAATTACTGGACCTCTAACACTACCACTTCAATACCCCTCTGGACTGGGGAAGATCTACCAGGAAGAAGGACTGCTGTACTGCAAAGGAACTACCACTCTGCTGGACTGCTGCTTTTTTGAAATTCTGCTTTGCTGTGCTTACCTGCTAGCCTGCTGTTCTCCTGCCTGTGTGAGAAAGACTGGACTTGCATCACTTGAACACGGAGTGACTCCAAGGACTAACTGTCTGGCCTCCTGATCTGAAGTCTCTGGGGCATAAAAGACTTCCAACCACCCTGTTTCTGCACCTGGATTGTGCCATCTGTCAGTCTGCCATGCCAAGTGGTGCCGCCCCAGTTATGGACCCTTGGAAGTGGGCTTAAAGTGTCTGCTCCAGCGAAACCAACGCATCCTTTGCCGAATCGACGCATCGCTGCTGAGTGGATCAGAACCGGGTCATCACCTCTACTTCGTGGATCCAGCTCGATGCATCGCCACTGCATGACGCTCTTCCCAGCGCACGGTCCTCGCATCCCCAGCAGCCTTGATGATGAAAGTCTGCATTGCAGCTTTCCCACTCATTTGAGCTGACGTATCGCCTCGACTGCACAACGCACCCTGGATTCTGGTCTTCGCAATGCAAGCTCCGTCAACAGGATCCTTGACGTTGGCTCATCAGGATCTCGCACCACAGCCTCGCCTAACTAGGTCTTTGTTGTCCACTCATACTCCATTGCTTTTGGTCTGAACATTTGACTTTGTCCTGATCTGGGGTAATCAGATATTCCATACAGCATCTTTTGCTTTGAGGTGCTATTTTTACCTAAATACCTTGAAATTCAATATCTCAAGTTCTATTAATTGGATTGTTGTCGTTTTGGTCTTGTTTTATATACTAAATTAAGCTCTATTTTAATAACATGGCGAGGAATCTTTTTGTGTGGAGTTTTTACTATTTTACTGTTTGTAGTGTTGCACAAATTCTTTACACACTGCCTCTAAATTAAGCCTGACTGATCTGCACCAAGCTACTAGAGGGTGAGCACGGGTTAATTTAGGGGTTGCTTGCTTTTTACCCTGACTAGGATTGTGGTTGCCGCTTGCCTAGGGCTCATTCCCAGTCAACCCACAATCCAATTTCTAACATTTGTTTATTATTAGCAAGGTCTTAAGAGTACCAGGATGCTGAAGGACCTGACTTGCACTTGTGTGTTTTAAGTGGGGTGTGGATGTTGACATAGATTTCCGAAATAAAGCGTTGAAGTTGTTAGAAGAGCTTTGGTGTTGTATGTGGAGTTGATAGGGTGAGAAATGAGTTCAAGTATTAGGTTGTCTATCAAGAAGTCTTTGAAGGATATGAAAATGTGGTCTTATTTTTTGTGTTGACCTTGGTTTGTTTTTAGAACACAGAGCACAGAGATAGTAATGGCAAAGTGGTTACACCAGTCCAGGTGTATGGGTGGTTTGCATTGGGCTGTTGGCGGTCATGAGAAGACAAGGTTGATAATACTTGCCATCTGTGTAAGAACCCTCATTAACATAAGGATAGTTAAAATGATGTAATGTAGTGTATGCTTTATAGAATTGCCATTACTTAAATGTGTTGCCTTCTATAATTTCAGGCATATATAGCCATAGGGTGTGAAATCAAAATGTAACACTCATAGGGCCCTAATGATATTTTTTAATGGGGGTATTCAGACACCAATATTGTAGAAAATCGCATAAGTTGTATGCTAGAACACCATTCTCAAGAATCAAACAATTAAACCTTTTCATGCCCTCTTGAGTTATTTTTGCACCTATTCACAGCGGATTAGCTCATGAAAATGAACCAAATTATCTCTTTTGTCTTTAGAGCTTACTGAGGAAATATATACACCTCGGTTAACAGCAAAAGATATTAGTCCAGGTACAAAAGAAGACTGTCACCTGGAGGAGGCCTAGAATCTATTCAAGCAGTAGTTTTTTAATGTACTTTGGATTCCAAAAATCGTTCCTGTTCTTAAGAACTCATTAGGAGTCACCTGTTAAAACTGGAGTGGTAATTCTGGACCTATAATCATTGACACCTGGTGGTCATACCAGCCCATTTCCAAGTTACTGAAATAGAGAATAACCTGTGAAATCTAGAGTTACCAGGCCATTTAACAAACTTTTTCTATTTACGGATCATGTTCTGGTCCTATATTACACTTTTTGCAATTCTTCTTCTTCTTTGGGCTTATTTTAACACACAGAGATTCAGATCAAGATCATTCAATTTCCAATCTTGTGGTTAATGTGAGAAGGCATGGATCCATATGTCTAAACATTAAGGGCCAGATGTAGGTCGCCGAATACCGGTCGGTAACGGCCGAAAATCGGTAAAATCAGCCGTTACCGACCGGAATCCATGAAATGAGATGTAGGAGGCCAAAAATTTCCGAATCGGAAAACACGAGTCGGAATTTTACCGACTCGGTAAATATGAGTCGGAAATATACCGACTCGGTAAATATGAAACGGTAAAATTACCGTGGCGGAATCTACCAAAATCATATATACCGAATTCTTATTTTCCGAATCGGTAAATAAGAAACGGTAAAAAAAGGCCATGGAGATGTAGGTAAGCCCAAAAATACAGATTTTGCAGAAATTCGGTATTTATGAGTCGGTATTTACCATGGATTGAATGCAGGTGGTAACGAGGGGAGGGCTATAAAAATAGTCCCAAAATGCACCTCTGGCAAAGGGAGGAACAAGTTTACAGGATAACACTGTTCCAACTGACAGAGCCTGAAATACTCCAGAGGTACAGGCTACACCCAGACACCATCAAGGACTTGATCAGGGACCTACACCCACTCCTGGTCCACCCAACACCCAGGGCCCATGCCATCATGCCATCTGGGGTGCCATGTCCAGGTGCTATGTAGCTTACACCTGCTGGCCTCAGGGAGCTACCAGAGCGTGATAGCTGCAGTCGGTGGTGTGTCCCAGGGCTGCCTGTCCCGCTTCTTCAGGAGGTTTCTTGACGCCATGATGCAGAGGATGGGGCATTACATTTCATTCCCTGCTACACCAGCAGAATTAGCAAAAACCAAGACAGACTTCTATCAACTGGCACACTTCCCTCACGTGATAGGCTGCATCGATGGTACCCACGTCCCACTCTGTCCACCTGCAGCCACAGAGCACATTTACAGGAATCGCAAATCGACGCACTCCATCAACGTCCAGGTCATATGTAATGCAGGGAACCTCATCACAGACATCGTAGCCAAGTTCCCCGGAAGTACCCATGATTCTTATATATTCCAGAATAGTGGAATATACACACGCCTACTTGCCGGAGAATTTGGAAATGGATACCTGCTAGGTAAATCACATTGACACACCATGACACTCACATCAGATCTACGTCTCATGTACTTGCAATTAATGTCTATCTTTCTCCCCCTTAGGCGACAGTGCATATGCCCTGCGGTCCTTTGTGCTCACTCCCTACCTCAACCCATCCACCAGGAGTGAAAGGAGATACAATGTGGCTCACAGATCTACACGAAACGTTGTGGAGCGCACATTTGGACTCCTTAAGAGCAGGTTTCGCTGCCTCCACAAGAGTGGAGGTGCACGGCAGTACACCCCAATCATCTGCTGCAAAATAATAGCGACCTGTGCAATGTTGCATAATCTTGCCACCAAGGAAGGCACAGAGGTGGAGATCACATATCATGAGGACATTGATGACGACCCAGAGGAGGCAGAGCCCCATGCTACGGTGGCAGCAGCAGCTACAGATGGGAGACTGAGACGGGAAGAGGTTACACAGCAATATTTCTGAGTGAGTAAAGAGACACAGGCAGGAATGTTACTTTGTGTAAGTAGTTTAATTTTCACTACGCTACAGCATTGATAGCACACATTGGGCACACAATATCAAACACTCCATGACTGTGTTGTCACGGTTAACACCACCGTGACTACAGCCTCGGGTGGAGGGCAAAGTCATTGTTTGTGGCCACGGACCACAGGGCGGGACTGCTGTGGCTGTGAATCAATGTTCTCAGTGTGGCCTGTCACACTTCCCCGACGTAAGTCTTGCACAGGAGTGCTTGCACCACTCCTGCTGGTGGACCCCTCACTTTCCAAAACACAAGTGTCGCCTCCAGTGCCAGTCTGATGCGCGAGCACGAGCTCCATTGCAGAGGTCATCCTGGCCATACCTTCTGATAAATTGTTGCAGCACTGCACTATGGCATCCTGCATCGTCACTGACCGTCTGCACAGCACAGTGGTAGCAGTGGCAAACCTGTTCAGGGCCTTTGTCTGCTGCCGCACATCCACACGGGCCTTGCGTCTCTCTAAATGGTCCCTGTCCGACTTGTCACACAGGACAGTCATGCACTGTGTAATGTCAGATATGCCAGACGCCATAGACTGCATGCTTTCTGCCATTTCCCCTATGCCCTTGCCTACTTCATCCAGCTTGTTATTTGTTGTGCGTGCCTGCCTCTGAACCCCCATCATCGCTTTCGCCTGCAGGCGCTGAACTTTGACCATGGTGGCCTCCAGTCCGCAGAAGACACCCTGAACCTGACGCACATCCTCTGCCTCCCGTGGCCGTCGCCCTCGGACACTGGCCCGCGTTACTCTGGGAGTGGGCAGCTGCTCGGTGTTGCCTCTTTCCTGTGTGTCACCCTCCACCTCCTCCTCCTCAGATGTTTCCAGTATTCTGCGAGGGGGCACATCATGGCACCTTACCCTTCCCAGCACTGGGGATGGTGTTGTGGGGGTGGGTGATTGTTCAGCTGCTCCTGTGTCCTGACTACCAAATAGGAGAGGGGATTGTGGATTTTGTGCTGTTGCCTCCTCAGGTATCAGGGCTGCCTGCTCTTGGTCCTTCCCTCCGTGTGATGTGCTTGGTCCTGCTCCTTCCCTCCTCTTCTCTCTATCCTCTGCTGTGCTGCGCATTGAATCTCCTGTGGACAGACATGGACATTGTGTCAGTGGAGTTGTTCACCTGTGTCTCATGATAATACACACTTCTATTGCACTTTTGCCTGTCTCTCATTTGCCTATGCTAGTTGTCTGTTGCTCCCCTTGCTGCAATGCATGCTGACTGCTCTGAGGTATCTACACATGACTACATTTCCCAGGATGCATTGCAGGACATTAGTTAAACCTGTTCTGGAGTCTGATTTGTCCACACAGTGTGTGTGAGGGGAATAGGTAAATGGGTAAATGACAATGTACTTGCATCTTACCTTGTTTCTTTGCGCCTCTTGCTGAGCTGTCAGCGTCCCCGATGCCGTGGATGCATTCCTGCTCCAGGGTGGATGCCACCATCTCCTCGATGTCTAGGGGCTCTGTATCTGCCTCCCCCTGTTGCAGCACTTTCCTTGCGGTGGGCAGCAAGTTTTTTCTTTGTGATAATGCGGATGTCATACCACCGTTTTTTAAGAACATCAAGGTCATGGTGGGTGACACCAATGGCATTTACCTTGCCTTGTATTTCCAACCAGGTGCTGCGTTTGATGGATTCTGCTACATGCAGAGATTGCTTCCCGAATATTTTGCTGTAATGTCTTACAACCTCTGAAATTAGCACCTGCAGTTCTTCCTGGCTGAACTTCTGCTTCCTTTTGCGCTCTGCAGCATCCCTCTGTGGCTCCTGACTCTCCATCTTGCTGTGTTGTTTGACTCAGGGAAGCCTGCTCCACACTCTGTCCTCCTGCTCTCCTGACTGTTGGTTTCTGCACCTGCATGGGCGTGGCCTGTCCCAGGTACTGGGGTGGGGTGCTTGGATCTGATTGGTTAGTTCCCCAGTGGCTTTGGATTTGGGTGTGGTTGGAGTTCCTGATTGGTTCACAGGCTCACATGTTTGTCAATTTCAAATTTCCGATTCGGATATTACCGACTCGGTAAATACCGAGTCAGTTTTTTCCGACTCGGTATTTTCCGAATCGGTACTACCCATTCATTCCTATGGGCAATGGAACCGTTGGTAAGTTTGGGTTTTACCGATTCGGATTTTGCCGAGTAGGTATATTCCGACTCGAAAAATACCGATTTCGAATACCGACTGATTCCGATTCGGTAATTGTTACCGATTTTTTATCTACGTCTCATTTTCTGATTCTGAAATACCGATTCGGTATGACACGGTATTTTAGAATCGGTAAATAAGATTTACCTACATCTGGCCCTAAGTATACTATTCATATTAATCTTACATGTCATTTTTTTTAATTGCCAATCATTCAAAAGTCTCAAAGATATCTCACAATGTAATAGATAGAGAAAAATGAAAACAAAATCTATTCCCTTCCTCCCTCTGCCCCGAATGAGCCGTCCCATATCTTCCTGGTCAGTTGTCAGTTACATTGTGCAGCATCTTCCATTCATCTTTTCTCGATTTGCTCACCATTTCCCGTTATTGTAATTTAGGTGAGTATAGCAGATTTTTCTTTCAACGAAACACTAAGAGCCAGATGTACATAGCATTATTGCTGTCGCAAACAGCCCGATTCATCGAATCGTGTTGGTTGCAATCGCAAGAATGCTTTTTCTCATCTACAAACCCTAAATTGCAATTTCGTAACTTGTTACCAGTTCGCAATTTGGGTTTACAATTGAATTCTAATTTAAAAGGAGTATGTTTAGGGCATTCCTCCCAAATACCAAATAGGAATGGTATATATTAATGTTTTGAGACTGAAATCCGGTTGCAAAACATTCAAACTTCACTGGCTACAGTAGTTTTGTGGTAATACCAAGGTTCCTATTCCACTTGGAGAAAGTTAAAAAATGTGAGTTAAGGGTTTCAATTTTTTTAATACATCCTGTTTTCCTTTGAGGAAAACAGGTTGGGTGTAAAACAAAATAAAGATTGCTTTATTTAAAAGCAATCACAGACATGATAGCCTGCATCCCCCTGCGATGGCTGTCTTTCCTCGTTGGTAGCAAATACTGACCAACCTCATTAATAGCATGAGGTAAGTCAATTTGTGAGCCTGTAGAAATTGGGAATTTTGCTAACTGATCTATAAATACATAGGTCAGTTCACAAAATAACACAGTGGTTGCAAATTTAATTGCAAACAGAATTCTGCAACAAGAGTTTAGTCCATCTGGTGTAATGTGGCATATTTAAAAAGGTCAATTGTGGGAATAGGATGCACACCATTTTTTTGCTAATTTTCAAACTTGTCATATGTTCTCCTTAGGTTGCATGCAAACTGGTAAGGTGCGAGCCCATGTGACACCAATCAAGAACAACTTCATGAGGAAGGGCGTCCTCTCGCCCCAAACCAATCACACAGCACGATTACGACATTTTGGCATTCATTACTCCTTTATGTTCATCAATATGTTCCTTGTTTTCCATCATCTTTTTTCATGTTTGCTACATTTATATTTTCATCCACACGTGGAATTTTATACCATTTTCCAAATTCTAATGGCCAAGATGTGTCCGTCCGCACCTCTTTACATGAACACGACTGAAGCAGAAGTTCGTAAAAGGCAGTGTTTATTCCGAAAATACCCAATGCATTTCGGGCTACAAGTGCCCTTCGTCGGGGGACACTATAAGTAACAATAAAACAATAAGACAATAATCAGTTTTTGTTTCATGATTCTACATCTTGCACTATTCATACTTACAGGTTGATGTACAATTTATCACAATTCCACTTTGCATTTCATATAGCTCGTATGTCCCCTCAATAAAACACAGTATGAATAATGGTGTGAATGATCTTAATTAATAATGAATCTTGTTGTCATCATTTTCTGATCCAGCTTGGGTGTGAAAGCGACCTTGTTACCCAAACTTGGACTTGGACACTCAGACCTAAGGCGCGTTCTTACATCTTTCGGGATTTCTCTGCGAATCCAATAAGAAATGTATTTTGCAACATGATCGGCAGGCATCCAATGGGGGGATAAAGGATGCTGAATCAAGGTAGGGTCGAAAATGTCTTCCCCCTGGGGATCTAAACATATTTTTGATTCTATTTTCACCTTATTTTTCTCAAATTTCTTTTTCTTTCTAACAATTTCATCCTCATCTGTGTCATCAAAACTTGATGAACAAGTGATTTCCACATCCCCACTTGTGGATGATGAGTCACACACCACCACACTATGGCTCCTTTTCTTCACCTTAATAGTGATTCCTTTGGCCTTTATAGCCTTACTTTCCTCATGAACCTTACGTTCATTCCCTTTTTCATTATGTTTTGGTTCAATATTTTTCCTCTTCTGCATCTTTTTTGCGCATCCTTGTCTTGAGCCACTTGCCACTACCTCCACTTCCTCTGTAGACCAGAAAACATTCTCCTCACGAGGATCATCCCTCTTTCTTTTCTCTATCTTTTTGTCAATAGCCAATTCTCCAAATATCTTGTCCATGTACTGCTTGAATTTATCATCCAAGCCTGATCTCTTATTCTGATGCATTGTAATTATTTTCTCAAAATTAATCTTATTTTCCTACTAAATAATCACTTTTCTCTTTTAAATAATGTATTAATAAATTTATCACACACCTTAAATCTCTCAAGCGCTAATAAACCTCTCTCTCAAAATTCACTCCAATCTAAACTGTCGATCGCCGTACTGTTATAAACCTGTCATAACATATCCCTGAATATGGATGAACCTTTGTCCTTTTTTAACCATCTAACTTTCCCAATCTTTCAAAATGGCCACCTTACGCAACGTCATGCGTATGGTGGCCGGCACCAGACTAACCACATAAAAAACTAATTCCTCTCGAGCCGGACGCATTCCCCTTAACACTTCCCTGGCTCGCGAACAATGAAACCTCTTCCTTATGTTTACGTTCACCCTCGTTCGTGCACAGCTCGTGAATTCCTCAAAGCTTCATTCAAAGCCCCTTCACGCGCAAAATCGACGTTTCCTCACGTGACTAAAGAATCGTCATTCTCGCGCTCAACGGTAATTTCCTTCCATTTTTAAAACCAATTCACCTAAATAGTAAAACCCACGAAGAACTCTCTCCATCGCGTTTGACCTTAAAATAAACACAATCTATTCTCTTTACAATTTAAACCTCAAAGGTCTAATTATAAATTACCAACTAAACATAATCTTTTTTCCCATCTTATTAAATAGATAGATATTAACAATGGTTCTAAATACATAGAAATTACCACAATTAAGAAATTTCTTTAACTTGAATTTCTAATAAATTATTGTCTCTTAATCATACTTTTAAAAGCACAAATCCAAACTGTACTTATCTCTTGTGTGAGCAGCAACAAAAGAAGGAAGATGGCTGCCTGAGTTTGGATAATATGCATGCTCAGTGTTCTAGACTGTTGCTATTGTTCTAATTCTAAGCTTGTTGTTGCTGCTGTGTGACAAAGCAATAAAGGAATATTGCATAATATTGGCCTCCGGGCCTTTTGCCATAAAATTAAGTTAAAAGTGTTACGTTACTACTCATAACTTTTCAAATGTACTCCACTATCGCAGCAGAGATCTCCCCTTGCTGGTGTAGGGAACATTTTTAAAGTTTACTCAGCTTTAGGAAAATTATTAATAGGATGTTCATGTTAAATATTAATGAACTTTATTTTATATGTTTATTTTAAATGTAGAACAAAAAAAAACATAACTTTGGCACATAATTATGTGAAATACACTGGTGTCATTTCCATTTTGCCAAGGCCTGCTCCTAATCCTTTTTTTACCTCCCTAAACCCCTCCATTTTTGTAGTACATAGTCCCCTTTTAAAGCCAATCCCTCTGGTCCCTCTCAAATTTACTAGTAAGGACCCGATTCCGATCCCGTCCGTAAAGCCCTCCGTACAGCTCAGATCCGGGGGGGCTTTCCAGACGAAACGTGCTCCGGGCTGCCGAGCGAGCAAGTATAATGTGTCCTTAAACATATGGACTTGATTAGCTCGGACTTGCATTGAAGTCTATGGAAGCCTGCATATAGGCGCGTACACAGGCTCCCATTGCAAAAAATGGGTGGGCGGGGAAAAGCATACACACTGTGGCGGGCACCCCATAGTGCCCGCCTCACTGTGCAGCGCTTAGATCGGTGGGGCCCATGGGCATCTCTCGTAACTGATTTGGAGAGCCCTGGGTGAAGGGGGGCCTTCTAAGACCTCCAAAGTACGTTTTCTTGAGTTTTTTTGAGTCAGAGGCTCCGACTCACTCCGGCTGATCGACGCGTGCATCATACTTGGTCGCTTGGAAATCAGACCCATTGCGATGCATGAGTCGACCATGTTGTAGTCATCTGGAGGGCTTCGCTGATGGGTATGAGTCGCTCAGAGTGCAAGGCAATTTTTACATCATACTTGCTCGCAAGTACAGCGGTATGAGTCGTTCGGAAACTGGGGCTATGAATCGGACTCGCTCGCTACGGATCCCGTTCGGAGCCCTTCCAAGCGAGATCGGAATTGGGCCCTAAGTAGTAAACTTGCACATGCAAAGATGCCCCCATAGAAAAGATTGGATAGGTGGAGATTTACACTAGTCAATTTGTGAAGTGAATTCTGTAGCAAGTAATTACTACTACTGTAGTACTACTTTTCTCTAAATTAATAAGCATATTGACAGAAATTGGATCACAAAACATAGTCATTGCGGGGAATTGAAACGTTGCTACTGATCCCATATAAGAAAAAAACAGCCACTACAGACTGACAAAATAATAATCACAGAGCCATTTTTACAGATGTATGTGATATCAGTCTAATAGATATATGGTGCCTAACACATAGCAGGGAACAAGAAAATGGAGAATTGACTAAAAATGCAATTGACCTGTGCTATTGGTTTTTCATAAAATCTTTTACTTTGGAGATAAAGTCATTGCACTGACCTGCCCTTCCGAGTCTTCTAAAAGGGTATTCGCTTTTAAGATGATCAAATGCATTCTCTGCAAATAAAGACAGTGCAATTGTCCCATTGTGAGATCATGTGATGAACTGAAAAGATGCACAAGGTTTGTATGGTTCCTGGAGGAGGGGGCCTCGGATGAATACTGCTTGCGTGTCATGGATTAGCAAGGGAATGACTCTCCACAATCTGGTGCTAAACGTTTTGATAAGATACTTATGTCCATATTAATCAATGATATCAGACGGTAGCTTCCACATTCCAGATTCCACATTCCACATTCTAAAGAGTCTTTCTCATCAATAGTTAGAAGGAAAATGATTGCTTTATTTGTGAAACGTTCCTGTAAACATGTATCCTCTCCTTCTTGTAGGAAGCATGTAGCCTTGGTGCTAATAATAATAGTGCAGCTCTATTTTATCAAGCTCCCCCGGAAGCCATCGTCCCTCACAGATTAACAAGTGGGTATGTTCTCAATCATTTCTTGTAGTTCATCTAGGATAATTTCGTTCTCAAAGAATGATCTTCCTAGTAAAGGTAGTGGGGGTATGCATAAAGATCTCAAAAACGCCTCTTCCATGTCTAACGTGTCTGAGTGTACCGTATTGTATGGATTTTCAGAAAATGATGCAAAAGTTTCGAAAATTGTACTATAAGGGATAAAAGCTTCCAGGAAGAGTTACATACATCAGGAATGGCAATCAGTTATGACTGGTTACCTAATATGTTGATAACAGAGTATCATAAAAGTAAACACAAATTCATCACAGGAGATAAAATTAGATAAAAACAAGTTACAGGATATAAAAGCGAAAAAGCAAGTTTAAAAGCCAATTAAAATACACGTCAATGGTAAAAACAAGTCAAGTCTGGTTTGTTTAAAAGAGATACTAATTAATAAAGTGCTAGTTAATATAATGACACAGTTATAACACTTGATATCCTACCCCATTCTCAGTTTAGCAAGCTTTGTACGTATTTGCCATGCTTTCCCCCGAAATTTTGCAACTCCGCAAACTACCTTCATGGATGTGGTATCTGTTGTTAGAAGGCGGAGGGCCACTGAATAGTGCCTTGTTCCCAGTTCTCTAGCTTGAATCCACTCCCAGTAGAGTTTCTTGATGGTTTCCTTCGGGGGTGGTAACTGAGAGGTTCACTCTTCCCTTAGTCCCAAATTGATCGCCAGGTCCCTCAGTTTTGCCAGCCAGCCAATCTTCATTGGGGAATTGACAGTAATAAGATCATCAAGGACAGCAGCATAGTTAGCAAGCTCCGGTGTCCTTCTAAGGCGTACCCAATAAAGTAAAGGTCGAAGGCCAACAATATCTTTAAAGGAACGGCGACCCATGTCGTGAAGTAATGGTTTTAAGGGAGTGGAAATGGGGAGACACACTAGCTCTCTCAGAAACTTATTCTCTGCTTTAACCAGATCTGGCACTCTGTCGAAGCCCCAGAGTTCCCACCCGTAGGTTGCAGCAGCCAAGGCCTTACCATCATAGACTGCTAAAGCAGGGCTAATGGGTCTGCTAGAGGTCGCACGATGATCTCTAGAAATAGCTCCCGCCACTCTCTTGAAGCTTAAAAGCATTTTAGCTATGTGAGAGTCCCACTTCATTTTACGATTTATCCTGACTCCCAAGTAGTCAAAGGCTTCCACTTCCTCTAATAAAATGCCATTAAGGGAAACATTAATCCTCCTAGCTTTTTTAATGCCAGACAGCACCATCAATTTTGTTTTGGAGGTGTTAATTGTGAGCCCACGTTCTTCACAGAAGGTACTAAACCTATTTAATAGTTTCTGGAGACCACAGGGGGCTTTAGACATAAGGAGGGTGTCGTCTGCAAAGAGGAGGGCCGGTATCTTTTCACCCGCCAGGGTGGGGGCATCCACTGGGTCCTCCCTCAAATGGTCTGCCACCCCATTTATAAAGAGGGAGAACGGGGTGGGAGCCATCACACATCCCTGGCGCACCCTGCAGGTTCTCCTGCATTCCCCCATCTGATTCTCGCATAGGTACCATCGTGCAGCCTTTTGATTAATTCTAGGAGGTATCGCGGTAGGCCCATGTCATGCAGCACCTGCCACAATTTGGCACGCGGTACAAGATCGAAAGCAGTTTTAAGGTCAATAAAGGCCAAATACAACGACCCCATGCCAATGGACACAGTTTTCCAGTATGTTGCTGTAAATCTGAAAACCTGGTCCATTGTACCTATTTTCTGCCTAAATCCTGCTTGTAGGTGCGTTAATATGTCTCCCTCCTCTAACCAAGCCACCATTCTAGAGATCAGGACCCTGCCAACCACCTTTTGAATTACATCAATTAAACTTATTGGTCTGTAGTTGGCATGATCCTCTCTCGCTCCCTTCTTATGTATTGCGACCACTTCTGCTCCTTTCCAGGAATCTGGGACTGTATGGCCCTGTAGCAGGAGGTTCATCAGATGTAAAATGAGGTTAGCCCAAACAATGGGGTCATGTAGAATTAAATCGCCAGGTACACCATCCGGCCCAGCAGCCTTTTCAGGGGCTATGCTATTAATGGCTGCCTGAACCTCCAAGAGTGTAACGGGGTCAGCGGATTCAAGAGTCGTGCTCTCTGGCTCGGGGTCTGGTTGGACAGCCGGAATTTGCTCCGCACCATCCTCATAGCTGTAAAGATTTAAAAAGTGGGAAAACCATTGTTTTTCAGTTATATTGTTTGGGACGGAGTCAGTTCCCCTTCTGGTTAAGATGTTTATTAAATCCCAGAAGAGAGTAGAGTCTTTTAAAATGGCCGCCTTCCTGAGTTTCTGCCAGTGATCCTCCTCCCATGCCCGTTTTGCAGATACCGTGATGATTCTATATTCCCGTCTCGCTAACCTTACGGCCAAAGGATCTTTTTTCCGTAGGGCTATAGAGATGGCTTTTCTCCTTTCTCTGCATTCTGCGGTGAACCAGGGATTACCACTTTTATATGCAAGATTTTTCCTGCCTCTGGTCCCCTCAATTTTAAAGTGGGAGCCTATGATATCTATAAAGGCCTTGTAAGATTTACTGAGGTCAAACCCCGGCATAGAGTTAAGCATGGGGTTAAGAAGGGAAAGTTCCACTGTCTTAGATGACACCTGGAGAGATATACTAGACAGTGTTTCCTCCTGACATGCCACCTTGTGCCATTTTAACCTGCGATTGCAGTTAGATGGAACTACTGCGTTTGAGGAAAGAAGAGGATTTATGGACTTCCCTGTAATTTCCTATCTAATGCCAGCGCAAAGTGGATTGTGGTCACTGTCGGGCATCTGTTTAACCTCCATATCTACCATGTTCCCCCATAATCTTAAATCTAAGATGATATAGTCAATGCGAGAGGGGCCATTCAGCCTGTTAAATGTCATAGCCCCATTGGGGTCCGAAGTTGTTCTCCCGTTAGGTGCCCGGAGGTTGTATTCTAGTGTCAGGGCATTAATCTGTAGGGCCCTGACCGTCCATCTCTTAATAGGACTCAGGTTTAATAGAGGGATAGAGTATTTAATATCTTCCTCACTAGTCCCCAGCAGATCTTCATTACTTAGGGGTTCATACGTACAATTTAAATCACCTCTTAAGAGGATATTGGAACTTGGAGGGATACCTGCTAAAGCCGTTTCCAGAGATAGAACTGTGCTCGAGTTTTGATTACTTGGGCTTCCTCTGGCATATACATTGAAAAGATCAACTCTATTGCCATTCATGGGTCCTTTAAAGGATAAGTGTAGAATGTCCTCTGAATTTACATTATGGACAGAGATATCCAAGTTAATTGATATCTTGACCCATATATGTAGGCCCCCTGAAGGTCAACCCAGGCCTTGCGTTACGGCAGGAATAAAGAACGTGGTGTAACCAGACTTATACAAGGGTACCAGGCTCCACGTCTCTTGGAACATGCAAATCTCATCTTTATCAATAAATTCATGCCAATCTGGAATATCCAGTTTCTTTTTGAGGCCTACAATGTTCCAGGAGAGGATACGAATTATACCTGGTTTGTCCCCCCCCAGCCCCATTTGATTCAATATTAAATGTGTGGGGCTGAACAATGATTTCATCTTCAGGAGTACCCTTCCCAACTAGATGGTAGTGAGCTCATAGGGACGTTCAGTGTATTTGCTACTCCTATTCCACTTAGAGCCGGAGGTGAAGCGTTGGTGAGTCAATCAACCTCATCCAAGTCTATAAAGGGGGTAAATCTATTTGATGTTTGGATATTAAAAGCTGTCCCTCCCAATGTGTTGTAATAATGTGGCTTGCTTATCCTATGTTGCCGAGGTATTAAAGACCTAGGATAAAAATAGCTCAAGTCGTGTATCCTTATCCCCTCTCCACCGGTCCCCGACACCTGATACCAATCATTTAGGTACGAGATGACCCTTCAGTCCCTGAAATTAATGATTACTGCGTCTCCCTGAGTGTCTTTCGGCCTCTGGCCTACCCACCCAAGCCTTGTCACATTTAAGATTTCCCCATTGATATTGGGAGGTAGTGGTCTATTATTCACTAACCAATGAATCACTTTGTTTTTTAGGTCAGTGTACCCTTCCGTTGTCCCTGGTTTTAAATCTGGGACCCGTGTCAATATTGCCACGTATGGGGCGGCTTCTGGGGGCAAGTCAATCTGAACATTCGAGCCTTTGGGATTCCTGTGGTCTAACATCCTCCCACTACGATCTCCACACACATCTGCTGTTTTGCTTGGGGATACTTCGGATTCCTTCGCCCTGGGTGTTTTGGAAGCTTGTAGCTCGATGTTAGTTTTAGTGGAGGCCTGTGTTTTTCCTGATACCTGAGATGTTGGTTTTACAATTTTATTCCCTTTACTTAAAGGTGACGATTTAGGGATATTGTCCAGTTTACTTAGGTTGTCTGTTCCAGAATTGTTACTATTACCTGCTAGTAAACCTTTTAATAGAGTTGTATTTGAGGTGATGGCTACTTCTAAGGAATCCAGCTGAGTTGCTAGCCTTTTAGATCTTTCCACAAGGGGTAATAATAGGGATCTTACCTGGAGCTCTATGCTCCCCATTAAATCTTGATGTGGGGAAGGGTGAGCCAATTTCTGGGCTGGGATTGAGTTCTCAGTTCCTATCTTCCTCATCATTGGGGGATTCCGGGCGATGTTAGGTAATTTTGCCCGCATACCCTTATGGGTGTTCCCCCCCTCTTTCTTTTTAATGTGGGCTTATTGATCGGTGGTAAGGATGTAGGTTGCAGATTAGTCTTTGGAACAGACATGAAGGGATGAAGTATCAGAGATTCCTCAGGGATAATTTCTAGTGAGGGATCTATGCTGGAATTCCTATTGCTATAAGGGGTACTAGTCTCCGATAGTGTGGTAGCGTCGCAAAAGATAGAGGGAATACTGATGTCATTATTGGCAGGTGTTGTCTTCCTACTATTCAAATTAGGGGTTGTGGCTAGTTCAATTGGACCTAGCGAAGAGCGTCTATTCTGGAGCTCTTCAATCTCCTGGCCAAGCGCTGAAGCAGCTTTTGTAAGGTACTGCTCAATCGTACCCCTTAAAGACCCTCCCTCTAGGGATATCCTACCCTTATCTACCTTTGCGCCCTTTGGAGACATTGTTCGTGGACGCTAATGAGCTTAATGTGCTAAGTTGTTTATACTACAGAATTGCACAATGATATAATAGTTTTAAGCAAACAAGAAATTATATGAAGATGTTAAAACATACGTATAGTTGCAATTCAGTCCAGAGTTATGGTTTGCAGCGGCGCTGATTTTCCCAGGGTGCAGATGACAATGATATGGCCCAGCCCAGCCTCCGAGGGCCTCCGAGGGCCACAGAGGGCCCGCCCTTTGCCCGGGCTTCGCCCGGCGCGTCCCGCGCGCGTCCTCGCGGGACGAGGGACCTGTCGAGTCTTTATGCGCCTCCTGGCGCATTCCTGATCACGTTGTCGCGCCCCTAAGGATCCTGGGGCATGTAGTTTCAAGCTCGACCGGCGGAGCCAAGCCCGGCCGGTCGTCCACTGTGCGGGAGGGGCGGAGCCAAGCCCGGCCTCGGGGAAGAGTCTTTGGATGCGCCGGTAGGTAAGAGCAGCCCAAGCGAAAAGGAAACGAAACAGCCGGCAGGACACCCACTCAAAGCAGGACACCAGGGGACTCGGCCCCTGTCGAGTCTTTATGCGCCTCCTGGCGCGTTCCTGCTCACGTCGTCGCGCCCCTAAGGATCCTGGGGCATGTAGTTTCAAGCTCGACCGGCGGAGCCAAGCCCGGCCGGTCGTCCACTGTGCGGGAGGGGCGGAGTCAAGCCCGGCCTCGGGGAAGAGTCTTTGGATGCGCCGGTAGGTAAGAGCAGCCCAAGCGAAAAGGAAACAAAACAGCCGGCAGGACACCCACTCAAAGCAGGACACCAGGGGACTCGGCCCCTGTCGAGTCTTTATGCGCCTCCTGGCGCGTTCCTGCTCACGTCGTCGCCCCCCTAAGGATCCTGGGGCATGTAGTTTCAAGCTCGACCGGCGGAGCCAAGCCCGGCCGGTCGTCCACTGTGCGGGAGGGGCGGAGCCAAGCCCGGCCTCGGGGAAGAGTCTTTGGATGCGCCGGTAGGTAATTGCAGCCCAAGCGAAAAGGAAACAAAACAGCCGGCAGGACACCCACTCAAAGCAATATTCTTTCAGCTCCAGCATTTTTGCCTGTCTCATAGTGGTGTCTTCTCACTTTAACCCAACTTCTTTTGCTTTGGGCATAAAAAAGATTGCCACATAGCTTTTATCATTTCCACCTGTTTTTGTATTGCTAATGGTGTCTTATTGAGTACTGGGTCATAAGGCATTGGTTTGATTGTTCAATTCTACTTTGATTTGTACGGGGCACTGTGATAAAGGCCCTATGACAAAGGCATGCTTTATCAATCCCCACTATTTCAATTCAATTCAAGAATCTTTATTCGGTGAATAAAAAACACCATAAAAGCACATTTATATACACAAATAAGAATAAAACATTATTAAATACTAATTGAGATCCTTGTACATAATTGATACAGTAAAAAGATTTGCCAACAAAGGGCCAAATAAATACAAATTCACAATTTTTCATTCATCTCCGCCTGTCTGTCTTAAACGAATAGCGACTTTAATAAAATTCAGAATGCTACATAGCGTTAATGGGTCAGAGGCTTTTAACAGAAATACTAGGGCATCCCTGGCGTGTTCCAGTCGCGCTTTTTTTAAAATATTTACAAGGAATCTACGCCTGGGCATGGAAAAATAGGGACAAAGCAAAACAAAGTGAAGGGTATCCTGCGGAGACCGATTGTCGCAGCCGCAGGGACCCTTCTGCTCAATAGATGAGGTAAACCCTGCAGGTATAGCCAACATGAAGGGGAGCAGATTCAGTCTGAGACGGCACATTAAAAATCTGTCCTGTGCATTATGCAGAAGAAATAAGTAAGGCTCCATACCCTCCACACTTTTTACCAATCCATGGGCCCTTACAGTCTTTTTCACTCCTTCAGCATCAGCTCGACGTTGGGTTTCTTGCCCCAAAAATAATTCCCCTACTAGTTTCTTGTGCTGTGCTGAAATAATGGCAGGGTTCGTGAAAAGATTCCCCAGCCCTATCTCCTCCAGGGTATTTTTCACGTATTTGAGCCAGGGGATGCGCATTGAATGGGTCCTACCTAAGCAGTCCAATAGTATTTCTCTACTTAAATGCGCATCCGGGTTTATCCATATTTTTAACCACGCCACTATAGGTCTAAGTTTTACTAAATCTTCCAAATATGGTCTCCCTAACTCCCTGTGGGCTATGAAACCAGCCGTGCTGGGTGGCACCCTCAGGATTGCTTTCAAATACCTATTTTCTTCCTGTTGGATACTAATTGTATTCACAAACCCCCAGACTTCTGCCCCATAAATTACTTTGGAGCATGTTATGGAGCCGTACAGATTCATCACCTGTTCCGGACTCCATCTGCCCACCCTCCTGCCATATCCAGCTATTGCCCCATTAGAAGCGATCATTTTTGTGCAACGTTCCGTCACCAGAGGGGTAAATTGCAGGGCACCGTCAAAAGTTACCCCAAGGTAGGAGAACGTCTTGACCTGCTCCAAGCAATGTGAGCCAATTGTGTAAACAAATTTGGTGAAAGGTTTTTTGCCGGCCAGAAGCACATATGATTTCCCTAGGTTAACAAATAGGTCTAGGTTACTCATGAACTCCACAAACCCCTCTATCAGGGTTTGTAGGCTGCGTGGTGTTCTTGCTAATAAAACCGCATCATCTGCATAAAGCAGGACGGGGATATGCCGCAGCCCAACCCTCGGGCAGTCTGTTTTTAAACCCAGAAGGAACTGCTCCAGGTTGTTGATATAAAGAGAGAACAGAAAAGGGGCAAGTATGCAACCTTGTCTGACTCCACTCCTACATGGAAAGGAGTCAGACAGGCCTCCCTCCCTGTTGAATCTAACCTTGGCCGTGGTGTCACTATGCAGTTCCCTCAGTATGGTGATTAGGCCACTTTCTATCCCCATACCTGACATCATATCCCACAACTTTCCTCTGTTGACGTGATCGAATGCTGCTGCCAGGTCCATGAATCCCATATACATGGGTTCGTCGCTGGCCAGGGTATACTTGGCAGTCAGCATGTATAGGTTTAGGCACTGGTCACTGGTGGACCTCCCTATCCTGAACCCATACTGGGTATCCGAGAAGATGTTGTTCTCTTCTGTCCATTCGGTCAGTCTATTCAGGATTGCCCTTCCCAAAAGTTTGGCCGATACGTCAATCAGGGAAATGGGCCGATAGCACTTCGGGTCATCCCTATTACCCTTCTTAAAAATTGGTACAATGATCGCCTTGGACCATGAAGGGGGGAGACCACAGGTAATAGCGGTATTTAAGACCCTAGTCATCAAGGGAGCCCATAGATCTATATTACTGAGGAACAGGTCTGGCGGAATTCCGTCCGGGCCCGGGGCTTTATTTTTTGTTAGACCCTCCATCCCTGTCATAATCTCCTTAAGAGTGAATGTAACTGGTGGGGCCTGACTTAAAAATTCCGGTGGTTCCACATGGGTACCCGGCTCGTAATTATATAAACCCCTAAAATGGGTTACCCATTGCTCCGGAAGAATATTAGCCCCTATCTCCGGAGAATCCTTTTCTAAAAAGGTCGGTTTATTGATGATTCTCCAGAACCCCGCTAAATCTTTTCTTTCCCCAGCTTCTCTTAGATCTGCCCATGCTTCTGCCTGTAAGGCAAGTTTCCTCCTTTTAATCTCTTTTTTATACCTTTCTCTACTGAGCCTAATAATCTGTGAATCCCGTGGTTTCGTCTTGAGGGAACATTTCAGTTCCCTCAGTGCCTTAGAGCAATCTCTATCGAACCAGCGGGGACTTGCCTGGTTACGTATGGGCCCACTAGATCTCAATAATTCGTCAATTAGATTAGCAATGTGGACAAACGCTTCCAGGACCCTTGGACCCTGTATTTCCAAATCTAAACAGTCATTAATGGCCACTAGACCCTTATCGCCCAGAGTTTTATAAAACTGTGCCCCATCAATTTTAGACCACTTCAATCTCCTGCCTTGATCAGTGGCCCTCTCCTCGATTAGACAACGGGATTTAGTTACACTGCCCGCTTTGTAAAGAAACGTTAAGGTGAGCGGATTATGATCACTAAAACCGCTCCACTCTATCCCTACACTAGTTATTTTATTAATCAACGGTCTTGAGACCAAGATGTAATCTATGATAGATGCACAGCCCCTACCCTTGAAAGTTGGTGGGAGCATACCGTCCAACTGTGGGTCTATCATGTTAATGGTGTGCTCTAGGTCATACTTAACCCGAAGCAACCCAAGAGCAGCCCCAGTCGGCGTATGTACAAAATGCGGCCCCTTCTCAATCGGGCATTGCGCCCAATCTGTATTTGCCTTTATTAGTGCCGGACAGAGGTGACAATTAAAATCTCCTGCCAAAAGTACTCCATGATACGGCCCTTTGTTCTGAGACATAATTTCTTGACCCAGCCTCTGGTCAAGTTCAGCCAGTAGGGATGAATTGGAATTTGATGTCTCACTGTTATAAAAATTAAAAACAGACAATTTCAACCCCTTACCAGAAAACCGAACTGCCTGTATTCCATACAAATTCCAGTCAAGAGACAACCAGATACCTGGGAGGGATAAATCTACATAAACAGCTAAGCCCCCCATTGCTCTCCCAGAACTGGATTTTCGGGCGGGGACAAAAAAGCACTTGTAACCCTGAAGATGGTAATTATTCACCACAGCCCATGTCTCCTGTAAACAAATAACATTGAATTTCCTGACATAGTCAACCCACTCCTTGTTATTAAATATTCCAGCTAAGCCCGCTACATTCCAAGAAATAATTCTCATGTCCTCTCCACCCAATACTGCACCCCCCTGACTCCTTGATCCCATCTCCTGCAACTCCCCTTGTGTGTCCCCCCCACCTCCTCCCACCAACCCATCTACAGCCATACCCTTATCTTCAAAGAACATAGATTCCTCCGCCCTAGATGTTTGAATTTGCGGGGTCCGGTGTCTTTGCTCCTCCGATATTAATACTTGAACACCCTTTTCTATGTTCTCCTTAGGGGCCTTCTCTGTTTGTCAATCCACCCCCTCTAGGCCGTTCAGGCAATCAAACCGATTATAGGTAGGGAGAGGAGGTACTGGTCTGCCAAATAGTGGCCTAGGCTGAAAGGCCTGGTGATTCCCCCTTCTCCCAGCCCTCTCCCATCTATCATGATTTTGGGGTGGGTAAAATGGGCCTGGGGCGATGGGAAAAAAGAAGGACACACGAAGGGTTTGGATGGTAGATTCCCTTGATATGTTTTCCCCTTGACATATGTGCGACACCGTACCCTTGTCCCTAAAACTCACCAGTAAACAGTCCCCAGGTATGGTTTTTTGGGTTCTCCCTACCCATGGGACCCTTCTTACCATTATAATTTCATTATTCAGATGTCTTGGGAGGGGTCTATTTCTGTTTAGCCACTTGATTACCCTGGTTTTTAAGGCACAAAAATCCTCTACTTCTCCTTCATCAAGTTGCGGGACCCCTGCCATAACCACAGTAAGGTCATTAGTCTCTGGTGGTAAGTTGGGACGACGGGGTCTTGCAGGGGGCTTCCTTTGATGGTCTGGGAAGATGTTATCTACCGGGTGTGCCGAAGCTACTGGTACAAGAGAGGGATTAAGTGTATTTACACAGAGTGGGTTGGTAGTTACAGGTTTAGGGTTTAGGGATTGATGCGGGACTACACCCTTTACAGCTTGTGGTGGAGCTGGGTTTTCTACCCGGGGTGCCGACCCTTGTGGGGCCACTATGGTGGTACTAGATTCTGGGTCACTTCCCTGTCGACCAGCGCGAGTTTTCAGACTTCCCAATGTAGCCTCCAATATGGTTAGCCTGATCTCAATCTTTTTTATACTTTCGCTGATTGGAAGTAGCAGCGACCTTAACAGAAATTCCACATTTCCCAACGGCACAACAGAGAGGGGAACATTAACAATACTGGTCCCTGCATTATCAATCCGGGCAGGAGATGTATTCTCCTGAACGTTAGATTTTGGGAGTGACTCTGCCGGTACTTTTACTATAGATGCGGGATTTTTTAAGGATTTGCCAAAGTCCAAGTGTGAAGTCTTGGGTTTACTACTTCCCTGCGCTCCCTTTGCCCTTCTCCTACGCTTTTTTGGAGGGGGTCCCAAAATTACTTGTGTATTCACTGCTTTCCATTTGGGGTTTCTATCATTGTGAACTTTGGGCGGTTGTGAGATTAAATCAATAGTCCCCCTGGTGGGGCTGGGGCTAATGACCAGAGCTGGACTCCTAATCCTAACTGGTGGGGTGGTAACACACTCCCTTAGCAGGAGTGGAACATCCTCAATGCGAGTAGGCTCCTCCCTAAATGTGATAGATTGTTCTCCCATGGGGGTATTTTTCAGATTATCTACTGATCGTCTCCGTTCCGCCCTTAGCCTGGACAAGTTTCCCTCTTTGTCAGCCTCCCCCACTGCCCGTGAGAAATAATTTTCAAGTGTCCCAATTTTCGCTCCTCCCGGTTTCTGTGGGGTACTCTCCCTTACCGGGGAAGGCATTATTTTACTCAGAGATGGGCAGATATGCCTCACAGGGCAGGTAAACACCTTGGTAGTTCAATGGTTCCAACAGTTCCAGCAGTTACTTCTGCACAGTCTAACGAACAAAACCAAGAGAGTAGGCCCAGCCCAGCCTACTCCGGCCTGTGACGGCCTTGGACGGTCCCGCCCTTGTCCCGGGCTTCTCCCGGCGCCCTCCCGCGCGCTCCCGCACCGCGGGGGAAGCTGCTCCTAATATAGGGAGTGGGTGTTTATGGGGCGTGTCCAGCAGGGAGAGGGAGAGCGTCCAGGTGCAGGGAATGATAGCAGCACAGGGACTCCTGGGCAATGGAGTCCCTGATCCTCACCTGGCGCTCGCAGCCCTCTTCCCGAGTTTCCAGCAGCTCCCCTTCTCCACACGCAGTAATGGTGCGCCCAGTCACACAGGCGAAGCGGGACCCGCGGAGCGGGTACCGCGAGGTAAAACAGCAGGACAAAGCAGCCAAATCCAAAGAGAACGGACCTCGCAGGGCAGAGCTCGCACTCCCCAAACAGTCAGTGTCTCCCAAAGAGCTCAAGGCGAGCAGGCTCTTTACAGCGGAGCTTAGGGGGCGTGTCCAGCAGGGAGAGGGAGAGCGTCCAGGTGCAGGGAATGATAGCAGCACAGGGACTCCTGGGCAATGGAGTCCCTGATCCTCACCTGGCGCTCGCAGCCCTCTTCCCGAGTTTCCAGCAGCTCCCCTTCTCCACACGCAGTAATGGTGCGCCCAGTCACACAGGCGAAGCGGGACCCGCGGAGCGGGTACCGCGAGGTAAAACAGCAGGACAAAGCAGCCAAATCCAAAGAGAACGGACCTCGCAGGGCAGAGCTCGCACTCCCCAAACAGTCAGTGTCTCCCAAAGAGCTCAAGGCGAGCAGGCTCTTTACAGCGGAGCTTAGGGGGCGTGTCCAGCAGGGAGAGGGAGAGCGTCCAGGTGCAGGGAATGATAGCAGCACAGGGACTCCTGGGCAATGGAGTCCCTGATCCTCACCTGGCGCTCGCAGCCCTCTTCCCGAGTTTCCAGCAGCTCCCCTTCTCCACACGCAGTAATGGTGCGCCCAGTCACACAGGCGAAGCGGGACCCGCGGAGCGGGTACCGCGAGGTAAAACAGCAGGACAAAGGAGCCAAATCCAAAGAGAACGGACCTCGCAGGGCAGAGCTCGCACTCCCCAAACAGTCAGTGTCTCCCCACTAAATAGATGTTCCTGCTGCTCCCTGACATTGCACCTTCAGGTATTTCACACTGAAACACCTTATTTAATAGTGTAAGGAGTACCAGAAAAAGTCATTTTGGGATTTAGTACCATGTGGGTTGAATAAAAATGTATATACTTGTTCCCTGGTATGTATTAAGCACGGTATATCTATTAGACTGAAAACATCCTATACCATCTGTGAAAATGTCTCTGTAATTATTATTTTCACTATGGGGGCTGTTTTGTATTATATGGGATAAAGACCAATGTTTCAACACCCCATAATGACTATGTTTTGTGATCTGATTTTTGTCAATATGATTGTTGGTTTAGAGAAATAAAGTTCTTATTATTGGGGGCATAGACTGAACCATAATACAGGATCCTTGGTTTTGATTTTGACAACTCCATACCTGCCATATGGATCTGCCCATGCATATAGTATGTTATGAGGCATGTTTTCCATTATAAGTATAGTGACAACATGTTTTTTGTGGACTGGTATTTGTATGTGCTTGCATTAGGGATACACCACTGCGGATTACTGTAACTACCCTGTCATATTTTAGTCATAGAGAGCCAGGATTGGGTCTAGGAGTCTCCTGTAACAGACCAATATCTGTTATTTTGGTGTGTAGGTACAGTAATATTTTGTTGTCTCTTGGTGCAACAGCCCAAGCAATGTATTTAAAGAGAAGTGAAAGTCAGTGGGGTTGTGTTAATATGTGGGATAATTATGCCTTACAGACATTAGTTGGTCATGATTTTGTGCCCTCTACTTATCTAGCTTCTTGTGGCAATTGTGAAGCTGTGGAACCGGGATTTTTTGCTGTGTCTGATCTCAGTAATCAGCCACCAAGGTCTTCTAAGTAATGACAAGGTATATGTTTAGTAAGGTGTCTATGTCTACAAAAAGAAGAGATTTTATAAATGCATCACTCTAGAAATAGTCTTTCATCTGAAGACACTAGCAGGCCTATTCCCGAATTGCAGTTTATAATAGCTTTAGTAGTACTATCGTAGTACTACTAAGGCACTACAAAGTGGTTCTCGCAAACCTACAGGCTCGACCTATCCTATCTTTTTCTGTGCAGAGATTTACCCCACTCGACTACAGAATTTCCAAACATGTAAATATATGTTTTAGTAGTAAATGTGGGAGGGACAGGCAGGAGTGGCAGATAATGGGGAGTACTTAGTACTAAAGAGTAGGGGCTAAGTTAGAATTAAGGAGGGGTTTAGGGAGGTTTGTAGAGGGATTTAAGGAGCGACCTGGACCCATCCACAAAAAAGTAGGACCATTCCCATTCACAAACAGCACTTCTAAAGCTACTACAGCCAAAAAGGACCGTAACAATAATAAATGTACCCCAGGAAGACCAGGGGTACATCCATCACTCCACATGGCCAATCACTGGTATGCAACACCCTACTATAGAAAATAATGGTAGTAGGGACCTAAAATGAAACCCCTTTGGCAATAACTAGAATATAAATATATGTACATAACATATTTTAATTAAAACATTGAATTGAAAAATGAATGTATCAGTATTTATTATTATAATATAATGAAATTACTTTTAATTAATGCTATACATGGCTTTTAATCCTTATAAACCCATCCCATTACAAAACAAATAATTTTTCTAACTCAAGTTGGGAATTTTCTTTTATAGCGTAAACAACAGCAAAATAATTTTAATTTAATGTAAAATAATTTAAAAAATGTTCTTGATATTGTTTCTTTTTTCTAAATTTACTATAAATATATAACTTTCATTTACGTTATTATTTAACATAAAATCATTACTATTTTTTTCAAGTTTAATAAGCTATTTTACTTTTCCCTGTGCTTTACCATAGGAAGATCTCCACCACCATAACCTTCTCCATCTAGTAGGTTCTCATCCCTTTCATACATGATTAACATTAATAGCTTGTATCCTGTGATCTTCTGCCACCACCCTCAGTGGCAATAATAGCAAAAAATAGCAAACATACTTGGGTCCTGAGAGTGACTTACAGATGTTGAATAATTATTATTGATGATCTTTTGCAAGATATTCACAAAAGAGCTATTAGCAACGCTCTCTCGAATCTCACCTAATATAGGTAGATGCACATCAGTGTACCTGTTTGATCATGCGCTTGCTTCACAATCTCAGGGAACCTAGAATGCAGAAAAGCTGTAGCATTTGAAACCAGCATTATAAGCATTTTGATTGGCTCAACCAGTTTGTGTATACCTTCACTTAAGCAATGTCACTTGAGTTTACTGTGGCGTTATTCAGAATCTAAGGACTCAATTTACTCAACTATTTTGCAATTGCAAAGCTTACAATTTGTGAATCACAGGCTTTGTGATCACAAAACAGGGAGACTCAATGTACAAACGTTACTTTGTGAGTCAAAAATGTTTTTCTGACTTGCAAAGCTCACTTTGTGTCATCTTGTGAACAGGCAGGTGGCGGGGGCTTGGAAGAGGCATCGCCTGCTTCCTGATTATTCACAATGTAATGTATCAATAGTTTGCGACCTGAAATGCTGTCAGAAACCGTTGATGAAATACTGATCAATCAAATCAGATAGTAGCCATTTGTAAAGCAGAAGGTATCTGTGATGGACAGCGATTACTAGGTTAATGCCTAGTTTGGATGTAGGAGGGGGAGAAGGGAGCGATCCAGTGGAACACTGCATATTCCCCTGAGATCATTCACTGAATGTTGACTTTTTAAAGAAGCTCGTTTCCCTTTAAGTGAAGAGACATGCTTGAAAAAAAATGTCAGCATTCGGTAAATGCAAATGTAGAGTTTCCTACCTCTTGACTAATAATGCAGGAGTAGTTTATGCCACTCCCTACCAGCGGTGGGTTTGCGCTGCAACTGATGTGTACATCAGGCAAAATCAGGTGGATCGTAAACCGGTTGGTGTGCAAAACACAACACACAACTGGTTTGCGACCAAACCTTGACACATAAGGGGCTCCCTTTTGGAATTATGGCAATATTTTAACCTGAGACATTGACATTTCAAACATGGGTGTGTGTGTGTGTGGTTGTGTGTGTCTTTGTGTCTGTGTAGGGGGAGAGGGTATTTGGGTGTGTAGAGGGAAGGGGTATATTTCTTTCATTTTTGTATACACCAATTTCCAAAGCTCATTTAGTAATTCATGGTGATTTGTTCCTATTAGTTTTAGCTTCGAATGATCTATGAATGTGCTCAAATGTATTTATGCTGTATTTCGCAGCTAACAGTTTTTTAAACTGTTTATTGTTGTCATGTAATGCTTTTAACTTACTCTGCATGGTAAAAAAAAACCACTCAATTATGTTAAGCTTGTGTCAAAGGCACAAGTAGTGGCTTCAACTAAACTCCGACAGTCAGCAGCTGAAGGAGCGTTTGGGATGGGTGATGAGAGTTTGGAGTGAGTTGCCCCCTCCTTGAACAAATGGCACTCCTCTGACAGCATGCGGAAGTGCTACTTGGAGAGGGAAGCCATTCATCTCTCAGCGGTGAAGTGAGTTACGCTTTTGATAGAAGTACTTTGACTGATTTTCAACAATTTTGTCAACACTTAGCACAAACGCACGCATATTAAGTGACACGGGGTGTTGCATTCCCTTTCCATTTCTTTGCAAAAAGTAAAAACAAAAAAAACATTGTGAAAGTCTTTGACAGATGTGATCAAAGAACCCCGCCCCTTTTCATGGATCATTATGCATGCAAGCCTTTTCGGGATAAAACAACTATAGTATTTTATCCTGATTCAGGTATAGCTTTCAGTTAAAAAAAAGAAAAACGTTTTGTAATTCTAATTTGATTTCAATATATAGGCCCCATTTTTGCACACTGCAGTCAAATTAAGTCAAGCAGCCCTAGGAACAGAAAGAGTAAAATTACTGAAGGGGATCTTTTTAAAAAATGGCATTCGGTTCAAAGACTACCGCCATTTATTTAGAACCATTTATTTGACATAAGGAAAAAGGGTCATATAGAGAAAGGGAATAGGCAATTTGATATTTCCAAAAGTTTGGAGGGAAGGACAACTTTCGGTACCTGAAAGAGACCCACCTCTTCTACTTCAATATTTAGTTACATTAATTAAACGTAATTCTAGGCCTGTGGCCGCAGATGCCGCATTATGTTTGTCCCCATTATTACCTTATTGTATGTCGACTTTTAAAAAAGTTCAATTTTTTTGGTTCATTACATTTCAATTATTTAAAGGTTTTTGAAAATGCGAACAATGCCTTGAAGCACAATAAAGGGTGCAGCGAGTGGGGTAGCAGTTATTATACAATAGCCTGGAGAAATTTAGATCAAAATAATGGGTAATACAACCCTTATAATCATTAAAGGGTCGGGATCAACACTATAAAATAAAACGTTTAAACGAAGCGTTTTTTATTGTTACTGAATGTTAAAAAAACACATTTTAGTAGGCTAGCTGTTTCTCGTAGTCACGACCTCTAAAAAAATCGAAAATTGCAATTTGAGAATCATTGGCTTCCAAAAACATGGCAGTTGGAGCAAATTACATTTATCAAAGTACATTCCTGATTGTTCCTTCTCAACATATCATAGTTGCATGATGTCTTAGCGGATGGGTAAAGTGTAGACACGTGATCAGGCAGGAATCATGTGCTTCCCGCCAGCTATCAACTCTTGTGGAGCCATTCCCTTTTCTGCCCAAAAGTTTCTTCACATATGACCACATAGCAAAAGTTTGACATATTGCAATTGTATCAGCACTTTCAGTATTTTTAACCAGCGGCTTTTACTGATAGAATTGACGATTGCCATATATTGCTAATAAAATGACTCTTTGTGATACAACGTAAAGAACATCTTTTGACATTCAAAATGACAAGAGTACAGAAAACATACAAACTATTGCATAAATAATTTCAAATAATTCAACAGATAATTCATACCTGGGCCTTACCTGGCTCCCTATCAAATACCCTGAAAGAGTTGTACATAAAATTCATAAATGCTTTTTTAACTCAGTCTCTTTGATGCATCCCCAACAAAACTTTACAAAGCCACAGAAATATTGATTTGCATGGCTATGTGAGAAAAAGTATCACAGAGCATTGCGCTGCCTTGCGTTACTTTGCTTCGGGTAGGCCTTTCATGGGTGGTGCATGTGCGTTCCGGTGCATCCACCAATGAATTGTGATGCAAACCCATAGTTACAAACAGATGTACACATAGTTTTCTACCAAAATGGTGTGCGTGCCGGTAACTTGCCTAACAAATAGAAATATCTTTATTTCTCCTTGTTATTTGCTCTATTTGCATGAGTGCTGTGTTATGCAGCACACATACAAAGATGGCATAGCCTCAGAGGATAGACTAGGGATTCCTGAGTACTTATCCCCCCATGGTCTAGACTCTCCTGTTACATCTCCTGGGGATCGACATGCATCCGCACCAGCCATTAAGGAAAGCCACAGCAGAAGCTGTTAGGGCTCAAATATATTGCATTACACCCACCATAAACCCTGAACGTGCACCCCAATGGACTGGAAATTACACCCAGACTGACTAAATTACATTGTGGATATATATCTTGAATGAAAACACAATTTGTTGGACACTTTTGGTATATGCTATACAACTTATGTTCACTTCGGTCAGTAGGAAAGGAATATGTTATGTTATGTTATAGCTATTTGTAAAGCGCAACTGTTACCAAAAAGGTGTCCTGGCGCTAGGAGAAGGCCTAAAGAGAAATCAAACCAGACAGAGAGAAAGGTACATTGGTTTGGATCAGTTTGTGAAAAGCCAAGTTTTTAGTGTCTTCCTGAAAGCAAGAAGGTTGGTCGTGCTTCTTAGAGAAAGAGGAAGCGCATTCCAGGCCTTTGCTGCGTTAACTGAGAAACTTCTGCCCCCCCAGTTGGCCTTTTTCACCCTAGGTACTGTCACCAATTTGGCGTCAGAAGATCGTAATGTTCTGGTCGGGGTGTACCAGTAGGTGAGTCGTTTGAGGAATTCCGGCCCTATTCCACGAAGGGCCTTGAAAACCAAGCACAGGGTCTTGAATTGGGTACGTTTCCTCACTGAAAGCTAGTGCAGGTCTTTGATTTGGGCAGAGATGGATTCAGACCTAGGTGTACGGGTAAGAAGTCTGGCCGCTGCGTTCTGAAGTACCTGCAATTTGTTTAGTGATCCCTCATGTATCTTCAGATACATGCTGTTGCAGTAGTCCACTCTCGGCATAATCAAAGCAGTGACAATTGTTTTTTGTGCCGCTTTGTGGAGAAATGGCAGTATTTTTGTGCAAGATTTTAGAATATAGGTAGTAGTAAAAACCACTTTATTAACCTGGTCCCTGCAGCTCAATTTCTCATCGATCCAGAACCCCAGGTTTTTCACTTTCCTAACTGCTGTGGGAAGCTGGCCCAGATCTGCTGGCCAGCAGCCTGGCGTCCAGAGGTTAGGATTGTTTCCAAACAAAACTACCTCTGTTTTGTTGGAGTTGAGTTTCAAACAGTTTTGGGCCTTCCAACCCCCCACGGCACTCATACAATTTCGCAGCCTCAAAGATGTAGTCTGAGTGCCGCCTGGAGGGAGGTTCACCACTATTTGGGTATCATCAGCATATGATGTTAGAGTGAACCTAAATGATTCAATAAGGGGTGCCAGCGAGGAAACATAAATATTAAAAAGGGTCGGGCTCAGAGATGAACCCTGCGGAACACCACACTTAGGGGCCGATTAGGATGGCGGTTTTTCCGCATCCTCCGGGCCGGCGGAAGTGTCCGCCGGCCTGGAGGATGCGGAAAAACCGCGGCGGAGACTCCAAAGACCCACCGCCAAATTAGGATGGCTGGTGGGTGTGGAATTCCGTCCGCCGCTTTTCCGCCGCGGTCGGCTTCCGACCGCGGCGGAAAAGCTATAACATGGCAGGCGGTGTCTATGAGACACCGTCCGCCATATTATGATGTGTGTGTAAATATGCTTTTCCACGGCGGCATTGCCGCCATGGAAAAGCATAGGACCTTCACTTCGGGGGCCCGTTGCGGGCCCCCTGGGTGAAGGGGTGGTGGTGGGTGCACATGGGGGGTACCTATGGTACCCCCCTGCATTTGCGTGCACAATGCAGCAGGCACCGCGCGGTGCCTGCCGCTTTGTGCACGCAAATGCTGTGCATGCATTTTTTACATTGGGGCGGGTGCAGCTTGAAGCTGCACCCGCCGCAATGTTAGAGATAGAGGATGTGACTGCCACGCTGGCGGTCACATCCTAATCAGATCGGAGGGAACGCCGCAGCCCATGCGGACGTTCCCTCCTCCTCAGGGGTCGCGGACGGACTCAAGTCCGTCCGCGATCCTAATCGACCCCTAAGTCTTCACAGTACGCTACGTTCCTATGTGGGGCTATTTTTATGGCTTGGAACTTTTAATACCATTTATTGGAATATTTTTTAGTATTGTCTCAAATCCCTGTTGGATATTTACCCACTATCCCTGCCATCATAACTCCATTCCCTTTCTACATGTTACCAGCTTCTTGCCTACAATATGCTAAGTCTCGTTATGCCATTCTTTACACTGAAATCAACAGGAAACTCCTTCGCAAACTCTAGACTGTGCAGAACACCACAGCCAGACTGATCCTTGACATCCCCCTTCGCAGTCACATCACCCACCACCTCTGTGATCTCCACTAGCTATCAGTCAAAACAAGTATAACCTTCAAACTCCTCACGCATGCGTACAAGACCCATCACAACACCGGACCCGCATGCCTGAACAGCCGCCTCTCCTTCCATGCACCCAAAAGACACCTTTGATCAGCCCAGATCTCACTAACCACCATCTCACATATCAGCAAGACTAGAATGAGAGGAAAGTCCTTCTCCTACCTCACATCCAAAGCCTGAAACACCCTCCCCGTCCACCTCCGGCAGTTTCCCACATAGCCCAAGTTCAGGAAGGACCTCAAG
Source organism: Lissotriton helveticus (assembly GCF_964261635.1). NCBI lineage: Eukaryota > Metazoa > Chordata > Amphibia > Caudata > Salamandridae > Lissotriton > Lissotriton helveticus. The sequence goes on along the minus strand of NC_136071.1, from coordinate 763,973,582 downwards.
AACTGGCTTTTTGGGTGATCCCAGCACTCAACGGAGCCGCCACCCCTACTCCCCAGTGCCTTGAGTCCCTCACGGGTGAGTAGTTTTGCTTTACCAACCCTGATTGATTGATTGTATGCCAGCTGCTGATAACTCAACAGCCCTCAATAGCTGTTGAAGTTGTGTTTCTATTAATTGGCTGCACACCATATCGCTTTTTAATTTTTTTCTCAACGGGGCACCATAACTGCTAGGGCTGTGTCAAAATCTGGGTCCCACAACTGATATTGCCGCAGGAATAAAGCTGCATGTCTCTAATTGTATTCAGCAACAAGCATACCTGTGGTTCACAGTGTTCCTATAAAGAGGCGTCATAGTCTTTCAGTTCAGGCTGGATTTTCCTTGTCGAGATTAATCAAGGCTAATTGACACATGGTTGATCTCTCTCTTGAGCAGCCATGTGAGCAAAAAGACAACTAATTGGAGAGCATTCCTTCTATCAAGACCCAGATAGTATGTGGGAGCAGAATGCAACCATTTATCACCGTTTCCAAAAGATGTGTGGGAGGAAAGTAAGGACGGGATACCAGGTAGTAAGTAGATCCTACTGACTAAAAAGATGGGTCACTCTTCTTTCTTCCCTTATTGCACATGGAATTTTATTGCACATGCAATGAAACTAAAATTATTTCTTCACGAATCACTAGGGTTCAAACTATTACTTATCTACCTGAGGACTGTGTTAGAACATCAAACATTCAAGGATCATAACTTCTCCTCTTTCTAAGGCAAATCCACAATCTCCTTAGTTCAAATTTCCAGGACAAATGCTCGCATAGTTCGTAGCCTCTTCCCTTTTCTAGACAAGTGTCCCAGTTCTTTCTCATACTTCGCAGTCAAAAGTGAAAATCCCTTACCAGCTATGATCCTCTGAGAGGAAATCCTCTCTCAGAGGCTAACATAGCAATGTCTGTACCAGGAAGAACCTTTACTTGGCTCTTTCCAAAACTAAGATTCCTTTCAGGCTTGTGAACACCTTTACACTCTGTTTGTCAGTCTCAAATGAGCCCCTCACCCAGTTGTGAGTTGACTTGCAGAAGTCTCCTGTTTCCTCAAGTGCTGCAATGCTAATGCTCTGCTTGCCTCTGAGCTACATTGACTATCAATTCGAACTGAGCTGAAATCCTTTCACTTCGGGCTCCACCCAACATAGCACAGGAACCTCGATGTTCTGCAAATCCTTCAATTTAAGAATCTTTGTTGAAGCCAAATGGTCCACCTGCGCCAATAAGGTCCCATCTAAGTGTGAATATGACAAGGCCTTATGAGACCTTCCCTTCTGGGGCAACATTGTAGGGTCCACAAGAGTTTCTGCTGTTACATCCCCTGGGTCTTAGACCACTAATCTAAGTGACGCTGTGTACCCTATGTGACAAAGGGCACATACCTACCCTCAATGTAGTTGAGGGAGGAACCCGATGGGGCAAAGGACAGAGAGTTGGTCTCTGTGGAGCTGAGACATGACACCATCCATCATTTTGTTTCTCAGTGAGTTCCTGATAGTGCAACAATTCTCACTACCTTTTGTGAGTATATTTTGCTGTGGGGCTTGAGTGCTTGAGTGCCTATGTCACTGGGTCTTGTTCAATCCCTCTCTTGACTCCCCTAGTGCACACATGCATACCTCGAATCTGAAGGCATTTTACCATACCATTATTCATTTATGAATTAAAGAGGGAGTAAATCAGAACTGGACAGTGGCTGCCCATCTGTACCGGCTGAGGGGCCACCCCCCCCCACCTTTATCCAACAATAAAGGTCAGCCTGATAGACACTCTTCTGGTTCAGATCTTCTGGCAGCCAGGAGCTAGACATGCGCTAAATGCACAGGCTCTCGGCTGTCTGAGCTGAACTTTGGCAGGCTGAAGATTTCATAGCCCTGTGGGTGTGACCTTCTCAGCCTGGCAAAAGTGCCTTAAGGCTCTCCCCCTCGTGACCAACAGGAGTGTCACTGATTACCTCGGACCTGCCCATGGCCTAGTGTCAATCAGTGACACCTCAGTGGGGTAAGTTTAGCAGTCTCACTGACCTCATCTTACTTTGTGATGAGACTGGGACTGCTCTCAGCCAATGAAGGAAGGCAGCAGTCCCAACCCTCCTGGGACTGCCGAGGCTTGGGACTGCTGCCTTCCCTCATTGGCTGACCTAATATCAGCCAATGAGGAAAGGCAGCAGTCCCAATTCTCCTGGGGCCGCCAAGGTTTTCCAGTCGGAGAGATGCTTTGAGGTACGTTTTATGTGTTTTTATTATGTTTTGAGCGTGCATGGGTGCATGTCTGACTGTATGTGTATGTGTTAGTGAGTGTTGTGAATGGGCGTATGTGTGTGTGAATGAAAGGGTGTGAGTGAAATGTGTGTGTGCATGTGCCTCCAACTCACCCCCTTTCTGGTAAAGTTACCATCAGCCACTGAAATTGGAGTCTAATGTAGGGAAATCCATAAATTATAACTATATTCTATGCGCAAAGTGATTCTTTATAAACTCGTAAAAAGGAGGGGCATTAGTTGCTAGAACCCATTGGCATAACATGCCTTCAGTGCTATATCATAGCTCTAACAGCCTTAGTCAGAATAGAAAAAGTATTTTAAAAGTACTCAAAACCCAGCTATTTTGAAGTCTCATTTACGTAGGTTGATCAGGGTAAATCTGTGACTCGATCCATCCTACGCATATCAGTCATCTCATTGGGTCAACATAAAGCAGTTTGTTCCTCCCCAATGCAGATAATGTGTCTGCAGTTTCCAGAAAATCATTTAAATCAGTAATGGATTTCTAGTATTTTATTATTTACTATTGGCACACCACACTTTGCTTTCATGATATCTGTCTGGAGAGAAGGGTTAATGTTTTACAAAGAGGGTTAGTTAGAGTTCAGATTGTTCAGTTAAAAACACTGAAAGTGTAGATTTGAGTTGCAAAAAAGCTGGAACATTTCAGTTGCTGTGTCTTTTCTAATCCACATGTAGTTTGATTCATCCCTTACATTGGATGTTTAGCGTTCCACAGCGTGGGTGCATGGATTCAGCCACCATGTTTGTTCTGATTGTAAGGGTATGTAACGTTTACAACGAAATTTTTACAACGCACTACCATTACAACGCAGGCATTACCACGCATACCATTACAACGCATTGCGCTGGGGGGTGCTCTAGGATGGGTAATAAGTTTCATTTTCTATCCAACACCTTCCCTAGTGTCCACGGGGACTGGAGTTGGAATAGAAAATTATATTTACCACTATCCAGCACCTCTAAGCGCTATGCGTTGTAATGGTATGCGTGGTAAAAACCACGTTGTAAAGGTATGCGTGGTAAAAGTATGCGTTGTAACGTCATACATCCGATTGCAAGTGCCTTGGGATATCTGGTGTGTTGTGGTCAGATAGAAGTATTTTAGATTCTGTGAGGCTTAATTAAAAATCCATCGCGCCGCAGGTGCTTTACTTTTCTTGACATACTGGCAGCGGAATGGGCTTGCCATATTTACAAGGCCACGTAAAGTCACCCTGCATGACTTTTCATACACTTATAAATATGTGCCCCTTTTGTGCATTATTCTGCATGAAAGGGGTGTTCCATGGGTGTTGCTGTGGGTGTACACTTGATACATTCCCAGATTTACAACATGGGAGTATGTCAAAATGGCGCAACGAGGAGAAATATTTTTATTTCTCCTCATTTTCTTCTCTTTCTATGCATACTGCATAATGCAGCCCCTTTACATGCATCACTTTTGGGTGAAAGGGGCGTGCAATGGTGTTGCTGTGGGCGTTCCACTGCAACATTCGTTGCTTTTTGACGCTGCCTCAGAATTTCAAGGAAGTGTAAATCTGAGGCAGCGCCAAAAATTATCGCCATGTAATAGCAGGCGTTAGAATGTTGAAATGAGGAGAAACACCTTTATTTCTACTCATTTTTGCTTTTTCTATAAGAGCTGCATAGAACGAGCAAAACGCCATTAATGATTGTTTATGTGCATGAAGGTGTCCCTTCCTGCACATAAACAATCATTAAATGATGATGATTTGCTACTTCTTTGTGTGCTGCATTCTGTATTCTGCAGCACATATAGAAGTAACAAATTGTCATTATTGATTGTTTATGCGTAGGAAGGGACACCATCATACACATAAACAATCCTTACCTGCAACTCAGGCTCTCTGCGTTGGCGTTAGGCAGCTATTCTTGTAAATATGGCGCTCCATGCATTTTGGAAATGCTGGGGCACAGCACTTACAAATTTGGCGCAGCTCCGCGCTTCGACATTTCCTTGTAAATATGCCCCCATTGTCCCATATAATGGTGAGTGGCAGAAGTCCACACTTGGTTACAGCTCTGGGTAGAATAAGGAGAGCCCCGGACTGCAAATCACTGGTCATAAACTCCTTCTTTAAAGGTACCAGAAGAGAGGGGAGGCACTCTACCTGAAAGATAGGATTGCTAGCAAATTAATGACCCTTTGTTTTGGATGAATAAATATAATTAAATGCTCCCAAGACTCAGACAAACACTATATGCAAGGATTGAATACAAATGCGTGTTGACCCTGTATTAATAAAGGTTTAAGACATAATTGTATTTATATTTTGTTTATATTTGGGAGATGTAGTCATTAAGATTACATTTGATCAATCAGTCAGCAAGGATACATAGCTTTACCATATGTAAGGAAACAGTGAACCGTGCTGAAATAAAAAAAATATAGTTTGCTTTTCATGGCAAAAATTAAGCCTGGGCAAAGCACTACGCTACGCTTGCGTTGTTTGTGAAAGTTTGCGCTACTTCGCACTACGCGAATTGCACGTAGCATAGTGTAAACACGCGTAGCGTAGCATTTTGCAGTGGTCATTTTTTAATTGTCAGCGTTCCTCAACGTCAAGTTGGCGACCGCAAGCAAGCAAAAGGACATCCCGGCGAGACTTTTTCCTCGTTCGCGATCAGCAACATCAAGTTGCCGATCGCGAGCGTGGAAAATAAACCTCCCGGCGAGATTCTTAGTTAGATCACGTTACTCATAATACTCATATTCGTGCAACACAGTTGAACCCAGTTAGCGGTGTAGGAACGAATTCTATAATTTATAGAAAGAAGAAACAGTATTTTTCAGGTGTAAGTCCTGTACATAACAAGTTCATTATCAACACGCATTGCTCTTTTGTACCTTTCGGTTGTGCTATTCATGAGCCAACCCATGGGTAGTTTGCTGGTCTGTTAGAGAAAGTGCAAAGTCATTGGAAAGTTTGGTCTAGGGGTGTAGCTATCAATACTGCGGCAGTTGTAGTAGAACCTGGGTCCAGGGTTCTGAGGATTACACTGCAAATCAATTAGAACAGTTTTTTACTACCAGATGGGGGTGGGGGGTCCTTGCTTGCTTTATGCCTCACAGTACTCTTGCATTGCCACTTGTTGGGTCGCTTAGATACGGAAGTATCAAGGCCAAATCTGGTTCAATAGAAAGAGAGTAAGCGTCCTGAGCGAGAGAGTAGGAGAGAATCTTAGCGTCTGAGCTGGTGAACATTTTATTTTATATCACAAATAAGAATGGCCCCACAAATAGAAATCAAAATATGCAAAAGGGACCCCCCTCTATTGATTCAATTGTCAAAAACAGGCTTAGGACCAGGGGAAAGAAATAGCAAAAATAATGGAAGAAAGATCCTACTACCCTGAATTACTTATCACACAGGAATAAAAAACACCGTGAACAGATCTAAAGCAATTTTGAAAACCTATTTCATAAAGTTCAGATTTCTTTAATTTTTACAATACATTTCGTTTATACTTTTCAATTACATTATTTGTATAAATCCTTTTGACATGATTTTCCATCCATTATAAAAAATATACTTTTTTTTAAAGACCAGATCACTACACAATTCTACACATACCCCCATTAGCACTCCTGTATCATACTCACATCTCACATATGGACCATTCCACATTCCATATATCCATCATACATCTGTCTGGAAAATACTGCGTCTGCCATACACCGGCGGACTTTAATTTCTTTCATCCTTATGGTGTACAGGCCCAGATTAGACACATCAACTGTCTATATTTAAGATGGATGTGTGGAATGGGAAATGAAAAGTATGTGAGATGGGAGTATGATACAGGAGTGCTAGTGGGGGTATGTGTTGAATTGTGTAGTAATATGGTCTTCTTTTTTTTTAATAAATGAACGTAAATTTTCTATAATGGATGGAAAATCATGTCAAAATGATGTATGCAAATAATGCAAAAAGAACAATTGATGGACAGAATGGGAACAGTTCAGCCTGAACTGCCAGGCCAGGTCCCCCCGGACTGGAAACAAGCATCCTAGGACCAGGGGTCAGGGTTTCACCCCTCATCAGCCAGGATAGCTTGACTCCAGTGGCATGGAGAGCAGGGAACTCACGTCTGGGCATACCCCTTCCAATCGGGGTAACAAAAGCAAAAATAACAATTGATGGACAGAATGCAGAACAATGTCATAGATTCACCCCAGTACAGAGATCTGGGCCTATATCTATTGTTTTTTTGATCACCATGCCATTCTAGTTTGAACCCAGCCATATGCAAATCAGTCTTGACCCTGCGCCCAATAGGAACAGTCCAGCCTGAACTGTCAGACTAGGTCTTTCCTGGACTGGAAACAAGCATTCTAGGACCGTTTTTGGGATTTCACCCCTCATCAGCCAGGATAGCTTGACTCTAGTGGCATGGAGAATATGGGACCCACGTCTGGGCATACCCGTCCCACTCGGGTGACAAATGCAAAAAGAACAATTAAGGGACAGAATGCAGAACAATGTCATACATTCACCCCAGTACAGAGATCTGGGCCTAAGTCCATTGTTTTTTTTGCTCACCATGCCATTTTAGTTTGAACCCAGCCATATGCAAATCAGTATTGACCCTGCGCCCAATGGGAACAGTCCAGCCCGAACTGCCAGGCCAAGTCCCCCCTGGACTGGAAACAAGTATTCTAGGACTGGTTTCGGGGTTTCAACCCTCATCAGCCACGATAGCTTGACTTCAGTGGCATGGAGAGCAGGCGACCCACGTCTGGGCATATCTGTACCACTGGGGTGACAAATGCAAAAAGAACAATTGATGGACAGAATGCAGAAGAATGTCATACAATCACCCCAGTAAAGAGATCTGGGCCTAAATCCATCATTTTTTTGCTCACCATTCCATTCCAGTTTTAACCCAGCCATATGCAAATCAGTCTTGACCCTGCGACCAATGGAAACAGTCCATCCCAAACTTCCAGGCTCCATCCATCATCTCCTTGTGTTTGCTTTGTTCGCCCTAAGTTGGCAGGATATGCCCAGACGTGGGTCCCTTGCACACTTTGCCACTGGATTCAAGCTATCCTGGCTGATGAGGGGTGTTACCCGGTCCCAGGATGCTTGTTTCCGGTTCAGGGAAGACCTGGCTTGGCAGTTCGGGTGGACTGTTCCCATGAGGCACAAGGTCAAGACTGATGTGCATACAGCTGGGTCTGAACTGAGGTGGCGAAGTGAGCTAAAGAACGATGATGTATTCAACCCAGATCTGTGACTAGGGGTGAGTGTCTGAAAAGTTTCAGCACTCTGTCCATCTTCTCCTTGTATTTATGTATGCAACTAAATTCATACATTTTTTTGAAAAGAAATGGTTGTAAAAATTTTAAAAAATCTGAATTTTATGAAATGATTTTTCAAAATTGGTTTGGATCTGTTCATGGTGGGATTGATTCCTATGTGATAAGTAAATCAGAGTAGTAAGACCTATCTTCCATCCACCGCACATAGAAAACCCTCTGGAAAACGAAATGTAAAGTTGTTTACACATATTCATTGTGAACCATGGAGCAAATATATTTGGACAAGTGCAGGAGAGGTAGAGGCGTGTTTACTTAGTTTGACCAGAGTAGGCCACCGTATGACACTCAACACAGCAAAATATTTTAGAGGAGTAGCTGTCAGAAGCACGGTTTTTCACCTCAGGGTTCTGGGTGTCATCATCTAGTGTTCCATCTGTTCTGCGCCATAATGCTAATTGATCAGCAGCCCTCTCAAATGTTGACAAAGGCATTAATTATAACTTCTCTTTTGTCAGTTCACCCTGACCAGCATTTTTTATTTTTGTACGCTGTCACTTTAAAAGCTTTTTTTAGGCAGGCCACCTGGCTGAGTCATCAATCAATCACTCCCCGGTGAAGAGCACCTGCCACGGCATTCAGCTGAGTAATGCCTTCCTGTTCTGCTGAGATGAACCTTTGTTTGCTTGTCTTTTGCTCTAGGAATCACCGGTGACTGCATGAAATGTAGAATTGACAAATGGCTTTGGAAGCACTCGCATTCTTTTATGCATTTCCTGTCTATTCTCTTCGCTGCAAGCCTTTCAACCTAAAAGATATGCAGGGGTTACATAGAAGCAGTGTGTTGATTTAACTGCAATATTTCAAGACAGCAAATTTAAAGGAATTACAAGAGTGCTATGCTGTAGTCCCGGGGTTTTCTTAGCTGTTGCTTTAAAGTTTATTTTTGTTTGAAATAGTTTAGCCTTTCTGAGCAGCGGTAAAGAACATTGCTCGAGGCTCACAACCTGATATTTTTTAAATAAATGACTGTTGACTCATAAAGGGAACGTACACACAGTGGGGAATGAGAGGTGATATTTCTAAGTGAGAATTATCTTTTTTGGAAAGACTTGGAATACTTAGGAATTTTGAGAAAACAATGTTCATGACTACAGCTTGGAAATAGGTCAGAAATTAAAATACTACAGAGAGACACGTGTCCTATACAAGTACCAGTTACATGCCATACTATACTAAATCGTAACATTACATACCATAACATACCATACCATACCAGAACATACCATACCAGAATATAACATAACATTATAATACATAACATAACATACCGTAACATGTATCCACCTCACAACACATGTTTTGGTGCAATATCATAAGAGTGGTGCAAGGCCATGCTACCAGCACCATCTTATGGATTTCTAGGGGCCCAGGGCAAGACATGTTCAGTGAAGTATAGAGAAATGTGAGAGAAAGAGAAGTCAATACAGATGCAGAGAGAGAAAAAGTGAGTGTGAGGTACAGAGACAGAGTTGTGTGGCAGAAAACGAACTTGAGACAGAAGTTTGGTAGAGGGCTGTAAAAGGAGAAAGGTAGAAAAAGGTGATGTTGATTGTGTGAGATGAATTAGAGAAAGAGCTGCAGAGAGATGCGAGAGAGAGAGAAAGTAACGAAACAAAGTAAAAGAGGTAGAGGTTGAAAGAAAGATGTAGTTAAAACAGAGTGAGATAGTGAGAGAATATAGGTAGAGGAAAAAGTTAAAAAGAGAAAAAGGTAAGATGGAGAGGTTAGGTTGCATAAAAAGGGGGAGAGAAGAGTGGTCGAGAGATTATATATTGAGAAAGAGGAGGGGTAGTTAGAGATGAGGTAATTAGGACAATGAGAGGTAGACAGAAATGAAGAAGAGAAAGAGGTTAGCTGAAGAGTTGGGGTAGAGAAGACTTGAAGAGAGGTATAGAAAGCTGAGGTGTAAAAAGTGAAGGAGAAATAGAGTGGTGAGGTACAGTGAGAATCAAGGATGACAGAGGTGAAGTAGATGGAGAAGAGAAAGATGAAGGTGAGATGAAATCAGAGCAGTGAGGCACAGAGAAGGAGGTGAGGAAGAGGGAGCTGAGTTAGAGAGAGGGGTGAGATGCAGAGGTATACAAAAAGTATGGTATAAAAAGTGAGGCCATTAAAGAGAAACAGATCGAAGTTGGGTGGAGAGAGGTGTATTAAGAGACAGGTAAGACATAGACTATGTGGAGAGATTTGAGATGGGGTAGGTGCATAGAGATGGTGAGATAAGTAGAGAGTGGAAGGGAGTAAAGATAGTTCTTGGAGGTAAAAGAGATTTGAAGTGAAGAAGAAAAACATGAGACTAAAGGATTTTTTTATGTAATTGCCACAAGCTGACTGAGAGCAGAGGGGTTAGGGTTGGGAAGGCAGGGCATGCATACTAAACTTCTCTAAAGCAGGCTTGCTCAGCTATCAATTAAAAATAAGCAGTTTTTTATGCACATGTTATACCAGTGGGACCATTTTTACTGTCCCTATATCTTTACCGGGGGGCACTTGTAATGTGGGGTTGCTGATCAGTAGAGCCTACTTTGCTCCTGCCTTAACCCCACTCTGCATGTTACCGACATGTTTGAATGGCACTTTGCACTGTTTGAACATTAGCCTGGTCCACAAACCTTGGCATTGCAGGTGGCAAGGCCTCCCCCCCTTTTCAAAGTCCATAGTAGTGCCAAAGCACACTCTTCCTGTGCAGTAAGTGAGACTAATGCTTTGTGAGGGTGTATAGCCATACCCAATTGGTGTGTGCCAGTATATGTCTGTGCTGAAGCCCATGTAGTAATTACTGTGATACACAGTCCTGGTGTGATGTTTAGCGGGTGCACTCTCCAGTTCTGATATGCTACGAGGGCTTTGTTAGACATAGTGTCTCAGGGGTGCAACACACATCTTATGCAACCTTTGAGTACTCTAATATTACAGAAGGAGCCGAAGATTATTGTATGGCCCTTTCTGTAATGTGGATCACACTGGCACTTATTAGGCACAAGGTCGACCCCAAAGGAAGATGCCTCTATTTTTATGCCGTGTGGCCCCTTGCAAATGAGGTAAACCTTCTGCTTTTGTGCTTGCACCATATAAAAGAAGAGGTTGCAAAGACAAAGATGGCTGTCAGGAGATGCACTGATTGTTGGCCACAGTCAGTGTGCCACCTGAATGCTCCACTTGTGAGAGCTGAATGGAGGTCCCAAGGACCCTCACACATCCTCCTGCAGGTGAATAAAGACACTCACGGTGCCGGCCTGCAGGGGGATCCCTGCCCCACCTTGAAATGGGAGCTGGGTAGCTGCCTCTAGCAAAGGGCAGACTGGCAGCTTCCAACAGCCATCCATCCACCTTTTACTTATACCCTGTTCCCACTGCCAGCACGGGTTTGCGCCAGCACTGGGAGCAGCAAATGTGTTGTTATAGGATGTACTGTCCCAGTCCATGCTCAGCGCACCCAGTTAAACTTGTGTGTGGCTTAGACTGGGCAGTGCACCCGCTGCCCAATGCTGTCACAAGCGTCAAGATTGCTATTCTGCTGGTTAACTGGAACACTTTTCATTGACCTGAGTGTGGCCATAAGACCCTACATCCAAGTCTTAAGAACTAATTACGATTTGTGGTTTAATATAGCTCGAAAAATAGAAAAAAGTGCTTTACTGAAAAAACATTGGGACATTTTAAAAATTAATTCTGATCGTGTGAAACTTATTCCCTAAAAACATTTTTTTTCTTTTTGCAAAGGTGATTCATTTTGTCAAATTCTGAATTTCAGATGTACTTCGGAGGACAACAGTGGTAGTGACCCCCCTTCTCCTGTCCAAGATGATGCTTTCGAATCTGGTTCCATTCCTGGTTTCGCAGGCTTTCCTCCTTTGACTCTGGAAGAATTAAATTGCCTTCTAGATGCCATCAAGTCATGCTCGCCTCTGGACCCCTGTCCTTTAAAAACCTTGAAAGCTTGTAGAGAGACTGCCCTTCCTCCTCTATTAGAGGTCATGAATATAGCCATCACCGAGGGGATTTTCCCAGCACCCTGGAAAACTGCCGTTGTTAAACCCCTTCTCAAAAAGGCCTCGTTGGACCCTGAAGTCCAAAAAAACTTCCGGCCCATATCGTTACTCCCAGCCCCAGCTAAGATACTTGAGGTCCATCTCAATCGCCATCTCACCCACTACCTAGAGAGTGCGAACCTACTTGACATCTCCCAGCATGGGTTTCACGCTGCCCACAGTACCGAGTCTGCCCTCACATTCGTGGTTAACAACATCCGATCTGAGGTCGACAGGGGACAGACCACACTACTGGTACTGCTTGATCTTACGGCAGCCTTTGACACCCTGTCCCCTTCAATCCTGGTTGACAGGCTGAAGGGGATAGGGGTGGGAGGCAGTGCCCTTAATCTCCTATCCTCCTTCCTCCACCAGAGACAGCAGAGAGTGAAGTTGGGTAACTTCCTGTCCCTTTCTCAGTCTGTGCAATGTGGGGTTCCACAGGGCTCTGCCCTGAGCCCGCTCTTATTTAACATCTACGTAACCCCACTTGCCAAAGTAGTACGTTCTTTTGGTTACCAGGTATTGTCATATGCCGACGATATCCAGATTATTGTCTCCATTACTCAGTCTTTAAAAGATTCTGCCCTAAAATTTCGAGCATGTATGGAGGCAATCTCGCAATGGATGGTACGAAACTATCTAAAACTAAATGGGGAAAAGACTGAGGTCCTGATTTTTGGAGGACGCCAAGACATTTGGTCTGGAGATTGGTGGCCTCCCTCCCTGGGGGAATGTCCTCACCCGACCCACTCAGCCAGGAATTTGGGCGTACTTATAGATCCGGCCCTCTCCTTTGACCTCCAGGTCAATAGAACAGTGTCCACCTGCTGTGCCATCATCCGGACGCTGAAAAAGATTGGCCCGTATCTGTCGCCTGATGCCCTCAAACAGTCAACAGTTGCCCTGGTCTCTTCCAGGCTCGACTATTGTAATGCGCTCTATGGCGGCATCAACAAGAAGTCTCTCCATCGCCTCCAGATGGTCCAAAATGCCGCAGCCAGGATGGTCCTGAACCTCCCTAGGCTTGCATCTGCAACCCAGGCCAGGAAAGAGCTCCATTGGCTACCTATACAAGCCAGGGTCTCTTCCAAGCTGATATGCATGGCCCATAGAGCAGTTTTTGGATCAGGTTCTGAAGGTACTAGGTCCCTTGTCAGCCCCTACACCCCTAGCTGAACCTTACGCTCAGCCTCTAGAAATCTGCTCTCTGTTCCCAGATTTAAAAGGGCGAAGTGGGGAGGAAGAGCCTTCTCCACCATGTCCCCGAAACTATGGAATTCTCTCCCCCCCGAATTCTCCAGTCAACCATCAATGGGGATTTTCCGCAAACTCTTAAAGACCTGGCTCTTTTCTCAGGCTTACTAATTCGTGGTTTCTGTCTTTTTGATATTGTATGTCTGTCTTTCTCTTGCGCCTTGAATCCCTCTGGGCTAGGTTTGCGCATTATAAGACTCCCATTCATTCATTCATTCATTCATTCATTCATTAAATTACTGGTGCATGTTTCAAATGTGGTTCTTGTATATGCTGTAAATATGTAACAGGATAAATGTATGACGGTTTGCAACATGGGTGCTAGTAGGAAATATGCAATCAGTGATGTCATTAATTGCAACCTGTCATAGTGTGCCCACCATATCTATTGTGCCTGTCAAAACCAATGTGCTGATTCCATCAAAAGGGTCCCTAAAGACTGCTGGAAAGAACATATTGAGGCTCTCATCAACGAAGACCAGAGATATCCAATGGCGTGATCCTTTTGAAATTTAAAATAAACCCTACAATCTATCTGGAATCCGATTATTGGTGATGAGGCATGTATTATAAAAGGAATAGGTGGAGGCAGATAACTCAGGCTAAGGCTTGAGAAAACAAAATGGATGAATATTTTTCACTGCTTTGAATTAGGCTTGATCATGGACTGCGAGTTACATACTTTTCTGTATTAGCAAGGTTAAAAAATCATAAATCAAACATGGTTCAAAAGATGATTCTATAACGGTTTAATTGGTAAATTCTCTCTGTGTAACCTAACCAGATGGCCTTTGATTCGCTTGCATACCTTTATTGTTTTGTTCAGCAGGCCTTCCACAACTATATTTTTAGTTTGCAGTTTTTCTGTTTCTTTTTTTTCTTTTTTATATTTTTAATGAGTATTTTTCCCCTTTTTTTTGCATGTACAGGGCACAACAAAACACACAAAAAAATATTAATCAAAAACTACAACTTCGCACCATGTGGTTACATTCATTACATTCTGAAATACTCTTATATTCTATAGAAAAAAACAAGAAAAAACAATAAACACATAACTCCTAATCCCCAATCTAGACAGTACATTCCTCTTTCCATTGCTTAATAGGTTCCCAAATTCGCTCGCCTAACTTTCTTCCCTTTTTTCCCTTTCTTGCATAGATTGCAATCTCTAGGTTATAGATCGACAATAGTTGGGCTAGCCATTGGTGATATGTCGGAGGTATAGGATCAAGCCAAGCTGAAGCAATACATAACCTCCAGACTGCCAAAGCGACAAAGATAAAGTATCCCCCTTTCATCTGTCTATCGTTATTATTAACCCCAAGTAGTATTATCGAGGAAGTCAAAATGATCTCAATTCCTAATACTCTATGCAGAAACGCCTCTATGTCTTTTTGTGTTGGTTGCAAGTGAGTACATGTCGCAAAGATATGTGCTAAATCGGCCTCTGCACTTCCACATCTAGGGCAGTTAATTCCCAATGTCCCTCCCCATTGTGCGATTCTCGCAGGGGTGTAATATAGATGATACAAAGTTTTGTAATTTTGTGCCTGGATAGATGCTGAGCACAAAATACTCCGCCCCATATCCAATGACAGGTAGAAGCACTCTTCCCCTATATCTAACTTAGTTGCCCATTTAACCACACTCCTTTCCATATCATCCTGCTTTGATTTTATCAACTCAGAATAAAACCTCTTGATCGTACAGTCTAAGCCAGCTTGAATAATGTCCATGATTGGGATTTTTCCAAACCCTGCCGGGCCGCCCCTCTTTGTGACAATGTAGCTTCTCACTTGTAAAAATTTTAAAGATTGTCTCGACTCTAAGCCATACCTTGTCTGTAACTCCAAAAATTGCATCATTCCTTGTGGGCCCATAAAATCACTAATCATCCTTATCCCCTGCCTCCCCCATTCTCCAAATACAGAACCCAAAAAAACATCTGGAGGAAGAGTAGGGTTAGCCCTCATCCTAGTATAGGCATTGTATTTCCCAAGACCAAATCTCTTCGCAAATGCTTTCCAGATACTATGTGCTGCAAGGATGGTCTTAAACCGTGTCCTTTTAAAATAACTTGTGTCAGTATACTTCAAAAATAAATTCTCCGCTTCTGCCCCCATAACCAAACCATATATTGCTAATGTGCCAAATTCATTCTGCCCCTCTGCCTCCGCTCCCCCCCAAAAGGCCCGCCATATACTGTAATGCAGCTGCCCAGTAATAAAGCTTTAAGTCTGGCAACGACCACCCACCCCAAGCCCGGGGCAGTGCCATAAATCTAAGAGCTCTCCTTGTCTTTCCCTTGGCCCAGATAAATCTATTAATCATATGCTCGCAACCCTTGAACCATTTAGCTTCGAAGAGCAATGGGATTGCTCTAAAAATATATAAAAACTTGGGTAAAATCATCATCTTTACAATGTTAGTACGGCCCACAATTGAAAGATGCAAGTTGTCAAGCCTATCTAATTCCTTCCTCACTTTAGCCATTATTGGGTTATATTCTTCTCCACTAAAATACCTAAATCAGAGGTAATAGTTACGCCCAAATACACTCCTGCCTGGACTACTCGATGATCAGAACAAACCACCTGCTGTTTTTTTATTATCTGCGTCTTAGAGGTGTTCAGTGCATACCCTGAGACCTGGCCAAATCTCCGGGCCTCGATCTCGACCTGTACAATAGCCTCTGTGGGATTAGATGTTATCACTGCCACGTCGTCGGCATAAGCAAGTATCTTACATTGACCCATACGTGTGTACAACGGTGTAATCCTTTCACACATCTCTATTCTCCGAATCAATGGGTCCATATACATTGCAAATAAAAGCGGGGAGCACGGGCACCCCTGCCTCGTACCTCTCTTTATTTGAAGTGGCCGGGTTGATCCTGCATTAATTCGTATAGAAGCTACCGGTGCTGTATATAACGCTTGCACTGCTTTAACATATCCCTCTTTAAATCCCGCTCTTCTTAAAGTATGCCACAGAAAGTCCCAGACAGACCCGATCAAAGGCCTTTTCTGCATCTAATAACATTACCGCCATCGGGTCTCCTGCGACTTCCGTGGCATCAAATAACGTTATAACCTTGCGTGTATGGTGGGTAGTGCCCCTCCCTGGTATAAAACCATGTTGGTTACTGCTCACAAGAGTGCCTATTATTCGAGCAAATCTTGTTGCCAATGCCTTAGAGTAAATCTTTGTGTCAGCATTCATGAGCGTAATCGGCCTGTATGATCCAGGCTCAGTAGATGGTTTCCCCTTCTTTAGGATTATAACAATATCAGCGCCCCCCCCAGGACCCTTGTATAGAATTCCCTGCCTGTGCCTTCTGCACCGTTGTGGCCAAATCCTCACCAAGTATATCCCAAAACACTTTATAAAATTCAATTGGGATTTGGTCTGGGCCTGACGCTTTTCCAGAAGGGAGATTTAATGTGGCGACTTTAATCTCTTCTAATTCTAGGGGTTTTTCCAGCCCTTCAGATTCTACCTCCGTCAACCTTGCCACCGGAATGCCCTCCAGATATGCCCTTATTTTCTCGGAGTCTCTACCCTGCTGCTCGTCATACAATGTGGCATAGAATTTCCTAAAAACCTCACGTATCTCATCAGAATCTGTAAGTAATCTACCTGTTATATCCCTAATTTCCCTTACCTCTCCTGAAGCAGCCTTTTGCCTAGTACGAATGGCTAATGTACGCCCAACCGTCTCACTGAGCTCATGGCATCTCTCCCTTTTTGTCGTAAAGATCTTAGCAGCCTTAATTGCAATATCCTCTTCTGCCTCCATTTTTGCTTTTGCCACCTTTATGAGTACATGATCAAGCGGAGCCCCTGTTAACACACATTGATACAGCTCATCCGCAGCATCTAGAGCTGTATTAGCTAAATCCCTATTCCTGAGCTGCTCCTGTTTACGTTTAAAAGTGTTAAAACTTAGGGTCTCCCCGCGAACACCTGCCTTAAATGCATCCCAAACAATACCTGCTGCCGCACTACCCCTATTGATTTAAAAAAAAAACTTTAATCCATCGTGACATATGCTGTACGTACTTTGCATCCTGCAGAAGCCCTCTTTCAAAAGTCCATACCCTCTCCTTTCTACTCGTTGTTGGTACAGTTAGGTTTAAGATCAACGGGTTATGATCACTAAATATCCGGGGGAGCCTTTATATTTTTAAACAGGAGAGCAATGAGTTAGACGTGTAAAAGTAATCTAGCCTTACACAGATCCGATGTGGGGCTGAATAAAACGTTAACCCCTTATCACCAGGTCTTATTTTCCCCCACACATCTGTAAGCACATTATTTCTTACCAAACTCAGTAATGCTCGGTATACCTTTTTTTCCCTGCCTTGATATCTCCCAAATGACCATGGCCCTAACCCATCTGCTCCATTAATATTAAAATCCCCAGCCAGAATAACACGGGGAGCCCAGGCGGCTAATTCCACATCTAAAAACTCAAAAATCTCCGGATCATCCTCCGTAGACCCGTAAACTACCCCTAAGGTGGTTCACTCCCCCTCCAGCAGGCACTCAACAGTTTTTCTGTTTCTAAGTATATTGTGGGCATAACACACATATTGAGTACAATGTATTGTAACTTCAAACTGTTACAGTAGGCAACACTTCAACATATACCGATGATTTCTACACGATTGGCATAATTTCTTATGCCATAGCTGAGTTAAAGTCAAAGATGCCATTAATCCAGTGGTTTAATTCATGGCAATCACACTCTATGTGATATTGTTTCTGCCTCCATTTTTTCTTGTATTTATGTTTTTTTTTAAAGTCCATTGTTTTACAATCCTGCTCCAGTAGGAGTAGTCCATCCTGAGCTGCCAAGTCAGGTTCTCTCTGAACCAGACCAAAAGCAACCCAAGTTCGGTTTTGCCCTACTTGGGCCTCGTCAGTTGAATATAGCTTGGTTTCAGTGCACAGCAAAGCCAGAATCTGTCATCCATCCTCTGAACTCTTAATCAGGCTCAAAATCCTTGCAGGTGCATTGCTCTGATGCTGACAAGATTTGGATAAGTTTGGACATTCTACTTCGGTTTGGACAGTCAGAGATGTCTTTATGCAAGAAATTTCAAAAGTGACGCTGCAGCAAAAACTGCTGTTGAAGAACTTACTGCATTGTTTTTTTTTATGGTGGACCTAGGAGCATTAAAGTAGAAGATGGAGATTTGCAGAAATTGCATTCTATTGACCTGCTTGTGTCAGGATCCCTTTGTCAATATGTTGTCTTACCTGCTTGAAGCAGGACTTCAGTGGTTCTAAACAGTCCAGATCATGTTGCCCTACTGATTCATCACTGCAGATTCCTATGTCAATGCACAAACAATAAAATGCAAGGATGTGAGGACCTGCAGATTCCTAAGTAAGTAAACTGACACATCCACGTAGAGCCTCAGGGCTAGTGTGCCAACAACTGTGATCCTTTGATTAGGTCAATCTGATGGGGATGACTGGCTCATACATTCTAATGCCTTCTTCTGCCCATGCATAGAGTACCCCTTGGCTTCATAACCCAAGTCCAGACTGGGGAGCCTCTGGATACCATCACTTGGGCTCCCAGTCACAGAAAAGGCTGGTTGCCTTGTCACTTTGGTGATTGGATGGGGCAAGTGGCATAGATGAGAAAAGAGCAGCAGTAGATGATTACATAAATGTCTGGTCAGTAAGAGAATATGAATCAGTGGGAGTCGTTTAGAGTCATCCTTATTTAAAGAGTCTCCTTTCATGGTGTTGTAAAATATTTTATCCTGGGATCCATAAATAGAGCATTGCCACTATTTTGCATCTACTTTTTTTGTTTTCAGAGTAGTTTGAACATCTTGCTTAAGGTTTGGGAGTTGTCTCATGCTGTAAGGGGTCCACTGATCAATGGCAGGGGACTCAAAATATTGCACAAATGTGAATAGTCTTAGTAAAATGCACACACAGCAGGATCTTTGCATTGCTACAGTACATACTGGTTAGAAACAAGGAACACCAAATCAGATAGTATGCAAAAGATGTCCTCTCTGACAGAACAGCCCATTACAGTCAAGGGACAAAGACAACTATTTTGACACATCCAGATTTTGAAAACAAGATAAACACAGCAATAGGAAATTAAAATGCATTTTCCTTCTACTCCAAGAGTTCATCCACTAACCTACAAGACCATGTGGCTTGTTGCAAGCGTGAACCATCATGGTATTCCAGAGGATGAAGATCACGGTTTTCTTTAAACAAGATCCTCATCTCTGAAAGAAATTCTATCATTTCATTCGGTCTGGTCTTTAAACCTTTTGTTTTTTGTTTCGAAGAAATGTGAGGGTACCATTTCCATCTATTTTGTAAATATTGTATTGTATGTTTTATTAATTAGGTTTGTAGTGAGCACTTTCACCCAGGAGGGCATCCTGGTGATCAACAGGCATGAGTCTAGCCAATGTAAGGCCTAGTGGGACTATTAGATAAACCAGGTCTTCATCTTCTTGCGGAAATCAAGAATTGAGGATGAGGCTCTTATGTATAGGGACAGGTCATTCTGCGCTTTAGTAGCGATGTAGGAAAAGGTTTGATCGCTGGATCTGGTTTTCCGTATGTTTGGGATGTGTACAAGTAGGAGTACGGATGAATGGAGGTGTCTGGAAAGTTTATGAAAGCAGATGCGATTTTTGAGGTATGCTGGGCCAGTGTTATGTAGCGCCTCGAATGTGCAGGAAAGGAGTTTGAATTGTGTTTGTTTGTGTATGGGAAGCCAGTGGTGCTCCTTCAGATGTGGTGTGATATGAATGCGGCGTGGGGGATTGAGAGTAATTCTGTCCACCGAGTTCTGAATGGTCTGCTGCCATTCAATCTTCTGTATTGCAAAGTTTATATACTACACCTAAGTGGGGCACTGAAGCTCTAGCCTACATGGACAGTGCACTACATTTTGTAGGGTGTGTGGTTGGAAGTGTGTTGTCTTTGTTTCGATCTATGTGGGGAGTGTTTATTTTTTTCAAATCAAACTCAGTGATTAAAATCGCACTTTTTTCCAAAATATGTGGTAGAATTCCCTTTTTTCGAATGTTTTTATAACCATATTTGGCATATAGTTTTTACTTAGTTGCTCAAAGTGAATTCAACCCAACATGGCGCTCCAGTGTGTATCTCTTTTATTTACTGCCAAATAGATTGAAGTAAAAAGTCTGATCTAAGAAAGCAAGCAAAAAACGTTAGAGTGTTTCCATGTAATGCGTGATGATCATTGAGGTGCGAGGTGCAATTATCTTGTTACTGGACGTCTGTATACTGCATTATTTATTGCAAAGTGGGATTAAAATAACTTCTGAATCATAGTTTGGTAGCCAGGCGGTCGGGAGAGTAAACTTATCCTGCATGACGTCATTTTGTTACGTGCTCAAGTCCCTGTACATTTCTGCTAGTCGAATTATGTCTCTCTGCCTGCTAGGCGTGTTCTCAGTGAATGCTGATTCCCAACTCTTTCTCCGGTCTCTCGCTTTTTCACCCTCAAGGGCCTAATTATGAAACAGCTTCAAATAAATACAAATTTTTTCTTCTAACAAAAAAAAACATTCTGCTTGATCCGAACAATAGACCGAATTTTTTCCTCTTTTTCTCTTCTGGAGTTCTTATTCAGTTGGAGTGTTTTGCAGTTGGCGAGGCTTGAGAGTTCTGGGAGCTGTAATTGTGTCTCATTAATTCTTACAGTAATGTAGGGTAACTATTAAGGAGCCTGCAATTAGTGGTCTGGTCAATGAATAGAGCAGTTAATCAGCGGACAAAGCATAGCGCTCAGGAACCATTAGGCTGAAAGGAAGTGTTACTATTGTCACAGGCACTGGGAATGCAGGCAGACATGCCTTAAATGTTGAATTCGTTTTAAAAAAAGAACGACGTGCTTGTCTTTTAGCTGAAACAGTTCTCCATTTTGAAATACTTATTTTTTTTCAAATCAAACTCAGTGTATAAAAGTGCACTTTTATCCAAAATATATGGTATAATTCCCTTTTTTCGAATGCTTTCATAACCAAATATGGCATATAGTTTTAACTTAGTTGCTCACAGTGAATGTTTTCTTCAGAGAACGATTCGAGAATGTAGAATTGAACCCAACATGGCGCTCCAGTGTGTATCCCTTTTATTTACTGTCAAATAGATTGAAATAAAAAGTCTAATCTAAGAAAGCAAGCAAAAAACGTTAGGTTTCAAAAAAGTTTTGAACATCTGAAACAGCTATTAACTATTTCCCAGGGAGAACATATTTTGAACATCTGAAAGATCTATTAAATATGTTTTGCTGTGAATTGTGACCTTCTTTATGCTCTTTAAAATGAGATGTACATTTGTCTACTTAGTGTCTGTCAATGAAACATGCAAAAATAATTAAATAGATCATGGCCCTATTCTGAAAAAAGAGCAGGTCTGTAGCCTGATGCTTACGCTTTAGTTGGATCAGGTTATTTTTAGAGAGTCCCACAATTCCCCAGTAATGTGGTTAACAAATCATCTGATTTCCAAACAAATAATTATTTCCTCAAACCCTATCCTGGTGGATTGCCTGCAGGCAATCTGCAGGTTTATGGGTATGTGCACAATGGTATTATCTTTTTTCTCCAGAACAAACCCATTTTTCCATGTGGAGAATGTTCCTCCCCTACATCCTTTGACAAAATGGAAGCATGGGAACTACTTTCACCCACAATTCATACTAAGTTCAACCAATTGGGTTTCCTCCAATTTAACGTAAGAACCTGTGCAGCAAAAGTTGTTATTTCCCCTGTTTGCACAGTTGAAATCAAAATTAGTTAGAAAAATTACCCAGACAAAGAGTTCAAATTTATTTAAGGACATTGCTCACATATCACTATACGTCTTAATAAGTTAATGCAGACAAGCTAAATATAATCGGAAACGGATTCACCTTTCGTGAAAAACCTCGGGGGTACATATGAAACCTATATTAATAAAAGAGAGCACATATTGCTTTTCTGTCAAGTTCCTACAACTTTGATTCGATGTTTTAATAATGGTCTGTTTTAAGGCAGATCCTCAATTCGCCCTCTCAACCTTAGAAATATACACAAGACCATGTTCAGAATGAAAAGGTGGTTGGTAATACAAAGGCACCTCTTCGAATAAGGGGCTGGTGCCTTATTTTATAACTAAGATTTACCTGAAAATCATCTCATACTTTCATCTAACTCCGACCTTTATGCATCAGGGGGTTTATCATTCCATTCACATCATAAGTGGCTCTCTCCCTTTGTGTGCCTGGGTAAGAGTCATCTTCAGCTTTGCCCTTCCTCATTAACGTCAACACAAGTCACTGATCTCTCTGACAATTTTCAAGTGAGAAACATAAATAATGAATCCAGAAGAAGAGGACAGCAGCTAGTCCTCAAACTCCAAAGATACCCAAATGCAATTCTAGACGACGTTCACCCCCTGGGCCCTTCTAGATGGCCTGTAAGACACTCATATTCATCTAACAATCTGGATGTGATGATGAGTCAGGATGGTGTTGGCCCAGTGCGTGCCATCCATTGACCCTCCTTTTTTGAACTACCAGCACCCTCATTGCCTCTCTCTGCATTGTATGTCAATCTCTAATGTTTGCTGCTCAAATTCCTGACTGCTGGAGCAGCTCTGTCTGTTTCAACAATTTTTCTGTTAGGACTGACTAATGGATGTGTCTTTCTTAAAGAGTTCACTTTTCTGCTGCAAGCGTTGTAAATAATACCAAACTCAACGTCTTGGGGGTGATTAGACATGTTTATTTTAAGGATATCCCTGCAACAAAGAGAGGCATCAGGGTCATTAACCATAACTAACCCTTCTTTCATAACATCTCTTACTGGGATCTAACCCACTACCACTCCAACTAAGACCATGCTTTCCAGCTCTTTTTTTACACTAATCACTAGTCATTTTCTTCAAGTATGCCACTGAACTCCCAATTCTTGGATCATCCTTTCTTTTCTCCTACTAACATTCACCTTTTTAATTCACCTCTAAACCTCACAGTTACCTCTGTGGAACAAGCACTCAAAGGAGGACTCTTTCCATATGACACATTCTCCCAGTTCTTGCCATGCAGATACCCTTGATTGCTTCCTGTATTTCCACGTGTCATTGTGAAATAAACATGGCTCCATTTTTGTGGTGTTTCAGCCTACAAGCGATAAAGAACTATTGAAACACCATAGAAGTCTGTTGATTTCCGTTCATGACACTACTTGCAGCCCCATTACGAGTTGGCCAGAAAATGTAAGTGGTAGTTCCAGATCCAGTGTTACTGCCACGGTAACCACTCCATTTACCAGCTATTACAAGTGTGAGCCCTAAAAAGGGAAATAACATGCAGACCTGTGAATTACTGGACTATTAGGTGTATGCTTTTGTGGAATTTCTGGCACTTTTCCCCTTAAATTATAAATGGTTGAACAGGTGCTAATTTCACCAAAAACAACGGCATTACCACTCCACTCATCTCTTAACTAGACCTTAATACTGCGGAATATAATGCAACACTATGCAACATATCCGAGCAGACAAATTTACCACTTGGCCAGGAAGTATTTTTTAATATGTCTTAACTAGTTAAGTCTTGTAATCTGAAACAGGTACTCTCCTCTCTGGACTCACTATTTGCAACAAAAAAACAGTGAGATTTACCCATGCCACCATATTCTTCCCTGACCGATTGTTAGGCTGTTCACTGAATGGTTGAGTTCTTTCCTAGTCAATAAATAATACAGAGCCTGCAAATACAATTCCTCTGCTGTTGACACTGCTACCAGCCACACCTGCAAGAAAAGACACATATCACATTCACATTGCTACATTTATTCCTTAAAACAACTACTAACTTTACAGTTGTTGGTTGCAGGCACCTGAAAGACCAAACATCCAAATTTGTCTACATGGAAGCCCAATTTGAGAATGCAGGAATGCCACCCAGCTGTGCCCAAGTTGATCTCTTGTGCCATTTTTGGAAAGTGAATGCAAATGTTTATCTCATCAGCATCACATCTATAGGCCCACTTGACCTTCTCATGTCCCAGTGGTAAACCTTGAGGTGGCTCCTTCCCATTCCACTGTCCCATACACCATCTTCTTTTTTGTAATTAAGTGTCAACGGCCCACACTGTAACACTTCTTTACCCAATGCACTCAAGATACCACTTATTACTAACGTTGAACATGAGCAACTGTGTTGATTCATTATCCCTTCCTATTGAACACTCAACATCTGCATGCTCTGGGACGGCCCGCTCTGAACATAACTCTTTTGCCCTGAACTCTCCTAAATGTAACAAGCCTCCTCTCCCTAATAAATTAATGTTCATTTTCTTGATCTCCATATCACTACATCCAAGCTTTTGTTCTTTCTCTTAATGTCTTTACATTTCAAAACCACCATCTACTCGTTCAACAAAACACACTAATTGAGGCAACCTTAGGGATGTAAAAAGCAACTTTATATTTATTAAGTAATAGGCACATGTCTTGGCCCCCCTTTCAGATCATTCCAGCTATACCAGCACCATTCTTAATGTGTGGATCATAACCTGCCACTTGCATTTATCTAATTCCCATCCTTATGCATCTGAGGAGTTGCTGCTTCATTTACATCTCAAGTAGCTGTCTCCAATTGTATGCCCTTGGTGACCCAGTCATCTCCAACGTTGCCCTTCCTCATTAAAGTCACCACACCTGCAAAGTACACATCAAAAGCTACCACGCACAAAGTAAAAATTCATTTTCCCTAAATAATATACTTTGTAGAAAACAAAATCTTCAATAATCAAATAGGTTCCAGATTCTACTCATAAGTTCTCAAACAACAATACAGCATCCTCAGGATGTTAATATGTAAATAATCAATTAAATGTATGGTATTAAATATAAAAGGAATACACATAATACTGTTATCCACTCTCCCCAATGTGCTGCTTCGTGCTCACTAGACTACTTCTAACCACCGAAGGCACAAAAAGTCAGCAATGTTATTAAAACCCTCAAGGGTAGATCAAACCCATAGAAGCGCAGCTTACAATGCAATAGGTTTGTCTTTAATGAGCTAATTTGTTGTTCTTTACAATACACACTTAACTTTCATATGAAGCATCTTAAATATCATGACAATTCTCAGACAATCAGGTTTTATGTTGCATGCCTAGAATTCATCTGGCATGCACAGAAGGTTACTCCATCGCATACCTTTCTCTTAAACTTTGGAATGCCCTACCGCAATTTTTAGGGCACTGTACCTCTTTACTGCTATTTCGCAAGCACCTTAAAACTTGGTTATTTTAATTTTTTGCTCTTAGGGCCATGCCACATCTCTACCTATGCTCAGTGCCAGGAAACCCGCTGAGTAGTTGTGCGCTCTACAAGTGGAAATAATAATTGTGAGAAGTTGGCCTGGTATATGCTGTCCACAAGTTAAAGTGGGCACCCGTACCAGTCCAAACAACCCTTATGGTGATCAGGTTAAAGATAAACTTTATGAAAGCTATCCTAGTGGTAGCTATGGAGAGCAGCCTTCAGACTAAGTCTTGAAGGAATGTAAAGCAGCTTGTTTTACCAGATCAGAACCCCCTGAATAATCAAATGAAAGGAGAACCACACAAGTGTTACATAAAATATATGTATTTATTACTAAACACTCTCTACTAATATCTTTATGAGATTAGAGCACAAGGCACACAATACTTAATCAATAGAACAACGGTAAATAGCACAATACACTGCGGGCTCCAGGGGGAGACCGAACCATATACTAAAAAAATGGTTTAACAACAACAACTTCACTAGACATAGTGCTTAGAGCACGTAGAATCGCTGGAACCCCAAGAAACCACCCTAAGGAGTGGCACAGGGAGCCCACGGAGGACGGGTTCAGTGTGAGAACATAGACGCGTGTTCTGTACAACTCTATGGGAAAGTCGCGGTTGGAAAATTACAGTTTAAGGATACTTCGGAGAGTACTTCAAGCAAACCCTTTGGAACATAGAAGGTTCTAAGGCCAGCACCCTTGTGAGTACTGAGGTACCCTTGTTACCTATCCCAGAGGAGCCGGGTGCATAGGGGTCAAGTGGTGTCGGAAACCCTAATCGTTTTCAATGGTGTGATGCAAAGAAGTGCTGCTGCCGGGAAGATGAAAAGTGTCCAGTGGAATCCAAGCCTGGATCCGAGGTTAGAAGAACCTGAAAGCAGAGGGGACAGAGTCTGGGTCACTTCAGGGTGACCAGGGGCCCGGTAGACGAATGTCCACCGATGTCGGGTGCTTCAGGTGTGAAGATAGGATGCTTGACTCTGCAGCCACGGGGACCAGGACGATGACCAAAGTCCGGAGGTGAGCTGTCCCACAAAGGATGTCGAGTGCTGAGGGATCGGTGTCCGGATTGAACAGCAACAAGCTTTGGCAAATGCAACCCACATGGGCAGAGGAAACAAGTTACGGTGAGGACCAGCAAGGTCCAGGAGACTCTCGAGCTTTGGAGAGTCAGGGCATGTCTGGAGCAACCGGGGAAGCCCATGGGAAATCAAAGTTACCCTCGCAGGGACCTGCAGGCCAACAGACCAGGGATCGCAATGGGACCTTGAGCGGAATCACGAAGTACCAGCCCACGGAGCACTCATGGAGTGAAGGCCAGAAATCTTCAGTGGAAACACTGCTTGGGGTCAGGACTACACGTAGCCCACTGCACAGCCTCAGGGATTGCCAAAAAGCATATGCTGCTGCAAAAGTACACGGTGCACAGGGGTTCAGATTGCACGGTCCCCACAGGGATACTGGTTTCAGGATCGCTGAGAGAGCAGATCAACCTCAGAGACAATCTTTGGAGTCCTCAGGAGCTTTGGGAGATACAAACTGGTCAGATGCGTTAAGGTGCCTGCTGCTGCAGCGGAGTAACTCCTTTACCGCAAGGGAGATTCTTCTGTCATCCAGCGAAGTGTAGATCACCAAAGTACTTGGTTTCTGCTTGCACAGTTTAGTCCAGGTAAAATCTAAAGTCCTGTAGTCAGGTTTCCTACTGTATACCCAAAGAAGGGGTTGGAAAAACTCTGGGGACCCTCCTAGGCGAAGGACAGGACAGAGGAGTGGTTACACCCCTGTCCTTTATCCAGTTTCACACCAGAGCAGGAGCAAATGGCTCTTGCAACCAGTTTGAGCTGGACTATGCACAGCATCACCAAATGTACAGTGCAGACTTTCAGACACTCTCAGAGTGCACCCACCCAGCTTCAATACACTAAAGCCTGTCTGGGAGGTGGAAACCTATTGTCAGGCCTTCCCCTGCTCGAGCTCAGCTCAGCAGCTGGAGGGCAGACTCTTGTCTGTGGCTGGCAGCATCCATTTTGTGCTGCCCAGGTCGAGAAAGCTGGTACCGGGTAGACCGGTGACCCACAGTAGTGGTTGTAGATGGGAGGAATCATACCTCCCACACCAGTTACTGGTGTGGAGGTATGATTCCAAGGTGTTTGACACCAAACATGACATGTTTCTAAGCAACCGTTTTAAAGTTAGCATTTACCGCCAGGTTATAATGTACTTAACCCCTTCGGTACGCATGACGAGCTCAGCTCGTCATGGCATATACCTCTCAGGTGCTCATGACGAGCTGAGCTCATCATGACCACACCCGTTTTTATTGCTGTCCAGCACAGGAGAAGAATGTCATCAGCAGCGATGTGGTTAAGGATATATGGTTTGGCTACATCACAGACAACCCCGGAGAATAGGTTCCAAAGGCTGCATAGGGGCTCTGCTCATGCAGGGACACCCTCTCACACAAAACCCAGCACCCTGCCTTCAGGATTGATAAGGCCTGCCATAAGGGGGATAGGTTTATATGTGCATTGATTTAGAATAGATATAGGTAAGGGGTGCAAGCACCATCTTTTACAGGTTGCAGTAGCAGACCTGTGGTGCCATTTTGAATGGTCTCTCAGTGTTGCCATAATTCATGCTTCAGCCCCTGAGAGGCCTCTGGGATACCTATGCCCTGGGTACATGGTGTATCATATACTAGGGACTGATAAGGGTACCATAGCATCCAATCTGGAGTGTACCTAAAGTACATGCAATCAATTTATATGAGAAAGCAGATATATTGGGGTCTTGGATAGCAGGATCCTATCCAGTCTAAGTCAAAAACCGTGATACATCAGCAAAAAGTGGGGGTAACCATAAGAGGCAGATCCTACTCTCCTACAATAATAATGACAATTGTACCATCCAGATCTTGTCATTTTTTATATCTAGTATGAGAATCAGAATAACTGGCTGCTTATACAGCACTTTATCATTCAACTATCAAAACACTTTATTGATAGGTATTTCTATATATTTTACTGTCTTGTATTGTAGTCTACATAGCCATACTACCTCAGATATCAGAAAGGTATTCATTGTATGTGCCTTGCAAGGAAGAGAGGCTAAGTAGGCACCATGTGGCCAGGAAAGTGAGAAAACTGCCATAGGTACAAACAAGTAGAGCAAAAGGTTAAACAAATAATGAAAATTAAATAGGCAGCACGGGACATGTCGGAAGAGTTCCTCATATTACTTCAATTATTCTGACATCCTGATTTTAAATTATAAACATTTGAGTTAGGCTATCAATCCTGTGAGCTGGGACAGAACACTCATTTGGTTGAAAATGGCATTTAGAAGTTCCCAGTTTCTCAGGCCAACTGCCTTTTCCACATCTAACATTATAATAATAATATCCACTGGTACCTTCTCTGTAGAAAAAGTAATCCGCTGTCTCAATTAGGAAACAGGTATTAAGGGATAACTGCCTAATAAGGGTAGATGTAAATGCAGTTTGATCAAACTGGGTGAATGTTACAACCTACGTTGTAATTTGGCTTGTAAGCTGCTCAGCTAAAATCATTCAACGGGTGTTTGAAAGAGCAATTAGCCTATATGAGCACAAGTCAGACTGAGCCTTTTTGGTTTAAGGGAGTAAAAAAGTTAGAAGTTCTTTTACACCCACAAGAAGCCCAATGAACAAAACTCATTATTCGAGTGGAATTTCATTCTAAATAACATATTTAAAGT
Source organism: Lissotriton helveticus (assembly GCF_964261635.1). NCBI lineage: Eukaryota > Metazoa > Chordata > Amphibia > Caudata > Salamandridae > Lissotriton > Lissotriton helveticus. Next base: position 763,944,523 of record NC_136071.1, on the reverse strand, counting down.
TTGATACAAAATCCATCTTCTCTGACCTTATTATTATTGGGAAGCTAGTTATAACTGCCTCAGAAATCCCAAACTCAAGAGCTCCAAAGAAGGGACTAGGTCATGCACAATTGCTTTATAAATACTATTAATATCAGGGCAGTAAATGAGTTTCATTATTCTAAAATGCCCCCAAGAAATATCTAAATTTAAAACGATCTGGTGGAGATGGAAAACATGCTTAATATGAGAGTGTCCTTTATTAGGACAGCCAGTCTAGGGATCACAAATTGAAATTATTGTTTTATAAGCCATCCAAACCGAACCTAGGCCTTCGGGAGAATCAAGATGGCGGATTGACTCTGCCGAGCGAAGGAGGCAGTGCTGGAGGCTCCCAACTTTCCCCTTTTTAGATGTATGAGGAGAGGGCGGGTTGATTCTTAGAAGCCACGAAAAATCACCGGAAATAGGAGGAATCGGAAGAGTCGAATCACCAGGCTTTTCTGACCTGTGAGCCAGCTTGTGATAACGCGGATGCTGAGATTTCTTTTCCGTTTGAGCTGGCAGAAGCTGTCGGCGCTGAGACTGCTGCATACTCGGCCGCTTGTGGGTCGGTGGACCTGGTGGGCGGGCCTTGCCTTGCTCCCTGCTCTATCCAGCGCTGGTCAGCGAGAGAGCTCTTCAAACCGTAAAACGCTGGAGGCAAAAGAGGAGACCATGGCCCCAAAACAGAACACACGGTCGACTCGGGCTGTGAAAAACACCAAGATCGACTCCCCACCTACAACGAACACAGCCGTGAAGGTAATAAGTGGGGAATCCTGTGCAACTGTGGATGGGAGTAAAGTATTTGAACACTCGGTGCCGGTTGGGACAGCTGCTCAGATCATAGCCCAGGGGGTGTCTAACCCATTGATGCGACCTCCCTCATGTGTTGCAAACTTGAAACAATGTAACAGTAATATGAATGGCAGCAAAATTGTATCTGGCATGTTTAACAAGGGCCATACTGAGAACCCAGGTTTAGCACAGATTTTATTAGATAACATGCCTACTAAGGAAACCCTAACAGGGCTTGAGAGTTTCGCTCTAACAAAGAAGCTAAAAATGTATCAGTATCTCAAGAGCAGTCTGGCAAGGAGACTGAGCCAGGTGTTACAATGGAACGAATTGATAAAGCAGAAATCGATTTAACTAATGAAGGTTTAAGTGAAACTGGCTGTGCTACTGGGGATGCCTTGGGCTTGCTAAAGGACCTGGGAAACCATGACCCCCTATGTATTACCGGCTCGAGTGAGGACCACCCTGACAGACAGACCGAGTCTTTGTTACCCTTAAGTACAAATACTTCTGCCATTCAGCCACAAGCAAAGGAGATGATTATCCCAGATAATGACAGCGGTCCCATTGTGGGGCTAGAGGAAGCAGAATCAGATGAGAGTCTAAGCATAGTATACGAAGAGATCCCTGATGAGGAGGAGACGGGAATTGCCAATAGTAGAGCAATTGCTTCTAGGCCACCCGGCTTGAAAAAGGGGAAAATGAAAGCGAAATCTAAGCTGAAGAAAATTGGTGGCAATTCTATGACTACGACTAAAGACACCTCTTCGGCTAATAGAGGTAACAAAGCTATTAGAGATGAAAGCCCCTTAAGGAAATGCATACAGGTGAAAGGAGGGGTCAAAAATATGTCCCTAAGACTATCAGGCACAAGTCCAGAAGAACACTTAAACTTAAGAGGCAAAGGAAATCCATCTCTAAAATCTGGGGATTCTAGCTCCCCAGTGTTGTTGACCGACGTGTCTTGCTCTTCTGTACCAACTGTTGCTACTGATATTGTGGGGGCCAGCATTGATACAGATAAAACTGACACCTCTGTCTTGGCTACCTCTCTTACCAATGCCAACACTGACACCATCATACAGCCAACTGTTTGCACCCCAGCTATAGCTCCAGTATCCATTTTAGGTTCGACGCTTACTAATGAGCTGCCGTCTGGGATAGAAGCAGGGGGAATGGAACACTCAATGACCTCCTCTACTGACTTAATCATGCAGACTTTAATGGCGCAGAGACAAGAAGGGCAACAATATTTCCTCAAGCTGCGAGAAGACAATACTAAACTACAGACTTTTATGATGGAAGTATCTAGCAAACTGAAGGGGTAACCCAAGAAATCGAAGAGATTAAGCAAAAAGTAGTAGAGGTGGAAGAAGGGGCTGCCAGAACTGATTCACTAGTTCATTCACATACTGAACGAATTGCCAAACTAGAAGCTAAAGTAGAGGACATGGAAAATCGGGCAAGAAGGCACAATCTCAGACTTTTTGGGATCCCGGAGGGGTCAGAAGGTGCCGAACCCCGATCCTAAGGGGATAAAACTGTTCCAGAAGGCATTCATTAACTTATCAGACTGGGATTGGGACTCCCAATTACAACGAGTGCATAGACTGCCTATCTTTCAAAGAAACAAAAGTAGTACATTTCCACGGCCCTTATTGATAAACTTTGGGAATTTCTTGTTGAGGCAGGCGGTCTCTCTAAAATCCAGATCAAATAATCCTATAACAATCGGCAATCTAACTTTTTTTGTACGCTCAGACTTGAGTAAAGATACCATGGATAGGCGCTGGCAGCTACGCCAGTCAATTGATTCATTCAAAGCTATTGGCTGTACGGTTTATCTGCAGGATCCAGCTCGCCTCAAGGTGATCAGAAATGGCCAAGTGTATTTCTTTATGGACATAAAGGAGGCCGAACTGGCATTAGCCAAATTTAGCACCTGAAAATGGTCAGCAGATGGTGTGATTGATAATCTGTTCTCTCTTTTCCTTCTATTATCTCTTCTTTTTGCTTTTCTTGGGGGGACTAGCTTACTAATTAGCCAATAAGTAAACAACATAAGAATTGACGCACATTTGTTTTGATTTGGATACTTGCCCACTCTCTCCTTATGAGGAGAAAATAAATGGGGTTTTTTTTGGGGGGGGGACAGTCGGTGCCAGCCTTCGTGCCTGTCGCTTCGCAGCGCTGCCATTCCAGCGGCAGCAGGGTATAGAGGGGTGTTCTCCCTACAGGGACGCGTGGGTGGGGTGGGAGTGTTTGGGTGGGGTGGGATAATTAGGTCTTAAAGGGAGAACATTTTATTGCAAGAAGGAATGAAGGTCAACATTAATAAAGTTAAATATTTATTTTTTCTTACTATATTTCATACGCAGAGGAAAGCTAAACATACAGCTATAAGACATGTTTTTCTTTAGATGTTTGGCATGGAACGTTGCTGGTCTCAATAGTAAATATAAGAGGAGACTTGTACAGGAAGAATTAAATATGTAAACCTCATATAGCATTAATCTCAAAAACTCATATTGGGTTTCAAGATCGTAAACTTCTGTCTCAAATGGGGTATGAGCTTGTTGTTTGTTCAACTTTAGGGGCATCAATTCGGGGGGTGGCAATTCTGAAACAGAAACATTTAAGGATGGAAACTATCAAAACAGCAGCTGATACAAGGGGGAGATGGGTAATCGCCCAGGTGCAATTAGAACATAAGCACTATGTATTTTGTCTGGTTTATGGGCCTAATATTGATGAGCCTAAGCTGTATGAACAGCTAACCATAGAGCTATTGGAATGGGAGGGTGAATTGCTGATAATGGGGGATTTTAACTGCATGATGGATTACAAGATAGACTCTACAAGACAAGGTACTTCAATAAGGATGCGCAAAGTCAGGGCAGCAATTGTAGAATTGGGTAGGCTACATAATTTGAAGGATGTCTGGCGCACTAAGCATCCTAACGTAGCAGGGTATCCGTATTATTCGGCACCCCATAAAGTATGCTCCCGAATAGATATGGTGTGGGCAACAGATAGTACTCTGGAGAATTGTAATATAGAACTCTGCCCAAGAGTGTCATCAGATCACAATCCTATACTGTTAGAATTTAACATCCTTGACAGGAAGCGAACACCCCAACACTTTACATTTCCTAGACATCTATTTATGGATGCTGTATTCATATCTTACATAAAAGAACATATAAGAGAATTCATAGATTTTAACATCAATTCTACAACGATCAATTTTGTGTGGGATGCTTGTAAATGTAGTATAAGAGGCTTTACCCAACAATATATCTTAATAAAGAACGCTGAGAATCGGAGGGATATAAAATCAATCACCTCTAATATTTTACTAGTGGAACAACAGTTAGTAGAGGCCCTCACACAAGGGAAATCAAATGTCGAGGAGTTAAGAACTGAGTTAGTGACATTGCAGTCAGCAGTGAAAAAGATGCTTAGGGAGAAATTCAGTGCTAAAATTCACAAATATCATGTGGCACAATACGAAGGGGGGACAGAATCGGGAAAGTGCTTGCCTATAAAGTAGCGGATAAGAAAGCTAAAACAACTATTACTATTAAATCAATAAAAGGCTCAAATTCTCACAGTTATAACCAACCGGATCAGATTTTAGATCAATTTGCCAAATACTACTGTAATCTATACACTCCGGAAAAAACTCCCACCAAAGAAAATATCTTACAATATTTAGATAAATATATGCCCATCCAACCAGACAATGAAGCTATGAAGCACCTTAGCTCTAAAAGAACAGCTACTGAAATAAAAACTGCTATTCAGGCATTACCCTCGGGCAAGGCATCTGGGGAAGACTGCCTACCTATAGAGCTCTACAAGATATGCGCTCAGGAGCTTCTCCCGCTTTTACAGCTAGTAATAGACTATATTGGGGAAACAGGAAATGCCTCTCTATCGTGGTGGAAAACTGCAAAAATAATGTTTTTTAAAAAAAAAAGTTACATCTCCAGAAGAATGTGGGTCATATCGGCCCATTTCATTGATCAATGCGGACGCTAAAGTCTTCGCCAAAATTTTAGCAAACTGTCTGGCTCCTATTATGCCCGTGTTAGTGAATAGTCAACAACATGGGTTTGTGATGGGGAGAGACACCACTGCCCATATTAACACAGCCATTACAGCATTCGATGTGGCTTCAACTACTCTCACCCCACTCGGAATGGTTATGTTGGATGCAAAAAAAGCATTTGATCGAGTGGGGTGGGAGTACTTGTGGGCGGTATTGAGGGCTTTTGGCATACGCGGACAATATCTTGGATGGGTTCGTTCTTTATATGACCATCCAACGGCGAAGATAAGTTATGCAGGAACTAACTCACCGAATTTTTCAAAAGAGAGGGGAACAAGGCAGGGTTGTCCGTTGTCCCCCCTGCTCTTCGCCCTATTCTTGGAGCCGTTTTTAAATGCGCTGGTGGCTCAAGACAACACCATCCCTGTGCAACATGGAGGGAAGAGTTTAAAAATAACCGCTTTTGCGGACGATATAGCAGTAGTTACCACAGATTTAGCTAAGGGTATCCCAGAGATATTTGAGGAAGCAATAAAATTTGGAGATGTGTCAGGATACAAATTAAATGTGAGCAAAACTCAAGTCATCGCTAATTATAAACCTGCTCAACTGATACTGGGTGTTTGCTCAAATGCTATCTACTTAGGAATAAGGATAGCGGCTGATGTTGACAAAATGTTAACATTGAACTATGATTCACTGCTGAAGGAAGTAACTGAATCTTTAAGAAATTGGCACAATATACCACTTAGTTTGGTAGGACGTATAAACTTAATAAAAATGAATATTGTACCTAAATTTTTGTATTTATTTAGATCCATCCCACTACAACTTAATAATCTTTTTTTTTTTTTAAACTAGAGGGCATTTGTAGTAGTTTCATATGGGGATATAAAAAAGCGCGAAGATCAATCACGCTCTTAAAGTTGCGAATTGAAAAAGGAGGTTTACATTTTCCGGATTTTAAGCTATATTTTTTTGCAACCTTTTTTCGTCGTGTACGTAGTCTCCTAAAAAACGAAAGTTCGCTATTTTTTAATCATTTTATGTTGGGATCAGACTGCAACCAATTTTTGTTTCGCGTACAGGACCCAAACTACTTCAAGAGAGTAAAATTTAAGACCGCCAGACACATTCAAAAAATTTGGGACCAAATTATGATTTTAGATAAAATTTCTTTCTTTAATGCTGAACTTCAACCATGGGGGAACCCAGGATTGCCAGGGATTTGCTCGGACAGAGCAGGAACTCAATGGGCAGGATATGGCATAAACACTTTGGGGGATTTATACGGTCCAGATGATTTCCTAAGCTTCACCACTCTAAAACTCCTATATAAATTAAATGACGGTATGTATTTTAAATACATCCAGATCAGGGATTTCTTAGTCAGTAAAATAAAAATTAAGGAAGTCGATCATTCAGATACTTTAAAATGTCTTTATTCGGATCGAACTAAGTCACTCATAAGTGAGAGTTATGGGTGTCTAAGCTTAGGCAAGATAGACGATTGTGGGAAAATGGCAGATAAATGGTCCAACAGATTAGGAATTAATATCAGTCCTAATCAGATTTCAGTATCACTTCGCCAAATCAATCAGGTAGTACAATCTTCTAACCTAAGGTTGCAATTGTATAGAACTGTCAGTCAATTATATTATACACCTCAAAGAATCGCTAGATGGACATTGGGAAACCTCGCTAGCGATCATACTAAATGTCTGAAATGCAACTTGGAAGCAGCAGGCATTGAGCACATGTTCTTCCATTGTCCGGAGCTCGTCCTGTTCTGGAAGGGAATAACAGAAGTTCTTAAAAGTAAACAAATAGTATCCCCATCACTATCGGCTCATTTGATTTTGTTAGATATACAAGACATTAATAGCAATCATAAAGATCTGATATCTATAGTATTTGCCTGCGCAAGACTAGTCATAGCTAGGTCCTGGATATCCAAGGAACCTCCCCGCATTATGGAGTGGTGGGGCCTCATTAATGAAATACACACAATTGAGTTAGCATTAGCAAAATTAAGAGGTCCCAGGGCACTGAAAGGGAGGGAAAAAATCTGGGGAACATTTATTTGATACGGCGTAAAGCTATTTGATGAGACCAGTCTAATTTGTATGTGTATTTGTATTTATATTCAAATATCCATTAACTATGTTCTGTATTCCTCTTTCTCAACTACAAGGTGAAAAATTTGTATTTTGTTATTCTTTCTTATGTATGCTAAACAATGATGCTCTTCTTGCAATAATAATAAAAATTATTAATAAAAAAAACAAGCCATCCAAACCAGGTATAGAGCAGTAATCTCACTGTCTTCATGGACGGGTTATTATATTATATTTGCGCTGACCAAATCTAACTTCAGATACAAATTCTGGAACTTACCTTTGGATTTGTCATTGTTATGCATCTTCCAAAGGACCTGTTGAGGTAAAAAGCCAGTGCAGCGTTTTGTAATCCATCTAAGAAGAGCTGCAGGAGCACACTGTTTAGATTTTACCTAATTGGTTGTTATTGTCCCTAGGGTTGTGTTTTACCGCACATCCAAATCTGATGATCTGATGTTCAAAATGATGCTGAACAGCCCTGGCAGTAGAAACCTGAAACCTTTCAGTTAACAAAATGTATTGAACCACTGACTAGGAGGGTTTTTGGGATGGGTGTTCAGTGCATCTGCAGTTAATGTTAGTGCCAAATGATTAATAAAATGCCTGAAAAAAAAACCACTAGAGCCTTTTCCCGGGTCAGACAAAAATAAACATAGTCTTGATTCTGTAATGCATTGTTTGAGAAAGAGAAGAAATAGTGACCCAGCATTGCAAGATGACATTGGGCATCTTGTAGACCTACCTTTCATTTTAGCTGCATAATGGCATCACAAACACGGGGCCTCATTTATGAAAAGTGACGTATCGCTGCGTGAAAACAGCGATGCGTTACTTTTCACTGCGCCCTCCTTGCGACACCAATGATGTGTCATATTTACAGTATGACGCATCATGGGGCAAGGAGTTACAGATACGTAAGTATTTCTGACGTATCTGTAAGCGCAAAAGTGACGCATTGCTGGAGTGTGTCACAAAAGTGACGCAACTTCAGCAATGCGTCCTTTCACATTCAGCAAAGCCCCATGTGAAAGGGCCTGCGTCAGTCTTACACCTGCTGTGAGGCAGGCGCAAGATTTTGACACAACGGCGTCCTAGAAGTGACGCAGTGAAATCTCATAGATTTCACTGCGTCACTTCTACAAAGCTTTTTGCGGGGGGAACGCCCCCCCTGCATACATTATACCTGACGCAGGTATAATGTAGCGCAGGGGTTTACAAAGTGACGCATCTGCTTAGATGCGTCACTTTGTAAATATGGCACAACAAGGTGCATTTTTTACGCCACTGGTGCGTCACAAAAAGTGACACACCGGCGACGTAAAAGTGACGCAAGGCCTCATAAATGAGGCCCACTGTGTTTAATTTTGAGAAATTTGGGGTTGGGATAGTCTGATGCACATAAGTGATTGCACTTTGACTATCTTATTTTCCGAGAGAGGGCCAATATGCCTGATAAACCATAATTTGGTAGAGAATCGCCCACGAATGAAACATAAACATAAATTACTTACTTGATAACAGCTATATGAAAAGAGACCATTTCCCAAATGCCCCATAGCGTCCTGGTGTACAGAATTAACTGTTAGCACAAGAAACCTCTGAATTAGAATACTAACCTCTCTTTGTGCTACATCTCATGAGGAGAAAAAAGTAGCCTGAACACAATCATATTAAAATATACATACTCTATATCATATTTTGAAAATGAGTTTCTTTAAGTAGTATCACAGAGGGGTTGCTGTCTTTGATCCAAGCCATTGCAAAACTTACTTTACAGAGATTATTGAGCCCTTTTACGCTATAATTTCCATCTTGAAAGACCACGTCCTACTATGAGGATGAGCCAATCAATCAATCAAAGAACTTTATTCGGTTATTGTATAAATAATAACCATAAAAGTACAATTTTTAAGTCACACGATGAGCCAACGTCTAAAGATAGCATCTTACAGGTAACAGCATTATTAAATGCTGTGGTCCTTCCCTCCACATTTGCATTTTTTCCTTCAGTGTCTCTGATGTGGGCTGAGAAGCTTCCAGGGAAGACAAACAAACAATCAAAGCTGCTGCCAATGGACCCAAGATGAAATTTCAAAGGAATGTTTTGTGAGATTGGGCCTGGGGCAATGCCAAGAAATGGGGGGTCCCAAAGACAGGTACAAGCCAGATCGAACCGGCTGAAGGAGGCAGCCTAATGTGGCCACCAAGTTTGCATTGTCAAGGGCTCCCTGCGAGCACAGCAATTGGAGGGTGATGTGGTGACAGGGGCAGTTAGGCAGGCTAAAAGGGGCATACCCTTACCTTTCACCACCTGTTTCTTTGCCTGGCATCCCATGACCATATCTGACATGCCTGCCCTGTGGGGCCTTCCTTTCTGATGCCTCGGCAAGAAGTTCACTATTTCTCCACCCACCAATCTCTGTAGCTCGTCCGTTCCAGGAAGGTTTATTTTCTGGCATGGAAGAAGTCATGTTTGGACACAAAACAGGTGGACAACCTTGGCATCAAAAGTAGAAGTGTTGGCAGATTCAAGATGGAATTGGTTTGGAAAGCCTTTGGGTCAAATGGGGCAAGTATACTGTGGTCTCTAGAGAAGGGCTGGGGATGCCCGCTACAGTGATTGTCCGTACCTTCACAAGATACTCCATTACATGGCCCTGGGAATGTTGGGGGATATGGATGAAAGTAAGTCCTGGTTGCCCAGCCCCATCTCCCATTGGGTGGCAGGGGAATTCCCTTCTTTAGTTTGGCTCTGGCATGGTTGTTTGGGGTTCCAGATTTCATGCTGGCTAATGCTCCTTCTATCTTGAAGGAGCCGGTGAGTTTGCCTTCTGAAGTGCAATTTATGAGTAAACCACTGGTGTTACATTGGAATCAATTGAAGTAGTCAGTGCCATAAGTGTCTGAGGGGTGGTGAACCATGACTCCTTTTGAGAACTATTGTTAGAGATCCCTTGTATAAGTTAACTCAATTAAGTGATATACATATTGTAAATAATATGCAAGAATGCTTATAGTGTTTTCATTTCGTGTTTATGAACTGTAATAAATACGGTCTGAGAATTGTTATATTCTCTAATGCAAGAATGTCATTAGCTCACCTCTGGTCATTTAGTGGGGAGATTCCCGCCCCTCACAGGGTAGTGGGAGGAACATTGTATGATGTGATTGAATATGTCTTGGTGCCGTCTCCCACCTGTGACTTGGTTACACTGCTTTCAACATATTGTCCTATTGGACAGAGCACCCTGCCCACAGGGGGGTACGGCGTTTAGGACCTGGGACCACCATGGCCCAGGCCACTTCCTGATCCGGTGATGTGCCAGCCTTGTGAGGACTTCCTGTCACCTCACTTCACGAGAAGCAGGAGGGGGCGACAGGAAGTACGAAAGTCGTGTTATGCATGTGTCTCTTCCGCCCGCTGCCGTGAATTGTCAGGGGTGGATTTATGACCTTGTCCCTGGCCTCAAGCGGTACAAAAGGGGGTGGTGATGGACGGAGCATCTGAATCAATCAAACACTCACACCCAGTCAAAGGATCTGGGTTTAATCCATCACCGTTCTTTAGCCCACTCTGCCACCCCAGTTCAGACATGGCTATATGCAAATCAGTCTGACCCTGTGCCTCGTGGGAACAGTCCAGCCCGAACTGCCAAGCCATGCCTTCCCTGGACCGGAAACAAGCTTCCGAGGACCGGTTTCTGGCATTCCAGCCGTCTTCAGCCCGGCTTGCTTGAATCCAGTGGCAAAGTGAGCAAGGGACTCACGTCTGAGCATACCCTGCCACACTTATGGCGGCCAAAAGCGGTACAAAAGGGGGTGGTGATGGACGGAGCATCTGAATCAATCAAACACTCACACCCAGTCAAAAGATCTGGGTTTAATCCATCACCGTTCTTTAGCCCACTCTGCCACCCCAGTTCAGACATGGCTATATGCAAATCAGTCTGACCCTGTGCCTCATGGGAACAGTCCAGCCCGAACTGCCAAGCCATGCCTTCCCTGGACCGGAAACAAGCTTCAGAGGACCGGTTTCTGGCATTCCAGCCGTCTTCAGCCCGGCTTGATTGAATCCAGTGGCAAAGTGAGCAAGGGACTCACGTCTGAGCATACCCTGCCACACTTATGGCGGCCAAAAGCGGTACAAAAGGGGGTGGTGATGGACGGAGCATCTGAATCAATCAAACACTCACACCCAGTCAAAAGATCTGGGTTTAATCCATCACCGTTCTTTAGCCCACTCTGCCACCCCAGTTCAGACATGAGTATATGCAAATCAGTCTGACCCTGTGCCTCATGTGAACAGTCCAGCCCGAACTGCCAAGCCATGCCTTCCCTGGACCGGAAACAAGCTTCTGAGGACCGGTTTCTGGCATTCCAGCCGTCTTCAGCCCGGCTTGCTTGAATCCAGTGGCAAAGTGAGCAAGGGACTCACGTCTGAGCATACCCTGCCACACTTATGGCGGCCAAAAGTGGTACAAAAGGGGGTGGTGATGGACGGAGCATCTGAATCAATCAAACACTCACACCCAGTCAAAAGATCTGGGTTTAATCCATCACCGTTCTTTAGCCCACTCTGCCACCCCAGTTCAGACATGGCTATATGCAAATCAGTCTGACCCTGTGCCTCATGGGAACAGTCCAGCCCGAACTGCCAAGCCATGTCTTCCCTGGACCGGAAACAAGCTTCCGAGGACCGGTTTCTGGCATTCCAGCCGTCTTCAGCCCGGCTTGCTTGAATCCAGTGGCAAAGTGAGCAAGGGACTCACGTCTGAGCATACCCTGCCACACTTATGGTGGCCAAAATCGGTATAAAAAGGGGGTGGTAATGGGGTGCAAAAAAACGATGGATTTAGGCCCAGATCTCTGTACTGGGGGTAATGTATGACATTGTTCTGCATTCTGTCCATCAATTGTTGTTTTTGTCCCTGGCCTCTGCCTTTCTGAAGCAGAGCATATCGGTGGTGGCAGGCACAGTAACAACCAATATTTCTGAAGCAGAGCATCGCGGTAGGCGCAATGACAACCGGACGACTCGTCAGAGCCCAACACCACATTCTTGGATGCTTCGGCACCCGTACCTGCCTTCCTGCATCCGGAGCCCTCTTGCTTGCATTATTGCACGTGTCTCTGTAATTTAAGCCCAACCTTTCATACACCCAGAGCCCGAACTGTTTCCCCCTCACTCCATGTCGCAGAGTAGTGGGTTCAGCACAAGCTGCAGCGAGGTGGATGTAACCTGGGGCACACAGTTCCTGATTACTTTGGGTGCCACCACTTATTTTAAAGTTGCAACAACATGGTTGAGCAGGTAGTTTCTCCTGCCTTTCCCCCCTCTCCTGGGCCCTTGTTACTAGCCCAAAAGCACAGGCTTTTTGTGCACTACAAGCCCAAGCCTTGGCCTCTATTGAGGTACGTTGAAGGCAACAATGAACTTTCCTTATCTGGCCACGATCTTAGGGCAGTGAGCTGCCGCATCTGAGCATTGATCAGCTGGACAAGAGGTAAGCGGTGGGGAGAAGGGTGTCTTTTGTCGATATATATTTATTAGCTGTGCAACTCTTTTAGTACCTTTGAGCTTGGGGAGGCACCCATCATCACTCTTTGATTTATGAGTGGCTATTCAGCTGTTTTTAGTTTGACACCCTGGCCAATTTTAATTTCCATCACCAGCTGAGGTTTTTGATTGGGCTCACCTGCTTTTTATTGTGCCTGCCTGGTGGGTTGCCTGTCCTCCCCTCCACTGTAGTTTTGATTCCAGTTATCTAATAGCCGATAGCCTAATGGCTGCTAAAGGAGGCTGGGTTGGAAAAAGAAAGCAACTAGTTGACCTAGTTGCTGAAGTTGGTCCTAGCTATGCTAGACAATGATGGGGGTTTGGAAATCTTTGGGTCCGAGTCTGGACAGGATAAACACAGTGCAGTGCCTAATTGCCTGCGGCTGTCCCACGTCCCCCCCTTGGGCTGCCTTCCCATCAGTGAGGCACAAAGCTAAAAAAACAGGTGCAGACACCCTCTAACACATTGGTTGAGGACGTTCCTGCCTCAGCAACAGTTATACCCGATGCCCCCATGGCACCATGCTACAGGTGCACTTGTGGGAGCGACAAGATCAGTGGTGGAAAGGTGGACTGAGGCTGTGCTGGTAATGTGGTGTTCACTATAGGGTTCTTGAGCCTATTCGTACTGTATCCTCGCAGACAACAGGTGCTCCGCACTTACTGAGCACAATTGAGTCCCACTGGGTTTATGCGACCTTGCCAGATATTAGGCAGGCATTCCTAACCCTATCTTCTGGCTCAACAGGGCTCCACAGCGATCAGCTTCAGAGATCTATAGTGAATACAGCATTAGCAGCTCAGCCGCAGACCACCTCTCTGCCACTGATCTCGTCGCTCCCACAAGAGCAGCTGACCCCACTTACGCAAAGGCAGCTAACAGTTCCACAGGACGCCACCACACAGGTGTTGGGCTCTGTGGCCCAATTGCTCTCCAAGCTAGCCGCCCCGGTGGATAAGATAGCTGTACCCCCATCACCAACTGCTCCGTGGGCTCCAGCAAATGATATTATGTTAGCTATCGCGGATCTTAAGAAACAGGTAGAGGCAATCAGTATGGCACACTCCGGAGAAAATGTGTGCTCCCAACAAAAAGATGACCGTCGCACCTTAGTCAGCTGTGGCAAAGGACCCCGCAAGTGTGGAATCAGATACAAAAGCTGACCAGAGCAGGGAGAAAGCGGATTCTGCTTCTACCATGGCTAATGGGAGTCAAGACACTTTGCTATCCAGACCTGGTAAGCTGGCTTCCCATGTGCCTACTGACGTAAAGTCAGAATCTAGAAAGGTGATTTTGTGGATATTTTTTCCCTGATAAGAGCCAAAAGAAGGGATTGTGAGCACAAAGCTAAAGAGAGCAAATATGCTTCATCTAAAGACAAGAAATACCAAGGTGGAAGAGACAAACACAAATTGTTTATTTGGTTTTAATGTATACATGTCAGTTAATCTAGAAAAAAAACTGAGGCTGCGAACTCAATGATATTTTATTCTAATAATATATTGAAGGCACACTATGTTTATGGGGGGATGGTGTGGTTGGATTATGACTGGGATTTTAGGTGGGCTAAAGTGGAAGGTCCAGATATAGGGTGGGACCAGACAGAGGTCAACGTGTGGTTATAGACGTTAACAACAAGACTCAGCATTAACCTCTCTTTCACTAGCAACACACTGGTGATAGGATGGACTTGTGTTGGGCCTTCTAAAATAGAAAGTTGTGCACGCGCTCACCCAGATTGTGTAAATACAAACATATTTGCAAATGTCACAAGAAGTCAAAAGAGAAAGGAAAATATGGAGTTAAGTCCTGTAGCTAGCTTTGAGTTGCCCACACCGGTCCAGACTACCAAGCTGATTCCATGGCTGTACTTATATCTGACTCAGAGTGCAACACATGCATATAAGGACCAATTCATGGCAGCACCTAAATCACAAGCTCTGCACTACGGGGGGACCAGTTCTTCTTTATTGGCAGGGTAGGCCATGGAGCTTATTGTGCCAGCAAATACCTCCTCACAGGAAATGCTGGACTTAATGTCATCTCATGAAGCGCTGTCAAAGGTTTAGTAAGGGGCTTAGTATGAAGGGACAGTTTGCTTCGATTTCTGAGCAGGAGTTATACGTACCAGTGGCAGTTCTCTCTTCCTCAAGTTTTACTTCTGACCAGATAAAACCTGAAATGCACGGAACTGTGGTTTGCACACACACAGTCAAAGAAGGTAGTAATGATGTGAACTCTGGGACTGATTCCAACATTTGATGGTACGGTTGTGCCTTATAACCCTCACCATCAGTAAAAGGCCTGGTTGTATAAAAAGAAAAATCATGCAGGTCTCCTAAAGCATGCTTCATGAGGAGAGATGGATAGGATGGTTAATCTGAGAGAGAAAAAGAGGCAAGAAGATTCGGTAAATAAGTAATAATAGGCACTTCACTGAGAATTTGCTTTACCGAGCCTACCTTCATAGCTGCACACTAATACTACATCCTGCAATTGATGTTCTCTGAGGTGTTTCTTCAGCAATTTATATTTCCTTGACTATCATTTGCCTAGTGCTGTTTCAGTGTTAGTAACAACTGGCAAATTACACTGACAGTCATCATCTGTGATGCTGAGCTCAACAGAACCTTGACTCTTTATTGATCCAAATGGAAGTCTGGTTAATGATGGAGACTTAAACCAAGAGAAATTAGATCTAAAGTAGAAGAGCTTGGTGTGTTTTTTTCTTCAGCTACAAGAACCTCCCAGGGCTGTGGCATTTCAAAAAGACCTGAAGGCAAAGGCACAGTGAAACACTATGGGGCACATGCATCAACCTATTTAGGAAGTGCAAACGGTGCGAATCGGTAAATTCGGCCGTTTGCGCTTCCTAAATATGTTTTTGGAATGCATCAAACACTTTTTCTTAATTCGCATTTTTTTGCATTTCTAAAAAATGCGAATGCATTTAAGGAATCGCATTTGTGCGATTCCTTAAATGCAATGCATCAATTTTTAAAAAAATGCGAATTATGAAATAGGAAGTGCAAATTAACACAAGGTTGACCCTCGTGTTAATTTGCGAAAATCTTTCAAAAAGGAAAAAAATGCATTTTTTAAACTGTCATGTTACAGACACACATGTCCTTAGGACATGTGTGTTTGAAACATGCACTTTCAAATACATTTCAGGGGTGCAAGGGGGGGGTCCTTTGGACCCCCCCTGCACCCTTGGAATGCATCAACAAATTGCAAATTTGTAAATGCCTTCCCATTGACTCCTATGGGCCTTTTGGCCCATAGGAATCAATGGGAATTGCGAAAATGCACTTAGGAATTCGCTATTTATTTGAGATTCGGTAAAAATTGCGATTTTTACCGAATCACAAATAAATACCGAAAAAAATTATGCATAGCATTTTGCAATTCTTAATTTGCGATTCGGTAATTTTCGCAAATTAAGAAATGCAAAATGTATGAATGATGCATGTGCCCCTATAAGTCATGTGTTGCAGTTCCTGAGGGTTGTTATACTAGCCATGGTGAAATGGCTCAAGGTCTTTCTCAAACCACACAGCGGCCACCGCTCCAACTCTGCCTCGAGCGTGAAGGTTTTTGACTCCTTAAATGCAGTAAGTGGGAGAGTTTGTACTTCTAAACGGTGAGAACCGCAACTCTTAAAGGTAATGCACAAGACCACCCCTAGTCAACATGTGAGAAGAATTTTGGTGACAAATCGGTTGAGTGAGAGTGAGAAAGTGTTATTCTGAAATTAGTGGGTCACTAATAGACCATATATTGTTATAGATCAAAATGGTGGTGTGCTGTTGTTTCAAATGCAGAGTGAGCAAGGAGTTGTGTAGTGTAGGCCATCATGTTGACTGTGGAAGATGGTGCTTTTGTCAATTGTATGTCAGAATATCATATACAGAAATATCGCCTGACTTTAATATTATGTTCGAAATATTATGTACAAAAACATTGTCCTATTGGATTTAGACTTTCTATTTCTACCTCCAGTTGAGATATATTTTTGTACATGTTAATTAGGACATGATATTTATGTCAGATGGCATTCTAACAATAATAGTCTGGTACCACATTCTGCTGGTAAGTGCCTGCACTCTCCCTTTCTCAGGGTAAGCACCCCTTACTAAACATCTGTCATCCCGCATGTTATGACAACGCAGTTGTTACAACGACAGCGTTGTAACAACGCATACCCCGCAAGTCGTTGCAATGACTTGCGGAAGGGGGGAGAAGGTGTTGGATTTAAAATCCAACCCCTTCCCTACTGGCCGCACAGACTTCCAACATCCAGCGCCCCCTTCCGCAAGTCGTTGTTACGACTTGCGGGGTACTGGTATGCGTTGTTACAACACGGTCGTTGTAACAACATGCGGGGTGAGGCAAAGCGGAAAAAAGAGGCATATTCTTTCTCAGCTTTGAATCTCAATGTACAATTACTATTAATCTTCGTGTGTAAAAGTCTCTCACTTTGCTTACTTTCTATGGCGTTTTAGATTAACTCACTGAGATATCTTACAGACTGCATGAGGTTCCTTGCAGCAAGGATGCTATTTCACTCAGGTATAATTTTGTAACTAGAACTTGTATAATGCATACTAAACAGGAGTCTTTGATACAATCACACATACAAAAATCGTTACCGTATGTACATTAACCCACTGTGCTATCTTACTGAGACTAGCATCTGTATCCAGCAAGTGGCAAACCGATCTCTGTGGTAACGGCATTTACCCCAAGAGCTAGAGTACTGCATCCAGGCCCGTGACCTGCAGTTTAACATATCTTTTGAAAAGGCCAATCTGTAATTATGCAAGCGTTTCTGGCATTAATACTTTAAGAGGAAATGCGCCTGGCATAAATTAAGGACAATTCATTGCCTAATAACTTCCAGTTTAAATTCAGATGTTGTGCTCAGAATTCAAGTGGAATTCACTGTCTTCATTCTATTAACCTTTCTGTAGCTTTTTCTCCCCCGCTGGCAGCTACATCAGAAGCAAGCAATATTAGGCAAATTACATCTCAGATGCATTCTATTAGAGAATCAATTATTTTTTATATAATTAACCCGATTCGTTAAATATTTTAAGCATTTTCAACTGCAAATGAAGGAGCAGCATATGCCGTGTACCTTGATTCAGAAATGTCTTTTCATCAAATAATCAGAACGTTTAAACCCTAATCTGTCTCTTCTCTGTGTTTGGGATTTATTCCCATAAGAAATATTAGTTTCACGAACAGCCTATCATGAATTTTAATTTCTCTTAAGTACAAAGAGTCAATTAATGCTGGCACGAATTCAGTACCATGAGTGGTTGTGCTTAGGCCAGGAATACAAACTACTTGAGGCATGTGAATGGCAATTATCTGCAATAAAATCATTCTATTATGTTTTCCCTTTCTCCTTTCTACACAGACGGCATGCATTGTGCCCTTAACCATGGCTGGGGGATATTGTAGTTTGCCATTGTCAAGGTAATCATCAGTGTGCCCTGGATAGCTTGCCAAGTTCTCACAGCCTCCCTGTCACTGACGTCCATTTATGCACGCTGAAAGGAAATTCAAACTTCTGAACTTGACTCACAAGTAGGCCTTTTGTCAGAAAAATGTTTCTCCTGGTGAGAACTGCCATTTGTGTCCTGTTTCTGCTTTGAGACAACAGTTGTCCAATCCCATGCATGGGTGAAAAACTCACTTTTGCTTCCCCAGAAAACTTCTTTTTCACCTACAACTCCTTTCAGACGACATTTTCCTCCCACTTCAGTTGTTCACACATAAGCTGAATATTAAACAGGGCCTCATCACAAATTGTGTCTCCAGTTTAAAAGAAAATAGAGCTTTTCCAATGTGTTTAATTTTGCAGGTTCAGAGTAAAACTTGCCCATTTTAAATGGCACCTCCTAAGACTTTATATTCACATCTAAAAACACAAAACAGGTGTAAAGGGAACATTTAAGACATGCAAAGATTGGCCAGAGAAATTGCTGCTAAGGATAATAAGTTCGGGAGACATGAGGTAAGGTGCCCTCCTCTCACAATCCAGGAAGTTTCACTTAGAAAACTTCCAGCCTCCTAACACATAATACAAAGTTTGACTTCTAAGGCAGTAGGTGCACAAAAAGTATCCTAACCACAGTGCAAGCATCCTTGTGCAATAGCCCAAGGGTGTCTGTGTTGGCTCTAGGCAGCCAAATGTTTGGCAGCACTAGGAGAGAGGTGAACTGCACCATATCTTTGTACATATTGTAAAGTTTGTGGATCAAAATGTCGAGCAGGTAAGTGAAAATAGGTAAGCATAGATTTACTATGCTGACCTCCACGCAACTTGAAGATATACTTATCGTCAAGGTGCATTTATATGGACTTAGTAGAACTTTGCCTACCCGTAGAAACTTACCTTCAGCATATTCTTGTCTTCGATATTCGTGACACAATATTTTGGACTCAGTATTTCGTCTAAACACCCCTAGGTCGCCGCTTGCACTGCCTCTCCCTCTCTGCATAATATAGTGGCTGGGCACTTCTGCATAATCTACTTTCAGCCTTCCGACAATCAATGATTTTATAAAGACTTTTAGGCTCCCAGTCCATTCTGGATAACATTATTTTACTTGTGGAAACAAGTTGATATAATTGTTAAAATGCAACTGAGTTGCTGTTAATCAGTGCTTCCATGTGCAGTTACTTCTGTCAAGAAAAAGATAATAGGCTCTTTCAGGAAACTATGTACATGGGCTAAACATCTTAAAATGTCTAAAAAAATGAGGTGGATAAAAATGACCTGATCTTTCATATTGTTGCTTCTGTGAGAAGATAATAGACCCTGGGGAATACTGATTCACAACCTTTCAGCACCTAAAGGGCAGTCAGTCAACTGGGCTATAATTAAGTATGCCTCACTTGATCAAGCAATTGCAATGCTCTAGGAGCCTGGACCTGGGACTCTGTTGGCAAAAATCCAACATCGAATCTGCTTTTCGCCTGGTACCAGTTCACCTGGAGGATTTTCATTTGTTTGGTTTCCAGTTGAAGGGTGCATTATATTTTGACAAATGTATGCCCATGGGCTGCTCAGTCTCCTGTGCTTACTTTGAGAGGTATAGTACCTTTTTAGAATGGGCATTTAGAAAGAGAGAACACCATTGGGCACTTAAATATTTGGATGACTTCCTGTTCTTAGGAGCTCCTGGCACAGATGACTGTGATTACAGGAATTGATGGGGGGATTCTGGGGCCATTGGCACAAGCAAAGACCTGTGGACCAACAACCACAATAGAATTCCTGGCCATAGAATTGGATTCCAGCGCAGGGATATCTAGACCCCAACAAGAGAAGGTAAGAGCGTTCACAAAGGCACTAGAATGCCTGAGTGCACAAACGGTGATGCTGCATCAGTACAGGTGGTGATGGGGCAGCTGAATTTTGCACTCCGCATTATACCCATGGGTCGCCCATTTTCTAGGTCTATTGCATAGGCATTGTTGATTCTTAAGTCAAAGCATTATCATATGAGGCTGACAAGTGCGGTCCACCAAGACATGAGAATATGTGAAACATTTTTAAGGGACTTTAATGGGACAGTGGTATGGCCAAGCCTTGCCACGACCAATGAAGAGTTGAGTCTATTTATGGATGCCGTGGGCAGCACACGCTTTAGGGCCATTCTGGGACCAGATTGGTGCACGAAAAAATGGCCAGATGGATGGTTTGAGTCTGGGTTGGTGGCAAACATTGGTTTTCTTGAGCTTTTACCCATCTTGTTGGCCTCACGATATGGCCAGAACAGTTTTGCAACCAGTCAGTGGTATTCTGGTAAGAAGACATGACGGTGGTGGAGTGCATTAATCAACAAGCTGCCAGGTGTAAGATGACCTTGCGGTTACTGAAAGAGATTATATTGCTATACCTGAGATTAAATGTTGATTTTAGATCAAAACATGTGCCTGGTGTACTGAACAATGCAGCAGATGCTTTATCTTGTTTCAAGATGCAGGCATTCAGCTATCACCACTGGATGTATGACGTTACAACGCATGCTTTTACCACGCATGCTGTTACAACGCGGTTTTTACATCGCATACCATTACAACGCATAGCGCTTTTGGGTGTTGGATAGTGAATAGTTTAATTTACTATTCCAACTCCAGTCCCCGTGGACACTAGGGAAGGTTATTGGATAGTAAATTAACCTATTCCCTATCCTAGAGCGCCCCCCAGCGCAATGCGTTGTAATAGTTTGCGTTGTAATGACCGCGTTGTAATGGTAGTGCGTTGTAAAAGTTTCGTTGTAAGTAATGTTTCCCATCACCACTTGGAAGCAGAGGAGTTCCCCTCACCATTACTGTAACATCCATGGCAGCTTGATGCCCCAGTCTACCAGAGTTTGTTTCGGCCAGTTTAGCGCCTATGAGAGGGCATATTGCACATAGAGCAGGTTTCAGGAAGTACAAGGGTCAGGGGATTGGTTCCCCCATGAGTCAGTAATATCATTCTTGGGGTACCAGAGAGTAGAGGGGAGACCAGTTTCCTATGCCAAAGGTTATATCGCGGCACTTTCATTTTTTGCAAAATTGCTGGGGTACACAGATGGTACAAAAACATTCCTTGTGCTAATGGCTCTTAGGGGCTAGCAGCATTTGGAGGGGTGTAGATCAGACTCTAGGTGCCCCATAGGCACATCAAAATTGGCAAAGATCATGGCCTCTCTTGATGTGGTGTGTAGATCATCGGATGAAGTTCGCCATTTTAGGGTGGCATTCTCCCTGGCATTTTATGGGGAATTAAGGGTGAGCGATTTGTTGGCAAAGAACAAAAAATAAATGAAGAGTGGCCTGCAGCAAATAGACATACAATGGCCAAATGGCTCCCTAGCGATCACCATTACCCATTCTAAGACTGACCAAGTGGGTAGGGGGGAAGACATACTGCTACATCGAGCCCCGGGGAGTAACTGTTGTCTGCTGGGATATCTGGATTTTTTTCGGGCTCACCGGGTACAGGCAATCTGTTGTTACATCAAGATGGGACACCACTCACAAGGTTCCAATTCACCAGGGTGCTCAAGGGGGCTTAGGGGGCTGCAGGTTTCGATCCTGGTGAATATGGTTCACATTCATTTTGAATTGGCACAGCAACCACTGTCACAAGTATGGGGTTGGTGGGCTAGACGGTTTAAAGGCTAGGCCGGTTTAAGTCTTTTTAAATTTTTAATATTTTATTTGTACATTTTCAAAAAGTGAAAAAGCAAGGCACAATCATAACGATCAAAGTGTTGGGAAGGCACATACATATTATTCAATTCATTTGGCATGACAGAACATTTTGCAATTCAGTACTAGATACATACATAGACATGGCAGTAATTTAAAGTGTATTGTGTGGTGGTGCATGGCAAAGCCATCTCGGAGTAAGATCGAACATCAGACATCATTTACCGTTAATAAAGAAGCAGTGAGTGGGCCCCAAATATCACAAGGTATCGACGTTGCAGGCAATTCCTCAGCATACCATGTGAGCTGATCCTGACAGTATTCCAAGTCTTGCAACCATAGCTTAGTGGTAGTCCCAGATCTGCCTCCCAGCCCAAGGAGATCCTGCGTTTGGCTAACAACAGCGCTATAGCCACAAACCTCCTATGCGATGCCTTAATCTTGGCTACTGAGTCCAATAGACAGGTCTGCGGGGTACATGCTATTGGTTCCTCTACCATCAGGTGCAGGGTATGTGCGACTAATCTCCAATATGCGTGCACCTTTGGGCACTCCCAAGCTAAGTGATAAAAAATTGGCAACCGCAGCATATACAATTGTCAGCATCCCGCAACCCATGCCTATAGAGCTGAGCTGGAGTGTAGCACAGCTGATGCAAATATTTAAAGTGCCTCAATCTCATATTACCATTCGCAGTCAACTGACCAGTCAGGCGGCAGCATTCAGACCACTCATCTTCAGAAAGTGGGTCGGGGAGCACATTGTTCCACTTAGCCAGGGCAGTCTTATCAATTGCAACCACATCCCTCTGCGATGCGCGGTATAGTCTTTTGACCAGTCGGGCTCTAGAAGTGGTTAGTTGCAGTGCTTCAAGTGCCGGTGGTTCCATTGGAAATTGTGGATAAAGCGCTTGCATGGAAGAACGCAGCCTACTATAGACAAACAGCTGCATGGTGGTAGCATTTTCCCCTGCAGTGATAGTTGCTGACGTTATAAATTGACCTCCAGGAAATGCATCCTCCATTGTTATCAGTGCCATATCATGAAGGGTCCTTAGTGTACCAGTTTCTCCCGTAACAGAGAGTTCAGAGTAGTGTAATAACGGCATGCTAGGTACATACAAGGGTAATTTCTGATCCTGTTTCCCCAACTCTTGCCAGGCCCTGGACGTAGTCTGCACAGTGTCGAATTCTCTTTTCTCGAATACCGTATGCTTGTTGACTAACATGGCTTTAAGTGGTAAAGGATGTACAGCACCTGCTTCAACCGCTACATGGGGAATATAAGTGGGTCCTGCTGCCAGTGATAGGTATAATGAGCCTGCGCACAAAGGTAATAGAGATGAAAGTCTGGTGCTGTGAATCCCCCTTGTTCATAAGGAAGTGTTAGTGTTTCCCATTTGAGTCGAGGTTTTTTACCTCCTCACGCCAACGTGATCAAGAGGGAACGGAGCCTATCGAAAAAATGTTGCGTTAAATGTACCGGAATATATAAAAATAAATACAGAAAGCGTGGAAGGATTACCATCTTCATTAATGCTATATGATCTGCGAAGGACAAGGGTAATTAGATCCAATGGCTGACCTGTCCCTCAAGGCGCGTGATAGCTGTGCCATGTTTAGATTGTACAACAGTTTGCGGATCTCTGTGTAGCCATATTCCTAAGTATTGCACAGTGTCAGTGCACCAAGTTAAAGGAAAATCCAGGTCGAAATGGTGTGTATTATCCATGAGGGGCAGAATGACCGATTTAGACCAATTGATTCCCAGTTGAGCAAAGTGCAGAGCAGGAGACCGCACATACAACACCATGTCGTCTGCCTACATGGAGACGGCCAGAGGGCGTTGAAAAAAATGTAATCCCGTCTGTGCATAGCGTTGCCTCAGAATACAAGCCAGTGACTCGAGTACGAGTGTAAAGAGCAAGGGCGATAATGGACACCCTTGCTGTGTGCTGCGTTGTATACAAAAAGCCTCCGATAGTTGCCCATTAACTCTTACACGTGCATTAAGGATAAAGGTCGATAAGAATCACACCTATCGGGTGGCTTCTCAGGTTTTAATAATATGATCACCAGTGCCTCCCGCAAGGTCGGCGGCAAGCACTGAGTCTCGTATGATTCGTTGTATAACTGGAGGAGGCAAGGGGCTAGCGGAACTATGTGCTCTTTATAAAATTCTGCTGGCAACCCATCGGTACCAGGCGATTTCCCATTAGGCAGCATTAGAATAGCTTCCCGTATTTCATCTAGGGTATGAGAATGCATTAAGAACTTTTGCTATCCTCGCGAGAGAGACACACCAGCGCAACATCTTCAAGATATTGCGCGAGTTCTGCCTCGTCTGCAGAGGGACGATGCACATACATCCCCGCGTAGTACGCTGCAAAGGGCTGGAGTATATGGGATGTGTCATAATGTGTGGTGTCGCCTGCAGTGACTGCTTCGATTAGACAAGATATATGGTGAGGTTCAATTATGCGGCTGGCCAGAGCTCTGACCAGCCTATCACTTTCACCATAGTATCGCACTTTGCTCCGGCAAGACATATGTCTGATTTCCTGATCAGCCACATCATTATGTTCTGTGACCTTAGCCTTGACAAGCGCCAATTTAGCAGGATCTGCTGTAGCATCGTATCTGCATTCAAGATCGCTCAAGTGTAGTCATAATGCCGCGCAATGATTTCAGTACTCTGGCCTGAAGACCTATGCATGCCCCCTGAATGGTCACTTTAAAAGCTTCCCAGAGAGTCTCCACAATTTGAACAGAGCCAGTATTGTGTGAGAAATAGTCGGAGATGGCTTCCCGAATGCCTTCACAAAAGGACTGGTCGAGGAGAGAGGACGACTGTAGTTGCCATTGAAATTGGGAGGGGAGGTAAAATGGTAGTGCCATATTGAGGAACACTGGGGAATGTCCGATAACGTTCGAGGTAGATGTTTAATCTGTCCAGTCCATGTACAGACGTCTTGCGTACCCAGCCAGTAGTCTATACCGGACAAAGCTTGACGCACATAAGAGTGGCATGTACCTTCCCAGGAGCTTGGGTGTCGCAATCGCCAAATATCTATAAGCCCCAGCGTCACCGAAGCAGCAGCCTTCTTGGGGGAAGGGTCAACTGTAGATACTCTCTCCAATATAGGGTCTAAAACCACATTGTATGTCTAATAACAATTAGACATATACCAACATACACATAATGGATGTATGACGTTACAACGCAGGCTATTACAACGCCTGCCTTTACAACGCGG
The DNA here is from genome assembly GCF_964261635.1 of Lissotriton helveticus. Classification (NCBI taxonomy): domain Eukaryota; kingdom Metazoa; phylum Chordata; class Amphibia; order Caudata; family Salamandridae; genus Lissotriton; species Lissotriton helveticus. The sequence goes on along the minus strand of NC_136071.1, from coordinate 763,919,497 downwards.
TTTTTACATCGCATACCGTTACAACGCATAGTGCTTTTAGGCGCTGGATAGTGATTTATTTAATTTACTATTCCAACTCCAGTCCCCGTGGATAGTAGGGAAGGTGTTGGATAGTAAATTAAATATATTCCCTATCCTAGAGCGCCCCCCCAGCGCAATGCGTTGTAATGGTTTGCGTTGTAATGACCGCGTTGTAATGGTAGTGCGTTGTAAAAGTTTTGTTGTAAAGGTTGTTCACCACACATAATATGTCAAATATAACCAAATGAAACCCATGAAATATCACGGTAAATCGTAAGTGACATGACAGCGGCCTACAACAAATAGCATAATTCTCATGTGATCCGCCGTCAGAGTCCGCACCCCTCTCTCTCAATTGTCTCCTTCCGCTCAATCCGCAAAATATATTCAAGTGCGTCTTTGGGTGTTGTGAAAATGCGCGCCTTCCCTACATGTTGGATCCACAGGCGGGCAGGGTATAGCATTGCATAGTGGATATGTAGAGCCTGCAATTTCTTTTTAACAGTTTGAAATTCACGACACACCTGCTGCACAGCTACGGTGAAATCAAGAAATAGCTCCACCTTCATTCCCTGATATTTCAGACTGCCCTTCTCCCTGGCCAAACGGAGCGCTGTGTCCCGATAATGATAATTCATCAGTCTGCCTATTATGGGACGAGGTAGCGTCTCTGGCACAGGGTGAGCAGCTAAAGAACGGTGAGCCCTTTCTACTCTAAGTAATTTGTAGAAATGTTCTGCGCCCAGAAGAGACACTAACAACGTTTCGACATAGGATTCCATGGGCCCAGTGTTGGTGGATTATGAAATGCCGGTTATGCGAAGATTGTTCCTGCGAGAACGGGCTTCGATATGTTCATTCTTTGCTCGGATCACTTCCAGCAGCTTCTCCATACTGGCACAGGATGTGCCGACAGCCTCCATGCGATCCTCCATGGTGGAGATGCGTTACTCAGCCTGCGCAATCTGCTCGCCATGTTTATCTATCTTTGCCGCCATAGTATTCATGCGCAAATTAAGGTGATCAATCTTCGCGTGGATGGATTGCAAAAGGCCGGTGGAAGTCTGATTGCTACAAGCGCTATGTCAGATTGAACATGTTGTGAGTACCACTTGTTTGTTCCAGTGCCTTACCTTATTCTCCTATCAATGCAGGTGGGGGAGAGGTTATGGGGATCCAGCTGCTGGATGCTTCATTGCCTCCGGTCCACGCAGGAGCAAGAGATGTTACAAACGTGCTGGTGTTGGGCCATTCCTATGTGAGGCATGCAAAGAGTTTTGATTTAGCAGGTGACTACGCATCACGAGCAAGGAAGGATGGATATCAGCTGACTTTCTGTGGTCAGGGCGCTTAGCCCACTTCCAGGGGTGTTAATTGTACATATTGGAGGCAATGATTTGAAGGAGCTAGGTCAGAGAGACTTTTGGAATTGATTGTTTCAGAAATGCGTTGGCTGGCGAAGAAATTCCCGGGGCCACAATTGCATGGTCCAATATCGTCTCGAGGTTGAGGTGGAGAGGTGGTAAGTCAGCAAGAGCCATAAATGAGATGGTAAAAAGGTTGAACCGGAAAATGGGTACGTTGTTCAGGACAGATCGGTTGTCAGCCATACCTCATGGGTGCATCAAAGGGTAACATTTTCTATTACAGAATGGAGTGCACCTGTCTAAATAGGGTACCGCAATGTTTTGGGAAAATTTGCTGGCCTGGTTAGGCCAGCATGCTTCGTCTGCCAGAGGGGCAGATAGTCGGTGAGGTATGCTGGCCTGTGGCGAGTGAGGTCAAGATTGGGGGGATACTTTGGGCCCTTATGGCATCCTGTTTTACCGAATTTAACATCTGCATCCATGGACCCTCCGAGGGATGCTGCCACCAGGTCGGCAGGAGGTGGCAGGGGCGCGGAAGGTTCTGGGCAGTCGCTGACACAAGGTATTTTATCTATCGACCACCCGTGCAGGCGCTTTTGGGCACAATCTATTACTGGCCCTTGGGGATGACAAACCTGGGTGTAGGGGTGCCCGCAATAGGTATCCTAAGGGCAGCCGGCCCCCCTTGCACAAGAGGTTGGAGACCTCCCCATGGGGGGGGAGAGAGAAAGTGAGCTCATCCCATACGGAGAGCCTGAACGGGTAAAAGAAGGGGCAGAGCCAGTCTTGATTTAACTCGGAATGGTTACAGAATATTTTTTCTTGGTTACACAGGAACAGACTAGTTATGGTTTGGTGATTCCCATGTACTAGAGTCTCTGTTAAGGCTAGGTCGCAACAGTAAGCTGAAATGTAAATAATATGGTTACTGTGTAAAAAGGTTAGAAATTATGTTTTTTATTGTGTGTGAAATCATAATAAATAAGGCCCCTATCCCAAAGAAATATGAAATGAGCTTGTTACGTTGTTGTGTCATGGGGTTTGGGTAATGGTAAGTATTCACATTCCTGGGACACTGTTGACTCCCTGGCCATATCGTGGCACCAACATTGGAATGTCGACACAAACTCCAATCATAACCTTAACATAGGTGCATTTTCATGCATTAATTCATTTATTTGGTTCTGGGCCGTGTAGAATACGGCCTCTCTCAGAGAAGCTTCTCAGCACTCCCCGACAATACCCAAAAAACAGAAATGGAAATAGTTAGGTTTACCAGGAGAACATGGTTTTAAGCAATAAATGTTTTTGCCTTTCGGAAAAGAAGTATCCAGATATCGTGCAGACCAATCCGAAGATCCCTTATAAAGAAAGGGCAGGGCCGGACTGGCTACCGGGCAGTTGTGTGTGCTGCCGAGCTGTGGCCTAATTTATCTGTGGTGGGGGCTCATTTCGTTGATGGGGACCTGCGTGCGCATTCAAATCAAAAAAGCAAAACGAATTTCGTTTTTCACACTCGGGTCCCTATCAACGAAAACAGTCTCCAGCTCGGCAGCACACACAACTGCCCGGTAGCCAGTCCGGCCCTGAGAAAGGGCCGTTACAGACAATGCCCTGTCAATGATGACAGTATTGCATTGTCTTTGCAGTGTGCATTAGAGGAAGCATAAGGTAGTACGTAGTGTGAATGATGGATTGAATATTTTTTTTATTACATAAAATGACCACTCCTCCTAGAAAGGCAATCTAGTACATTGGCAGACATGAAATAATTCATCATGTAAGTGACAAGTGCTGTAAAAACGGCCATTGTGTTGTTTCTCCTGGCTGTTTAACTCAACGCAATTCTTTACCTAAGTACTCAACGTTTTTGTCAAAACTGAAAATGTCGCTTTTCTTGAAAATAAACTTTAGGTTGTATTGAGAGTTTACCCTGCACATTATAATACTTTTGGTTTTCTCTCAGCAAGAGACATTGACCCAAGGTTTTGATTGTGGTGTGGAATATCTCCAATAACTGAAGCAGTGTCATTGACATCATCTAGTCTATCAAAATAAAGGAAAATATATTACTACACCATTGCACACTGTCATTGTCCAATCAAAATATAAGAATAATAGCGGTCCAAAATTAGGACTGGCAAGAGACTTATGCATCTATTAGCATACACTCACAAGTAAGTAAGTCAGGCTGAAGCAGTACTGGGTCACCAAGCCAATCAGTTCACATCATTCAGTCTGACCAGCCGTCCAATGCCAACTCCAAAAACAGTTTCTCTCTCTCTATCCAGTGAGACACAAATATTTGTAGGCATAAAACTGATAAAAAAGTTACTGCCGCTGCAGCTTGCTCCTTCTTTTCGTACGCCATGAAAGTGACTTCTTGAATTTTCGGCAATCCCTATAAACACAAAGCAAACTTACTGCCAGGCCTGTGGTTCACGCCTATATTGACAGTTGCTGTGTCTTCAGCCATTCTGCGAACTTGAGATTAACTGATTTGATGACCCTATTCTGAACCTTTGCACCCCCTGTCCTTTCTGACACAAAGCCGTTCAAATGGATAGTACTATATAATGCAATACATTCAATAAAAAATTACAAGCATATAGTGGAATTGTGTGTAACTGATGTCTGATAAGATGTCTGCAAACCAATTTGTTGAGGTCTGTGTTACAATGTGTTTTGCCTTCGTATACAAATAAAAAACATTGATTTTTTTTTTTATTAAGAAAACACAAATGAACCCAAGACCTCAGTTACAAATAGTGGGGAATAGGTGTGGTGCCTGCCACGCTCACCAAATACTAATAACTAGTAGTGGGACATTTGACAGTTGCAGCAAATTCCACCTATTCCACGTTTGGAAAGGTGGGCAGAGGAAAGACACGCATAATCAATGTTTACTGCACCAACGTGCACATGCTTTGCTTTTATTTCTGGTGTTTTCCTCCCAATACATTTTAGCCTTTATTTGGATGAAATCTGTTGGGACAGGGTGGTGGGGGGAAATTGTGGGGTGACAATAATTATTGCATTACAGGGAATTATCATTTGCTCATGGATTGTAATTTTCCCCACCACTTGTAAGCAGGGCCCAAAAAGGCAGCCAAAAAGAAACTGTGAAAAGCAAGGAAGCTTCGGTTTGAGGGAATTTTAGCTTTTAAAAAATGTAGAGACTTTGAACAACATTGTGCCCTCTCTGCTAAAACGCAAGACTGTGTTTGTTTCAAAATACAAGCAGTCTCTCTCTGACTGCCTGAGGTATGTGAATCAGAAGTGTATCCTTGAGCCTGTGGAGGTCTGTTTGAAAAGAAAGTTGGCAATGACGTGTTAAACCAAACAGCAGCAACAAGCACACAGGATGTTACTATGTGCATGAGTCAGAGCTCCAGTCTCTCAGACCTGGCCTAACACTGTTAACTCTTAGGTTCCCGCCCACCCTTTAACAGAAGTGTGGAAGTGTGCTAAAGTACATACATGGCTTTTATGGCGTGGGGCCAGTGTCAGGCCTCAGTAATCCACCTTCTACAAAGACCACGATTGCAGTAAAAACACACTTTCCTTCTAAATGCTGCATTTGGGCGGAGGCTCACTTGTGATATCTGACAACTAAGTATTTAATAAGGATTACGAAGTTATATTTTGTTGCTGAAACCAGCAATGCACTCTCCATACAAAACTACGAATGCTGTGTAAATCCTTGGCGAGTGCCTTAACAGCAGCTGGGGAAAGCAAAATATTGTTTTATGAACATGCAGCAATAATGTTTTCCATGTTTGGTAAGGCCGGCTAAACCGCGTCCTCTAACTTTTGCAAGTCATGAAGTCACCTGGGCTAGCAATAACAAAGAGAAAGAAGGAAACAAGCAGAGAGCAAAAGGGAACATGGCACATGTGGAAAGGAGGGTGGTCGGACCCTAAATAGGAACCTGCAGCACAGGAAGTGCAGGCTGGAGACTTGTAACTACAGACAAATTGATCCGTGACCTGTGACCCCTGGCTTTTGAGCTTGCATTGTCCTTTTGCTTGTAGGCCTCCACACCCAGGAGCTCCAAGCTGCTCTTATTATCCAAGAGACATTTCAAATCCCCATTAAGGCTTGGAAGACAATTGGTTTGCAGAGCTAAATCCTAATCTACCAAAGAATGTACGTAGAAGACCGCTCCTCCTTGGTAAAGATGCTGCGTCTCTGCTTCCTATGGCTTAACTCCTACATTTAAGACAGGAGACTTCATTTTTAAACGGTGGTGTGGCAAAGTATGTGTTTCCCAAATAATCCTCCTTGGAAAATCCCTCATGCTCCTTGCTTTTAAATAGGGTGGTAAAGAAGCGTTTTCCTTATGATTTACCACACAGTCTTTTAGCAGCCCCTAATGAGATAGTTCAGCCCAGAAACCAAGTGCAAACTAACAGAGCCTGCCTTTACTCAGCTACCACACACGCAGTGACCACACACACACACACACACACACAAACACACACACACCTGTTTTTGGTTTGACTGCTGAAATCCCTTAAGGAACCCCTGCAAGGTGAATTAACTGTATGTTGTGTAGGTGGTTATAAGAAATATTCCATTCAGCTGCACATCACATTGACCCCCACCACCCACCTTTTTTCATGCACCTTATAACCAAGGTAGTTTGTTTTTATGGAGTTAAAAATGTCCCTCTTTGCCTTCCTCTTCTTCTCTGTTGTGCTTCCATTTCCTTAATATTTTAGGTTAGCATTTAGTCTGGGTTTCTCTTTTTTTGTGGATGGATGATGGATGGATCACAGACAAAACTCCTGAATCTCACTTTGACTAAAATTATATTGCATTTTTCTCAGTAGAACACAGTCGGGGCCACTGGAATTGTGTGTCAATGAAGGACCAAACTATGCGTTAAGGTTAGCTAAATTCTCAGTAAAAATAGCAAATTATGTGGCATACCGCAGCACATTCTCCCATAATATTATTCTGATATTTTACCATTTTAACACACATTAATACTGCCTGAGCAAATGTTTCGGCTCATTAGTACCAGTTCATCATAGTAATAATGAAAACAGCAACTGAAGGGTGAACAGTTACATTTTACAAATGAGCTACGCATCTCCACGTGTGGCACTTTTTTAAGTAACTTTTGATCTGCTTCAGCTTGAAACATTCTCTTTTTTGTTGAAATCTACAAATTATGCAGCATGTAATACATAATGTGACAAGTATGACAACATTATATTTATGCGGAAAATGCAGCAGCTGCAGAACTGTGTACTTCCAGTGGGCCTGAGCATAGTGCAGCAGGAAACAAGTTAAGAGTTCTGTTCTGGAGATGGTTTTTTTTCCATCCAATGAATCACTGACGTCAGGAATGATGTATCAGTTTGTTTTGCCTCGTTCTTCTTCTGCCCTGCTTGTTTCTGGCGCCCTACCCAGATTTTAGGCTTGCACAGATAGTGTAATGCTAGTGGTGCTCGGGAATGCTGCTTCTGAGCCTCAAGTCCAGGAAACATGCGTCAGTTTTGAAGAACTACTGTGTGAGCAAACATACCCCAGAGCCAGGAAAAGTGAATGGAGGGAAACGCGGGTCTTGAAGACAGGGACATCTTGTTTAAAAAGCTCTGCTTTCCTGAAACAAATCACAAGTTTTGGATCAAATGCCACGTTTAGATCAAATTCCGTCTAAATAGTCAAAATACTCTTATGAATTTCAAATTCTGTTGCATCTACATTTGATTTTTCTTCATACCTGACACCAAGACGTTATCAATTCAAACATATATTTTAATGGAGTTTTCTGCACATAACAATCAAAATTGGGTGAAACGGAATATATATGCATCTCCATGTGATTGATCATTTCGTCACTGCATGTGATGTCACTGAAGCCCTCTCATATGGAGTATTGTATCGATGTTCTATAGTTTGTCAATTATTTAGCACTTTAACCTTAAGAATTGTAACCACTCTGTGTCCTTGCTTTTTGAAAATGAGTTCATTTGAGCAGGCTCCTTTTGAATGGTCGCCAGTCATGTTATGAAATGGTGGTTATGTTTTTTTGCAGAAATTATTGTTTCGTTTTTTGCTAAAAGTTATGAAAGGTATCGGCTGAATGGTGAGCATGCTCTCCCTTCAATGATTTTGTTCTTATGTTGCCATGTTTTTACCATCTATTTCTATTCGCATTGGGGGGTTGGGTCAGGGGCGTAACACAGGCCCCCGCATCTCCCGCAGTGAGGGGGGCCCCCAAGCTGCAGGGGCCCCCCTCCGCACTGTACTCACGACAGAGAGCTCCGGAGCAGGGCCCCTCTGTATACCTTGCAGGGGGGCCCCTTCAACTTTCATTACGCCACTGGGTTGGGTGGTAGTAGTGCTCATTTTGATCATTATTGGAACATTGACATTTGAGCGTTTTGAACATTTTCATATTGTCACCAAGGATCCAGGTAAATGCTTGATTCAACTTTCAGCCAGTATCTCTAGAATCATGGTAGCATTTGAAATGATAGATGAGCCTACATAATGTATGACCCCCAGAAGTGTTAGAATCATAAAAGGTGTGGCAACCAAAAGTAGGCAAATCTTGCTTGCAGAAAGGTATAATGAAACCTGTTATATTTCAGCCTGTTCTATCATGCCATGGTTACCCAAGAAGGTCACACCATCTTCGACGTCCACATTTCCACTGTTGGAAAGACAACTATTGCATGTTTTTGTTCACCACAATGTTTATGAGTCGAAATCTGTTCAAAGGTCATATAGAGACTGTAAGTATAGTACTGCAAGAAATTGCTAATGGAATGTCTGTTTTATGCTGGGAATTCGCTACATGGATCTGGCCTAACTGCATTTATTTCCAATTCGGGAAACACACCATCAATTGTTTGCTGGAGATAAGGTTTATTCTGCATCCTATGCCATTCTTTCTGTTGATGTGGCAGTTTGCTTGAGCTTTAGAGGGCAATAGACTAATAGTTTGGTTTGAGTCTGTCATCCATTTATTTTTCTGACATTTTCAGGATATGTAGACAATAAATTCTGACCATCTTTCAAATGTCTATGGCTTAGTTAGCTGTTGATATAACATTGTGCAGATTGCTTTGCATGTAGGGGATTTGCATATGATTTAATATTGGGTTTACTTCTGTGACATCTTCATTGTGAATTTATGAGTCTTTCAAAAGAGTGGGAGGTTTTCTATGGAATTCAACATTGGATTTCTTTGCTTTGTGGTTTGCTTTTGTATGTACCTTTGAATGTCCTTTGGTGGATGTTGTTAGTTCTTTGGTCTGCGTGTTGTGATATCTTTTCGGGTACTGGGCATTTGTCTATTATGGTATTGTGCACACCCTCAGGGGGAGCAGTAGAATTAGGCAGGGATTGGTGACTTCCTCAACCCCACCTGAATCACTGGCTTAATCAGGCATTTAGGTTCTGGGTCGCATGTGGCAGAAAGATCCCCAATCAGGAACCACTTCCGGTTCTGGGTAGGAACTCCAGAAGAGTGTTGAGGATACCGTGATGTCAAACCTACATTGAACCACAGGAAAATATGTATTTAAGCCCTGGTGATCTTGATCTTGGCCTTTTCTGTCCTGTACTCCAGCCCAGGCCTTTCGGCACTGCCACAAATACCTGAAGCTCTAGGCATGGGGCGGTGACACTCCAAATCATAAAATTATGTTTTCATTTATAATTTTGTGTTAACATAATGTTTGGACTTTGGCAGTTAATGGTATATAACGTATGAACCTTTTTTTTTTACTTTTAATGCATTTATTTTCTTAGCTGCATTTTGAGGGTGGGAGTTATGTACATTGCCTTGAACAATTGCAGAAAAACTCTCCTAACAGTCACTGATGGCAAATGCTGAAATATTGTCTTGGGCATTTGCAATCCATATTTTCCTTTAGGAGTGGGATTTTGGGATCACTGTGTTAGTGGACCAATGCGTGTTAGCCTCTGACTCTTATGTGAGAGACCCTTCTGTACCTGGCAGGTCAGGGACGGGTCTGGGACTTTGGAGACCGAATGATATCTCAAGACTTTTAGCAGCATACAAGCTGCCGCATTTTGCAAGATTTTCAGGTTGTTGAGTACATGCTGATGGGCAATGAGATAGAGCCCATTACAGTAGTCAATCTTGGACAACTCCAAGGATGTAACTACAGTTTTCTGAAGATTAGGTGGACTAAAAAGTAAGACCTTCTTTATCATCCTGAGAGTATGGAAGGCGGCAGAGATAACAGCATTTACCTGATCCAAATAGGTCAGTATATCATTGATTAGGTCTCCCAATTTCCTGGTCTTCCTAACTTGAGTTGGGAGTAAGTGTAAATCTGGTGGCCTCCACACAGAGGACCAGAAGGAAGACTGGTCAACAAAAGCAAAACCTCAGTCTTTCTTGGATTAAGTTTCAGGCAGTTCTTGGACATCCATAAACAGTCTACCTGCATACAGTCACAGAATCTGGCCCCCATACCAGTGTCCTCAGCGACAAAAGAGGTAAATAGGAGTACGTAAAATAGTATGACTGAAGTATTATTTTAAGTACTCCAAAATGTCTTTGTGAATCGGACCTGCAGTGTTTAGCGCTTCCCACAAGTTGCTGTTAGAAACGAATGGAAAGGAAGAGAATGGGAAAAATAAAGATAGGCGAATGTCATACATACCTTTCACCCCAGAATTTTGTTGAAAGATTTCTATATATTAAAAAAATCCTACTAATTCTAATACCACTGCTTTTATGCTGACATCCTCTTAATTTTTGAACAAGAAAAGGGAGACCCTCATTCATTGTTTTATTTTTTATCTTTGCTTAAGAATGTTCTTTTTACTCAGTTTTGTTCACCTTACTTGCTCTCTTCTCCCCCAAAGTATATAGTTGCTGTCATGATCCCCCATTACATTTTCTTTTGTGTGGTTGATGGAGCGTTTCTAATTTACTCTGATGTGTGCAACTTACTTGTTCTGTAAATCACAATAGCATACATTTGCGCTCGTGGCTTACATCCTTGCTGTTTCCTGGCAGGATTGCTGATCCCAAATGAATTTACAAGTATGCTGGTGAGAGGAAGCACATTTGGGCGTGTTTGCATTGTATTTAGAATGCTGGTTTGTAGGGAGGAAATGCAGTGTCTGAAATCACTCTGGATTGATGATAGACGTGGTTTGTGAAGCACAAGCAGACAGGTTTTAACAGTGTTTAATTGAAGAATGTTTTCCAACGTTTCTCCAAGAGGCAGTAAGCCACCGCAAACAAATTAAGTGTTGACATTTGCTAATTTATTGCAAAGCCGGGGAACATCTGCATGGGCATGTATCTGTCGAGCACGTGATTTTGCAGCGCTCAAGAGAAGTTTAATGTGACTACAGCAGGCAAGAGGGCTAATACACTCATTACACGTTCAAAATCCATGTTAAGAGAATAAATAAAACACAAATCCACTGATTTCGAAAATGTGAAAAAAAGTGGAATCACTGCACTACCCTGTCTGGCAAGTTAGCTATGAATTGGGTCCAGTTCTGCTTTATCAGTATTGAATAAGTTCATGTTTCATTATTAAATTATTGTCAGGTATAAAGAGCGTCATGGAGTTCTCTCTGTGTACAATGCCATAGAATGAATGAATGAATACCTACCTACCTACCTACCTACCTATCTATCTATCTATCTATCTATCTATCTATCTATCTATCTATCTATCTATCTATCTATCTATCTATCTATCTATCTATCTATCTATCTATCTATCTATCTATCTAATCTATCTATCTATCTATCTATCTATCTATCTATCTATCTATCTATCTATCTATCTATCTATCTATCTATCTATCTATCTCTGCCTCCCTGACTGCCTTTCCCGCCTACGTTCTGTGACTGTCTGTCAGTTCTTCTCGCCACCGACCCATGAAATCATGTGACTGTTTACACTCAATGCACTCACACAAGCAGTGTCTCGCGGTGTTTTGTGGCGCGCGCAGTATATCCCGAGTTGCCATCAGCGTTTGAGCTGACATACCCGCATGAAACAAACCAGCAGGTTGACATTCTCTGCGTGCAATTAGCGTTCAATTAAGGTGTGTGGAATGTCGTCAAGAAGCAATCTTGCGGAACTATTTATTTTTCTGATAATAGCACCGGCTACCCTAGACGCGTTTACAGCAGGAAAGCGCCGTAATTAATTTGGCACTAAAACCCAAGAGGTCCTGTTCTACATGTAGGTGATAATGAGTGTTTAGCATGCAATTAGCAACAATAATTAACACATTCCGAGTAGCAAATAGACAGATTGGTGCTCTGCAAACAAAATAAATTGTTGTGTAAAGAGGGCCCATTGTGTTCATCCTTTCCCTGACAATGGCCCCATTTTCTCTAAAGCCTACTTTAGACCTCAGGAGCTTTCTGAGAGCAGGCAGAAGACCCTGTAAAGGCGCACCTCTGTCGTTTAAGCCACAGAAAACCGAGGACCACCAAGGGACTCATTTGTCAGTACATGTTAACCAATTAGTAAGCTTTAACATTTGTTTAGCTGCCTTCACTAAAGTGACTGACACAGGCAACTCACTGAGAGGTCACTGTTCAGCAAAATATGTGCAGGAGGTAACTTTAATGCGTTTACGTGCAGCCTGCAATTTAAGCCCAGACATAGGGGGACATTAATAAATCTTCATATTCACAAAGACTTCCCAGAATACTCGTGGAAATCTGAGACCGCTTTGGAAATGGTTTGTGCGTTCCTAATTATATCTACGTGGAGGCTGTTCTGCATGCCTAAGTGTGTCTAGTGTGTAATTGTGTATGTGAAAATGCCTTCATATTTGTACATATGACTTTTATGATCCCCCGATTCCCCCCCCCCCCCCCGGAGAAAATGTTTTGCCAATGGAGAAATGTTTCTCCTTTAACCTTCATTAATTTTTGTGTGTTCCCTGCCCATTCCACCCTAGAAAAAGATTTTGTCCAGCCCTGGAAAGGAGTAAATGAGCAGCTATTTCCTGGGCGCCAATGGGTCATGGACAGCTATGGGAACCCCACAAATCTGTGCATTTGTTTATGTTCCCAAACTTTCCAGGGCTGCCCCATGCTGGAACGCACACTCCCAGACACTGCTAGCTCATTTACCCACTCTTTGGCAATATCATGCCGGTGTAAATTGATTTACCAGTGCAAATTCTACTTCTGTAAACTGCTTGCGTAAATAAGGCATGATATTACACACACACACACACACACACGTATATACATATATTCAGTGTCAGTCGCTACTGTGTAGTTATAGTTGGGACCTAGCTACAATAGAAACAGATTTTTGGGTTTGCTAATAGCTTTGGTGCCATTTTCCGAATCTTCACCACTTTAAAAAAGTTCACCCACTGCAACTCCTTCCTGGAAAGCTTTGGGTGATCCGTCATGCAGGGACGAGAAAAAGGGGTGGAGATCGCAAAATGCAAATTCCCCATGCAATTTCAATAGGGATGTTTGAAAAGTAAAGTCCACATTTGTAAAGCGCACAATCACCCGTAAGGGTCTCTAGGGGCCGTCGGGAAGATTAAGCGAGCTATTGCCCAGAGTCACATGGTGCTGGGCTAACCTGCCGCCAGAGCCGGGGATCAAACCGTGGTCCCCAGATTCCAGCGTCAGTCGCCCTGGCCGCGGCGCCACAGCTCAATAGCTGAATGGAATTACACCAACTTTGGCAGAAAGCTAGTTCTTCACCTAGAAAACATGCTTTTTGTGGCTTGGTGTAAATCCTTAAGTAGATTTTGAGAAATTAAGGTTTAAAAATAATAGATACCTGGATGGTTGGGGTATTGGGAGTCCTGCAGGCATGCAACTGAAAAAAATAGTAGATCTAATTGGCAGAGTGGTCCTTTATTGCCATGGGATGCCTCACTCCCGCAGGAGCAAAAGGCTCCTGTGAGTACAACAGGAGCTAGTGCTGTGATCGGCTGGCTGTCACCTGAACAAAAATGTTGCAGCCATCTTCACATGACTCAGGGACTTGGAAATTTGTCTGCATTTCATTAATATGTAAATAAAAAATAGTACTGGGGCAAGGTAGAGTTAACCTAACACTGGCACTTCTCGGGCGGTCTGAGAAGGATCCTCCTGGGCCGAAAGTGTAGTATATATATTTTTACTTACAAGAGTACACAGGGGGTGCACTGGCTCCGCAAGCAGGGCAAGACTGGCCATAGCGGGTACTGGGCAATCCCCCGGTGCGCCGTACGGGTGGGGGCTGGTTTTGGGCCCTTGGAGGCCGTTTTTGTTACAGGCCCGTTTTTGCAGCTTAGCTGCAAAATCGACCCTGTACCAAAATCGCCCAAAAACCGGCCCCGGCAAAGAGCTCGGCAGCACCTCCAACCCCCCCGAGTGGGGAGGGGGGCCAGCCGAGCACTTTGCCAGGGCCGGTTGTGCTTCCCAATCCGGCCCTGTCCGCAAGTGTTCCTTGAGATCATATGAAACTAAAAGTCCAGTACATGCTCAGAGCTAATTCTAGAGAGACCAGTATATGCTTAGAGCTATTTGCAGAGAGATTAAGGCTTGACTGCTCCCTACCACACATTTCCATCACCTTGAGAAGCGGTCTGACAGGAGAGGCAAGTACCTCGCCTGAAAGGGTATTGTCCTGACTTATAATGGGTGCTCTCTTGTGTATGGACAAAGCTGTACCACTCTGATGCACTCTAACTAGAGTGAAACACATGTGTCAGGGGCTGCTTTTATTCATTCCAGTTTGGCATGGAATGTATTTTACGAATATAAAGCTGTAATTCTGTGCATGGAGTAGTAAAAGGCGTTTGTAATTATTCAGCTCGACATGGATGGCCCTGTTCTAATCCTATGCTTAAAGGCCTTGCTGTAAAAATGGCAAAAGGCTTTATCCCATTCTAGCTCAGTGTGGGTGGCACTGCGATAACCCTAAGCATAAGACTCTGCTAGAAAACCAGACATTTGAGGTGAACAGATTCAGAGTGTCACTCGTGTTGTAGGGCTCTGTATAAAGCAGCTACTCTCCGCCTAAACTTGGGCACTACCCAGAGTTCCCGATTTCTGTTTTGCATAATTTATTCTGCACTCTAAGCTTGAAAGCGTATTGGCTCTATCTATCTATCTTTCTATCTATCTATCTATCTATCTATCTATCTATCTATCTATCTATCTATCTATCTATCTATCTATCTATCTATCTATCTATCTATCTATCTATCTATCTATCTATCTATCTATCTATCTATCTATCTATCAGTCGCCACTGGGTAGTTACAGTTGTCAGCTGTTCCATAGGAAAAACGTTTTTTGTGTTACTAATAAATTTAGCCCCATTTGACAAATCGTCACAAAAATATCCAAGCAGCTGCTGCTGTTTGATTATTTTTGCATGGCACATTTCTGGGCAATCCATCAAGCAGGGGCAGAGAAAAAAGGGTGGTCCCAAAACACAAAATCCTTATGCATTTTCTACAGAATTCTTTAAGACAGACTACAGCAAAAACTGCAGAACGGAATTACACCAAATTTGGCAAGAAGCTAGAATTTGGTCTGCAGAATGTGTGTTTTGTAATTTGGTGTAAATCCGTTCAGTAGATTCGGAGAAATTGAGGTTAAAGTATATGTGGACGGTTGGGTCCGTGAGAGTCTCAGGATTCTCTTGCAAGTGTGCCAGTTTAAAAATAGAGGGTTCTGATTTGCCCAGGGAGCTTTAATTCCCTTGGGACATCTTGCTCCTGCATGAGTCAGACTCCCGCCAGAGCGAGCACTCTAATTGGCTGCCAGGAACATGAGAACATTTTTACTACCAGCCATTCCAGGACTCAGGAACTTAGTCTCCTGTCCTGAACAAGTTAAAAAACATAAGGGGGCCGGGTTGGCTTACCCTGACCCTATAGGCTCCATGGGGACAAAAAAGGAAAAACATCAGCGAAAAAGGCTGCAATCCCGCAGAGCACTCGCAGGATCGTAGACAAAACCAAAAAAGGACAGCTGTGTTCATGCCCCACAGAGCCTACCCCTCCGGCTGTATTCATAAAGGAGAGGGGGTTGCCTCCCCCTCTTCCCCAAGCCTCCATAGGCGTTGGGGAGCCCGCCCCTGGGACCAAAATCTGTTTATGTGCTGAGAGGAGCCACACAGGCCCCCTTCCCCAAGCCTCCAGAGGCCCCTGTGAGCTGGGACATAGTGGTTTCCCTTTCTCGCACCGGCCCAGGCACTTGGTGGGAGCATTTTCAAAACTCCCGCCAAGCAGGAGCAAGCACAAACTCTGCTCCCAGTGGGGGGGAGCTTTGAAAATACGCCTGCCCGCTGGAAGCCAACCTTTGATACCCGGCCTGCGTTTTCCAGCTGATTCCCAATCTTTTGTTGAGGCCCATCCACTACATACATCCACCTCATATCTTCCATTTTTTAAAACTTTTTTCTTGATCTCGATACTCCAGCGGTACTATCACCCAGCATCTACCCCCCCCAAAACTGTGAGACACTGCAAGCTTCAGTTTCTGAACCTTGCTTTGGTCTTGTGGTATTGTATCTCCCACAGTAGTACCACAGTACCAAAGAGGAACAGCACTGTGTCCCACTACCACTAAAATACTGTGGTACTCATGGCAGAAATATATATTTTTTTCATTTTGGCCTTTATGATATATGATGATGAGTAGGCACCGGGATTCCTAGCTTGCTACTTGCCTGTAGTCTCCAGTTCCTGGTTGTTCCAGACTGATCCTGTGACACCGCAGCTGGTGTCACAGGATCACACTGGTGTTTTCCCGACTGGGTTTTCCTCGTTACTATTCTTCCCTGCGTAAGATCTTCAAGTGGCTAGCCCACCACATGAGATGCACTGCGGCACAAGCCTTCATCACCAGCCAACTGGACTATGCAATGCCATCTAAGTAGGAATCGCCACACATATACAGAGGCTTCAGACCATACAAAACGCCACAGCCAGAACTCATCCACTGTCTTCCCCGATGAACACACATCACCCCCAAATCAGGAAACTCCACTGGCTCCCCATAAAGCAGTGATACCAATTCAAGCTGCTGACCCTTGCACACAAGGCTGTACACAACCAAGGACCCGTCTGCATTAACCACCGCCTGTTCTTCCACCAACCATCAAGAAGACCTTGCTCCACATCCCTTTCACTTGTCCATACTTCCCATATCTACCAAAGCAGAAGTGGTGTACACTTCTTCTCCCACATCGCAGCAAAGACCTGAAGCACACTTCCCATGCACCTCTGCACCATCACCTCACTTCCGGAATTCCGAATGGCCCTCAAGCCCTGGAAACAAACGTGGGATCACACTGCTTCACCTCCCAGCGGGTTCGCACCTAAGCATTATGGTGGATGCAGTTCATCAAGCGTGTGTACTTGCACAAAAGTTCTTTCGAGTGTTTCACTAGTTTGGGGCAGATCAATGCTAGCCACCTCTAAACACATGTTTCTGGATTATTACCGTCATCAGTAGAGATTAGGCATGAACATATTTGGGGTTGCTGAGCAGGCTGCCAAAGTTTTCTTGGGTCACAGTACCTCTCCAGGCGTGCAGATGCCTCTCCACGAACTTGTCAGCTCAAAGTGGCTTGAGGGAGCCTTTTAAACAGGAAACAAATGTGGAATCACACTGCTTCACCCCCCAGCGGGTTCGCCCCTTAGTATTATGGTGGATGCAGTTCTTCAAGCGTGTGTACTCGCACAAAAGTTCTTTCGAGTGTTTCACTAGGTTGGTGCAGATCAATGCTGGCCATCTCTAAACACGTGTTTCTGGATTATTATCCGTCATCAGTAGAGATTAGGCATGAAAATATTTGGCGTTTCTGAGCAGGCTGCCAAAGTCTTCTTGGGTCACAGTACCTCTCCAGGCGTGCAGGGGCCTCTCCACGAGCTCGTCAGCTCAAAGCGGCTCGAGGGAGTCTTTTAAACAGGAAACAAATGTGGGATCACACTGCTTAACCTCCCAGCGGGTTCGCTCCTAAGCATTATGGTGGATGCAGTTCTTCAAGCGTGTGTACTTGCACAAAAGTTCTTTTGAGTGTTTCACCAGATTGGTGCAGATCAATGCTGGCCATCTCTAAACACATGTTTCTGGATTTTTATCCGTCATCAGTAGAGATTAGGCATGAAAATATTTGAGGTTGCTGAGCAGGCTGCCAAAGTCTTCTCGGGTCAATCCCTGACTGTTCGAATAAGCCTCTGGGGCCTGCAACTACCTGGATACCTTATGGGGTGATTAGCCGTGATTTATAAATCCTGATGATGTCCCTTTGGCTCCCCTCCAGAAGTGCCTCCTTACGTGTTATTTATGTTTTAACTTCATGACACTGGGACCTGCCATACACAGTTTTGTCATCATAGATGTAATTTCAAATGCCATCATTATGTTATTCATGATGTCATAGAGCATGTCATGAGTGATTTAATATGCGAGTTCATGAACAGTGCATGGCGGGGTGGAGGTTACAGTTACTTTAGTAAGCTATAACTGGTGAATCTCATTGTTTTTTTTTTAGTTTCCATGGGAAGAGCAGTTTTTTTAGTTTTGCTAATAACTTTGCTGCCATTTGATGATCTTCACAAAACTTTCAAAAAAATAGTTCTTCCACCTGAGCTCCTTCCTGGAAAGTTTTGGGGTGATCCGTCAAGTGGGAGCTGACAAAAAAGGATCCAAAAATGCATTTTCCCCCTGCAATTTCCATTAGGAATTTTAGACAGCGTTTTAGAGAAAATAGCTGAACAGAATTAAGCTAAATTTGGGAAATATCTAGATCTTAACTCAAAAAGTGTGCTTTTTGTGATTTAGTTTAAAAGCTGTTTTTTGAGAAAGAAGGGTTCAAAAGTTAGTGGCATTTGAAAGATTGGTAACGCAAATTAAAAAAAAACATAGAGTGTTATAATTGGCCATGAGAGACATTTTTCCAGTTAGCCACTTCAGTCTCACAGGACTGGCTAAGCCTGGTAGGACCGAGAGATCTGGTTGGCTAGCTGCAACATCAATCAAAGTCCATGCTAGCCGTGGGGTTGCCAGCCCCATGTCGAATGCCCTACTGTGTTCTGTGAAAAAGTACGCTCAGTGAGGATGTTAAATATGATTTAAAAAATCCCAAATTTTTCTAAATATAATAAAAAGTTAAAGTGAATTTATAGTTAGGTAAGTTAATAAAATCTTACTTTACGTTAAAAAAACTGAAATCCGCGGAAAAAAGCACAGGTTAAAGTGACGTAACAGCTAGGCATTGTTAATGCAAGTAGTGCTTTAAACCAAAGAAATTACTGAAATTCACCAGTTATAGTTTACTGAGCTAACTATAACTTGCACCCTGCCATGAACAGATTATCAACTTCCACATTACATCACTCATGACACGTTAAATGACATCACTGATGACATCTTTTTTTTTTATTGAGCAAAGCAGAGGGCAAAAAAAAATATGACATTTATATTAAAAATAATACCATTACAGGGGTTTCTTTGTAAACATCTCAAATTACATCATTGATGACCTTCCACAGTCTCAGTTTTGGTGTTTTCCTTTTCATTACGATTGGCCCAGCTATGCATTAGGTACTGTTTTTATCAGTAAAATTGTGAAAACACTGATAATTTGTTTTTGAATCAAAGTCTGATGTTGAAGGGGATACCGAGTAAGAAAAAATGGTGGCATCCACACTGTCAACAGTACACCAGACTCCTCATTGTGTGTAGCCTTCAGTAGTGTCTATGGTTGGTAGTTTTCCATAGATTCCAGTTGATCCCGGGCTAAAATATTACCGCTACACGTATCCAAAAAATAAACCTAATTCTAAACCTCTCAGTTACGCTTTTCAGGATAGTATATCCCCCACACTTTTTGAACAGAGGTGTGAAACTATAGAATGGTGTGACACTTGTTAATATCTGCTGAATTTTCTTTTAATTTGATATATTTTTGCTTACTATTGTAAAGCAGTGTTCACAACAAGACTTTTTATAAAGCTTTGTCAGAATTACCTTCCATGATGAGTAATGATGTAATGGTTCAAATGACACACTACCCCTAAACTCACATTCTTGGGTACAATTCAAAAAGACATAGGGCCATATGTAGGTAAATACTATTTACCGATTCTAAAATACCGAATTTTACCGATTTGGTATTTCAGAATGGGTAAATGGTATGTAGGTATTGATTCGGTAAATTTTACCACATCAGTAAAATTCGGTAATTACCAATTCGTTTTTTACCGATTCGGTAATTCCCATTCATTCCTATGGGCCTGGAGGGGGAAGACTTACAAGGGTGGCAGGGTGTCACATTGACACCCTGTTGCACCCCTGAATAGTGCATGGGTGCACATGTGGTACACATACATGCCCTAAGGGTATGTATGTCTGCCACATGGAAGTTTTGGAAAAGCACAAATTTGCTTTTTCAAAGGTTTTTGATATTTACCACCAACTTTTAGTTGGTGGTAAATACCGAATCCTTAGCTCAGAAATGCACTCACTTGAGTGCTCCCTACATTAAGGATTCGGTAATTTACCGAATCGGTATTTTAAGGAATCAGTAATTTACTGATTCCTTAAATTACCGATTCGGTAAATTACCTAATCCTTAAATTTGGCCCCTACATCTCAAAAGCCCAATACCGTTCGGTAACGGCCGAAATTCGGTAATTTCGGCCGTTACTGACCGGTATTGGGCTACCTACATCTGGCCAATAATTTTTAATCTTCCAAACTTTGTATTCATTAGGGTTTTCATTATCAAGTAATGCATGGTCAGTTACAGTCTTTGAAGAGTCTCAGAAAGTATTGGTGTATCTAAAATTCTGTAGCACTTCAGAAACCAGCATGTTCAATGAGGCTATTGTCCTGAGAGTCACATTGATGTTTGCTTTATCAGAGTCCTGGAATCTGAGGGCATGGTGAACAGATGGGTCATTGAATTTGATATTTTCATCCAGACAAGCAGCATCACAGATGAGAAGCATAAAATGTGGCCCGCAAGCACTCTATAAGTCCTGATGCTGTGGACATCATATGTGTATTCACAGAGGTTGAGTCTAAAGTACATATGAACCTCCAAGCCAGTCTCTATCAATAGTTCATGGTGCTGAAAAATGTGGACTATGTAAAGAACATTTTCCAATGCATCTATCAAACCGTGATTAAAATCTGGAATGCTTCCATTATTCAAATCAAAGCCTGCATGAAACACTGGGAATTTTACAGGTAAAACAATGATGAGGCAATCAATTTGCAGGTAATCATGAGCTGTGAATCATCTTATTTCTGCCTCATACCCCTGCTGATACTGAGGAAGCTTAATGAAAGTGTAGAAATGGCATTAACCTCTGATAAACAGCCATGCACAATGGGTACATCTAAAGGTGATGGAAGCAAGTGTAGTTGTCACATCCCAGTAATACGCCAGACGAGCATTCTTTTCATAAAGAATGTTACCACTGTATATCTGAGTTATCGTCTCTAATAAGGATGAGCTCAATGACAAAAGTGCTGTCAAAAAAATATGCAACCCCGGCAAGAAAAAGATATTTAAAAGGCACCGCTTCTGTAAAGCGATAATCCACCAAATCTGAGTGCACCAAGAAGATGAAGAATTGAGAAAGGAGGCTGGAGACTGAAAAAGGATCATCTAACAGATCCTTGTCATCAACACCCAGCAAGCCATCAAGCAGAAAAGTACTCTCTGGCAAAGGCTGCACGTCTTTAGATGAGTATATCACAAAATGTGTTTATTGGATTTGGCAATCCAGATCAATGGCCATAATAACACTTTCTATGCGAACTGTGTGTAAATGATCAACATCATGATGGAGAAAGAGTTTGCCAATCTATCAGGTAAGATTAATCTTATGCCTTCAACAAGAAGAAAATTCACTTACAAAGCGTGTTCCACGCTAAGCTTCGATAAGGTGCACCAACAAAACAGACATCTGCATAATTAAAGGTGGAACAGATACCTCTTAAATTTCCACCCAGCCATCAATATGGGTCTTCTGCAGGCTACCACAAATATCATAGTTATGCCTTCTACTGGCCAGCTAATCAAGTTGCAGGAGGTCTGGCACCCAGCAATAGACACCTTAGAATGTGCAGAAGTGAGAAATAAATAATTGTGGCATGACCATACCTAACCTTCCTACAGTACCTAACCTACATACCTACTGATAAACATACTTCATGTACCTGCTTCTGTACCATGAAACCTACCATACATAACATCAGTGGTGGCTGACATGTCCCAAGGGTGGTAAGACAGGTGGGACATTTAAAAGAAAAATTAAAAACACTTACCTGCGAGCGTGACGTGACGTCCTCCTCAATGGTCTTCTCTCCTTGAGGCAGGCAGGCTCCAAACTCCCTTCTCCAATCCTAGAGCTGCTCTCACCAGCATGAGAGCAGTGACAGCATTTGTGGGAGGGGCATCACTCGGCACTCCATGGCGCTTTGGAGGCTCTGGCTTTCTCTAACTCGGCTGTCTTAAGACAGCTGGGTTAGAGAGGTTTAAATTATACATGTGTGGCTGGCCGTCTCAAGACAGCAGGCCAAAAACACATGCACACTTTAATCTGAAAGTGCCCTGCTCCCTCTTCTGCTGCCAGTCGGCAGCAGCCTCGCCCCTCCCCGATGCTCCATTCGAGATGGCAATGAATTAACCTCATCACCATTTTATTTTTATCTCTGGGGGGATTTCAGTGGAGTGACGCTCCCTCGCTCAAATGGGGGAGCTGCCCCCTGCATCACATACCATAGTTACCTACCCTAAAAACCATACCATCCTACCACACCTTACTATAATAACTTATTTATCAGCCATACCTAACCTACCTATTAACCACCAGACCTAACTTGCAATACCTAACCTACCATACCTATTCCACCACTTCTCCCTAACTACCACAGTAGCTACCACACCAATAGACTGTACATAGTGTACCTGTTATAATCAACATACTATACCTAGCCTACCTTGCCTACTACATCTAGCTTGCCATACCTAATCTACTTCCACTTCATCATTGCATGTATCTTAAGCCTCTCCTGAGGTGCAGGCCTATCTTAAAAGGGGCCTGCTATGCCTATGGTATGGTTATTAACACTTTAAGGTAACAATGGGTTCCTTTTTGGGGACCAAAACGTATTTATTATCATCAGATTGTGATCTAGAGAAAGAGAAAGTGAATGGCCAAAAAAGAGGAGAGAAATAGGAACTGAAAGAGAGGAAAACTGTGTAATGAGTGAAAGAATCGATGACAAAACTGCAAGAGTGGGATAAAGAAACAGGAAGTGTAGTGAGGTGGAAGAAAGAGGCATGAGGTGGAATGAATACTGGGCATCCTTGGTATTTGGATACCGTGGCCTACGAAAAACATAAGGCTTTTAGGCCCCCATCCTTTTTTATTTTGCATTTTATTTTATTTTTTACAAGTTTACCATTTTGAAGGTGACAAACTGCAAAGTCAAAAGGCACTCCGTTACAGTGGGCCACTATTTCCAGTATGAGCCATACCTCTTCGGTAGAAGACTCTTCACATGCAACCATGTCACGCAAACCCGTGCGCACTTGCGAAGTTATATTTCCAAATTCCACACGCAGGGAAGGAACGCACCACAAGAAGGTAAAGAATTACTCAGAGGCTAGAAATTCAACAACAATGCATGTCATTATGAGCCCAGCGCAAGAGGGCCAGTGTGTACACGCTGCCCTCTCCGGCACTACATCTTTTGGGAATAAAACACACCAGAGAGGAATGTCCAGCTTGTAATTCTGGCCGACTTGTGGTGCGCTCCCCACATGTGGAATTTAGAAGAATCCTTAGGCCGTGATTCGGTCTTTTTAAAACGCTCCTTTCCAAGACATGGCCGAAGTTAAAGAGACCAATGGAAATTTGGACCCGAGTTTAATTCCGTTTGTTACTAGTAATAGTTCAAATGTTACAGTAACTTGTTTTTATCTAGCGCTTCATACCGCACTTCTGCTTCATAAACGCTGTAAATAAATGCTTTTACTGTCATCCAATGTAATAGTAATTTAACAACCTCGGTAGACCAGGATTTGTGCAGGTGGCATGCAGATCACCGCAAATCACACACGTGTTAATTGGGGCACGGCTGGCTTGGCCTTCTGCACTTACGAGGCTCATTGAATTGGGTAATGTAATTGCGCTTTACTCTCCAAAATAATTACTCTGAGCCTTACTCAAGAAAAATACTGTTGGTGGTAAAATAACCCTCTTTCCATATTACCACTTCTCTTGGTGACAATTTCAACACTACTAATATTCCTCAAAACTGTCAGTGGTTTAATATTATCACAGCTTTTAAATGCCACAGGTGGTTATTATAGCCCGTAGCATATTTACCGATGATATAACACATTATTTTCTATTTTGTAGCTTCCAAAATGACACTATTTTTTCTGTTGTGACGATGTTTCACTCCAAGTCCATAAAACATCAATGGACAAAAATAGAAATGTGAATTGAAAGACACATGAACTTTGGCAAAAATATTCGACTGGCAAGTCATATACGTCTTTATTCGATTTGCTTAAAGCAAATCACAAAAGTAACTTAAATACATACATCATATAACGATTATGTTAAAATCTCAGATAAAAGATTTCCAATATATCTAAAAAACTTGAATGTAAAGGTCCAGATAAAAGCCAGCCATGATAGATAAAAACTGACAGTTACAGTAGGTAAAGATTGCAGAAGCAATAAAGCTAGACTACTTGTCTAAAATGTAACCGCTTCAAAACGGGGCAAATGAATTTGCCTCGAAGAGTGTTGAATCTGGGGCAAATAAAAACAATGTGCAAAGTATCCGGGCTAGAGACCATGTCACATTCGCATACAGGGAGCTACCCAGCATAACCATACAAAAAAAGTTGAGGAAACAAATTCAACCTAAAATAAATTAATATTTCTGGGGTTCCAGGGCATGCAAAGTAAAATTACAGACTCTTCGTGGATTTGATTGTATGGTCGTGAGTCACTGAGCGTTTTACTATAGAATGGACTTCCCTTTCTGCGTTCACCTTGGCAAGGAAGGTATGTATGTTTGACCCACAAAACGTTGCTCTTGGTAATAACGGCTGGGCCCAAAAAAGTTTGGGTCTTCCGAGGTCTCTCAGTGTGCTCCTGAGATAGTGTAGCCAAGGGATACAAAACATACAATCCAACTCAAAACAATCCTTACAGATAAGTTTGTTAAAATTAAGTTTTTCTTTCACCCATACCGAAAGCCACAAGAGCAACGGACGGACAGGGATAACATTTAAAATATAACCCAAGCCTAATTCCTCTTGGGCAATTTCTGTAGGAGTACATTGGGGGACCTTTAGAAGGTGCCTTAAAAATGTATTTTCTGCAATCCACATGAGAGTAAAGGACATATATTCCCAAAGCTCATACCCAAAACTGACAGTGGGAATACATTTAGCTTTATATATGGCAAAAATCGACTTGGTATGACTATGTCCCAAATGTCTTGAAACGTCACCAGTGCTGTGCGCTACTCTGTTAAAGAACAGGATGTTGTTATCAATCAGGGAATGCCAGTTAAGCTGAGAATCCAAAAGAATACCCAGATAACGAAAATGTACAACCCTGCTAATAAGGTAACCTTTTACCATAAATCTTCTGATTTTAGTAGTTGTTGGTCCCAACAACATGGTATGAGATTTAGAGACATTAATGTTGACATCAAAACTATCCACAAAAAATTATGAGGCGATCTAGCAGATGCTGCAGACCTGTTATTTTACCTCAGTGCGTAGTCACTACACTTGAAGTGATGGCAGCTGATTCCAGCGCAGGCCAGCACTGATTGGGGTTGGAGGGGCGGCGACTGGAGTTGTGAAGTTAAATAAAAAATTTATTCAACTTACCAGCTTGCTGCATCCTCCTTGCTACTCCTCCTGGTCGCGTCTCTCCGTCTCCCGCCGGCAGGAACAGGGAGCAGCCTGGAAGCACCCAGGATCCCCATATCCAATCACAACGCTGCAATGCAGCATTGTGAATGGCCTGAGTGCCGTGGCTCAGTGCTCACATGGGGAATGGGGTCCTGGGCAAGTTCTCCACCCAGGCTGTAAAGCACCCTGTGTAGAGAAAAGGAAAAGTGCGCATGACTGTTATGGTCGGCCCGAGAGGGCCGGCCAAATAATCATGTGCACATAGGAGTGGGGTGAAACCACTCCTCTACTGCTCTGTCAGCCCTACCCCACCAAGCCCCGCCTCGCAAAGCTGCAGTGCATGAAAATGGAAAAAATAAAATGATAACTGAGTTATTATCGTTTTATTTTTTCTTATACTTCTGAAAAAAAACAGTGGGGCGACGCTCCTCCACCTTAGTGGAGGAGCCACCACTGACTGATTCTGATCTTGAAACTATTGAAGCCTAGCTCAGAGCTGACACTATTTTCAGTGGTAAAAGCTACCAATTTTAGATGCTTTTTTCTAGGCCAGGGCAGACTTTTAATTCCACCTGAGTAATGGGAGTTATTTTGCTAATTCCATTTTACTCTTTGACGTAGAATTACCAATAATAACACAATTATGCGCTCTAGCATAATTAAGAGTCATTTTGAGGAAACATTCTTCTTTGAGAGCACATTTTGCGAGTGCAAGCAGCTGCTTGCACTGCTGTTTGTGTTCTGTTGCATTTTGCACTAATAAACCAGCGCTAAATGCTGGGTGTAAACTGGGGATAGATGCTACCTAAGTGCAAATTTAGCTCATGCGAGTGGTTGCTCATGCTTGTTATTCATGTTCTGTTGCATTTAGGCTATTTCCTAGCACAAAATGAATCCTTGCGCCTCCTTTGAATAGGAGGGGAGATTTTTACGTAAAAAAATAGCTCTAAATGTAGAATGACTCGTCTCATGTAATTCCACATAATCTTGCAGAATTCGGGGGTAATTCCATGTGATTACACTACACGAAATTAGGCAGGTTATGTCCACTTATTGTTTTTTTTAACCTGTAATATGGATTCCTTCATTTCCAGGAACATGTTGGCCATTATCCAGCAGTGGTCTAGTATAATGTTACAATCAGTGAGTGATGTTGTCCACTATTAGATCTGACGTACCTTACTGCTGGCAGCATCTTCCATTTCTACTTGTGGTAAGAATATGATCCGTTCCAAAATGAAGATGTTAGCCTTTGCCTGCTGCTATAACATTTGGGGTGCCATTTGTTTTAGAGTTGCAAGGGAACACCATTTTGTTTCTTAATCTATGAGCACCCCGACTTTCTCTACTGTGATTATTCCGTTTGTGTTTTTTATCTTCTCCTCTGAATCTTTCATCTGCCTTTAAATATGAATGTCTGATTGTTTTCACCCTCTTCCTTTTATTTTTAGATGTTGCTGTTTCTGTTTCCATATAAACCCTCATCCAGGCTCACGTATCTGATCGTTTTAGAGTTTCTCTGTCACATCTTGGGTTTGACATAACTCCTCCACCTCGTCTTCCTTAGACACACACATTTCCAAACCTTCTCATTTCCTCTTCTGCTCACAAGCCCTCAAGTAAAATCGGATGTCCTTATCTCTCCCTAGGTTTAGTGTTCCCATCACCCACAGCAATATTTTCTTCTTCCTCCCTTTCCCTCTTAGGTCTATATGTAAACCTTCTCCACGCCTGAACCTGTTTTTCAAATTATCTCTGATTGTTCCTTGGCACAGGCACCAGTGTCTCAGTTTTATCCTTTGTTCCTTTTCCTAATATGCCTGTACCCTGTGTCTGCTGCCTCGGAATTTCCACCAAATCCCGCCCCCAGACGACTGTGTAGGTTTCTGCCGGCTGCAGCAGAACTGTATCTTGTGTCCTTTTCCGCTGGCCTCCAACCCTCTACTACCCTAACCCAGTGGCAGTTGGTAGGAAATAGGGTGTGGGTGGGAGGCGGGGTTGAAAATATATAAAAAAACACTTACCGTTCCTTACGGAGTGTGTCTCTCCTCTGCTTCTCTTCCTGACTCCAGTTCAGAAGAAGATGCAGAAAGCACTCAGCACACAGGCTCCCCTGAGCCAATCCCAATGCTGCATTGCAGCGTTGTGATTGGTCTGAGCGCCGTGGATGGGTGCTCAGGTCAGGACAGGGAGCCTGTGCATATTCCCCACCAGGCTGTCCATTACAGCCTGGTGGGGAATATGCAAAGTGTGCATAACTGCTTGGCCGGCCAAAATGGCCGGCCAAGCAGTCATGCGCACTTAGTGTGCACAGTCCACTCCTCCTCCCACTCTGAGCCACCAGCCCCGCCCGCCCTAACCCAGCCCAAAGCAAAAAAAAACCGATAATCACCTTGTTATCATTTTATTTTTTCCTTTTTCACTGCTCTAAGATCAGTGGGGCGACGCTCCTCGCCTAAGCGAGGAGCCACCACTGCCATAACCCTTAGGTCAACACACCAAACCATCTGCCACAGGCTTAGATGTCCAGTCATCTTTCCATGCACCATTTGCACACTGTAGTGTGCGTCGATCCTATCCCTTACTGGTCTGCATGCATTTTTGGTTTACTTCTCCCTGTATATATTTCACTGGTCTTTTCGTCTCCAGGAACCGTGTGTCTGATCCCACAAGAATGAGCCTCTTCACCCAGGCCCACATGACCGAGCATCTGCTATCATACACTGTTATAGGATTCTGCTAATTCATCTCCCAAACGCCCCCCCCCCACCACTCTTCTCCCGCAGATACACAGGGCTGATTATATCACCAACTTAAGTGCTCAATACCTACTAAATTCCCAACTTAGAAAGGGATAATATTTTCAGCTAGCTTTCCCTTCTCTCAAATTTCTGTTCCCAATAAAACTCCAGTGCTGCTATTCTTGGCATGTGTTGAATCTTTTCAGCCTGCATATTCAAACCTTCTTACACATACTTTTGCACAAGTATTATTTATTCAGTCCTGATGCTCTACAGACTCTCCACCACAATTTCCTATCTAACCATCCTCCACCTCGACTGATATCTCTTAGGCACTTTCCAAAACATGCACATTTTATCCTAATCTCACCTTCTCCTATTTGTGTACTGTTCTATCACTGTCCCTGGGAACGTTTTTATTCAATTGTCTTTATTGATATTTCAAAGGTGTACAATAAAAACAAATATCAAGTTACTTGTGTAGACCGAGACGCGGCTGACTACAGAATCTTTATCCATTTGTTCAGTTTCCACATCATATTCATCTCCACAAAGCCGCCATGTCTACCCTACTGTCTCTGACATGTTCTATAATCTGTCCTTTTTCCAGTTCCTGAGGCTGAGATCTATGTGTCCGAAGCTGATATAACGTCCTGCCATGCCCACACCGATGTGTACCTATCTTGGTGACATATATCTTCAAGGTATATATGTGGATTTAAGAAGAGTAGGGGGCATATTACCAACGTTAAGCGATATTTATCGCTAACGATGCTTAGCAACGAATGTTTTAACGCTAAGCATCGTCAGAAATTATCGCAGATAAACCTTGCTATTATCAAGGTTTATCGCAAATGCGATAAAAAACGGCCGCAATGCATGAATATCGCTGAAAAGTCCGCGATATTCATGCATTACCGAGCTAATGCTCTTAGCCATGTTATCCACCTCCCATTGGATAACATGGCTAAGAACTGCTCAGGGCAGGTGTTAGTTTTTGGAGATATTCGCGCTTAGCGCGAATATCTCCAAAAGTTGGTAATAGGAGATAGCGATGTTAGCGACTGTTTCCAGTCGCTAACATCTTGGCACGCCCACTTTGCATGTCTTTAGTGATAAATATCACTGACATGCAAAGTGGGACCCAAGATGGTCGCTATGTCCTACTAGCTGTCGCTAACTGGTGTTAGCGACAGCTAGGTAATAGGGAGATAATTTTATCTCCGCTTTCTTGGCTTTTAAAGCCAAAAAAGCGGAGATAACCCCCCTTGATAATATGCCCTTAGATCCTTACCTCCCTTGTGCATGTGCCTGTTCAAAATGTTGTCCCTCGTTATTATGGTCACGATATTGTGACCCAGCGATATTTTGGATTCAATATTTACTACTACGATTGTCAGTCTCCGTGTGAGCCTGTAGTGTAGTTCCTATTATCCCAATAGGCTCTGCGCATTGGAATAATACCTTCAATAGTATAGGCCTAGACCAGACGTTAACTAGGTCTTCTATTGTCGATATTAGACTTAAAGTTTTGGGTTTGCCAGCTAGCTCAGAGTTCACTAGAAACTTTCTCGAATAGGCAAGGAGGAGTTGAACCTCCCTGGATAGACAAGAAGGGATTTAGTTTCTGACAACCATAGAACATGACAACTTTGCTCTCCCCTAATCAAGAGTGTATCTCTAGAGTCGTGTGAAAACAAAAGACAACTTATTTTACTCAGTCAGTACGTGCATTCTTAGTCTCACCAGATTGTAGAGAAAAGGAAGAGACGGGCGTGTTCAATAAAAGATGGTATTTATTGATCAGTCTCTTTTCTCATACAAGAGAAATGGATCGATATTATCGCAATACTTATGGTTAAGTAAAGTGCATACAATAAAAGCAGAAGTATAAAATAATACTGTAAAAACATTTATATGGTTTCTAAGCCATAAGGTGTTTTAAAATGGATGAAATAGATACATACACATATACATTTGACTAATCGTACTCAACTGGTGTTTCTAACTACGCCTACCCCAGTGTACCTGACCTAAGCCTAATACGTGGGCGGGAATAGAAAGTAGCAGTTTAAGTTAAGTTTGTTTTGCCAAGTGACTGACTCAAGAATTCTCTGCAAGGGGTTATTCAGTTCTGTACCTGGAATCTAGGATGAATGAGGGATGGTATCTCTCGTCTCTGGTCTCGATATTCCAAGCTGCCTGCGAGGGCTGCTCGGAAGCGCAGGAGCTGGATTTCTCGGCAGGAGAAAGCAGCTTCTCGTTCTCAGCGCGTCAGGAAGGCGGGGCTGCGCCAGCGGGGTCTGCTCTGCTCTGGGCTTCGGCAAGTCTGGCTGCTCCGATCTCGTCACCACCGCGTGTGTTTGCTTAAGGCAATACCAGTAATATTTATACCTGTAAGGTGCCGAGATTGACGTAAGGATGGACATAGATACGTCAATAAGGATGTCATACGAGCTGGTCGTTAGCACATTCTTTTGCTGAAGTTCTCGGTGAAATCAAAACAATGGCCGCAGGGTTTTTCCCAGGTTGTCATAGGTTTGATTTGTTTTGAGAACTCCGTATGCCTTATCAGGGGCTGGAGGAATATTGCTTGTCTAATTAGATGGCAAGCGTTATGACCTAATCAGATAACACGTTCCTGTGCCGTGGTGTGGCTTCATCAGATAACGGTTTCTGCATCATGGGATGGCTGCTAGTTAACTTGTTAACCAGAACAGGGTCAGGAATAGGGGGATCGATACAGAACCTATAGGAATACATCACACCCACTCCACGCTAACTATGGCCATATTTACGAATCTAGGCATAGTAAAACATACTGTAGAGTATTGTGTATACCTTACCACCCCAAAATACATATAATGCATTTCGAAATTATCTAATATACGGAAAAAGCAGTCACATGTATTATATGCACTCACGCTGTAGAATAATGCTGAAGTAATCACGCATATGTATACACTATTGCTAAGTTGTATATAAGAATTTACACATGAAATGGCTCTTAATACAGAAAAAAGTTCGAGACCACTTCATCACAGAATAAAAATAATTATGAACATACCAGCGGGCAGCTAATGTCTATAAAGTTTCTAAAAATAGAAATGTTAGTTCTCTAAGAATAGTTCTTACTTTAAGCAGATGATTAGTGTCCCGAAAAACCGTAAAAATATTTTGGGGCTGCTGAAAAAATTGCTGTCCGTGAACTGGAGGGGAAATTGTTCATGTAATTTTATCATTAAAGTTGAAGGCCAAATTCAGGGTGTTGGGAACGCCGTGTGCTAGCTTGCTCAAAAGTCTCTATTTCTGCTCCGGTGAGAACATCATATCATTTAGACTGTCGAAAAAGCTGTCAACAGCTTCCTGGGAGAGTTCCACTAACTCGGAAAAAGGTGTAACCATGCATTCGTGTGCATGATTGTCTCCATTGACGTTTTGATTAGTATTGCTGACAGAAGGTCGTACCCGATCGATGCTGCTTTCATCTTGAACTTCACTACCCCTTAATCGTAGTGGTGAAGTTTCCACGAATGCCGTCATCAGGATTGGCAGCCGTTGAGGGCAGCACAAAGCATGAGCCGTTATTGGACTCAACAATGTTTCTGCATCCATTGGCGCATCTGATTGTAGTGTCAGACAGGTGTCCAACACGCATTCTTCTCCGCACAGCAAGCACCTTAGTACAGGTAAAACACATCGATGCCACATTGGTCGAAATGAAAGAAACCAAGTCATGTTCAGGTCTCTAAGCCGGGAAAGTCCCAGGATTTTTGATATCTGGTCCCGGTATCCAATGGCTCGGATTGTTTCTTCCCTTGTCGCAGGTGTTTTGTCTGTGACATGGTTTGCCATAACGAAATATAAGGACTAAGAATAGGATTCCTGCAATTAGTCCCAAAATGAGGGGAAGTCCGCCAAAAATCGAATGGACGAAATCTGGAAAAATACCCAGTATGGCTTTGAATGGTGTTAATGCCATCGAAAATACTGTCTTAAATACTTTTGAGACTCCACTGGTATCAGAAATATTTAAGATTTCATTCAGGATTTCTGCGAAATGTATGGGGGAATTAGTTGATAACAATGAGTGAATCTCTGCAGTCGTCCTTGCGACTAGGAGATCATACGTTTCTTTTGATGACGTGAGCCTGGTCGGCGTCTGAAGAAGCACTGTTTTCATTCTGCTTAAAGTATCTATTCGAATAGAAGTAATTTTCAAGTTAGGCCATGCCCTTGCCTCCCTGTCTGGAAAGGAGCTGGGGAACAATAAGCGTCCACAGCACTTGACCTTCGCAGTCGTAGTTACGAGATAAGGAGTCCCGGGCATAAGACTACAACATCTGCGGTCCACAATTAGAATGTAACTCCCATTATAGAGTCTTTGAAAAAATGGTTCTATCTCTGTTGCAGGTGTGCCTAGCTGGTGACATGAAAGGTTATTTGAGTTCCCTTCACAGGCTCCATGCAAACTAATTCCGTTACACAGAAGTGTACCGCTTAGTGACATCGCACACTTATTGCCACTAAGAAACACTTTCTGTCCTTTATTACTGACACATGCATGTGAATAGGGCAAGTTCCATGTTGTCTTAATGTACCCTTTTCCCAATTTTTCGTACATGCCAGCCTGTATATATTTTTGGCAGTATTGAAACCTGAAGGTTGATATTGGAATATTAATTATCCCATGTATTATCCATTCACTGACAGGTCGTTCTGACATTGTCACTGGTAATCTCTCGAGTTTCTCAATGCTCAGGATTGTATAATCAGCACCCTTCTGTGCCATACTGATTTGTTTATCAGTAAGGTTAAAGATATTGAATAGTGACGTTGTGTTGATTAAACGCCAAGGCACATAGCCTGAACGCAGATTTTGTAACGTCCAGCCAAGCTGTACAATAGAACGCAATTGAGACTGACCGTGTTGTAACAACAGTAAGTCTTGCG
This sequence comes from Lissotriton helveticus, assembly GCF_964261635.1. NCBI lineage: Eukaryota > Metazoa > Chordata > Amphibia > Caudata > Salamandridae > Lissotriton > Lissotriton helveticus. Next base: position 763,886,497 of record NC_136071.1, on the reverse strand, counting down.
ATATTATGTCGATTGCTGAAGACACAATGCTGTCCAAAGAAAAAATTCTGGAGGACAGAGTCATTAACCCATTGTCCACTACAGAAAGTGATTTTTCCAAATTAATACGGTCAATTTCCCGTATACTTTCTGCTGTCTCAATTTGAGTAACCTTCCAGGCCTCGTTGTAAGCTGCATATACAGAGGCTGCTATGAAGCGTTTTTGACGCTGTTTGCGTGGTCCCATAATGAAATCACGCAAGTCAGCACCATCAGTAAGTAAAGTTAGGTGTTGCTTAATTTCTGTCAGTGTGGAAATTTGTAGCCATTGAAGGCATAATTTGCCCACACTGTAGGTGGTTATTATCCCTGGGTGTTGTCTTTGGGAATATCTAGGGTCTGGCCTGGTCAATGTGAACCCCTGTGTTTTGTTCAGGAATCTATCTTGACAGTTATTAGTATCTGTGGGCCAGATCAACCATTGTTTCCAATCAGGATGTGTTCTGTTTTGGTTTAATACATAGTTTACGTCTATCTCTTCATCTGTAGAGCTATTGCTGTTCATTGTTGGCTTTGGAATAGACGGTTTATTTAAGTCTTTGATTTTGGCTAAGCCAAGACAGGTGGTTTGTTGAACAGTGTCATTTAAAAATATAATTTGTTCTGGGATCATGCAGGCTCTAAACAATGATTCTATACCTTGTACTTGCCATTCTTTTGTACCCCAAACACTTTTTACTTCAACATTTTTGTCCCAATAATCAAAACCTAAAGTAATCATTTGTTCAAAAAATGAGTCTGAATATATAAATTTCGTGTTTGTTATCATGGTCTTTGTCCCTGTCTTATTTGACAATTTGAAATAAAATGTTTCAGCATTACTTGTGTTGAATCCTGAAAAGTATGAATATTTGTCATAAAAGGTTCGTGAGCTTCCTTTTGGAGGGGTTGCACAATGTTCCCATTGATTATAATTTAAAACATTTCTAGGTTGTGCCGATTTATGTAAAAAATGGTTACCATAGTGGTTGTAACAGTACATACTATCATAATTAGTAGAACCCTGCAAATAATCATGTTTGGTAAATTTAGCAGACATCACTAAGTCAGACATCATATTATTTATACTTTCAAAGTCCCAATCATCAGCAAATGAGCTTGGTTTTACAAAGTCACTCAATGAGATCTTGATTTGGTGTGGATATTTCAGGATTTCGACCGGACCATAAATTTCGTAGTCAGTATTGTCCCATGCTACCCCACCCAGTATAGGATTGGCTGTGAAGTTGACTGAAGAAAGTTCTCTTTTCTCGACGTGTGAAGATGTGTGTGGTTTGAGGATCAAGTTGATTTTCTGACTTGCTGTGTCCATTTGAGCATATTTTCCCTCAATGAAGCGTCCCAAAGTTAGTACCATGATGAGCCAAAGTATGAGGATAAATGCACCAAAGCCCACCCAAAATTCAATCCATGGAGAAATCAGATAGGTTTCTTTCAGTTGTTTCAAAAGTTCTTTAGCTTTATCTTTAAAGGTTTTTGTTGATGGCTGTGTTTTTGATTCACTGAGGTCTTCAGAGGAATCATCGAAGTTTATGAAGTAGCCGGATGCAGTTCTGTCAATTGTTCCAATTGCTTCAGGATTACTGTTTCTTGCATATTCGTTTGTTACTTCATTGTAGGTTCGTGTGTCTTTATTAAATGGTTTTATTTGGGTTGTCAGAGGTTTAAGTTCCATTGCATTGTTGCACAGTCCTTGTTGTTCTTCTGTAGGCGTTTCGAATGTGATTAGCCTCTTAGATTGAACCTCTGTATTTGTAGCAAACCTTGGTGTTCTACTACTTATCGGGAGTCCACTTGGCCTACTGTTTGTTATCGGCCACATGATTGTGGTTTTACCAGGTCGATGGATACAACTCGGTTCTCCTTTTTACCAGCAAGTGGCGGTAGTACAACTGATCTTGTCCCGTTGATAGACAAGACAGGAACTGCTTTTCTGTAAGAAGGCCCAAATTCCTTCTTTACCGCGATCTTTTCTCTGACTAGATCCCCAACTTTTGGAATCCAGACAGGTCTTGCTGGGACAGGTGGTGGTTCTTCAGTGGTTGTTGGCTGTTGTTTCAACTTTATGTTGCTCAGGTCTTTTCTTGTTTTGTTTAAGTCCTGCAAAATAGCCAAACGATCTTTGATATCAAAGCTTTTTTCCTTCACCACTGAAGTCTGACTGTCAAGATCTAAGACTAACATCCTAGTTCCAAACAATAATTCATACGGACTGAATCCCTTCAGAGAATTTCTTGGCAGGTTGTTTAGACTACGTTGGACACTTATTAGATGTTTGACCCACCCAACTCCCGAACCTAATATCCTTTCCGTTATAGATAGCTTTATGCCTTGGTTTTTTCTTTACACCATCCCGTATCCCTCAGGAAGGAAGTGAGAAGAATCCCGCTGTGCTATGCTCATTTGGCCATGTTTCCCCACAGGCTTGAGGGCTAAAGTGAAAACATTGGTCAAACGTAGCATGCTCCTAGCGTATATGCCATTTAGACTCGCAAATCTTTGTATAACAGTCCAGACGTCAGCCGAGTGCTGGGGATCTACATTATAAGTGGAAACTAGCCTGTATATGTTAATCGGACGCTTTGCTTTTTACTGTTGATCCTTTCTGGAGTGAAACGCCACGGTAGTATACCGTTTCTCTCGCCACTGCGATCTCTGTTGCAGTCCGGGCATTTTTTTACAAAAATGTGATGCTGCAGGCTCATGCCTGGCCACCAGTACACTGATTGTAATTCTTCCAGAGAATCTTTTAGTTTGAGGTGTCTGAGACCCTCGCCTATATGTGCGTCTGCTATTAACAACGTTCTCCTGTCCTTGTTTGGAATTACTCTATCCCCTACTCCAGGGATTCGAGCAAAAGGGACGGAGTTTGCATCGATTATGTATGTATAATTGAGTGGATAGTTGATCGGTAGCGCTGAGCAGTCGCCTTTTGATGACGTTTTCACCGCCAGCACTGTTTCACCGTCAATGTATTTCACTGTACGCTTTTTTCTAGCTACGGAAGCCGATTTAGTTGCTACCGCTGTGGCTGTCTCAGCCAATGAATTCCCTGCAACGTGAACGCCATCACGCTGATGACTCAGTGTATGTATCACGTGAGTTTTTGGTAGTTCTTTTTGTAACAGAACTATTTGTTCCCAAAGCAGTTTTTGCTTTATTGTTGCACCTGTGTCATCTTTGTAACCGTTTTGAATCCATGTCTGCAAATCGTTGTTATATGATTTGACGCAGTAATATGAATCGGACACTATAAGTGTCGGGAATTCGCGATCTGCATTATCTAGCGCCATTTTCAATGCTATTATTTCAGTCTGTTGTTCTGAATTAGTTTCTACTGAGTGTGTTTTTGTTAATAGAGGTCTTAGTTTACCTCCGCGCCACACTTCTTTTGTAATCTCACATGTGGGGTTGTATGCTTGTTCTCCCCAAACGGAGGGTTGAGCATGTCCGTCTGTATAGATTACACAGGCGTATTGTCGTAAGGGCAGAATTTCGATTGGCAGAGGGAACGTTCTTTCATATTCTAGATTTTTCAATTCTTTTAATTCTGGATCAAAGTAGTATTTTACTTTGTCCGTTGTAATTGAATTCACCCATTGTATCCATTCCGGATTCAATGCTGTTGTTGGTAAATTACACGGTGTTGTTAATGCCTCTAAGGCTGATTCTGCTGTTCTGACTGTAATACGTCTACCGTCAGCTTTATCTTTTTCTCTAGCTATTGCGGTTTGAACTGCATGAACAATGTTTTCTTTAATGCTGAACTTCTTTTCAGCTTCTGTGTACAAGTGTGATTTGAATGCAATTGGTACCTTTTCTCCCTCATTAGAGGTCAGGTATGTGAATCCGCATCTTCCTGGGATGACTCGAATCACAAGATTGCGTGTGTTATCACGTGTTTCTAATTTTGTTTTTATTAACATGTCAGTTTGTAAGGATCTCAGAATTTCTGTGTGTGTTTGAGTCCAATTGGTTCTTTTAAAATCTGGTTTTATTAGATCATAAAGGGGCTTGACCCTTTCTGCGTAATTTGCAATGTATGTTCTTCCGAAATTTAGGAAGCCTAGAATTGACTGCAGGTTTTTTAGTGTTCTAGGTGCTTGGAGTACGGCACATTTCTCTAGGAAATTGTCAGCTAGGCTTTTGCCTTCACTTGATAATTCATATCCTAAGAACAGGACTGTTAGATGGGCAATTCTAGATTTTTTAAAGTTGAATTTGTAACCCTCTGCTGCGAACCCAAGTATTATGGTGTTCACTCTCTTCAAGTGAGTATCCAAGTCATCATCTGTTAGGTATATGTCGTCGACATAAGATAATGCTTCGTCATCATATGTTTGTAGTAACTCTGTTACTCTCGCTGAGAATAATCCTGGGCTGTTCTTGAACCCCTGGGGTAACCGACAGAATTGTTTTTGAGCGCCATTTATTGAGAACGCAGACAAGTATCTGCTCTCTGGTGCTATATTTTGACAAAAGAATCCATTCGAGATGTCTAATGTTGTTTTGTATTTTTTGCGCACTATGTTATTCATTAGTGCAGCACTATGCGAGTTTTGCACTGCAACATGAGTTAAGGTGTCTGTAATCCAAAACTAGACGATATGTATTGTCTGGTTTGGAAACTGGAAACAAAGGGTTGTTCATTTGTGAGGTGCAAGTTTCAATCACCCCCTGGTATTCTAATTGATCTAGGATTTCTTTTACCTGTTTTTTAGCTTCTTGCTTAATTGTGTACTGTCTTTGTGCAGTAGGTTGTGTTTTTAACTGGATTTTGTGAGGAGGAGAGTCCTCATCCCATCCTACGTGATTTTTATATAAAGCAGGAGCTTGAGCTACTGCCCACTTTCTGGCAAGTGTGTATTTTTTATGAATTGGGATATGATTTGAGAAGGCAGGCATAATTACTTCTTCGCCATGAGAGCAGTCCCTGACAAACTCTGGTGGCCAGTCTTTTTCAGCTAGAAGGATGTCATAGCCCTTGGAGAGATTATCCCAAAATAGTCCCCTTATTTTTCTAGTCTTATCCCCTTCTATACGTAAAGTTATTTCATATATTTTGTGAGGTTTGCTAACTCTGGTGTCTGCAGTTTCCACTTGAAGATATTCATTCGTGTCCACTGTCTCCAGATGATTCATAAGGACTTTGCGAGCTATGCTCACTTCTGCTGCGCTGTCTAGCATTGTCTGAGCCCATTCTTCGTTTTTCAGTTGTGTCCTCAGTATTCTCGGCATTGTTAACTACTTTAATACTGGCTACCTTCTTTTTTGGAAATTGTAATTTCTTTTTTAGATGAGCAGGTTCCTTGTCTTTGGACTTGGCGTGCTCTTCTCTTTGTTCTGATCGTCCTCTTCTTTCCGATTTCTGCGAGGAAGTCTGAAAAGATTGAGAGGGGCGTGTATCAATTTCTTGATATCTATCAGGCTTCTTAATATTATCCCTATTTCTAAGGTTGTATCTTTTCCCAGAGGGCTCACTTTGGGGAGACCTGTGTCCTTGGTTTGGAGATCTTTCTCTCCGCCGAGGAGACCTTCCTCTGGACTGGAATTTCTTTTCTTTAGGATTGGATTGTTTGTTTCCATCCCAGCTCTTTTTTTGTGATGTTAAATTATTATTAGAAAATACTTTTTCAGGACTTTCAATCAGTCGGGGTTTTACTGGTATTCCACCTAAACTATCTCTACCTAGTTCCTCATAGGATTTTTCTAGAATTCTGGCAATTTCAGCTGGTTGGTCTGCTATATCTGTTTCTTTTAACCTTTGGCGGATCGCCACGTTTGCTGCTTCTCCCTTTATGTTGGCTAATAGTATTGCCGAGACCTGCTTGAAGTCTTTTAGTAATTTCATACCAAGAGTTAAAGCAGGTTCTGGACCGTATTCATCTTGAATTTGTTTTAGCACATCTGGTATTACCGAGATGGATGGAACACCATGCGTTTTTGTGTAAATGGAAGCAAAGACTGTACCCCAAGTGTCACAGTCCTCCACGTGTGGTGCGATTCCCATTGGAAGACAGATAGTCAGAATCCTGTGTTTTTCCAACGGGGTGGTGTCTGGAAACACCGCCTCTATTTGGGTGATTTTTTGTGCTAACCAGAATGGTATTTGTTCCCTTTTAGCTGGTACTCTACCTAGGCAGGACTGTATGTTCTGTGGTGTAATTTTATTTGTATTCCCCTGATGAGGGGTCAGCTGTGGAATTTTAACTACAGGTTGGATGGTTGAAGTCCGCATTACATATTGGACTAATTGTCTATGTATTTTTATTAATTGTTTTAGTTGTATTAAAAGATCTGCTGCAGACCTTCTTTCGATGTCTGGATGTGGTGTGTATCCGGCTAGGACCGGCCACGTTGCTCCTGGTCTACCTAATGGACCGAGCCTGGTGATGTGATTATTATGTTTTAGGGCGCCTTTAAACAAGAGCAGGTGCTCTTGAAATTTGAGTGGTACTTCCACCTCCTCGAAAGGAGTGTACTCATTAGGAGGATCCTCTGTTTTGTAATAGTGGAAGTGCTTTGTTACAGCGTTTGCTGCTGGAAAGTGTATCCATGAATAGAATACCTCTGTCTGCCGATATTCGTGTGCCTCTATTACGAATATGACTGTGCCACCTCTAGGTGTCAGTCCATTTTTTATAAGTTTTAAAGTTATAGATTTTCTTACGTTGACCGGGATGAGTATTATATCCGGGTCTGTTTCTTGCATAGCATTATCAGCTGCTACGAGTTCAGCTGCTATTCTAGCTGCCTCTCTTTCTCCTTCACTGTCTGACATTGTACTGTCCAGAAGGTTATTCCGTTTGTTTGCAGATCAGGTTTCTTATGGAAACAAAGATTAGATGCACAATATTTTGGAACAGTGTATCCTTCAACATTGACTAAACCAAGAACCATACATAGGAGTTTCCTCCTGCGAGGTTTGGCGGATATTACCTTTCACCCACTCCAGACGTCTTTGGAGTATTATGGGAAAAAAGGGGTCTGAGTGAAAAAGCACGACTGAGTTACTCTAATGTCTTGCGTTAGTTTTATCGCCTTTCCAAACGTTTGGGCGCCATGTAGTGTAGTTCCTATTATCCCAATAGGCTCTGCGCATTGGAATAATACCTTCAATAGTATAGGCCTAGACCAGACGTTAACTAGATCTTCTATTGTCGATATTAGACTTAAAGTTTTGGGTTTGCCAGCTAGCTCAGAGTTCACTAGAAACTTTCTCGAATAGGCAAGGAGGAGTTGAACCTCCCTGGATAGACAAGAAGGGATTTAGTTTCTGACAACCATAGAACATGACAACTTTGCTCTCCCCTAATCAAGAGTGTATCTCTAGAGTCGTGTGAAAACAAAAGACAACTTATTTTACTCAGTCAGTACGTGCATTCTTAGTCTCACCAGATTGTAGAGAAAAGGAAGAGACGGGCGTGTTCAATAAAAGATGGTATTTATTGATCAGTCTCTTTTCTCATACAAGAGAAATGGATCGATATTATCGCAATACTTATGGTTAAGTAAAGTGCATACAATAAAAGCAGAAGTATAAAATAATACTGTAAAAACATTTATATGGTTTCTAAGCCATAAAGTGTTTTAAAATGGATGAAATAGATACATACACATATACATTTGACTAATCGTACTCAACTGGTGTTTCTAACTACGCCTACCCCAGTGTACCTGACCTAAGCCTAATACGTGGGCCGCAGGGTTTTTCCCAGGTTGTCATAGGTTTGATTTGTTTTGAGAACTCCGTATGCCTTATCAGGGGCTGGAGGAATATTGCTTGTCTAATTAGATGGCAAGCGTTATGACCTAATCAGATAACACGTTCCTGTGCCGTGGTGTGGCTTCATCAGATAACGGTTTCTGCATCATGGGATGGCTGCTAGTTAACTTGTTAACCAGAACAGGGTCAGGAATAGGGGGATCGATACAGAACCTATAGGAATACATCACAAGCCTTTAAAAAATTAGAAACAAGCTGATTTGAATAGGTGAATTATCACCCTAGTCAAACAAACAACATACTGTATATCAAACGAGGTATTGTAATGAATTGCATATTAATTAAGGTTTATAAAAATCACCTTTATAGTCTCAGATATGCTGATAGTGCATGCGATAGCTAGTATGCAAACACTGTACACATAATGAAGCACAAAAAAATTAGCTTTTTCAAACAAAAGGGCATGGTCACTCATTAGTGCATGACACAATCCACCAACAATTTCCTGCTTCTAAATTTTTTCAGTGCTTAATTTGTACCGGTGGTTGCAGAAGTTGGGTACTGGCACTGAGTTTCGGGGGTGGCAATACTTTTTTTAAAATTATCAGTCTATGACAGAACTTAAGTGAGAAAAGAAGAACAGTCTAGAAATAGATAAGAAAACAGTGACAAGGGGAGAATGTAGGGGTAAAAAGAACCAGCAAGAGTGATATTAAGAGCCAGGAAGTGTATGATTGTGGAAGAAAGGGAGATAAAGTGAAATCAAATCTAGACAGCCTTGGTATTCAGTAACCCCTACAAATGGCAGCTCCGGCTGAACTCTCCTACGAAAACTTTGGGACCCTCAACTATTTGTTTTACACAAATGAAGCACTGCTCCATGTTCCCGTTTGGGATCGTTTCCACCTGCATCTTTGCACTTCGGGGACGTGTAAGCAGCTATTCTCTCTCGGTTGGATTGAGTTGAGGTTATCCCTACCTGAGTTATCGTGAATTCATGGTTTCTCAGCACAGCATCCGTTCAGATCATCGAACCCTGCTGACATTCTTGTCAACTCGAGTTTAGATTCCTCTGAGGATGTATCAATGCTTTCTTTGTCATCAGCAGTCTACATGACTATGGCGACCCCTCACACTATTGCTTTTCACGCTTCCCTGTGTGCAGCTATTGTTTCTGCCCTTACATTGATGCTTTCAATCTTACACCTCAACGCCAAGTTGTGTCCCAGTAGGAGACAATATAATAACAGATGGTCATTTTTCTTTTTTTTTAAGCTGGTCAAGGGTGTTGTGTCTGTTTTAGCATTCAAGCGCCGCAGTAAAGTTACTGGTCCCTTTATCTGCACTTGAGTTTGATTCATTCTTCAAAATTGATAGGTTCCAGGAGATTGGAAGTTGTAGTCTTGACTGGAGCAGTGAGACCCGGTGCAACTGCACTTGCTGCAGCATTCACAGCTATGACACTGGGCCAATTCGTTTGGCTTGCTTTTATATATTTTAACTTACTCAGTATTGCTTTAATTTTCGGATGGTTAGGTCATTCTTTTCTCCTAGGTCATCTTGCTTGTATTTCTTTGAGCAGTTGTAATAAATTGCATACTTCCCCTGGACTGTATTTTTTACGGTCCTTAATGCAAACTGAAAATAGGCACGTCCCACTGCATAAGAGAGATTACAATTATAATGTGTAACTACGAAAGAGGCCCCAAATACTGGGTCTCCTACTGTGAAGACAGATCACTGCTGTTAAAGTGAAGGTTAAATATTAATGTGATCTATCACCAGTTGAACTCACTGTCATTCTTTAACAGAACAAATGTGCAGTGAACACTCCTGTTAAGCATTCTTTCAGAAGATACTGAAACATCATGCCTGCACTGACATGGCCATTAGTCATTAACAATACTGCACTGAATTTCAACTCAGTTTCTTTAAAAATGATGCCGAGTTGCCAAGATATGTGTACAAATTTAGCTTTAACAGATACTTAAAATTAAACAACACGCGCACATGGTTTGACGTACCTAGCGTAGTGCAAACTGATGAATCCTCCAAGGGAAATCAGGTAAGTGATCCTTTAACAATCCAACCACTACTCTTGCCCAATTTTCTGTCCAGCTTGCCCTTTCTAGAAGAGGGCGGGGATAACCACAGGGCTGCATCTCCATTGGGAGGGTGAGGGGGTGGATGTGAATAAGATGGTTTTTCCATAATTGCAGACCACGGCATGCAGGTGGGGCCTTACCTGGCTCGGGTGGAGGGTGAAAGGTGACTTTGTTGTTATTTTTTAAATTTGGCACACTGCCGGGAAAGGGCAGATGGAGACCATTGGATGTTAGGGGCTGCCAGGGCCTCCTGAAGGGGGCAGCAGGAGCAGTGAAACAGACTCTTAAGCAGAGGAGCCTGTACAGACTCCGTGTTGTTTCCAGGTTTGCCGCTACCGCCTGCCAAGGCGCCTGCTGTTGCAACTGGCTCCCAGTGGCGGTGGTACTTGCGGTGTGTAGGGTTGGGCCGGGGAAATGTGCTATAGCTATCATCCTTAGATATCCGGGATACTCCATTGCACTGCCCTGAGGATGTTGGGAGTTGGCGCTTGCACCAAAGGCCCAAAGTATGACCCATCTCTCTAACCGTGGTAGGAGGGATACCTCTTTTGGGGGGACTCTGGCATGGTTGTTTTTGGGCTCAGCATACCTGATGGCCCAGGCTCCCTTTCCTGTGAGGGAGCGGGGAGCTCGTCCTGTGAAAGTTACATGTTATGTTATATGTTATAAAATATTTTATTACGCGCTCTGCTACTACAGAGTATCCTGGCGCGATATGTAAGCACTAAACATACCAAATCCAGAAAGAAAGAAGCAGAGAACTACATACTGAGATTAAAAAGATGGGTTTTTAACCCTTTCTTGAATCCCGCTAATGTGGTTGATGCTCTCAGAGAAAGTGGCAAGGCATTCCAGGACCGTGCTGTTTGGACAGAAATTGACTGACCACCCAGTCTTGCATATCTGACCTTGGGCATAGACATCAGACGGAGATTGGCCGATCGAAGAGCACGGTGAGGCGTGTAAAAGGTAAACCTCTTGTGCAAATATTGTGGGCCTTGGTGATGCAAGGCCCGAAAGGCCAGAACCAATGATTTGAACAGAATGCGATGTGCCACTGGGAGCCAGTGGAGCTCACGAAGATGGGCACGTGCACTAGTTTTTCGTGGAAGGTGGAACAGAAGTCGCACAGCCGCATTCTGAATGATCTGCATTCGATTTATAAGGTATTTCTGGAGACCACTGTAGAGAGCATTGGCATAGTCGAGCCGTGCCAGGATCAAAGCGCGCAAAACAGTCTCCTTCGCCTCCCTGTGAAGAAGTGGAAGGAACCTCTTGAGTGACTTAAGGGTCGCAAAACAGGTCGCAGTAAGTTTTTTTAGGTGCGCTTCAAACTTAAGATCCTGGCCAAACCAGACCCCCAGGTTTTTGGCCGGGCCTCCGTGATAGCTAGGACATGCAGAATCAGTTGGCCAAATAAGAACCCTAAAATTGGCCGGAAAATTACCATAAAATAATAGCTCTGACTTGTCCTCATTGCATTTTAGCTGAGCTGAGAGAAGCCATCGGAAGACATTGGTCAGACAAGAACAGACAGCCCGAGCGTCTAAGCAGTCCTTAGGCCAGGTAAACAACAACTGTGTGTCATCGGCGTATGACATTATCTTGGCTCCCCACTGCTCAGCCAGATAGATCAACGGAGTCATATAAACGTTGAACAGCAGAGGGCTTAGCGTTGAGCCCTGTGGTACCCCGGTGGTGAGCTTCTTAGGTGATGAAGCAAATGGGGGCATCCATACCTGCTGCGACCGCTCAGACAGAAACGAAGACAGCCAGGCCAGAACCGCGCCCGACAGCCCCACCTCTGCCAGCCTTGTCAACAACTGGGCATGGGGTACCGTATCAAAGGCGGCAGATAAGTCCAACAAAACCAGGACCGCTCTGCCGCCTCCGTCGAGACACTCCCTAATGGCTTCTGAGACTTCCACCAGAGCCGTCTCAGTGCTGAAAGCAGCCCTGAACCCCGATTGAGCCGGGTGCAGGGCATGAGAAGATTCAATGAAACTATTTAGTTGCCTAAAAACAACTTTTTCACACACTTTCGCTAATGCCGGGAGCAGCGATATCGGGCGATAGCTGGAAGTAGCCAGGGGGTCTAGGCCGGGCTTCTTCAACAAAGGAAGAAGTTTCGCCTGTTTCCAACAGAGAGGTACTGAGGCAGAAGCCAGAGACAGGTTAACAACCTGGGTAACCTCCTGATACACCAGACTAGCCGCTCCCCCCAGAACCCTAGCAGGGCACGGGTCAGAGGGTGAACCAGACTTTAGCGCCTCCAAAATGGCCAGCACATCAGCTTGCTGGGCTGGCTCAAAGATGGAAAATTGGCTGACAGGTTGCTTCGCACCCAGATCAATGATAGGTGGTGAAAGCTGAAGGGGACCACCGGAGTTTAAAAGCTCCTCTTGAATTTTAGCGATCTTATTATCAAAGAAACATGACAGTTCCTCACACCACAGATCGGATGCCGGAAGAACTGGGGAGGCAGCACAAGGGGAGAGAAAGCTCTGAACAATGGCAAAGACTTCTCTGCCATTGTTGTCCGCCTTCTCAATCCTTCCTGAAAAGTAGCTACTTTTAGCAGCCTTGATTTCAGCATAATATACCTTCTGCGCCCTCCGCAGCTTGCACTTAAGTTCCGGGCAGAATTCAAGGCGCCAGGCTCGCTCCAGCTTTTTGCACCCTGATTTCAGCTCTCTAAGGGCATGGGAGAACCAGGGTTTGGAGGGAGACAACCTCGACCGCCTGCTACCACCCTTATTAGTATGTAGAACAGCACTTTGTTCAACCCAAGCATTGAATGATTCCACCGCAGAATCAAGATTCAATGGCAGGGTCGGCCGGTTCGACAGAAGGGAGTCCGAAAAGGTAGACAAATTTATTCGCTGGGCATGAGCTTGAGAGACAGGTAGTTCCTTCGGCCCTTTTGATTTTATGGGCCAGGTAAACAAAATTAAGGCGTGGTCCGACCAAATGACCCTCCTAGGGAGTAACATAGTGATCTCAAAGTTAGAACAGACCAAATCTAACCAATGGCCAGCCGCATGGGTGGGGAAGTTCACCCATTGTGTAAGATGCGCCAACGAGAAGACTTCTGCCAAGCCGATCGTTTCCGGTAAATCCACCGCATCCATATGAACATTAAAATCCCCCAGAAGAAGATATCGAGAGAATTTAAGGGCACGGGGGACAATGACCTCCTCAATATTACCAGCAAAACAGCCCGCATAGCCAGGGGGGCGGTAAAGCAGAGTACCTCCCAAGGTGAAATGAGGGGAGAGGACCACAGCGAAGTGTAACATTTCTGTCTCGCCAAGTAATTCAGGCGGTTCGCTCACCACTGTCCAGTGGTCCCGGTAAATTACTGCCAAACCGCCACCCCTGCCCGTTGGTCGATCCATCCTGGCAATCCTGAAGCCACGTGGTATAGCAAGTTCAACCACTGGCATACAGGACTCAGAAAGCCAAGTTTCAGTGACGAAAAGGAGATCAAACTCCTTCTCGTCAAGCAGCTCAAATATGTCGGCCGCGTGTCTGGCCATTGATCTAGCATTGATCAGGCCGGCTTTAATAGTATCTAAGTTTGTCCTAGTCGTGCCACCAGGAGATAGGCGGCTAGCAAAACAGAACCCACATGCCGGGCATCGGCGATGCGTAGACTCTAGTACCTCCCAATGTTTGGCGGCATCGCAGCTGTAGGTATTGAGGGCACACAGCTCCTCAGAAGAATACCTCAGAGAGCCAGCCTGAGAGCAGCGAGGGAGGTAAGGGGGTGCCCCGGCCCTGGGCCCATCCGGGACACGGACGGGCACAGACGGGCCCTCCTTTGGCGCGACCGCTGCGCGCTCGGCGCATTGATGCGTTAAGTAGGGGCGGGCGAGGCAGGAGACTAGAGCGCCAACCCCAGTGCAATGCGGTCCCGCCTCACTTCCGGGAACCGCTTGGGCCGAGCGCTGAGGGCGGCGCTGGTCTGAATGTGCAAAAAACGCTATTCTAAAGTGCAGCGTGCAGTGGACCCAGGCAGAGAAGGCAGGCAAGTTAATCCAAGTTAATACAAAGCTCGCGCTAGGCGGCAATCCAATTAAATGAAATAATTGTTTAAAAACGAGTAAGTTAAAAAAGCGGCAGAAACAAGTAAATTTAAAAACAGCAAAGTAACAGTGCAGGTATGGGGCGGATAGTACTTACATAGTGAATCACTGGCCTCCCTGCTCCAAATAAGTAGGGGCGGGCGAGGCAGGAGACTAGAGCGCCAACCCCGGTGCAATGCGGTCCCGCCTCACTTCCGGGAACCGCTGGGGCCGAGCGCTGAGGGCGGCGCTGGTCTGAATGTGCAAAAAACGCTATTCTAAAGTGCAGCGTGCAGTGGACCCAGGCAGAGAAGGCAGGCAAGTTAATCCAAGTTAATACAAAGCTCGCGCTAGGCGGCAATCCAATTAAATGAAATAATTGTTCGAAAACGAGTAAGTTAAAAAAGCGGCAGAAACGAGTAAATTTAAAAGCAGCAAAGTAACAGTGCAGGTATGGGGCGGATAGTACTTACATAGTGAATCACTGGCCTCCCTGCTCCAAATAAGTAGGGGCGGGCGAGGCAGGAGACTAGAGCGCCAACCCCGGTGCAATGCGGTCCCGCCTCACTTCCGGGAACCGCTGGGGCCGAGCGCTGAGGGCGGTGCTGGTCTGAATGTGCAAAAAACGCTATTCTAAAGTGCAGCGTGCAGTGGACCCAGGCAGAGAAGGCAGGCAAGTTAATCCAAGTTAATACAAAGCTCGCGCTAGGCGGCAATCCAATTAAATGAAATAATTGTTTAAAAACGAGTAAGTTACATCAGGAGTGCCTTGAGGGTTCACTCGGGCCTAAGTCAATACGTCAGTGCTATAAGGGCCAGCTCTGTAGTCACCCATGTTCACTTAAAAAATGTTAGTTAGACAGTCCAATGTCTAGTTTGCTGCCAATCCTTTTAAGTGTCATGTTCACTGTAATCAAAATTATGTGCAATATGGAAATAGGAGATATTCAGAATTTTGTTGGTGCATGCTAATGGAATGTGTACTAAATATGGCCTTCTAATTGTTTCCTCCCTACTGCAAATATCAGATGGTCTCAGGTCATTCTTGTGCAAGCTTACCCTTTGCTCTTTGACTGCACATTTTTTGTGCCTGCCTCTCCTGTGTTTAGGTGTAGTAACCCACCTGTGGAACTGCCTATAGTAACAATGGGGAATAACACGTTTGTGCTCCTGTCATTCCCTCGCAACAACGCCCTCATAACGCAAGTGGGATTGGCATGGTTACAGCAAGTGCTCTTTTCCTACATGTCAGACATACTTTAAAATGCATTTCCTTTATTATGGGCGCACAGGCAACTGCTGCCCGCCTGCCAATTATTGAGAAAGGCATTTTAAAATATGATAGGAATGCAGTAAAATTGCTTTCCCTGCCCAAACTATAAGTACAGGAACCCAGAAGTTATTGTACTTATACTGAAGTCTTGCACTTCTTTATGTGTTGCAGTCCGGACCGGCACTAAAGAAATGTGCAGTCATCCATTCACTGCCAGACTGTGACATACTGGTTACAAGTGCAGAAACGAAAAAGTGATGGATGGAGTGCTTGAATTAAACTCAGCCACGGGCAATCACTTACACTGCATCCCAATCAATCAGTTTTTGCCCACCATGGCACCTTAGTTTGGACCTATCCATTTGCAAATCGTCTTGACCCTGCTCCTCGTGGGAACAGTCCAGCCAGAAATGCTAGGCCAGGTCCTTCCTGAACTGGAACGCAAGCAACCCACAACCAGTTTTTCCCTTGTTATGGGCTCTTCAGCTGGGTATAGCTTGGCTCCAGTGACACAGTGAGCCCGGGATCCAAGTCTGGGCATGACGAGCGCACTTAGGTTGTCAAATGCAAAAACAACAAAGTGATAGATCGAATGCTCGAATTAATCTCAGCCACAGGCAATCGCTCAGGCTGCATCCCAAACCATCATTTTTTGGCCACCATGCCCCCTCATTTTGGACCCAGCCATATAAAACCAATCTTGACCCTGCTCATCTTGGGAACAGTCTAGCCCGAACTGCCAGGCCAGGTCCAGGATCGTTTTCACCTGTGTTATGGGCTCTTCAGCCGGGTATTGCTTGGCTCCAGTGGCACAGTGAGACTAGGACCCACACCTGGGCCCATCAGTGCTAGGTTGCTTGTATTCTGGTTCAGGGAGGTCCTGGCTTGGCAGTTCAGCCTGAACTGTTCCCATTAGAGCAGGGTCAAGACTGATTTGCATATGGCTGGGTCCAAGCTGAGCTGGCATGGTGGGCAAAATTACGTTGTGTTGGGATACGGTCCAGAGCAATTGCCAGTGGCTGAGATTAATTCAAGCATTCCATCCATTAACTTGTTGTTGTTGCGGTTGACATGCTAAGTGCAACAGGTATGCCCAGATGTGGGTCCCATGCTCACTGGCCACTGGAATCAAGCTGTACCAGGCTGAAAAGCCCATGTTAAGGGCAGAACAGGCTGACGAGCCCATGTTAAGGGCAGAACCGATCCTAGGTTGCTTGTATTGTGGCTTAGGAAGGACCTGGCTCGGCAGTTTGGGCTGGACTGTTCCCATTGGAGTAGGATCAAGTCTGATTTGCCTAGGGCTGGGTCCCAACTGAGGTGGCATGGTGGGGGAAAATTGATGGATTGGGATGCGGCCCAATCGATTGCCAGTGGCTGAGATCATGAGATGAATTCAAGCATTCCATGCATCACCTGTTGTTGTTACACTGTTTCCAAAGCCGCATTGCCAAGGGAAAGAACAGCACAGTGCTGCAAGGGCTACCAAAAATACTGTTGGGCTGTTAAACCAGTGCCTAATTTGTAAAATAATAATGCCAGGGCCCAAAATTTTGTTCAGAAGAAGGCACAAGTGCTGCAGAAGTTTGTGGTGCTGAATATCATTGCTTTGGACTTTTGAGTTCCCCTCATGCTAATCTATCACCAGACACTCCCTGGTACCTTAAACTCATTCCTGCACATTCTTTTCATCCCTACTTTCTCCCTTTGTCACTCTTTTCCAGTTTTTATTTTCCACCTTCTTTACCCGTTTACTGATTTTCTCTGTCTTGTTTTGGGTCAAAGTTTGATTAGAAAAAAGAAGTGCCAGTGCCCAAAAATAAGTTCTGGTGGGCCCTACATGCAACCACTGGCTCAGATTGAGCACTGTGTTAAACAGGCAGTGTAGACTGCTGCACTGTTTTTTAATTGCTGGGCAAAAACCAAAACCAGGTCCTAGATCAGGCAAATCAGCGTAATTTCTGCCGGGGGTTACCTGGGAGAGGGGGAGAAGAACAACCGTTTTTTATTTCAGCGGACTGGGACTTTTTTCTGCTACCCACGACTTCCAGGTTATAAATGACCACTTCTCACCAGGCCCACCCGCTCACACATGGTTAGGCATTAATGGCGGTGTACCACACGTGTGGTAGCTTAGTGGCATAGTGACTGAATCAAGCCTGACTCACACTGCAGTCATTGCGAGAGTCTACTCTCCTGTATGTGTTTGAGCAGTGCTTAATTTGTTAAGAAAAGATGTGTGCCGGTGCCCGAACACTTTATTAGGAGTGGAGCGCCCGCTTCCAGTCATGGGCCGTCCTTTTGCTCCAGCGCTGCTTAATTTCACTACTGATGCCTCTCAATGCTAAGTGTAATGCCTGATATGAATTGAAACGAGTGAGCAATTCAAGCCTTTTTCAAGAAGGGATCATGAGGTTTCTAAATTTTTGGAAAAACTGGAATCAAACTGTGCATTTTGCAGCACCAAATTTTACTTCAGTTTTCTAAACGGTAAATACCTCTGGAAGGCCACTCATGAAATATTCCAGCACTTTCAAGTTCTGATTTAGAGTGGGAGGCAGGGACTGGGATATGTGAAGAGCTCAAGTACCAAGTATGATACTGTTCTATCTGTGAATGGTCACATCAATTATCACCTAATACCAGTGGCAGCTGGCAACATTAAAATATGGTGGGCGTGATGCCCAAAATACTCACCATATATGTTGCACCACATTTGCTGGCTCCTGTCCGGTGTGTCTCTCCTCAGCAGGACCGGGATCCTGGAGTTCACGAGCAGGAAAGGGAAGGACTTACTTCCTGCTCGTGGAACACAAATCCAACCAATCCTGGAACTGGTGTCAGGCTGTTTTCATCATGAGAGCAGCTCCAGGATTGGTTGGAGCAGGTTAACCCAGCACTCATTTTGAGGCTGTTTCACAGCCCTTTGATTGCTGGTTCCACAGTGCGCACAGCCGGCCAATCCAACATGCGCACTGTAGAGCAGATCAGTTCAGTTCTGCATTGGCAGGATTCAGCCCCATTGGTGGCAAAATAAAATGGCATTGATATGCCATTTTATTTATGAGTGTTTGCCTGCTGCGCTCTCAGCAGGCGGGGCAATGCTCCTCTGCCATGTAAGAGGAGCTGCCCCTGCCTAATACAGTTCAAAATATCCTAAACAGTTCATCGTGGAGGTCTGTGGCAGTCTCCTGTGGCAGCGCCTAACATAAAGATTGTACATGGTCTTGCCAAAGACATCATTTCTGACGACTTGGGGTTGACATAGATACAACTGGTAGGTGACTCCATCAAATGTGTGACACCTTCAGCCACTCCAGTCTGTTTACCCAACAGCATGTTGCATTATGGAACATGTAGCTTTGTTTTTAAAAAATCATAGAGTTCAAAATCCCAGGAAATGAAAAGTTGCGCCCGGTTGATGGTGTTGCAAAACTTTCGATCACTTGGTGGCTATGCATAAAAACGATTCTGAATCCGTTCGGTATAAGGAGACTGCAAATCTCTTTTTAACACTTTCCCTTTGCCTAAGCATCTAATTCGAAACGTACAGTTGCTACACTTTGGATGCACTGAGCAGTGCTGCACTTCACTAGAGAGGTACTGGAAATGTAGCATCTCAGATGCACCATAAAAAGGTGTGCCTCAGTGGTGATGCAGTATGTGTGGGCGATTCTCTCCCACAGTGCTTTCTGAAGCTTTCCTTTCAACCTGAAGCAACTCGAAGTAGTCGCTAACAGTGCGGAAACGGTTATTCTTTGCCAATGACCCTCCCACCACTGACATTGGGCTGGAAACAGAGAACAAACACCGTCCCAGAACGTCTTTAATGAATACGGACCCCTGCTGGCCACTCTCCTGGGGTCACACCAGCATTAAGGAGCACAAACCTGCAGGTCACTTTTTGGCTTTAAGGATTCCATGGTCTGATGAAAATGTTGGTATTGTGATCAAACGACATTGGCACCTTAAATTACTTTGTAAGACACACTAGTGCGTTTCTCAGAGCTGCTGCACAATCATGGACACATTTTATTTCTTTATTGGGCCTTATAAGTGAGGTGCAGTTCGCAAGATCTGATTCAATTAAGCTTTTTCTAGAGAACAACATAATTGGCATTACCAGAGAAAAGGTAACATACCGCCCTATGTGATGGATGGCTGAAAGGAACCATTGCCATTGATAACCTGCACACGACACACAGCATAATGGCACAATACCAAGAAAGTAGTAAATCACGACCCAAAGAATCGTGATCAGAAGCTAACAGCCGGAGCTAAAATTGGAAGCAAGAGGAGACACTGTTAAAGGAAGTTGAGCTCATGGGTCAACCAAGCTTGGAACACTGCTGGATTCGGGTGTGATAGGCAAGTCATTCCCACGTACTATGTATTGAAGATACTGTAGGTAGGATGACCAGGCGTCCCCGTTTTGCCAGGACGGTCCCTGTTTTTAACCAGCTGTCCCAGCAAATTTCAAGAAGTGTTGCTCATGTCCCAGTTTTTAGAGAGGGTCGACTGAAAACGGTGGGAGGTGTTTTTTATGTTTTACAAAGCAGGCATAGTTAGCAGTTGTTTCAAGAAAGCACTTTAATTAACAGGCAAGCTACTGGGTTTAAAAATTGCATTTTATGTATTTTTTTACTGCCTGTTCTGTAATTCTCTGCTGAGGAGCGCTCACATCGCTTACAGTAAAATTGTAGTCCTTCTTCTATTTTTGTGAAATGTCCCGGTTTTTGGCTTTAAAATTCTGGTCACCCTAACTGTAGGCCATGTTTTCTGAACCAGGCAGATAATTGAATACTACAGACCCATGCAGCGGTAGATTGTGCCAGGTTTTGCCACCAGAGAGCCTGGGCAATAAGCCACCCAGGTGCGGCGTTCCGAGGTGTGAGACGAAAAGAAGGCTCTTAGGACTAAAAATGGAAATGACTGCTTGTGCACTCCTAAGCTGTACTGCCCAATCACGCTGTCCAAGGCATAGTCTGTCCAGCCAGGCTTGATTCAGTCACTATGCCACTAAGCTACCACACGTGTGGTACACCGCCATTAATACCTAACCATGTGTGAGCGGGTGGGCCTGGTGAGAAGTGGTCATTTATAACCTGGAAGTCGTGGGTAGCAGAAAAAAGTCCCAGTCCGCTGAAATAAAAAACGGTTGTTCTTCTCCCCCTCTCCCAGGTAACCCCCGGCAGAAATTACGCTGATTTTTTTCTGTGAATAAGTATGACTTGGGCCAGATGTGTGCGTAAGTTACTCTTAAACTTCCAAAGGTGAATCATAATTAATGACTGGAAAAAGTGGTGTATAACTATTACATCAAGATTTATAGATTGGGAGTCTTTACTTCGCAGGCAAGCTATCAGTGTATTCTCAGTGCTTAACCCCGTGCCATAGCTGGCACTTTGCCGCCCGTGGTGGTCCTTGCCTATTTCCTGTGTCTGCTGCCCCTGCAACAAACTCGTGTAGTAAGAGCGGGGGGAGGTGAGGCCGCCGCCACCAAAGCTCATGCCGCCCGGGGCAGACCATCCCTCATGCTACGCCACTGCATACTCCTTGGCACCCTTACATACTCTGCAGTGATTACCTCTAAGTATGTAAGGGTGCCGAGGAGTATATATTGCAATGATTTCTAAACAGGGCGAGAAGAAGGTGCAGTCCCTCTATATTTAAACAAGCATTTGCAATGCAATAGGTCTCGCATTAGGAAAGTTTGAGCTATTGGTATGGTAAATGACACATTTTTTATTTATGTTTTTTTTAAAATAACGTAATTAATAGCTTTGTCATTTACAATGCCAATAGTTTATTTATTTATTTATTTATTTATTTTTGACATTTATTGAGCGCGACAAATACCCTGAGGCGTCTCGGCGCTAGACCATTCATTTGTTTCCTAGTTGTGCAGATAATTTCATTGGTTGAACAGCCATGTCTTTACCTGTTTCCTAAACTGGAGGAGAGAGGAACTCATCTTAATATATTGAGGAAGTGCATTCCATAGCTTGGGTGCGGCTACAAGGAAACGGCGATCTCCCCATGACACCGTCTTTGAGCGCGGAACAACTAATTGATGTTGTTCCGAGGATCGCAGATGTCTGCGGGGAATATAAGGTTTTAATTGATCCTTCAAGGTGTAAAGTCCTTGGTTATTAAGGGTTTTGTAGACTATGCATAAGGACTTGAACTTTATGCGATTTTTAATGGTGAGCCAATGATATCGCCTTATTGTTTCTGCGATGGGGTGAAATTTGGCAGTCCCAGAGAGCAGGCGTGCCGCCGCATTCTGAATGGACTGAAGCTTGTTTATGATCCTGACCTGTGCGTCAAGAAAGAGTCCATTGCAATAGTCCAATGAGGACAAGACCAAGGAGCATACCAATGTTTTAATTATTACTTCTGGGAGAAAAGGGCTGATCTTCCTTATCATTTTTAATTTATAATGAGCCGTTGTAGCAACTTTATTTGCATGGTCCATAAAGCTGAGCCCATTGTCAAAAATGACTCCCAGATTCCTGACCTTTGCAGTTGGGATGGGGGGTGATCCAAAGGCCGGTGGCCACCAGCAAGATGACCATTCTGGGAGAAGAGGACCGAAGACGACTACATCCGTCTTCTCCGAGTTGAGTTTTAAACAATTTGTGGCCATCCATGCACTTATTTCCGTCATTCAGTTTTTAAAATTATGGGCCACCTGGCTTCCATCCCCTTTAATGGCCAGGACCAGCTGCGTGTCATCCGCGTATGATGTTAGGCTCATCCCGTATGCTCTGATGACATTTGCAAGGTCCGACACGTAGATATTAAATAGTGTCGGACTAAGGGATGAGCCTTGGGGGACACCGCATGGCAGCGTAAATTGAGCCGACTGAAATGGTCCGAGAGTGACCACTTGAGTTCTCTCAGCAAGAAAAGAGGCAAGGAGGTCTTTAGCAGAGTGACTGATGCCTAGCCTTCCGACACGATCGATCAAGGTGTTGTGATCGACCGTGTCGAAAGCCGCTGACAGATCAAGTAGGACTAAGATAGCAGTCCCACCTTGATCCCTTATAGCTCTAACGTCGTCAGCAGCCTTAATAAGGGCGGTCTCTGTCCCATGGAATCTCCTAGAGCCATATTGCGAGTCATCCAACAATCGATGTTTCTCGACGTAGTCCGAGAGTTGGGCATTCATAACCTTTTCGGTCAATTTGGCCAGAAACGGTAAGCTCGCTATAGGTCTGTAGTTTTTGAGTTCCTTTTTGTCGAGGCCAGGTTTTTTTAGTAGGGGTTTCAGTAATGTTTTCTTTAATAAATTGGGATAGTTCCCTGAGGACAGGATGGAATTGCAGACTTGTGTCAGCGTTGGTGTAATCGAGTCCCAGACTAGTGGTAGCACTGACAGGGGGCAGGGGTCCAAAGCAGAGCCTGATTTAATTGTAGAGACTATGCTTGTTATATGGTCATCTGATAATTTCTGAAAATTAGAGAAAACGGTAGTCTGATGCGGACATGTTGGCGCGCCTAGATGATTTAGTTGTGAAGGCTTGATAAATATCATCCACTTTGGTAAAAAAGAATTTTGCCAGGTCCTCACAGAGGGCTTGGGAAGGAAGGGGGATAATGTCAGGGGCATTACCTGCCAATGTCTTGGTGATTTCGTAAAGTCGTTTACTGGAGTTTTTGACATGCTCAATTTGGTTGGTATAATATACCTTTTTTGCTTTAATGATCATGTCTTTATAAAGTCCTAGAGCATCTTTATAAACTTTCTTGCTTGCTGTATCGTATGATTTTCTCCAGCATCTTTCCAAGTTCCTATTAGTTTGCTTTTGTTGTCTTAGCTCATTGGAATACCATGGGGCAGTTGGTTTTGACCTATTCTTAGACACAGATTTAATGGGAGCTGTGTTCTCGGTGGCCTGGGCAATCCATGTATAAAATTGTTGTGTGGCCACGTTAGGGTCGGTGGAAATTACTGGACTGGTATTGTCCAGCTGTGTTTTTAGTTCAGTTGGATTAATATTCTTCCAGTCTTTAAAAGGAGCATGGACTATTGTGGCAGGATTCCTGTTTTGTAGGGAATTAGTGGTAATTTGACCAAAGATGGCGTAGTGATCAGTCCACGGCATTGGGCTGATGTCCGTTATTTGGAGGTCGTCCAGATTGGAGAATATGGCGTCTAAAATGTGACCTGCTACATGCGTGGCCTTGGTGACTAATTGTTTCAGCCCCAAGGTTGCCATGTCCGCTATAAGAAAGGCTGTATCTGTTTGGTCAGCCTGGTCTAGATGAAAGTTAAAGTCTCCTAAGACCGTTAGCGTTTTTTCTGTAGCTAACGTTTCCATCATTGTGGTGAGATTGGCGAGGAAGCCAGTTTTTGTCCCAGGGGGGCGATAAATCAATACTCCCTTAAAACTGGCTAGTGAGCAGAGCTTTATTCTGAACTGTAGAGCTTCACAATGGGTAGAAGGAATGGGGGTAATGGTAACGGTAAGGCGGTCTCTAGCTATAATAGCTAGACCACCTCCTTTTTTCCTAGCTCTATCCTGCCGATAGGCTTTATAACCGCTGGGCACCGCGGTAACTAAGTCTGGCTCTGATGACTCATTGGTCCAGGTTTCAGTCACAAAAAGAATGTCAAGTTTGTTATCCGTGATACGGTCGGCTACTTCTTGGCTATGTTTACATAGTGAGCGGGCGTTGATAAGTGCTAATAGAAATGAGTGCTCTTTAGTGATGGTCAAGGGTTTAGAGTGCTCAGTGGCCATATATAGAGGGATAGAGTAACTGCAATGTGGGCAGGTTGCGCCATGGTCGTGTTTACCGTTAGAGAGATCCCGTCGTAGACAGAGCGCGTTGGCCGGTGGTCTAAGTTCTAACAGCTTTGTTTGCGAGTAAGCTAGGTCTGCAGTACAAAGCAATCGGCCAGGGGGTGTGGCCCTCGGCCCGGTCCCGGCGCGTACGGGCGCAGACGGGCTTGCCTTTGGCGCGCCCGCTGCGCCCGCCCGCTGCGCCCGCCCGCTGCGCGGACGGGAAAAGCTGTTACTCTTATACATGAAAGAATGGGAGGAGGGCGTGAGGGTTTGAACGACTAGACCGCCACCCTTACCTCGCTCAAGATGGCTGCTGAGGTGGGTGGAGTAAGGTGTCAGCGCATGACACAGCGCTGAGGACTGTATGTTACTGGAGCCTGTCTGGGACCTCGAGGCGACTTTACTCTCGCTCCGAGGTGAGCGCGAATATTAAAAACGGGCAGTTTAAAATATTTACAGATTTTAAAAACACGCTATTGTTAATCACAGCATGATTGTTCTAACACGCTCCTATGAATGACAGCTTAAATGTCTAACACGCTATTGCATATCACAGCGAGATTAGTGCACAAGATAGGCAGAGAACCCCCGGCTTCCGCCTCAGGGGTGAAAATGAAACAAATAAAATTGCTAGTTGCTGAACTCTCCACCCCTTAAGAAGGCTGGGAGGGCGGGAGGGTTTGAACGACTAGACCGCCACCCTTACCTCGCTCAAGATGGCTGCTGAGGTGGGTGAAGTAAGGTGTCAGCGCGTGACACAGCGCTGAGGACTGTATGTTACTGGAGCCTGTCTGGGACCTCGAGGCGACTTTACTCTCGCTCCGAGGTGAGCGCGAATATTAAAAACGGGCAGTCTAAAATATTTACAGATTTTAAAAACACGCTATTGTTAATCACAGCATGATTGTTCTAACACGCTCCTATGAATGACAGCTTAAATGTCTAACACGCTATTGCATATCACAGCGAGATTAGTGCACAAGATAGGCAGAGAACCCCCGGCTTCCGCCTCAGGGGTGAAAATGAAACAAATAAAATAGTTATAACTTTCACAAATGTGACACCTATAGCATTGGTAATGCAACATGTTTTGTATTTACGTGACTTACATGTGTTGATATTACAAATAACAATGGCTTTTATTTCTTTTTAATAATTAATACTTAAAAGTGATTCTAATTTATAATGGCAATAGCTTAAACTTTTGTAAATAACTTCTGTGAAGATTATGTTCAGTGTATTTTATTGTGACGAAAATCCAAGAACAGAAGTGAAATATTAACATCTTTTTGTGACATTTGTAATAAAGCTTGAAACATTGAGAGAACATATTTGAACCAGTGATGCTGTGGTGGTGCTGAGTGATGCTGTGATTGCACTGAGTGATGCTGTGATTGCGCTGAGTGATGCAGTGGTTGCGCGGAAAGTAAAGTGTGCCATACTGCGATTTCTACAATAGTTAATTGTGGATGCGTTAACAATTGATGTGTGCACTGATGGCTGGTGGTGTGTGTGCCTGTAGAAAAGGTGCACTGATGGCTGGTGGTGTGTGTGCCTGGTGTAAGTGTGCACTGACGGTTGGTGGTGTGTGTGCCTGGTGGAAGTGTGCACTGACGGCTGGTATTGTGTGTGCTTGGTGAAAGCGTGCACTGACAGCTGGTGGTGTGTGCCTGGCTAAAGCGTGCACTGACGGCTGGTGGTATGTCTGTTTGGTGAAAGCGTGCACTGACGGATGGTGGTGTGTGCCTGATGGAAGTGTGCAGTGACGGCTGGTGGTGTGTGCCTGGTGAAAGCGTGCACTGACGCTGGTGGTGTGTGCCTGGTGAAAGCGTGCACTGACGGCTGGTGGTGTGTGCTTGATGAAAGCGTGCACTGACAGGTGGTGGTGTGTGCCTGGTGGAAGCGTGCACTGAAGGCTGGTGCTGTTTGTGCCCGGTGAAAGTGTGCACTGACGGCTGGTGGTGTGTGTGTGTGTGCCAGGGGAAATCATGCACTGACGTCTGGTGGTGTGTGTGTGGTGGAAGCGTGCCCTGACGGCTGGTGGTGTTTGTGTCCGGTGAAAGCGCGCACGGACGGCTGGTTGTGTCTGTGCCTGGTGAGTGTGCACTGACGGCCAGTGGTGTGTATCCCTGGTGAAAGCGTGCACTGACGGCTGGTGGTGTGTGCGTCTGGAAGCATGCACTTAAGGCTGGTGGTGTGTGTGCCTGGTGGAAAAGTGTGCACTGACATATTGAGAAGTAAAGTGCACCATACTGCGATTGCTACAATAGTAAATTGTGGATGCGTTAACAATTGATGCGTGCACCGATGCCTGGTGGTGTGTGTGCCTGGTGGAAGTGTGCACTGCCAGCTGGTGGTGTGTGTGCTTGGTGGAAGCGTGCACTGACGGCTGGTGGTGTGTGTGCCTGGTGGAAGCGTGCACTGACGGCTGGTGGTGTGTGTGCCTGGTGGGAGCGTGCACTGACGGCTGGTGGTGTGTGTGCCTGGTGGATGCGTGCACTGACGGCTGGTGGGGTGTGAGCCTGGTGGAAGCGTGCACTGACGGCTGATGGTGTGTGTGCCTGGTGGAAGCGTGCACTGACGGCTGGTGGTGTGTGTGCCTGGTGGAAGCGTGCACTGACGGCTGGTGGTGTGTGTGCCTGGTGGAAGCGTGCATTGACGGCTGGTGGTGTGTGTGCCTGGTGGAAGCGTGCACTGACGGCTGGTGGTGTCTGTGCCTGGTGGGAGACCTAAAAAAGAGCCAACAGGACCACTGGGCAAAGTTTCTAGGAGGAATACAAGCATAGCGCCTCGTCAGGACTTTGAAGCGCTATATGGAAGCAATTGCAATATGTAACACTAAGAAGGCATACAGAAAAAACAACCCTTTTTCCTACGACTCTCTCCCCTTGTACCTGCCCTCAGCGGTGTACGTAAAGATGCTACAGAGTGAAACGTGGACCCGGGACATGTGCAAATATGACAGCATGGGCAGTGATCACAATGTGCCGTGGGTACACAACATGGATGCGGAACTTCCGGTCTTCCAAATCCCATACGTGGGTAGCTCACTTGTTTTCTCTTGGCTTTCTGGGATGTGTAATAGGAGGAGGAGGGGGTTCCAATGGGAGAAGTTTGTGAGCAATCCGCAGCAAAGGTGCAGGGCAGACAGAATGGGTCAGAGTAGCAAGAAGTGACCACGAGGGGAAAGGTGCAATGGGTTAAAATCAAAGGAGATTTTCACAAGGCGAAATGGCGAGAGCCATCAGAAAATGGATAGTAGGGAGCAGAAACTGGCGTTAATTAGTACAGATGTTTGGGGGGGTGGTTTACAGTGTAGGAACACGTGTGACACGGAGAAAGTGTGAAAGTAGAGGTGGAAGGCAACCGTCGACTAAAAATAGTGAAAGTAAGGGGAAAAGGTTGATGGGAGAACGAGAGGCAGAAGGAGAATATGAAGGAACTGATGACATTTGGAGGAAGTGAAACACTAGCATGACAAAAGAAGTAACTACGGGTGACACCTCTTAAGTCCCAATTTCAGTGAATTGTTGTAAATGTAAATGTAAATGTACAGGAATTTATATAGCGCAAATCACCAAGTGGTTTCTAAGCGCTTGCTTAGGGAACCCGTCCTGGTATTCCCCTGTGAGATAACCCCAGCAGGGTATCCGCAAGGTGAAAGCCAGGCATCCCGCCGTGAGGGGCCGTTGTGGAGATTAAGCAAGCTATTGCCCAGAGTCGCAGAGTGTGAACCCGTGAATCGAGTAGGCACCGGAGTGAGAATTGTCAAGTCCATGGACATTTTAAGACTCAAGACCCCGCCGAGCTGGGAATTGAACCCTGGTCCCGGGCTGACCTCTGCTTCTAGGTCTGCCTCCTCTAACCAGTGAGCCACACTTCTCCAGCTACAGCTGAGGCACACATTACAGCACGGAGAGGCCTCACGGTTCATTTAGCATGACAGTTACAGTGCCTAGACATAGCCTGCCTTGTCCACACCATCACACCGAAACCCCCCACGTTGCAGCTCGCGAACCCTAGCGCCAGAAACAACAGCATCACCCTGGCCTGCGTGATGCAACCAAGATGCAATGAGGACAGCACGACAAGCTCCCAGCTGTGCCAGCAAGCAGCAGCTACCATGCATGCTCAGTTTAAACCGTGTGGCACTTTTTTTTCCACTGGTTCTCTGCCAACACATGTTTAACGCGTTTCCCATGCCTCTGTTTTGAAATGTTTCCACGCAGTTTTCTGGCCGGGCGCGCTGCTTTGGGGAGAATCCGGAGACACAGATCAGCGGTGCACTGCCACATTCAGAGATGCCAGTGTCACACTGGCATCTCTGAATGTGGCAGTGCACCGCTGATCTGAGCTGCCTCTGCATGTCCTGCAGGGTCCCCTGCCGCAGGGATGCTGGCACTGCTGAGAGGAGGACGGTAGCCCTGCACCACTCTGGATCCGTTAGAGGCTCCGGGCCGGGACTCAGAGGAGGCAGCAGTGAATAAAAGGCTCGGGGTCCTTACCTCTTCTGTTCCTGTCCATCGACGGTGCGCCGTGGCAACCAGCGTCCAAGACCAGCGTCCCTCGTATCACCTTCTCTTCCGTCCTGTGCATCGGAGCATTTCACGGCCACAACTGATGTAAATTAGTACAGAGGGGGGATTTGCCCCGTTTATTTGAAGACCTACGTGCCGGGCGGATGAACCTCAGACAGAGTTACAGCGAAACCGAAAGCAGCTCTCAGGACTGGGCTGCGACTGAGGGCGGGGGCTGCCCGCGCATGCGCGCTTTTTGCTGTAGAGGGAGCCCCGGCGCTAAGGCAGCTGTAGTCCCGGGTCCCGTCCCGAGTGACCACCAGCGCTGTGGAGCTCCCACGCCGAGACACACCCAATGGCTGCCGAGGGAGAGAGGGACACGGACGAGGCAGAAAGAGCACGTTGAGTGGGAGGGGGGGGTTTGTATCTTTGTGTGTGTGTGTGCGCGCCCGTGAGTGGTGGGGGTGCGTATGTGGCTGTGTGTGTGTGGGGGGGTGCATGTGCGTGTGTGGCTGTGTGTGCGTGCGCTTGTATGTGCCTGCGTCTGTGTGTGTGCCTGCCTGCGTGTATGCCTGACTGCGTGTTTAGGTGAGAATCAGAGGCAGGGGATGTGCACGGTGACGTGCACGCCCGCGAGGAGGAATCTGAAACAGCGAGGCGCGTGGGCGATCGCTGTCTCACATTCCCCCAGACACGCCAGCAATAGTTGTCTTCGCAGACAAAGCATGCTTCGCATGCTTTTTAGGTCTGCTCGACCTAAAAACACTGCAGATTAGTTTGCAGTGGCTTTTTAACATACAGAGACTGCTCCCTTTTCTCACCATGTTTAGAAATCAATGCAGTGCACACCCCTCGGTCACCTTGCAGAGGATATGCACGGCAGAGTGATATGTAGTGGTTTCTAAAGTTTAGAAACACCTGCATACCACTAGAATGTGGATCCCCTACAAACACTGTACAGTTGATAGCATTGACCCTGTAGTTATTTAACAACTTTAGCCCATTATAATTATATCAACAGCTGGGTATTCACTCCAGGAGGTTTCTTTTTTTCTGCGGTAGAACATACATCTTTGGCTCCTTCATTTTTTTATTATCTTTCCCAATAAAAGAGAATGAAAATCAACAAAACCAAAAAAATAAAATAATAATAACCGCTTTGAACCTCCCAATAGAGCAATCGGAAAAAAGAAGTCTGGTAGGTCAAAGCCCTGTTATAGATAGTGAAGATACGAGTTGCTTGTAATTGACGTTTTAAATTTCTGCCTTGGTCACAGCATTCCACGGCATTTAAAAATAGCTGGGAAATTATGAAATGTAATTATAAATGTCAGAGTGTTTTCAACAAACATGTTTGGTTGAAAATGTGAAGAATGTGGAAAGATGGAAGATCTAGGCGCAGGGGTACATTTAATTTGTTTGCATAGTTTTACAAAATTACAATTAGAATTAAAGGATGCGAAAGAATAGTTAAAAGGTTACATTACTCAAGGGAAACATTTGGGACTTGTTTTTACGTGCCCCTATGTTAAATCAATCGTTTTAGCTGTTTGAAAATGATATGAGGGTGAATTATGAGAATGGTTCTAAGAGTGAATTTCTAAAAGATGCTGTGCTATTTCACTGTTATACACGCCCCTGATTACATTTATTTAACGGGGAACATAAATCTGAATTAAAACCTTGAAACATCAACCAAAATTCTTTAAAAAACATGCACAATACTACCTTCTTTTTCATACCTCAACTCAAGTGTTCATGTGCATAACTATTCTGCTGGCCTTGAGAAGCTTGCATTTGAGGCATTGCCCATCAGTAAGGAATCACTTTTGTGTGAAGAAAACATTCCTTCAGTAATTTAAAATTGGAAGTATGAATTTGGGCAAGAACTTGTCATGCTTTCTGGCTGTGCATATTTACCTAATGGTGGTTGATTGAGTTTGAACAAAAATCCTGTAGTTGTCAGCCTTTTAAAAACAAAAAAAATATTTTTAATTTTCAATTTTTTTGGTGCTTATTTCTAATATTCTCAAATCAATTTATTAGGCACTGAGTAGCCAACAGAGAGATTTTAAATTATGTTTAGATTTAGACATAATGTGATCCACTTTCTGCATACCAAATCTTAATGCCATACCATGATCCATGTAACACTTGATCCTCAAGAACTTCTCCTGACCTTAGAGCGACATTTCTTCTTGTTCACCCCAGCAGAGCTGTAGGCCAGCGAGATCTTTGTGAATAGAAAGTTCCCGAGATTGGTATGAGGAGTAAGGATTTGTGAGACACCTACACAGATATTTCATTTCAGTAAAAGCAAGGGGGAGTTGGGTTGCTTACGATTTTTACCATACACGTTGTGTCTTATAAGGTCTTTGTCAATTATATGTTCTGAGGACAATCTGCCCCTTCTGTATTTGTCCCCTCAATGTGTGCGATCCTACTGCCTTTCCTCACCTTAATATTCATTGTTCGATTCATTATCTATTATCCATTGAAGTGGAGGGGTTTACCTTTCCTGTGCACTGCAAGCAACCCCTAACTAAAGAATCAATCAGAAACAAAGGAGAAAGTTTACTATTATTTCACACAATGCAGGCCAGCAACAAGCGTGTCTGTGATGCTTTGCCTGAATGGGAGACCACAGGACAGTGCCATATTCACAAAGATATAGCCCACTGTTCTCTTTCTAGCACTGGTGCACAATCAGACTCACTAGCACCGCAAATACATCTTTGCTTCATAGTGTGAAGGTGTGAGCATGAGTCTAGCCTAGGTTTTCTGCTAGAAGACCCTTCAAGTACAAAATACTATGCTTAGACTAACTTTAAAACTTTTTCCACTTTGTATGTATGTTGTACACTGCAGCACACATGCAAAGTTTGATATTTTAAAGAAATGAAAACATTTCTCCAACTTTGAGACTGCCTCAAGGAAGCGTACATTTTGGTACAAAGCTAACAATGTTAGGAGAGAGAGCTTTGCGTAAAAAAACATGCATGGTGTAGGGCAATTGGTACCTTCTTTCATACACTGTGGGAATGCCCCATGATAGCAACCTATTGGGAAACAATTATGCACGCAATCACACAAGTTTGCGGAGTGACAGTCACCCTGGAGCCGAAGAGATGTCTCTTAAATATATGGGAGCCAACAGGCCTTAACCACGCAGCTCAGGACTGGACAACGCTGGGTATGATGTTCGCCAAATGTAACATAGCTAAGCACTAGGGGGCACAATCAGCTCCGATGTACCAAGAATGGGGTGGGGATATGGATGGAGCTATGGTGGCAGGCAGGGTGGCATATATACATCGAGGGTGCCCCAAGAAGTGGGAACGGATATGGGGAAGTGGAACACATATAGAGGGAACATTTGTACCCCACCTCCGAGTGTGTCGACCATAGACTCTAGTTGACTCTAGTGGGTACGAGACCATGTCAATCAATTTACTGTGAAAGCAATTGAAGTAACTATGTAGCTAAACCGGATGAGTCAACTGTATTGGGAAGCATAAATGGATCAACAGTATTACGTTATGTAACCATGTCATTGCAAGTTGAACCTGTATTCAATAAAAATAATTTACAAAAAAAACCATGCATGGTAGCGTGGAACTGCCCTGTAAGACCCCTGGGTCACCTCCAGGTGCAAATTATCGCGAATCACTGCAAAGTGCTACTTTTCGTTGCCTTAATGCAAAATTAGCTAAGTACATAAAAACATAACTTTCCACTAGTTTGAATTACTTTTGGGGGCTTTTCACTGATGCAAAGTGTTGATAAACCTGGCCCAATATTTTGAGCTGGAGCAAAAAGATAGGCAGGGTCAAGAAACAAGGTAGGCTGCACATTGTGTGGTATAGTGTATGTGACCATAGCACCTGCATGAATGTCAGTATCTTTCAAGCCTTTTACTTTCAAAGATGTCTTATCTCTTAGCAGAACTACAAAGATGTTATCTTGCATACTACTTCTATTTCCTTTTCTCTTTATGCCATCTCTCTGTTTCCATTCTGCCGCATGTACCACTGATCGTGGGTAAAAGTGCAGGTAGACAGTGTCGGGCATTGGTGGGTGGAGACTGCAGAGAGCCTTCATAAATGACAACAACTTTGTTGATTTTCATCTTCCAAATATCTGGGAACCCTAGCACTCCACCTTTGTAGCCAGTTCGCACCAAAGCGTTGTTTCTCCCTAATCCTGTAGTTTTTTTTCTAAACACATTTCTGGTTGGCTGAGGTATGTCTCCAGGACAGGCAGGAACCACGCCTCTAGTCAGGGTTAGCTAGATGTACAATAAAAGATAACCTGTGCTCACTCTCTGGTAGCTTGCTACAGAGCAGTCAGGCTTATCAAAAAAGGCACTGTGTAGAGTATTTGCGCCACACACACAGACACACACACACACACACACACACACACACACACAGTAAGACAGTGAATACACTACAAAAAGACACCACACATGTTTAGGAAATAGAGAATATTTGTCTGAGCTAAATAAGACCAAACCAACAAATATTTATTAGTTGAAGTTGAGATAGGATTTTTTAAAGAGTAAATGTAAGAACAGTGCTTAGAAGTCACTAGCGAATCTATGATGTTACAACGCAAACATTTACAACACATGCTTTTACAACACAGTTTTTCCATTGGAGCATCCATTACAATGCATGACTTTACATCGCATACCATCACAGCGCATTTTTTAAACTACATTTACAATGCATTCTATTACAACGCATAATACTTTTAGGGCAACAGTAGGGTCAGTTTTGGATAGTGTAGGGGTAAAATTCACTATTCCCACTCCAGTGAGTGCAACAGTAGGGTAAGTGTTTGATAGTGTAGTGGTAAAAATTAATATTCCCAATCCAGTGAGTGCAACAGTAGGGAACGTGTTGGATAGTGTAGGGGTAAAAATACTATTCCCATGTACCCCAAAACCCATACCCACCCTAGAACATAAAAAATCCCCATTACTTACCTTATAATGCGTTGTAATGGCATGCATTGTACTGACATGCGTTGTAATGGAATGCGTTGTAGTGACATGCGTTGTAATGGCTGTGCTGTAATGGAATGCTATATAAAAGCAGTTGCGTTGTAACAGCCACGTTGTACAGGTAGTGCATTGTAATGACTGCGTTGTAATGGATATTTTCCATCACGAGCTGGCAAAAGGTTGCTTGAGGTTGCAAGGGACCGGTGTAAATCCAAAGTTTAGGCCCCCCGCGATGAAGGGCAAGCTGGCTACAGGACCCACCCAGGGCCCACTGAGAAAGTACCTTGTATGGAGCTAAGCCTCGATGCTGAGGGCACGAGTAATCGATCTTTTTATGCAGTTGAGTCGCTGCATAGTCATCAAGCTTCGCTGTGGTGCAGGCAATGCGTCGTCGAGTCACACAGAGCATTATTGTTGTGCCGCACAAGCTGTAGAACTGTTGTCTTCGAACAGCCAATGCATCGGATTGGAGGGCGAAGCGTCAGTTCCGATCGGCAAAAAGATGACAATGCGTCACTTTTATAGCAAAACAGCTTCAGAAGCCACTTCTGAGGCCCAGAACTTGGATAGGGACCTCAGGCAAGGGTAGGACTCACAGAAGGAAATTTCCAGCAGCACCAGCAGGTATGCAGGAAGTCTTTTGTGTCCATGAAACTTCAGAAAACAGTAGTCAAGCCTGCAAGCCCTTGGAGATCACTTGGAGGGAAGGCAGCGTCTAGCTGTCCTTCAGCAGAGTCAGAGAGCAGAAGGGCAACAAGCAGGAAAGCAGTCCTTCCAGAAAAGAAGTCCAGTTGAGTCCTTTAAGCAGCACAGCAGTCTTTCTGACAGAGGTTCAGGTCAAGATCCAGAAGTGTCTGACTTAAGAGGGTAGATACTCAGTACTTATACCCCAAAGTGCCTTTGATGTAGGGGATGCCCTTAAAGCAGCTCTAAGAAGTGCACCAGGAACCCTTTCAATCCAGTCCCTTCTGCCAGGCTATCTGTGGTGGGTAAATCAATGCTTTGTGTGTGGACAATACAATACCTATTGAAGTGTAAGTGTCAGCACCCCCCTTTCCTTCCTGCCCAGAAGACCCATCAGAATGCAGATGAATGCACAGGAGTGCTCAGAATGCAGATATGCCTCACCTTCATGTGTTTATGGTTGTCTAGAGGGAATGCACAAAGCTTAACTGTCACCCACTCCAGAGGTATATTGCAAACAGGCTGTCAATATATTGAGCATTAAGTGCAGAGAAATGTCCACTTTCTAATAGTGGCATTTAAAAAGAGTAACATTAAATCCAAAGTCACCAGTAAAGAGGATTCCTCACAACCATTCTAAACTTATGAAACATGAAAAAGCTACTCCTCTCTGATCAGGATTTACAGCTTAAATTTGCATTAAGGAATTCCCAATGCTGGCCTATGAGAAAAGTGAGCCTGACAATACTGAAAAACAAAATAGGCTGTTTGTCACTACCAGGGCATGTAAAACATAAAAGTACATGTCCTACCTTTTACTTAGATGGCACCCTGCCCTTAGGATTACTTAGGGCCTACCTTAGGGGTGACTTATATGTAATAAAAGCAGAGTTGAATGCCTGGCAAGTAGTCGTAAATGCCAAGTCGAGGTGGCAGTACAGTGCACACACACGCACCTCAGTGGCAGACCTGAGACAGGTTTGGAAGGCTACTTCTGTGGATGGCAAAATCAATGCTGCAGTCCACTAGTAGCATTTGAGGTGTTGGCCCTCGGTATATGGTATATTACTTTACAAGGGACTTACCAGTAAAACAAATATGCCAATCAGGTATACACCAATGTCATCATGTTTTAGGAGCGAAGCACATGCACATTAGCACTGGGTAGCAGTAGTAAAGTGCTCAGAGTCCTAAGACCAAAAAATAGAGTGCTGCAAAAAGAGGAGGAGGAAAGCAAAAAGTTTGGGATGACCTTTCAGAGATGGCCATTTTCCAACAGTTGCTCTTCTGAACTGCTAAGGTGATGAAATTGATGGTCTTCAGCAAAGTGATTTGGTGAAGTTGGAGCTCCAAATTGCCTTTAAGCTAAACATCAGCCACGTTCTTTAAGAATTATTTTCCGGATACTTTTTTCTGAAATCATCCTTAATAATTTCCTTCTCTATTCACTAAATTCTGCTCATGTTTTCTAAATTTCTCTGCTGTGTTTGAAACAGATAATTATAATTATAACCAAAGCAAATACACTTTAATAGCAGCCACACCATAAATAGGTTGGTTGCCTGTGGTTTCATTAGCAATTAAATATTCAGCTACATGGTAGATAACATATATTAGATATATTGGGATTTACATACTCCCTCAAGTGCAATCCCACTCGTTCTTTCATGAAAATCCCAAACATATTTTACTCCTTTTAGCCGGGCCATCCCCACAAAGGTGCATTTGAGGGCCAGGCCAGCTTAAAAGAATCTTTGCTCCTCCAAATGACCAAGGCACCTGGCATAAAATAGAGGTGAGGGAGTTCAGCAGGTGAAAGAGCAATACAAATGCATTTTAATGTAGTTTTTTTCTTATTACATTTGCTGCTTGATCCAAGACAGGTTAAATAAATGTCAGGCTGTCTTCTGACAAATTGATGCTTATTCTTTTATTCTGGAGATGTTTACTTTCTTCCTTTGACTGCAAAGTAAGAGGATTTTGTAAAGTGAACTATGTGACAATCTCTCTAATGTGACACAGACAAGGCCACTGGAAATAGGGCAGCAGTGGAGGCCTAAATTATGCACCAATATTAACTGTTTAAGTGTGGCAGAGTGGGCTAAAGAACGGTGATGGATCAAACCCAGATCTTTTGACTGGGTGTGAGTGTTTGATTGGTTCAGAGGCTCCGTCCATCACCACCCCCTTTTGTACCGCTTTGGCCGCCATAAGTGTGGCAGGGTATGCTCAGACGTGAGTCCCTTGCTCACTTTCCCACTTGATTTAAGCAAGCCGGGCTGAAGACGGCTGTAATGCCAGAAACCGGTCCTCGGAAGCTTGTTTCCGGTCCAGGGAAGGCATGGCTTGGCAGTTCGGGCTGGACTGTTCCCATGAGGCACAGGTTCGGACTGATTTGCATATAGCCATGTCTGAACTGGGGTGGCAGAGTGGGCTAAAGAACGGTGATGGATCAAACCCAGATCTTTTGTCTGGGTGTGAGTGTTTGATTGGTTCAGATGCTCCGTCCATCACCTCCCCCTTTTGTACCATTCTGTTCAATTTGGCACATTTATTAATCGTATTACTTCATTATTGTGTCATTTTGCACATGTTGGCACTGTCTGGGCAAAGGTTTCAATATATTAGTAACAGTTCCACATCCAAACACTGCTCGCTCTAAGTAACTGAAAGATGTCAAGTCAACCTTTGCCAAGGACCTTCCACTGCACTCATTGCAGTATTTGTTGTAACTATTGATCTGTTTTAGCTAGAAACAAAATGTGTTTTTTTGATAAAATCTGCAGAATGCAGCAGATGATGGATTATGTCACAAATGAGGTAAATTCATAATTATTCGGTAAAGACTACAACAGCAGATTAGCGAAATTCAGTGGCCGCAGAATTACATAATTCTAGTGGACTTGTGCACAGGAAGTGTGAAACAAATATTGTAGGTTGTCAATTTGTTTCTAATTGACAAAAAATTTTAATACCTGTACATGAACTGTACAAATATTTCAACATATACCAGCAGTTACAAAAGCAGTAATGAATCACATTTTCTTTTGTAATTCTAAAGTAATGGAAACAAAGATTTTAATAGAATGAAAACAGATCTTGTTCACGTGCAAGTAACAAATATTGAATTGTATTGCACATTGTATAACACTTTACTACCCATATGTGTGGAACCTACATGGGCAGCAAGTTTTACCAAAGAGGGTGGTGATAGAGCGCGCGGGTCACCCGACCAATAATTTCGCCACTTCCGGCTTCGGGCCCATATAGTTCAAATCACCATATACATTGATCGGATGACCTCACGGTCTGCTATCAGATATTTGTGAGTTCCTTTCGTTATTCCTTAGAGTACCCGACTTACCATCCACCGATGCGGGTACCTATGACCACAATGGATCAGGGAGCTAGCTGTAAAAGGAAAGGCAGCAAAATACAAACCCAGCAAATAACATTCAATACTCTTTGTAAAATGACCACGGACAACTGGAAGTTTTAAAGTCTTTATCTAA
Source organism: Lissotriton helveticus (assembly GCF_964261635.1). Taxonomy (NCBI): domain Eukaryota; kingdom Metazoa; phylum Chordata; class Amphibia; order Caudata; family Salamandridae; genus Lissotriton; species Lissotriton helveticus. Next base: position 763,848,774 of record NC_136071.1, on the reverse strand, counting down.
TTTAGTAAAATTCAGAAATCATCAAATTCACAGTAATTAAGCAATCGATAATCAGAATAACAGAAAGTACATAGCTGAATAGCAAATAAGTCAGTGCAACCATTTATAAACTAATGGAACCAGGACACACTTAAATGAAGGATCAGGAATTTAGAACGTTTAAGATGAATCACTAAAGATGGGATAGGCTTTGATTAGGACTAGTATTCTAGAATTATTTCAAGGGAATGAGACAGGAGTTCGGGACATTCATATAACTATAGGAGAGTCTATGGAGAGAGAGACACTATGCTTTAAGGCAAAAGTTCTTTAGACAGTTTAAGTAAGGAGGTTCTAGACCATATCAGAAAATGACAAATTGCAATGCAAAATATAATTTCTAACAGGTAGGGTAACATAGGAACACGTTATGAAGCAAATGCAAATTACTTTATGATTCAATGGTTGCGGAAAGCATGGAAAATTAACATATGCAAAGGTATGTCTTTATTGAAGCAAAAGACAGAAATTCAGAAAGGTGCAGTTTCAGGAGATTCAGAGCAATATTTACCTAGACTGGTGTGGAAACCAAACCCTGGCCACGGGTCAGTTAAGAACAGGAAACCCCTCAAGGAAGGATACCCCTCAATGGACAGCAGGTGCAGAATGGACACCCAGGACAGGACAGGAAAGACCAGATTAGGAACAGGACAGGACCCTCAGGACAGGACCCTCAGGACAGGACCGGCACCCGCAGTTCGGAAGCAACGCCTGCGCTCCACCCTCTCTGCAGCTATCGATCACGACCCAGAATTGGGTCAGCGAACTCCCAGCAAAGTGCTCCGCCAGCACTTTAAGGTTTAGTAAAACCTTAGTCTATGGTCAATTTCGGACAGAGTGCTCCGCAGTACTCTGTATCTTCAGTCACCTATTGAGTGCGTTGGGTCAGTGACAGGTCAGCTAAACCAGACAAGTCGGACAATTTCCCTAGGTGAACCCAGGGTAGATATACTGTTTTGGGACGGTGTACCACCCCCCAATGTTGCAAAGTGTCAGAATCCCTCAATTTGGATTGGTCCTAAGGTAGGCTTTGGGTAACACACCAATCAGAATAGACTATTTGGAGGCCTAATTTACATCTCTGGGCACCGCCTAGCAAGATTGGGGTTCCCATGAGAAAGCCGCACAGAATACAATGAAAAGAATACATTTCGATACAATAGAACATAATCATGATGCTTCTGCTGGGTGAAGGTGCTCTTTCCCAGGGTGGCTCTGGCATCAACCTTCTTTGGCCTGAGTTCAATGCCATGTCAGCTTCTAGCGATTCTGCGCAGAAATACCCTCCAAGATGGACTCCCCAGCCCAGCACCCCTCCGAGTCGAGGATACATGAAAAGTAATCGAAAACAAATTAAAACATAGAAGTGACGGTATGAAAAACACATCATTGGTTTTGTACTTTAAACTTATCATTATAAAAATATACTATGCAGTTTAAATGTTAGCAACATATACACTGTCACAAGAGCATCACCACGTTATTCACGAAAGCTGTGTATTACGCATGCGCACCCTTTCCCACCAAACTTATAACTACGTCATGTCACGTGAGTGTGACTGACGCATGCGCAGAAGCCATTTACCAAGCGGCGGCCATTTTTTAGAAACACGGATTAGTTGTATTAGAAATACACGTACGCAAGCTTCCTCTACTTCGTTCGAATATAAAAATAAAGATTAGTAAGACGTACAAATTTTATTAATTGATTACACACGGGCGAGGTTCATGACTCGAGCAAGTCGCGATGCGAAGCTTGCTCTATCAGTGGTATGTGGTTAGAAGGGTGTTTTTGTTTTGTGATCTAATGTGGGAGGTGTTTCCATGTCATGTGTGATGACCACCGAGGTGCGGTTATCATTTTATGAGACACAGGGGCATATTCTCAAGAAAGTGTGATAACCATTGCAAAAGTAACTAAATGCAACTTCCAACATCGCAGTCTATCACAGGAAAATTACGCCGGGTCAATGAAGCAATCTCAACACGGCGGTACCATGCAATAGTCTTCAGATAACGCATTAACTGACCACGTTAAAATCAACGCCACGCTGCAAAAATGCAAAACGCGAACGCAATAAATCTTGCGATGAGGCCAATCGCGGTACAAAAAGCACCGAAAACCAGCGTCCGGCCTACAAATGCCACACGTCTGGCGGGAAAATGCACCATAAAAGCAGAGCAAATAAACGGTGAGATGACAACGTGCGATCACAACCCCAACACTAGAACAAATGTCCAAATCAGATAGGAATTTCCCCACAAACAGCCACAATGTACATTGACATGCAAACAGTATGTAACCTGCGCCAATGTGGAAACAAACATGGAACACACTGTGAAACCACATCTCCGCCTTCACATTGCAGAGGAACAAACAACACCCCCTGCACACTGACGTGCCATGTCCATGATCAAACAAGAACGAAAGCATGAACTAATGTAGGGGCAGTGACTCCCCCTTACGTACATGTTGCCCATGTCGTGGGACTTGAGTCACAGAGTGCATCCCTGCATCATGTCGTCACATATAAGAGCGCAAAATAATCCCTGTTGTCACTTGTAGGCCACAAATTACAGTAAAAATGCAATGAATTGGGACACATGTGAAACACCGAAGAGTGGGATACCATAACAACTGTGGCACACAGAACTGGCAGTTCGAATACATGACACCATAAACAGCCTCACTGCACAGAGGTGACACACCCACCATCCATTAACAAATTCCTCAATTGACAGCCAACAAGTCGCACCCACACTTGCCTGAGTGAAGTACCTGTACAGATGAGCTACATGCACGCAGGGAATGTGTATCAGAATGCTTTTATTAGCATGTGCTGTGCCTATGGGCAGTCAACGTACTGTGCCATTACTGCTAAGGACCCATACAATGTAACGTCAACCAGAGAAGAAATTGTCAATGATGTAGTCCCTATGGGCTATTCCTGCTGGGGCTGCAGTAGGGTGTGGTTCACCTGCCTCATCTTCATTATAATTATCCGGTGCACCTAGCACTTGTATCCATGGGGCATTGCTGCGTACACATATATTGTGCAACACACAACATGCAACGATCATCTTGCACACGAGATCTGGGCTGTACAGGAGCCTACCACCTGTGACGTCCAGGCACCTGAAACGTGGCTTCAACGTGCCAAATGTGTGCTCCACAAGGCCCCTGGTGCATTTGTGGGCCAAATTGTACTGCCTCTGGGCCTGTGTGTTCGGGGCTCCGAGGGGTGTCATCATCCAAGCGCAGAGTGCATATCCATGGTCACCTGTGACAGTGCAGAGAGACATGAGTCAAGACTACCTACTGCATGATGTGTTGGCAGGCTCACTGGTTCATTGGTGTGTGATATGTGTGACTTAGTGATTCCTGTATGACATGTACTGCGTGTTGCAAATGAGCAGCATCACTGTGTATTACGTAGCCTCACTGCTGCACCTTCCTCCCGAGCACATTCACTAGTGTGCGCAGCACGATTACTTCACATGCACCCCTATGGCACACCATTGACATGCCTGTCTGCACATGTTCACAAACCTGACTACGACAGTAATTATGCTGCACAGAATGTGGCCAGCCAAGTGTGTGTAGGCCCATTGCAAGGACAGGGCTGACACAGATGTAGAGCACCTGCCTGGCTGAACTCGACATGCAGTTGATGGTACATCCATGGCTCATGCTGGCTCGATTACAGAGGCTGGGTATCGTTGGTGCCGCATGGAAATGGTTAAAGTCCTTCCTCGATGGCAGAGCCCAGCAAGTTTGGATCCCCCCTTTTGCATCTACTATACAAGCTGTGCAAACAGGGGTCCCTCAGGGATCCATACTGAGCCCTTTGTTATTCAACTTGTATATGACCCCTCTAATCCAGCTAGCCGAGGATCTTGGTGCTAAAGTGGTAGCTTAGGCTAATGACTCCTGGAAAAAGCATAAGGCTTCTACGTCTCATGTCGGGACTTGCCTGTCTGCTGTGTTCAACTGGTTCACCTCTGCCCAGTTGAAATGCAACAAAGATAAAACAGAGATACTGTTGTTTGGGGAATTCCCTTTGTTTTTCTAGCATGACTGCTGGATTCCTGATGCCCCTCGACCATCCCTTTCGGGTCTTTCAGTGAACAATCTTGGGAACTGGTTTGATGAAAAACGCTTTGTCAAATCTGATCCGTAAACTGACTAGCACCTGCTTCGGTATTCTGAAGCTTCTTAGAAAATTCTTGCCCATGCTGCCTCTCCCCGCTAAAGAAACGGTAATCGGGGCCTTGGTCACCTCCCATCTCGATTATGCAAATGCATTGTATGTAGGTCTTCCAGGCTACCTAATGGATAAGTTGCAGGTTGTGCAGAATGCCGCCGTACAGCTGCTGCTGGACTTAGCCAAACATACTAGCGTGAGGCAGCAACTTCGCAACTTGCATTGGCTGCCGATAAAAGCTAGGGTCATGTTCAAGGCTTTAGTCATGGCCCATGCAGCGCTTTACGAGTATTGCCTGGCATATCTGAGGAAATGTTTTTCGTTTTATGTTCCAGGAAGACTCTTAGGCTCATTGAACATGGGCCTGGCCTCCATACCAAGAATTCTTCTCAAAAGAAAGGGGGGCAGCTCCCTGTCCTATCTGGCTGCTAAGTCTTCCCCCTGAGCTCCGTAGCCTTCAAACCCCTACTCAGTTCAGAAAAAACTAAAACATTTCCTATTCAATTAAGCTTGTTTCCTGCTTCCTCTATCTCCATACTCTGTTCATATTCTCTCTTCGCTCACACTTGGACACTCCTCTGAGTAGCCGCGCGCATTGTAAATCAGCACTAACATAACATAAAATAGCATAATAGCGACACACACAGCAGTTGGCATGTGTGATCTCTGACCCTGAGCGGACATGCCCTCCCCCATGTACCCCTTCGGCCAACCACGCACACCGGGGGCATGCCACATAGCCACATTGTCGATTGCGTGATGGGTGGCGCAGACACTACAACAGAGGCACACACATCAGCCACGTACTTGGCAAGGCCCACACTGAACCACACCCATATCCACATGTGTAGGAGCCACAACCCTACGCAGTACTTCCATACGCCTGTTCACCCCGCTTACTTTCACATGGAGATACGACACGGTTTAATGTCCCAGGTCTAAACCACTGCTGCGGTGACATGGTTGCACGCACTGTACATAGCACAATGTAATGTGGAATGTCCCCGGTCCCTCATGCATACATGAGGCCCCTTTTATTGCCAGGGTCACATCTCCAGTGACGCCTGTGCTGGATGGGTGTTGGGTAGTGTTAGCCATCACTCAGGAGTTGGTTGGTGCTGGCAAAAACTACAACAGTGAGCAGACAATCAGCAGTACAAGGTACGGACATCATGGGTCCCTGACTTGAGCAGCCCAGAGTTTGTGGCACCGGTTGCACATCGGCCGGCACAGGCACACCACCAGGGGACAGTGACTTGCGGTGCACTGAGGTGGGGCCACACGAGCTGAGCGTGTCCTCCTCAACGTCCAAGGGGAATGTGGTGGCGGGTCCTAGGGGACAGTGGAAAGTGTCCCTCCAGGGCATGATGCAGAGGGCAGAAGCAAGCAGCAACAGACAAATGGCGGAGTTGAAAGCTACAGACTCGACTTTTCCACCTTGTTAGTATCAGCTACATGTAGAGAAAGACAACCTCCAGCCCATGGGCTCAGACACCACCGACGTACAAACAGAGATTGACCATGAATTTCAGGGCACACACTCAGGGGCAACAGAACTGGAAGAGGATGCAGTCTGCGATGAGGCCTGTACAAAGACATGGACTCTGCCATGTAGAGAGAAAGACTCAGTTAAAAATGTGCGACCTACTGCACCGCAGTGTGTGCCGTAGCCAGCGGTCAGCAGGGGCCCACAGCTACATGTGTTAGGCATACTCTGCACAGAGGCAGTGGCACCAGTGCAGTTTTTGGTAGTGTCCCATCACCTTTGTAAAGGTGAGCCTTTTCTCCTCTGGACTGAAGTGTGTCTTCCTCTTACTCCTCTCCTTGGGTACTGTGACATGTACACTGCCATGAAGAAATCAAGACTCAGTTCCAAAAGTGCGACCTAGTTGGCTGCAGTGTCGGACAGAGGCTGCGGTCAGGGCGGGTTAACCGCTGTCCAGCCATCTCCTCCTGGATCTGTACCACACGGCGTTGGAATGGCTTGTGGATTAGATGTATGTTTGGCAGAGGTAGTGGCACCAGAGCTGAGTGGATGTGCAGCCGGTGACGATGCCCTGTCCTGCCTGTGATGGACTGCATTGGATTGCTGTGAGGCCTGCAGGACCGCAGGGTAGGCCGAAGGCCGCAGTCAGCAAGGGCCCACAGACACGTTTGGTGGGAGTCCTATGCACAGTCTTGGTGGCTGTAGGAACGAGTCCACACATGAGATTCCACCAAGTAGGTTTATTACAGGAGTAAAACAACTTGTACATCCACAGGAGGCAGGAGGGGTCCGACCAGGTCACATCCAACTGCTATCTCTACTCCACTCACACATTCCACCTCACATGCCACACATTCTACATGACATGCTATCATTCCATGAATGACATAATATAGGAATACAACACACCTCCCTCCTGAAAAACAAAAAAAACAACAAAAAAAATGATAAATCCTACAAGAAAAACATTTAAGAACATACAAAATCTCTAAATTTTCCAGGGAAATATTTCACACGAGAACTGCTGCGTACACAAACAGGTTCTAAATTACAATCTTGAGAGCATTCGTTGGAAACAACTTCATCTACATTAGAAGAAGCAACCTGTGAAGAAAAATCATTAGTACAAATATGGGGAACAAATACATGAGATGATTGTAAATTGTCAAAAACTTCATGCAAACCGGGAAAGCTCTAATCAATCTCAGACAGTGGCTTACTTTCACGAGATTTCACATCCAAGGAAATATTCCTATTCTCTAACACATTGGATCTGCAAATCGATCTGCGTCTAAAATTCCAGATTTTGCCACCTTCCACTCTAACAGCTTTGCTGAAAACCTCAGTGACTTTAACTGGAGAAGACCACCTGGAAACACCCTTCGGAATAATACCACCAAACTTCACCCTCACAAAGTCACCTACAGATATTTTGGAAGAAACAGATTTTTGGGGAAAACTCTGTAATATTTTTTTTTGGTATTTCCCAACACGATCTCTAACATCCTTCATGTCTAGCTCCGAATACACAGAGTCCCTCGCTTTCAACCACCAAGGAAAAATTTTAGTGCCTGGCTTCCTACATCGCAATATCTCAAAAGGAGACAACCCGGTAACAGAGTTGGGGGACATACGATAAGAGAACAAAGTCGCCTGTAAGGCTTTTTTCCATTTCAGACCACTCCGCAAAGCTAACTGGCAAGATTCTTTAAGTACCCTGTTGAACCGTTCCACCTGGCCATTGGATTGTGGAGAATAATTCGAGACTCTTTTATGTTGGATACCACAAGTTTTCAAAAATGAAACAAAAACTTCACTCACAAACTGTGGTCCATTATCAGAAACGATTTCTTCTGGTAAACCCTCTCTACAGAAGACCTCATTCAAGAATTCAATAACAATTTCAGAACTAACCTTTTCAACTATTTTCAGTTCGGGCCACTTCGAAAAATAATCTACAAGAACTACAGCAAACATATCCTTCCCCGACTGATAACTAAAAGGACCAATAATGTCGATACCTAACTTCCTCCAAGGCCCAAGAGCCAATTCAACAGGAGAAATTCCAGTAGAAATTGGTTTCACAGACTTGTCACTTAAAGAACAGGGAGAACAATTTCTAACCCACCTGTCAATCATAGCGTCCATACTGGGCCACCAGTAAAATTCTCTAATCCTCCTCTTAGTTGTGGACATCCCCATGTGGCCCTCATGGGCCAAACCACAAATGGAGTCTCTAACACCACATGGAGGAACAATTTTATCCTCTCGATAAATCATACCATCAATTTCCATTAACTCATCCTTAACCTTAAAAAAGGAAGCCAAGTCACCACTCATTTTCCTTTCTTCAGGCCAACCATTTCTTAAGAAAACCTTAACCTTCTCAAGCGCAACATCATGAAGCATAGCTGTAGACCAAATACTTTCAGTAATAACATTTTCTTGATCTTTCCCAGCAATTAAATTAACATCACACAAGGTAAAAGCTACATCACACTCGTCAGAAAGGTCTGTGTTTGAACCATCACTAATAGGAAAACGTGACATGCAATCCGCATGCACATTAGAGCGTCCAGGTACGTAAACAACTTCACAGCGATATTCCTGCAACTTAGCAGCAAGACGGGCAAGACGAGCAGTGAGAGTTCTCCCACCACCAGCTGACAACATATTGACGAGAGGTTTGTGATCTGTCCTCAGCGTAAACTTCGTCCCACAAAGAAATTGACGAAAGTGTTGAGTCGCCCACGTACAAGCGAGAAGCTCCTTCTCTATTGTGGAATAATTAAATTCAGCATCTCGCAATGTCCTGGACGCATAAGATACTACACATTCTCCCAGATTGTCCTTTTGCATCAACACGGCACCTACGCCCACGTTACTTGCATCCACACAAACAACACTTTCTTTATGGACAGAAAAAGGTTTGAGGAAAGGAGCATTGATAATTTTACCCTTTAAAGTGTCAAACGAAGTCTGTTGTTCTTTACCCCACACAAATTTAGCTTGTCTTTTTAACAAAGATCGTAAAGGGTGCACAATAGTAGAGTAATCTTTAACAAATTTTCCATAAAACTCAGTGAGGCCTAAAAAAGACAGCAATTGTTCTTTAGAAGAAGGAACAGGAGCATCAGTAATGCTCTTAACATGATTGAATTTCGGTTTAATGCCATCTTTAGAAATTTCGTGTCCAAGATACTCTACTTTAGGTTGTCTAAACTTGCACTTATTGAATTTTAAAGTAAGTCCTTTCCTCCGAACATTAGACAACACACAATGTAAATTTTGATCATGATCTTTAAGATCTTTCCCAAAAATTAGGATATCATCTTGGAACGCGATGGCTCCTTTGCAGTCAAAGAGAACTTCCTTCATTAAACGCTGAAAAACAGATGCAGCACTGGCAAGTCCAAAAGGCATTCTCAAGTATTGAAACATGCCCTCTGGAGTTACAAAAGCTGTTAATTTCTTTGACTCCTCATGCAGCTCGACCTGGTGGTAAGCACTAGCTAAATCAATTGTGGAAAACACAGTGGCACCAGTAAGTGAGGAAATTAATTCATGGATGTTAGGGAGGGGGTGTTTATCAATCCAAATTTCCTTATTTAAGCTGCGGAGGTCCACACATAGGCGGAGCTCGCCAGAACTCTTGAGAGATAAAACAACGGGAGAAACCCAAGGGGAAGACTCTAAAGGTTCTATGATCTGTTTAGCCACCAGATCTCCAAGAATTTCTTTAAGTTTCTCACGATAGGCCAACGGAACGTTTCTGACCCTGTGTCTAACCGAGACAGCATTGTCATTAAGAATGATCTTGTGTTTAAAATCTGTAAATTTCCCTAAAGTGTCCTTAAAAACGTCAGGAAAATTTCTTCTAGTGTCCTCCACAAAAAGGGTATTATCTTCTAAATCACTTACACTCAATATGCTTGGATCACCCAAATACACTGGAGGATCAGCATTGGGGTCGAGTTTAATTCCCAATAAACCTTGATGTGGCCATCCTAGAATGGCAACACCTTTAGTAGCTACGTATATTTTCCCTTTAGTGTATCTATCTTCCACTTGAATGTCAGCCCAAAAAAAACCTTCAATGTTTATTTTCTGCCCAGAATATCCACCAGGAGAAATATCAGGATATAACAATTTTCTGTCGCCCCAAAGACTTTTAAAAAGATTTAAACCAATAATGGAATACCATGAGCATGAATCCATCATTAAAAGAATAGGTTGATTATCAATTAAAATTGTGTAGGAAGGAAATTCTTTTTGATCCGATTCATCTACTGACAAAATGCAGTTGAAACTCTGTAAAACTTCTTCTTCCTCTTGAGAAATATAGTTAACCCTTTGGGAAGAACGACAAACATTCGCAAAATGACCTTTTCTTTTACATTTGACACACACTCTGTCCCAAGCCGGACACCCTCGTTAGTTCCCTAAATGGTTGGAACTGCCGCATCTATAACAAGACATATTTCTCTTATAAGAAAACTTATTATCAACAACATTCTTATTTTCTGCAATTTTTTTGTCATTGTCTTTCTTGTGAGGAAATCTATTAGAATTAAATGAAGTGGTTTGACTCTTTACTAATGCGACTTCAGTTTCAGGAACCTGTGACTTCGGTGTTTGGCCTCTAATTTCAGAAACAAACAATTCTGACTGTTCAATTCCCTTCGCAATGTTAATGACAGCACTCAAAGAGGATTCTGTGCGCAACCAAAGTCTCTCTTGAATTTTCTTACTCTTTGTTCGCATCATTATTTGAACTCTTAGGACCTGTTCGTAAGAAATAGTTTCAAATGCGCATGAACAAGCTAACGAGCGTAAGGCAGATACATAGTCTTCAATCGATTCGTCTTGTTTCTGGGTACGTGAATAAAATTTAAAACGTTCCATGACGGTATTTATTTTCCTGCCAAAACTAATTTTCATTTGTCTAGAAGCCTTTTCAAAAACATCAATGTCACCAGCGCCTTCAATGGGCGGAAGATTGTCAAATTCTTTAATACCAGCTCCACCAAGGCAATGTCTAAGAAGAGCTCATTTGCGTTTTGCTGAGCACCCATCCTTCTCTAAAACATCAACGTAGGCTAAGAACATTGGGTACCAAAGATCCCACTCAATGTTTGGTTCACCGGCAATTTGAAGAAAGTGTGGTGGGGCAGCAATATTCGACATTGTATCTGATAGTTTTCTAAATAAAAATAATAAATAAATAAATATTATTACCTTGCAGATTGTTGGTAATTGTGGTAGATCGCTGGTAAAAGAAATGAAAAAAAAAATTCGGAATGACAATATTTACTTTGGAAAAGAAAAATGCTTCGTGAAAGTCTCTTCTTTATGAATTACGAAGAAAACAAACAAAATGGCGGCACGTTGCTGACGTCAGACGTCAGGCAGGTGAAAGGGTAATACCCAGAATGCACTCTGCTTATTCCTTCCAGTCGCGGGACCAAGAACTGCGCTATGGAGTCTCTTCAGCGTTGCCAGGGTACAGCTGAAGCACGGGAGCAGCGAGCGCAGCGCCACGATTCAAACAATGCGCTGTCCAACGGTGAAGGAAAGAAAACGCAAGTAAAACGAGTTTTCTTCCTAAATTTTGCACAGTAAACTCACGGTTGCGGGTTTTGCCGGTAGATGCTTCCACTGGTTGTGGTTCCACCGGAGTGTCTTTCACGATGTGGTCACTGTAATGCTGTTGGCTGCAAAGCGCTGTTTCTTCAAAAAGGAAAGAAAAAAAATTTCTCCAACGCAGGGTATATTATCCCAGAAAGAAAGGTTGTTGTCCTTATATAAAAAAAAAATCCTATTTCACGCAAATGAAAGTTCGTGAACAACGAAATGGAAACGTGAACGTTGTTTTTTCTCCTCCGGCTTGTTGTACTTGGTCTCCCGATCGTCGCCAGTAATTATGTAGGAACGAGTCCACGCATGAGATTCCACCAAGTAGGTTTATTACAGGAGTAAAACAACTTGTACATCCACAGGAGGCAGGAGGGGTCCGACCAGGTCACATCCAACTGCTATCTCTACTCCACTCACACATTCCACCTCACATGCCACACATTCTACATGACATGCTATCATTCCATGAATGACATAATATAGGAATACAACAGTGGCCCCACATTGAAGGGAGTATAGTGACATAACCTCGGCCTTAAATAATGTACTCTGCCATGGTGTATGCAAGCCTCAGTTCCAAATGTGTGTCCTACTTGCCCGCTGTGTATGCCAGTGGAGTACGTCAATGAGAATGGAGTTCAGCTGGCCTGTGTCGCGGAGGCCATTATGGTCCGAGGAGGCTGCCAAGGTCGTGGGCCTCGGGCTTGGAGCTTGCACCGGCATGCGGAGGGCCCTCTTCGACACACGCCGGTGTTGGCAGTTGGGCATTGAGTCCTGGGCGCGCAGGGGCAGGCAAGAATGGTTCGGGGACTAGCGGCCTGGGGTGCCTCAGGCCCACAGGATCGCAGGCAACACCATTCACGGCGATGGTGTCGGCCTCATGGCGGGCTGAGAGGCGCCGCCCTGACAGAGACATTGGGTATTCCGGAAGAGGACCTCGCCCAGTGTTACGTGCATTTTTTTCACACCCCTATGCTGGCCTGGTGTACGCCGGGCCAACCCACTCCACTCATGCTTATGGGGTTACATGACAAGCTACATTTTCTTGATCTCCCCCACTGGCTGGGGTGGCATGGTTGCGTCCACTGTCCACTACACTCCAAACACCTGCGGTATGTCGACATGGATATGTGTGTGGTCTGCATACTGCAGTCTTCCCAGCACATCCACGCCACACTTGGCATTGCGTTCATGCTTATTCATGGGTCACTTGCCTCCTTCACACATGCCTGGTTCCCACCTCTCCCCACAATCTGCTATTGTGTGGCTGAGGTGCCATGCCATTGAAGGCTTGTGTACATGGCTAGCCCAGCTTACCACAGTAAGTTGTGCTGTCATGTCTGGTAGGTGGGCATGTTGTTTGGCATGTTGTATGTGAGTTTGTAACATGTGCATTCCCAGAGTTGTGACTTGCATGATTGTGAAGTTGAGGTGTGTGGTGTGTTCATTTGGTACTTACCAACGAGCAGTGCATTTCCATAGGTGCCATCCTGGAACGCCGGTTGATGATGGACTGTCGGAAGATGTAGGAATCATGCACCCTGCCTAAGTAGTTGGTGACGACTTTGGTGAAGAGTTCCCGGTGGTCCAATTTTGCCTGCACATTGATGGAATGCGTGTGCTTTCTGTTGCGGTAATTGTGTGCAGTGTCGGCAGGGGGCACAAGTAGGACATGTGTGCAGTCTATTCCCCCCAACACGTGCGGGAATCCACTTATGGCGTAGAAGCCTTGCTTGATCTCCAGCTGTTTTTGCGCAGTGTGGGGGAAGTACAGGTACTGGGGTACCAAGCTGTTGACGGCTTCCAGGACAGGTTTGAGAAACGTTGATAGGGCTGGCTGTGAGACTCCTCTGACTTTGGGGGTTGTTGGGTGGAAGGTACCAGAGGCCAACAGATGCAGCATAGCCAGCAGTGAGATGTTGGTTGTCTGCTGTGTTGGTACCGTCAGCATGTGGATAATGATGTTCAGGATGCGGAGAATGGTTGTCCTTTTGAGCCTGTAGTGGGAAATGTCATTCTCTGGTGTTAAGGCTGTGAGGCTGGTGCATTTTCTGAAGGTCCGCAGTCTGTGTCCGCGCTGCCTCTGTGTTGGTCTGGGTGGTTGGTGCGGGGGGTCCAGGTGGTGGTGGCGGGTCTGGTGGTGGTGGCGGTGCGTGTTGTGGCCCTGTTGGGGCTCTGAGCTGCATGATCAGTAGCTCCATGGCATCTGTTGTTCTTCAGGTGTGGCTCGGGGCTGGGCTCCCTTTTCCGGTGCCAGCTGCCGTCCGACTTCACCCCAGGTCAGAGCAGGTGTTAATTTGCTGCTGCTAACGCACCTTGTTGTTGAGAAGGTTGCAGAGTTGTGTTGTTGCAGTTTTTTGCACGGGAACGCCTACTCTGCATCTCATTAGCGACAGTTGCGGGGGTCAACTGTGGCGGTGTTTTTGGCGGCTGCTATCGCAGGTAAACTGGTGATATCGGCTGTTTGCACCAGCTAGTGAATAGGGTGATAATTTTATCGCAACTTTGACTGCGATAAAGTGCCGATAATGCAGCGATAGTTCCTTGAGAATATGCCCCACAGTGCGTAGCAGGGTGGTGGATGATACAGTGTGAGAAAGATGCACAATGTATTATTTTTCAGTACGCTGGCACGTTTGAAAAGCTCTGTGGATCCCATTATGGTATTTCTTATGATACTAGTCTGCTTTGCTAGTTATTTCACTGAGTTGTCCAAACAGAATTTTTTTTGCAGATTTGCTTACATTTCCCGCTATGCAGCAAAACAGATTGCTGCACTGCGCTGCGTGATAGGCAGATAGCAGACATGCACATTTTTTACAAATATATGGCACATTTCTGCTTTCTCCTAACATTGGTGAACTGTGTACCGCCTAGCACCTCCGTAGGCACCCTTGAGTCATGGTGCTAGGGTGCCTGCATTTCAGGCAGGATTGATTTTTGTACAGGAAGGGAAAACTTCCTGCACAAGCAAAATCCATAGAAGTATATTCCTCTTTCTATGTGTGCTGCACAATGCAACAAACTTAGAATGAGAAAGTAACAAGAAGAAATAAATACATTTCTCCAGTAGTGAATATTTCATAGATTCACATGCTTGAATCAGAATAACAAGCAGTTATAGTATTTGTAAAATCTTTCTGGTAATAGCACAAATAGTGGATGGCATGTATAAACACTGAAAAACACACAAGATGATGGCACAATGGCAAAACATTCACCCCCAGTCACAGATCTGGGTTTAATCCATCAATATTTTGCTCACCAAGCCACCCCAGTTCAGACATGGCCATATGCAAATCAGTCTTGAACCTGTGCCTCATGGGAACAGTCCAGCCCGAACTGCCAAGCCATGTCTTCCCTGGAATGGAATCAAGCATCCTAGGACCGGTTTCTGGCTATCAGCCGTCATCAGCCACGATAGCTTGACTCCAGTGGCCTAGTGAGCACGGGACCCACGTCTGGGCATGCCCTTCCCACATAGGGTGAACAGCAAAACACACAAGATGATGGACGGAATGTTACACAATGGCAAAACATTCAACCCCAGTCACAGATCTGGGTTTAATCCATCGTTATTTTGCTCACCAAGCCACGCCAGTTCAGACATGGCCATATGCAAATCAGTCTTGACCCTGTGCCTCATGGGAACAGTCTAGCCCGAACTGCCAAGCCATGTCCTCCCTGGAATGGAATCCAGCATCCTAGGACCAGTTTCTGGCTATCAGCCGTCATCAGCCAGGATAGCTTGACTCCAGTGGCCTAGTGAGCACAGGACCCACGTCTGGGCATACCCTTCCCACATAGGGTGAACAGCAAAACACACAAGATGATAGACGGAATGTTGCACAATGGCAAAACATTCACCCCAGTCACAGATCTGGGTTTAATCCATCGTTATTTTGCTCACCAAGCCACCCCAGTTCAGTCTTGACCCTGTGCCTCATGGGAACAGTCCAGCCCGAACTGCCAAGCCATGTCTTCCCTGGATCGGAATCAAGCATCCTAGGACCGGTTTCTGGCTATTAGCCGTCATCAGCCACGATAGCTTGACTCCAGTGGCCTAGTGAGCACGGGACCCACGTCTGGGCATGCCCTTCCCACATAGGGTGAACAGCAAAAGACACAAGATGATGGACGGAATGTTACACAATGGCAAAACATTCAACCCCAGTCGCAGATCTGGGTTTAATCCATCGTTATTTTGCTCACCAAGCCACCCCAGTTCAGACATGGCCATATGCAAATCAGTCTTGACCCTGTGCCTCATGGGAACAGTCCAGCCCGAACTGCCAAGCCATGTCTTCCCTGGAACGGAATCAAGCATCCTAGGACCGGTTTCTGGCTATCAGCCGTCATCAGCCAGGATAGCTTGACTCCAGTAGCCTCGTGAGCAAGGGACCCACGTCTGGGCATACCCTTCCCACATAGGGTGAACAGCAAAACACACAAGATGATGGACGGAATGTTGCACAATGGCAAAACATTCGCCCCCAGTCACAGATCTGGGTTTAATCCATCGTTATTTTGCTCACCAAGCCACCCCAGTTCAGACATGGCCATTCTGGGTAAGAAAAAGTATTGAAATGCATGCAAATTACACCACTCCAAAAGTCACAAACTATCTTGTTTAAAAAAAATGTTTGGGCCTGGACAGTTTCACTGGGTGCTGACTGAATACTTGCGTAAATACCGCAGCTACCCACATCACCAGAATTGATCTGTTTGTATGCCAAAGTCTTGATCTTCCCTTGTATCCTAGGGGCCTTAGGGAGCCTTTCATTTCACGTGTGAAATCTCAGTCACACCAGTGTGTTCCTACTCTTATCGGGAGAAGTGTAGGAACACTGGGTGGTCGGACCCTGCGGGATCCCCACAGATTCCATTAGTGTGATCTTCTTTCACTTTCATTTTCCTAACATCAGTGCTCCCTGCATCCTGCACAATACAGCAAAACAAAAATCAAACGTTGGACTTGTAGGAAGCATTTACCTTGTGTACCAACTTTGATTTTGGAAAAGAAATAGTTTCTGGTGTTTTTTTCCAGACATGTTTTCTTTTCCAGTACTGTGGATGACCAATTGAAGTCCACCGTACTGTGAAAGCAGTCTGGTGGGTGTCAAGGAGTCTTCTGCCCTAAAGCAGTTAACATCCACTAAATCCATGCAGCCTGGTGTCCTGTCCAACATGAATTTACTACAAGCTGCGGGAATATGATGGTCACAATGCTTTAAGTTCTTTGTTCCCTAATCGTAGGGGACGTCTCCAGTTCCAGAAGGCCCACAGGATGGTAGGCTTCTGGGACTGTGGAACAGTGGAAAGCACACTGGTCAAACTAGGTTGCAAATTATGCTAATAGCCATGTACAGCCAAGAGAAAGTCTCAGTTGCCATACATTGTCAATGGAGAAGAAACGGAATACAAATGATTGAGAAGTACAAAGAAAATAGAAGAGAAGATAGAGAGTAGATGTTCTGGAAAAAGAGAGAAGATTAAGAGAAAGAAAAGAGAGTAAATAGAAAAAGTAAGAGAGAGCAGTAGATGTGAATGAAAAGATAGATGCAGCAGCAAACAGAAAAGGATGGAGGGGAAAAGGTTGAGAAATGCAGCTGAGGCAGAGATTTGGTGATTGGGAGTAAATAGAGAAAGTAAAAGAGAGATTAGAGGGCAAAATGATAGCTAAGAACATGTAGACAAATGGTGGTTGGTGATTTTCAGTGGAATTTAAAAGCTTCTCATGTCTTGGCCAATACACCTGGCCCAATAGGATTTCAAAGCATGGTTTTGTACTTTATTTTCTAAATGTGATCTTAGTATAAAATGCACAAATCACCTTGCATAGTGGTCTTTAAAATCCTAATAAGGTCTAACAATGGCCCCCTCTTTGTATTGTTTACTGTGTGCTCTTTGTGAGAAGTGCTGACACCTTCTCTTTTAATGCATAGGAGTACTGTAGTTGATGAATTAGTTAACTACTGTCTTACCTTTTTTTTTTGTTCTTTTGGACTGTTATGACTTTTTTAGATCTGTACGATGAAGTTATTACTGTGCTTGATGAATTTGCTAAACATTGTCTAAACTTGTTTTTCCTGTTTTTAAGACTGTGTTTTTCTCTTTTTAAGCCATTGATTATATATAAGAAATGCAATGTAACGATCATGGATTGAAATAAAAAAAATAAAAAAAATAATGCATAGGAGTCATGTCTACATCTGCTGGTATAGTTGATGAAAAGTACAACCTAATTGCTGAAAAGTTAGTTTTGTTAAGGAGGTGATTTGACTTAATACATAAAATATGGCAGTTAAAATATGCCATTAAATATGGCAGAATCTTAACAGTTTCATAACATGAACCCTGACTTACATCTGCACCTGTAGTGATGGCAAACAATCCTTTTGCAAATAAATATTTTCAATGGCTAGTACACATAGCAGGCTTCTATGCTTTAAATACACAAAACTGCCAGCCAGCCTACTTTACATCCTTCTACTTTAAATCCCATCTAATTGACCAGATTTAGGGGCTCATTAGGATGGCGGTTTTTCCGCATCCTTCGGGCCAGCGGAAGTGTCCGCCGGCCTGGAGGATGCGGAAAAACCGCGGCGGAGACTCCAAAGACCCACCGCCAAATTAGGATGGCTGGTGGGTCTGGAATTCCGTCCGCCGCTTTTCCGCCGCGGTCGGAAGCTATAACATGGCAGGCGGTGTCTATGAGACACCGTCCGCCATATTATGATGTTTGTGTAAATATGCTTTTCCACGGCGGCTTTTCCGCCATGGAAAAGCATATGGACATTCACTTTGGGGGCCCGTTGCGGGCCCCCTGGGTGAATGGGGGGTGGGGGGTGCACATGGGGGGTACCTATGGTACCCCCCTGCATTTGCGTACACAAAGCAGCAGGCACCGTGCGGTGCCTGCCGCTTTGTGCATGTAAATGCAACACATGCATTTTTAACATTGCGGCGGGTGCAGCTTGAAGCTGCACCCGCCGCAATGTTAAAAATAGAGGATGTGACCGCCACCCTGGCGGTCACATCCTAATTGCCATGGAGGGACCGCCGCTGCCCATGCGGACGGTCCCTCCTACTCAGGGGTGGCGGACGGACGCAAGTCCGTCCGCCATCCTAATCGGCCCCTTAATATTGGATTGTGAAAAACTCATTGAGTGTGCTTTTAATTTGTACCTCAAAAAAGACCACTTATTCCGTCACATAAAATCACACTGAATTCAACCTGGCCTGGCTGATGAGGGGTGTTACCCCGATACCGGTCACAGGATGCTTGTTTCTGGTCCAGGGAAGACCTGACTTGGCAGTTTGGGCTGGACTGTTCCCATGAGGAGATATGGAATAGTGCCACATATATCACAAATATGCTCATGTGTATGCATTCACACATGCATGCATACTTGACAATGGGTTATCCAAGCTATTTTGATTTTGGCCATGAAATTGAATTCAATTTAATGCTAGTTATGTTTCCCAGTATTAAGACAGGTTTAGTGTCCATATGTAGGTTCCATACAACTATATAGCCAAAGCAATTCAGCATCACTGTGAATCGCATCTTGTCTTATGAATTAGAGTTGTCTAATTGTGGATACTTTATGTAGCTATAAGTGCACTACTAAGTGAATAAACCCGTTATTTATTTTCTAATTACAGGCATGTTCTTCCATCAGAAACTGCATGTAATAAGACAAACATATCACTTTTTGTTTGTAATAGCTTATTAGAATCAAGCAGTGATGTCAGCACCCTTTTGTCTCTAATATATGGCCACCGATGTTGCAGTACTATACTTTGCTGTATTGTTGATGTCTAATTCATAAGTCCTCCAAGATGGTGTTGTCTCTAGTCATAAAAACACGATGCAGTTTCTCACAAATATCTCTATGCAATTGTCAAATACAGCTTTCTCCCCAGGATCTGGAACAGCATCCTTTCTGACATCAGAACAGCACCAACATTCCTACAATCCAGGAAGAAACTGAAACGTCACCTCTGCTTGCCTCAGATAAGCTGACGTGCAGCCCTTTCCACCATTCCACCTCCTCCCTCTGTTCTCCAGCCCATCAGAGCAGGGCTGGGCTGGCTACCAGACACGTTGGTGGGATGGCAGGGTGGGGACAATTTAACTGTCGAGGGGGGCGGTTTTGTTCCTGGGGACCTGAAGGCCACGCTCCTACTTGCAGCACCTCTGAATAAACAATGCACAAACAAATGGTTCAAAGCGTGTTTAAAGGGGACTTTCAAACCATTTATATAGAAGCGCTAAAAATAGGATAATGACTCGCACGTCCACAGCAAGAAAATGGCCTCTACCGGCATTGACACCACCCCCACCTTGCCAGCCCATGGAAACGCCTGGAGCCTGGTAGGCCAATCTGGTCCTGCCCCCATGTATTCATTTTGGGCCGTGCCCCTTACACAGTGCTCCGTTGCCATTATCTTAGGTTTGCGCTTTAAAAATATCAAAAAATACATTCATACCTACATACATACATTTCCACATTTCTATTGTCCTCAAACATGTAAAGGCGTTTTTGATTGACCTCTTTAAATCTTCCCTGTTTTGTTTCTACATGTATTGCATTTTCAATGTGTTTTAAATTGCACTGTAGTGGTCTACGTTGCACACAGAAAGCCTAAGGAAATGTATAAAAAAAAAAAGGAAATGTATTCATTCATATTCTTTAGTAAAGATGGCGATGAGGAAGTAAAGGGCATTGCCTCCTTTCCTTTAGTTTGAAGGACAGGGCTAATTTTGTTTAGAAATTCGGTTATTCAGAATACATTTCCCACTTTTTTGCTACAACAGTGGGACTTTCACATATTTTATATTTATTTGACTCTCTTTGATGAACCAAGTACATGGTAGTAGACACCCATCCTGACTGGCGAGCCATGGACCAAATCTTCAAGATCTGCCTGATATTTTGTTCTGCTCCTTGAAGTGCAAAACTTTAATCAACAATGAAGTTACTGGACCAGACAGTATTTTTAACCCTTTTATTTCAGACTGTTATGCCCCCAGCAGTGAAAGATGCCCATCAGTTGGCACAGGGCGGCAGGAGAAAGGACAAAACTAACTATTCAAGCTTAACGTCATATGCTGAGTGTTTGCTGAATCTAAGGAACATCGCATACATTTGGAAGGCAGGATGCCAAAACATAAGTGCCTTTGACCAGCTAAGTGCATAATAGACAGAACTTCGTGTCTATTGACTGCATTTTACTGGCACACTACAATGTGTTAATGAGAATCCTTAATTGTTTATGGAGGTACAAAGTCATCCCAATAATAAGATTTTTATAAAGTTGTTCCATTGAATGCGCACGTTTGGCGATTTGATTCACGTGATGCCACTTAGCTCTGCCGGCCTGCTTCCCATTACCAGAGGCTTCTTAAATTGTTCTTGTGTAAATTGCTTGGTTTCTGGAACTTCTTGGTGTTTACAAAATGTTTTAAATATTTCCTGGAAGGCAATAATCATGTCACATTTCTGCTGCACTTGAGATGCAATATAAAAAGATAAATTACCCTAGGGCTGTCCAGAAATCTAAGTGTGCCCATTCCTATTTTGAGTTTGAAATGGCCTAAATCTATTAATGCCGTATAATTTGTCAATGAGTTTATGCAGGTTACAAATGCTGTATAATTTGTCAATGAGTTTACGAGGGTTACAAATTGGCATTATAGTAGGGAATTGTTAATCATCAGTAATTCAAAAGTAGTTCAATGGACTGCCATTGTGTTGGATAACGGTAGTACTTGCTACTTAAATTACCACTAAGAATTAATTGTGTGCTATAATACTGGAGCAGGTGGGAGCAAGCCAGATCTCTTCGAATGATAAGGCTCTGATGTAGGAACACACAGTTTTGCGACTACCAAATTCACATGACTAGTACATTGTGATTTGTGGAATTGTATTTTGTACATACTGAGGCATGTAGAATAATGAATGGGAGATTGCAGGCTAGTCATGTACGTTGCAGTGGCGGAACTTAAATGAGTGGTGTGTGTTTCCTGAGTACCATGCCACAATGTCAAGAAAGAGTCACACTTCATTGTACACCACTTGCTTGTTCAGGGAGGGCTGGCTGTTCCTGTCCCTATAGGTATTCTCGTCATCTCAGAGGGGGAATTGTTCAATCCTGTAAATGTTCGCCTTGGGATCCTCAACTTCCCTGGAGTGCTGGGAAAAGCTGTGTATGTGCATTCTGGGCAACAAATCATGCACACAATTATTGAATATACTGCACATGGCTCTCTGGGAGATGCCATTTCTATTGTCCCTCGGTAGTTTCCTAGGACATGCTGGAGTAGTGCACACAGGATTTAGCACATGTGGGAAAAACCTGGCTGTGTAGTGTGTGTATACAAAGCACAGGCAGTAACTCTTGTATGAGATCGAGGTTGTCATGGTTACTGAGTTTGCTGCCATAATCTTCCTCCTCTCTTTGACTGATTCTCGGCCTTTACCTTTCTCTTCTACTGGATTCCTAGAATTCCCTTGACATCTTTTCAAATCATAGAGGACTGAAATCTTGAAAGTTGCTGTTGCATTTTGGGTTTCCTCTTACAGTTTGCACCTGGTTACCATTCGCTTCCACTCGAAGGTGATTTGTAAGTGAAAAGAAAGAGTTAATATCCTGAGCAATAAATACCCAAAGTAATCAGAACAGTCCACATTGGTAGTTGCTACAGAATTCTTCTTCTGTTCTTTATTTTCATTTAACACAGTTCAACATAGATGTGGATTGTAGCCAACTCGTGTTTCGCCTGTATGGAGGAAACCACAGACTTCTTCAGGGCAAACTGCAAAAAAGTGATCAGAATAGTAGTATATAAAATACTTGAAGATACAGTATCCAAGTTAGGAACTCCAGTAATGTCGGAAAGCGCAATAGTACAGAGATATAAAGAAAGTGAACAAAACTCCAATAGCAATGTGCTAGATTCTTAACTTCCAATCGAAAGTCAATGAACAATATCTATGCTTCTCCTGAGAGACATGAAAGTCCACCTGGAGAGTGCTCCCGAGTGCAATATACTGTTTTGTGATTATTAAAAATTGCAAATGCTACTTTAGTACAGTAAGCAAATGTTTGTTCGGTTTGAAAATGTTTATTTGTTTGTTACAAATCCCATTTGCAATCTGCAGATTCCTTATTTATTTGGTGGAGTGGAGAAGTGGAGAAGTGTGGCTCACTGGTTAGAGGAGGCAGACCTGGAAGCAGAGGTCAGCCTGGGACCAGGGTTCAATTCCCGGCTCGGCGGGGTCTTGAGTCCTAAAATGTCCATGGACTCGACAATTCTCGCTCCGGTGCCTACTCGATTCACAGGTTCACACTCTGCGACTCTGGGCAATAGCTTGCTTAATCTCCACAACGGCCCCTCGTGGCGGGATGCCTGGCTTTCACCTCGCGGATACCCTGCCAGGGTTATCTCACAGGGGAATACCAGGACGGGTTCCCTAAGCAAGCGCTTAGAAACCGCTTGGTGATTTGCGCTATATAAATTCCTGCACATTTACATTTACATTGGTACAGTGTGATGTTTTTGCGAAATTCAATTTCTTTCATCGCTGTATGCAGTTTTGGGGTCACTAATCAGTAACTGATATGCGATTTGCATATACTCAATATATGTGGACTCTAACTTATAATATGGCCAGGTACCCCATAGGCCTGCAGGACAGTTTGACATGCCACACCCCCAACAATCCTCCCAGTTGACCCTTCACCACAATAAGACACAACAAATGTACTTTTTTGGGTAAAGGGTCGTAAATAACCCTGGGCGTAGTGTGCGGAGTGGGGCTCCGCGGAGCTACGCGAAGTGGGCACACCACTACGCCCACCCGCGCACTCAGCGTAGCCCCACTCCGCGCCGCCCGCCTCCCTCCCGCCCTCCCTAAATACATCAATAAAAGTATAAAAAGCTATTAAAAACACTTACCTTGTCTGCCGCGTCCCCGGGGCTCCCTCTCGCCGTCCCGCGAATCGCGCCGCCACCGACCCGGATACTAATGCGCATGCGCGGGCGGCCGCGCATGCGCATTCCTCATGAGAAATGCGCATGCACGGCCACCCGCGCATGCGCATTAGGACCCGAAATGGCGGCGAGAATCGCGGGACGGCGAGAGGGAGCCCCGGGGACGCGGCAGACAAGGTAAGTGTTTTTAATAGCTTTTCATACTTTTATTGATGTATTTAGGGAGGGCGGGAGGGAGGCGGGTGGCGGCCGGCTACGCACCGTCTGCGGAGCGCGCGTAGTGCCGCCTGGCTATGCCCGCTACGCAAAATGCGTAGGAGACAGCACTCCGTGCACTCCGTGCACGGAGCGTAGCTGGTCGCCCACCCCTAGTCGTAAACCCCCTGCTTGTATTTATTTCACACACAAATTTAAAAAACTCATTTAAACAATCAATGCAAAGTAACTTATGACATTTACAGGTTTATTTACAAGGTTTATCTGCCTAACCTTAACAGAGATGCTAATGCAGTTATTACCTAACCATATCTAAAAATGTGTTCCTGTGCATCCACAAAGTTTGCTTTGAGTGAGATCATGACTGGCCCCAGTGCAGTATCCTTGGTCTGAATCTCCCTTGCCCAACCAGCACATGGACCTGGTTTGGTCCCTCCTTAAGGGAGGACTCAGTGCCACTTACATCACCTCCCCTACTGGGGACGCCTGTGCAAGGGGCCCGCCTGCCCGCGAGGATACCTACCTCAGGCAACCCCTACAGCCTCCATCTTCCCACCAAGGGCTAGTGCTAACTTAGCACCCATTGCGCCTACGCACGTTTTTGGTCAGTAAGGACCACCTGCCAGCGGCCACTCCCAACCCCCACTTTTCTGTAATCTCAATTCAATTTGCTGCCAGCACCCCTTGGAGGGCTCTGTGACACCGCTGTTGTCTTTGTCTGAAAGAAAAAGGGATGCCCTATTAGCCCGAACTTTCCCACCAATCATGACCTCAACCATCAGGCTGACATCATATAAATAATTAAGACATTACAAAATAGGCCTGCAAGAAAAGAGAAAGTTAACACAACCTTTAATCATGAATAAGCTATCACTAAGAGACATTTAAAATTGCATCAGTTCTACTCAGCATTACCATACCCCAATCAATAACACCCCATAGAGCTACCAACCCTCCTTACTAGGTCACTCTTAACCCAGGCTGATGGCTATAGGGATGGTGGGTGGCCAAAAGAGCAGGACTTCTGGCGATGCAGCTGGGCTCCGGTAGAGCGGCATCCTTCCGGAAGCGGCGAGCGGGATAAAGAGACCCGCTCACCACTTCGCAATGACAATTATTGTATTGTATTGTATTGTAATTGCATTTATATAGCGCTTACTACCCCTGACGAGGCGTCAAAGCGCTTTTTCGGCGGGTAGCACGCTACTCCGGGACACACAGAGGATTAGTGTTGAATTAGTATAGTGAAACATGCAAGTACATTTTAAGTGGTGGATAGGTTAATCAGTTATTTGGATTTGGAATGATAGCAGAAGGATAGAGTAGGACAAAGGTTTGTATTTATTTATCGCTCGCTTGTTGACGCATGCTATTCAGGGAGCCTGTAGAGGATTAGTGGTGAATTAATATGGTGAAATAAGAGGTAATTTCAGTGGTGGATATTAGTCTGTTACTTGGAGTGAGAAGGATAGCGGATGGATAAAAGGGGAAGAAAGATTTGCATTCATATAGCACTTGTTACCCCTGATGGGCGTTGAAGCGCTTTTTCTGGCTAGTAGCACGCCACTCTGGAACCCATAAATGATTAGTGTTAAAAATGAGTATAGTATAAATATGTAGTAATTTGAGTAGTAGATATGTTATTCAGTTATTTGGGCAGTAAATTAGTATAGTTGAATATGGAATATGGAATTTGAGAAGTGAAACATGTTATTTTGTTAATTTTGATTGAAAAAGGATAGTGAGGGGTAAAAGAGTGAATGATTTTTTTTTAAGTCTTAGCAGTAGGAAGAGGCTGGGTATTGTTAAATGAGAAAAAGGGCAGCATTTCTGGCCCTAGTCCCGACCAGTCTCGAACAGGCCCAGACAGGCAACTACCCTTGTCTTCTACACCCTTAGCCTCGACGCCCGGGCTGAGATGCCCTAAGCCTGGCCTTCTTTGTAGCCCTAGTAATCAGGTGACCCCTTCAGCCAATGGGAACCCTAGCCCTAACACTATCCAATCACAACACTAGCCCTAACATCTAGAACCAATAGGAGACCAGGACCTTGCAGCCAATCTTAACCCTTGTCCAAGCACCCAATCAGTTCAAAACCCTGATCTCTACGTCCAATAAAGGCCTTAGCCCTACCACTAGTCCCAATCCAAGTCCAAGCAGCCAATGGTACAGGTAATCCTAGTCCCTACTTCCAATAGAAAGCCTAACCCTACTCTTAGTCACACAACTGGTCCAACAACCAATCACACCAGAAG
This sequence comes from Lissotriton helveticus, assembly GCF_964261635.1. Taxonomy (NCBI): domain Eukaryota; kingdom Metazoa; phylum Chordata; class Amphibia; order Caudata; family Salamandridae; genus Lissotriton; species Lissotriton helveticus. The sequence goes on along the minus strand of NC_136071.1, from coordinate 763,822,930 downwards.
CCCTAATCACTACTTCCAATTGAAGGTCCAACCCTAGCCCTAGTCCCACCCTACTCCCAACAACCAATAACATAGGAAGCCCTAGTCCCTACTTCCAATAGAAATCCTAGCCCTAGCCCTAGTCCCAACCCTGCAATGATTGATTCACAGACCGAGAAACCAATCAGAACCCTCAAATACCCAACCAATGAGGACATTAACCCTAACCCAATAGAAACACCAGATACAACCACCAATCAGTGTACACATGTGCCAACCACTCTCACACCATATAAGGCCCCAGCAACCTCAGACAAGGTTTGCTGGCCAGGGAGTTGGAAGCTGCTTGCTCCTGTTCAGAATCTCCTAGGAGACAGACAGGCCCAATCCACAACTTTGGACTTCAGCAGGTAAAGGCTTCACTAACTCGAAATCTAACAATACTGTTTGAATAAATCTTTACTCCCCCTGCTGGCCAAAAAACGAAGTGCACAGGCCCCAGTAAATACAGTTTAAACAGCTCACAGAAGCACCCTCTGATGTAGAAAATCCCTGTTGCTGGGGGGGGGAGAGGGGGAGGCAGGGGGGCTGGCCTCACTGGCTTGTGAACACAAAATGGAGGCTGGGGGTGCACTGTTTGAGCACACAGGCCTAAACACAGAGCAAAGGAGAAATTTGGAGGGAAAACAGATTTGTCACCAAGGAATGAGAGGGACAAACTACAGAGGTTGGACTGCAAATCCCACAATTCATCACACTAAATGAAGGAAATCAAGGGCAGGGAAAACCACACATTTAAAACACAACATAGGTGATAAAATATGAAATTACAGGCAGGCTAAAACTACAATTTTTAACTGTAACAACCACAGGCATAGACAGTAAACACAGAAAGTGAAAATCGTTTTTTAAACAACTTTTTGTCTTGGGAAGAGACAGCACTAGTCTGTCTCCTTACCACTTCCTGAACTCTGCTCACTGCAATCTGGGCAACATGTAGGCTGCAACTCACAATTATGGGTGGAGCTTCATGCCATCTGCAAGCGATTGACCCAGAAGCACTGCCAGTATTTCCGGAATGGCACCCCAATGCTAGCCCAATCTCTCACCGCCTTCACCAGATGGCCGCAGTGCACTGTGCTGCAACCCCCAGTGCCAGCCCGGGCTTCACCGTCAATTGGGTGGCTCCCCCAATGTGGTGGAGCCTTTGTCATATGGGCAGGTAATGTCGAGGCCTCCAGGACAGTTTTGACTCCCAGAACCCCCCCAACAATCCTCCCAGTTGACCCCTGGCCACAGTCACTGATAAGACACAACAAATTGACTTTTTTGGATTAGGGGTCATAAACCCCGGGCCGTATTTATTTCACGCACAAATTTAAAAGTCACATTTCAAAAATCAATGCAAAGTAACCCATTACATTCAGAGGTTTATTTACAAATGTATTTGCGTAACCTTAACAGAGATGCTAATACAGTAATTTCCTAATCAAATCTAAAAATGTGTTCCTGTGCATCCACAAAGTGAGATCATGACTGGCCCTGGTGTAGTGTCCCTTGGTCTGAACCTCCCTTGCCCAGCCAACAATTGGACCTGGTTAGGTCTCTCATTGAGGGATGACCCCCCACCTACACCACCTTTCCTACTGGGGATGCCTGTGCAAGTGGCCCGCCTGCCCACTAGGATACCTACCTCAGGCACCTTTCTTCTTCCCCACCAAAGGCCAGTGCCAGCTTAGCGCCTGTTGCGCCTGTGCAGATGGTTGGCCGGTAAGAACCGCCTGTCAGCAACTGCTCCCAACCCCCCACATCCATGTAACCTCAATTCAATTTGCTGCCAGCACCATATGGAGGGTCTTGTGACACCACTTTTATCTTTGTCAAAAATTAAAAAAGATACCCTATATGGGTCTGAACTGTCCCACCAATCATAACCTCACCTGCCACAGGATAGCAGAGTTCACCTAATATCTGCTCCCCACACTCTATGATGCCTGATGAATCAACAAGGCTAACAAGATCTCAAGAAACATTTAGTTACCAATCTTTGACAAATGAACCCATCCTGCAAAAAAAAAAATGCTCACCCTTTCAGCAGCCGTGAGGTACAAAGAATAACTTACAGATTTTATTATTCACTTGTTTCACTGAATCGTTGAGAGCCCTAACTGACTTACCACCTCTCAATTGCAACCTTGGAATGATGTTGTACCATGCAACGTCGGGCTGTGTAAATTTCCTTGCAAGCCAACTAAACTCGGACTTCACCACTTTAAGCAAATCCCTCCTGCTGACCGTACATCACCAGTTTAAGAAAGTCCCACCTGCTGACCGTAACCAAATCATTGCTGGCAAGTTGGACCACAATGACCCCACGGGCATATATCCCCTTGGCAATATTTCATCCAATGAATACCTCAAATGGGTCAAATGCAGCCCTCCTTGTCAATCGAAAGTCAGCCGCTATCCCTCCTGGCTACAAAGACATAAAAGACCTTTGCGTGCCAAACATAGGAAGGGCCAAGCACCAGCACCTCTGTAAGTTCTGTCACCTCTGCGTCAACAGGGGTCATCAATAAAACCAGTGGCTGCCTCAAACTTCCACTCCTTTCACCAGCATTCACAGGACAATGCATACAGAGAAAAAAGGGGGAATTAGCAGAGATGTCTCTACAACATGTAAAATTATACATAGCGCTTGTAGCAATCTGAGGTCCACCTGCCAATCCTTTTGGCAGGTAAGCCCCATCACAGCTGCAGCAGTGTTGATCCCTATCAGAAAGGAGGGCGACTAATATTTAGTAGGATCACTACCCACTGCTCTCAGGGCCTCGTTTAGTATCCTACAGAACTAAAACCTGGTCAATGGTTTCCCATCAGCATGGGTCAGGAGGGAGTTCCCAATATTCCAGTAGGAAAACCTCATGGTTGTCTAGAGGACAGCATGCATTTCATGGCACCCTATGCAAAAGGATTTGATCAGCATTACTGCCCTGATCCATCTTGGAGCGGAAAAGTGTGATCGCCAGGGAACCATTCAATAACTGGCTGTCCTTGTACTACACCATTGCCCCTCCTGTTCCTGGTCACTAATTCACCTACTCTGAGGGTCCCATGGAAAGAGAGAAAAAATGCTACCTTAAAGAGGCGGACCTCATCTGGAGAAATGCAAATGTTTCCCAGGGTGGACATGATCACAGCCAGTTTCCCTCCATCTATGGGATGCCCGGAGTCAGGCTTGGCCCCTTCTAGACCCTGCCAACCCCTCAATGCCCTCTGCTCCAGGAATGTTTTGTCCCGTCCATATTCCCCAACATCCTTGCAGAAAAAGATAAAGGAGCAGTGTGGCGTCTGGCGCATGCCACTGACCGTCCCTCGTCCCTAAAGGATCCCAGGAATGCAATCACTGACGCAGGAGCAAATCAAACTCCACCCCTTCGTTCTTAAGGAATTTTAAATATTTGGAAAATGTCCCCTCACTGGCATGCCTCAACCTGGGCACTAGACCGGCTGCCACGAAGTCTGGTAAGCTTGGGCACCAAGCCACCACAGTTGGTCCGGGAAAGGCGCAGCTAACTTGTGGGTGATGGCACCTTGATGGCTGCGTTTTAAAACGAGATAAAGCAAAAGCTGCATTGTTCATATTTGGCTTTAAACAGTACATTAAGCTTCAGATTTAGTAAGATAATATCCTTCAAAAGTCTAAGAATCATTTTCTACTTTGCTACATGCTGGTTGATGCACTCTACCACTGTCATGTGGTCTGACCAGAATACTACTGACTGGTTGCAGACTGCTCTGGTCAGATGGAGAGGGCATCGAGAATGGGGAACAGCTCAAGAAAGCCAATGTTAGCGACTAAGCCAGACTGCACTCAACCCATAGGCCACCACTGAGCACAGCACATAGCCCCAAAACCTTCACTGCATGCAGCATCAGTAAATGAACCTATCTCATCATTGGACCGGAGTGCACTGGGACACATCACTGTCCCATTAAAATCACACACAAATGCCTCCAAGATCCTTATATCCTGGCGGACCTCCCCTGACAAACTATTATGGTGGTGCTTTCCTTTCAAACCAGACATAGCCTGAGCAATAGATCTTGAAAGGGGTGACCCATGGGAATGATGCACAGGGCAAAATTGAGCTGCCCCACCACCACTTTCAACTGGTGTATTATAACCTGTTTAGCCCCAAGACACGCTTTTAAAACATGAGAAAAAAAGCATTATCCTTTTCCAAGAGGAGTCTCGATAGCCCGCAGTTCAACTTATTTCTAAGGAATTCAATGGTAGTCACCGGCCCAAAGGTTTTCCCTGCACTAGGGGTACTCCAAAAAGTTCCATCAATTCACAGAAAGACTGCAAGTCCTCGGCACATTCCTCTGCTCCTGGCGGCCGAGAAACAAGAAATTATCTAGGTAGTGTAACACCCACTGATTAGCTAACATCTGCCTAAAATCAAACTCAAAAAAAGTACTGAATTTCTCAAAATTGGACCAAGAGACTAAGCAGGCCATGGCCATTCATTTGTCAAAATAAAATTAACCCCCAAGCTAGTAGCCAAGAAGATTGAAGTTCTCTGGGTGTGCCAGGAGCAAGCAGAATGCTGACTCTGTATCTGACTTCCCTAAAAGCGTTCCTGGCCCCAACCCCTGCAGGATCTGAATCAACAAGTCCAAAGAAGCATACTTGACCAAGCACAAAGCCACATCAATGACTTCTTTCACCACCTGACCCCTAGACGCTGATAGGTTATGCTGTTGTGTAGTTCCTATATATCCTATACAGGATCTGTGCGTTCGGATAACATAAACTGTGGGTTTGGTGGCAAACTGGTTCTGAACACCCCACCAGATATGTTAACCTGTTTGCATTAGCTAGCACACAGTGCCACTAGAATCTCCTCTTATCGGGGGGAGAATATTTCTGGCAACCTTAGAATATGAGAACCCTGATCCTCTAGGATCGTGGAAACATTATACTACTTTTGCTCAGTCACCCCATCTCACTTAGTTTGTCTCAGAGATACACAGAATAAACAGTCTGGACGTTTCAATAAGGATTTATTGAACAGTTGATATTCTAGTGTGGAATAGATTTGCTGTAACAACCATTAGACAGTAGCAGAGATATATGATTAACATTACTACGAAAGGAAAGGGATGGTACAGTTCTACCATTTTGCAGTAATCATGGATATATACAAGTACATAAAACACATGATAAGAAAGTGCATACTCCTACAATGTCTTCCTAACTAGATGTACCTAGCATCGGTGTAGGTGTTATGCCAAGAATCCCTCTAAGGTCTACTCAACCTCATTACCTGACAAAGGAGAGAATATGGGACCTCGTCCTGATCTCGAGTTGGACACCCTGCGAGAGATGTTAGACCACTGCAAGCTGGAGTTTCTGCATGCAGGAACATCAGCGCCTCTGGTCAGTGTGTCAGCCGGGAAGTGACAATCTCCTCTGTCTGTCTAAGCAAGACATGATGTTTATATACCCACAGGTCTCCCCGGGGGTCCTACCTTGCTGTATTACTGTGTTGGCCTAAAGGTTTGAATTTTATACATAGATATTATACAGGAGATTTTTGTCCTGCTGTCAGTCCTGCTGAACCAGGGAAAAACCTGTGTTTTGAATGCAGTGTCGTATCTAGGTAAAGGTCAATCCCTATGAACCGTTATGTGAGAATATAGGTGAAAGGTTGCAGTGGTACCTGCGCCTATATAGGGTACCTATATGGAATACAACACCCACTCATCTTCTGACTAGGACAAAATATGTAATCTCTAAGTGTACTACCATTCTAACTAGACATTGGTACGCACAAAGGGCCCGATTCCGATCTGGATCACATCCATTGCACGGCACAATTTGCTTACGGACGAGACATACGGAGTGGTTCGGGCCCAGAAACTACTCGGTCGGTGAATTTCGTGTTGCTCGCATCGTACTTGCTCGCTCGTACAGCTGTACGAGTCGGGCAGAAAACATGCGTACGGCTCGTACTTTTTCCAGCCAGATTGCGTTCGGTGCCCTTCCAAGCGAGATCGGAATCAGCCCCAAAGTGTTAAAAACATTTCCTTAGCTAAAAATGTTTCAAAACGTCTAAAAATTTCTAAAAGACTTAACAATTAAACATTTTTTTTTTTACAGGCCCTAGCTCTAAAAAGTGTCCACTGTTATAGTCCGAACCACTATAAGCATTAGAAAGATATTCATGCCTAAATAAATGATAAGGAATGTCAATTTTGTGTCTGAGTTCCAAATTGAGCTTGTTAATAAAACAGGGCAAATTTCTTCCAGCACACGACGAGCCAAAATGAGTCAATTGTTTATGTGTCCTGGCTGGTAGACGCATCAATTTGGTTGCTTGCTTCCGCAGTAGATGGCCCCTGTAACACCTCGCAGATTACGTCAATTGAGCACAGATGATGTTCCACGCTGTCCACAGCCGGTGCTAGGGCAGCCTGTGTGCCGTCCAAAGCCTAGCTGAAGTTGCAACCTGCGGTGGCTCAAGGAATGCCGCCCTCAACATTGGGATACGCTGAGGACATTGCAGAACGTGGGCCGTTATCAGGTCCATTAGAGCATTCACGTCCGGTTGCACACATGATGAGAGTTTCAAACAAAGGTCTAACATGCATTCTCCTCCGCAAAACAAGCATCGGACTACAGGTAAGATGCAGTCCATCCAGACAGGTGAAAATGTCAGGAACCAAGATGCACTTAATTCTTTTAGGCTAGGAGTGCCTAGATGTTGTACCATTCGGTCACGTTATTTCCGCTCCATGAGCGCTTTTTCCATTCCCTTGGTGACTGAGACATCCATTGCGTAGCAGATAGAAGACAATCAGGGTACCTGCTATTAAAAACAGGATCAGCAGAAGACCTCGAAAGATGCTTCCGAATACGGAGTGTATGAAGTTTAGTATAACTCCAAGTACCGTCTGAAAGGAGCTTAGAAGTCCAGAACCTATGGTCTTAAATAGGTGGACAATGCCAGTGGTATCAGACATGTTAAAGATACGATTTACCATTTCTACGAAATGGAAAGGGCAGTTTGTATGGATAAGTGCCTGTATCTCAGCTGAAGACCTTGCGATCTTGAGATCAAAAGTCTCTCGAGTGGAGTTTAAGGGCACAGACTTCTGTAAAAGCATGGCTTTCATTCTGCCTAGAGTATCAAACCGTATTAAAGAAACATTCAGTGAAGGCCATAACGGCGCATCCCTGACTGTATGTGTCAGTGGAAACAATACTTACATACAAAAAGTAACCCTGGAGCTCACGGTTACCAGATGTGCGATGCCCTCAAGCTTTCAGCAGCAGCCCTGACTGTTCAGCATCAAGTAACTCCCATTTGAAAGTAGCCCAAATGCTAGAGTAATCAAGGCAGCTGGGGCACCCCTCAGATGAGAGGACAAGTTTGCCACAGAACCATTACAAGCCCTGTGCAGCATAATGTCCTGACATATGAGCGATCCACTTAAAGCGCTTTCACAGTTTGTACCACTTAGAAACACTTCTCAATCCCCACTCAGGAATCGAAATCTGTATGGTAATCTCAAGATTCCTTAATGTATTCCTTACCCATTTTTTCATATTTGCCTGCCTGCCTTTGTTCAAGGCAATGTTGAAACTGAAAAGTAGTGACCAGTAGAGTTATGTGGCCATGGATTAGCCATTCTGTAGACGGTGACTCTGCCACTTTAAATGGTAATCTATCCAGTTTTTCGATGTGCAGCATTGTATATTTTGCTCCCTTTTGTGCCATTTCTATCTGTTTATCTGTTAGATTCAGAAAACAGAGATGTAGTGTTGATAAAACGCCAAGGCACATAGATTGCAGCGTCCAGCTCAACAACATAAGACTGAGATTGCACGTGTTGTAATATGGCCAAATCCTGTTGCAGTATGTCTATTGCAGAAGATACAATGTTGCCTAAGAAATATATCCTGGAGGTCAATGTTGTCAACCCATTGTCTATCACTGCTAGAGATTTTGCTAAGTTAATAGGTCTATTTCCCGTATTCTCTGTGTCGCCTCTTGTTGGGATATTTTCCAAATTTCATTGTAGGCAGCATTAATGCCTGCTATATGAAACGTTTCTGACATGTCTTCCTGGAACCTAGTACAAAATCCCTAAGATACATGTGTCGTGTGAGTAAGGATAAGTGCTGTTTCACCTCTGTGAGTGTTGAGGTTTTTAGCCAATCAAGGCACAACTTCCCAACACTGTAGGATGTCACTACCCCTGGCTGTTCTCTCTGTACATAGCGTGGATCTGGCCTATGGATACTGAACCCTTCGGTCCCACCCATTAATCTAGTTTGACAACTATTGGTGTCTGTGGGCCAAATCAACCATTTCTTCCAACCGGGGTCTGATCTACTGTATTGCATGATGTCATCTAATGTAGCCCCTTCATGTGATGTTTTATTGCCCTTGGTCAGTGTTGGTGTTGGCAGCCGAGGTGTGTTAAAGTCTTTGTTCTTGGCTAGCCCAAGGCAAGAAGTTTGTTGTACTGTCTTGTTCAAAAACATGATCTGTTCAGGGATAAGGCATTCTCTAAATAAAGCTTCTGTTCCTTGCACTTGCCATTCTCTAGGAGCCCAGACCAATTTTAAGTCCATGGTGTCTTTCCATAAGTCGTAACCCTGTTCAGACAACTGGGCAATAAAGGATGCAGAGTAATTCTGTTTGGTGTTTGTTAACATATTTTTCTGTGCTGATGTTGGTGCAACTGTATAATAATATGAGGTTGGGTCAGATATATTGAACCCTGAAAAATATGGAAACGTTGGTGCAAATGTTTTTGAGCTGCCTTTTGGCAGTGTTGGACAATGTTCTCACTGGTGGTATGTGAACACATTTCTAGGATTAGCAGATGAATGCAAAAAATGATGACCATAATGCTGATAATACATTGATTCATAATCTGCTGAGCTTTCCAATGTTTCACTATTAGAAAATGCAGCAGATTTTTCCAAATTAGACAACATGTTATTAACAGTTTCAAAATCCCAATCATCGGAAAAAGTACTTGAGGTGATAATATCACTTGACAATATTTTAAATAAATGTGGTCTTTTTTTAATTTCTGTCGGGCCAAATATATCGAAATCAACCTTGTCCCAAACAATACCATCCATTACAGGAACTGCTGTAATGTTCACTGATGACACCAGAAACCTGTCTCTTTGTTCTCGATGAGATGATTGATGTGGTTTCAAAATTAAGTTTACTTCTTGGGCAGCAGAGCTTTGCCGAATGTATTGTCCCAATAAGCATGTTAAAAATTATCACTAAGAATAACCAGAAAAGAAAGAAAAGAGTCTTTCTAAGAAAGTTCATAAAGTCTTTAACTTGCTGCTTGCATGTTTTCTGGCCTGGCGTCGTTTCAGGTTCACTTGGATCCAAAGAAAACTTATCAAAGTTTATGAAATAGCCAGAAGCAGTTCGATCAATTGTTGGAATTTCATCAGGATTTGTTGAAATCGTACTTTGCTCTTGTCGAGGCATGTTGACGTGAGACATCTGTATTTGGTCGAATAGCAACTTGTGTGGTATTTTTAGCTTCATTTTGAATTTTAACTTCAGGTTCAAGGGGAACGAGTTCCATAGCATTGTTGCATAGTCCTTCATTCTGTATAGGTGACTCTCTGAACGTGATGAGTCTTCCCGTTTGAACTTCTTGAATTATAGCGAGAGGAGGGCGTCTGCTATTTTGAAGTCCACATGGCCTACTACTCAGTATCAGCCACATAGTGTGGTTTGGTTAGGTCAATTGAGAAAAATACTTTCTCTTTTTTTCCAGCTAGAGGCGGTAGAATCACAGTTTTTGTTCCTTGTACTGCTAGGATCGGTACAGGTGTTCTGTAGGATTGGCCAAATTCTTTCTTGTCCGCTATTTTCTCTCTGACCAGATACCTGACCTTTGGGATCCAGACATGTCTTGCTGTGACTGATTTGACTTCCCCATTGGTGGTCTGCTTCAGGTGGACATTACTTTGTTTTGTCCTGGATTAATTTAGTTCCTGTAAAACAGCCAAACGTTCATGGATGTCAAAAGGTTTTTCATCCGCCACTGTGCCTTCACAATCAAAATCAGATACCCACATTCTTGTCCCAAATAGGACCTCATATGGAGTGACCCCCCAGAGAACTTCTTGGCATTGTTAAGAGCCCGCTGGACTCCATAAAGATGTTTTACCCAACTTTCGCCCGTGCCTAATATTCTAGCTGTTACAGATTGCTTTAAGTCTCGTTTTTTTCTCTCCACGACCATATTTCCCTCGGGATGGTAAGGGGATGAGTACCACAATGCTACACCCAAACTTCCATGGCCTCCTTGTAAGCCCTAGAGCTAAATGTAGGACCCTTGTCAGAATGTAAAGTGACAATTGCGTATGTCCCTATGAAGACTCGCAAATCTTTTATAACAGTTCTAGCATCACCCGAGCGCTGGGGCAACACCCATAGGAATCTCGAGCAGGAGTCCACTGCTACCATGATACACTTTTTAGCCCCATCTCTTTTTAAGGGGCCGCAGTGGTCTAGGTAGACACACGCAAGTGCTTTGTCAGCTATTAACAACGGTGTTTGCACTGGACGTGTTACGGTGGAACCTTTTATCTGCTGGCAGATGTTGCATCTCAAGACGTAGTCTTTAGTCTGCTTTGTTAAATCAGGCCACCAATAGAGTTGTTTCAATAAAGAAACAGTCACCGTAACTCCTGAATGAGTGGAACCTATCCCTTTGTGTGCTGCTAGAAATAAACCTAACCTAGGATCCATGTTTTGAATTACTCTATCCCCCACTCCAGGAATCTGGACATAGGAGTATTTGAGTGGAAATCTTTTTGGTACTGCCCCGCTGTTTTTGCGTGAAGCAATAACAGCCACCATAATCTCACCGCCTATTTTCGTTTTAGAACAAATGATTGCAGCTACGGAAGCCGCGCATACAGTCCCCTTTGCGGCTTCATCAGCCAATGAATTCCCTTCAACTTGAATGCTATCATGCTGATGACTCCGTGTGTGTATCACGTGAGTCCTTGATAGTTCGGATTTCAACACCACTACCTGTTCCCATAGCATTTCATCCTTAATTGTGCCAACTTTAGCATCTTTGAACCAATTTTGAACCCAGTATTGCAAGTATTCATTATACGACTGCACACAGTAAAAGGAATTGCACACAATTAGTGTTGCGAATTCTTGATCCGTATTTACAAGTGCCAGTATCAGTGCTTTTAGTTCTGCCAGCTGTGCCGTGCAGTTTCTCAGAGATTGCGTTTTAGTGCAACTTGGATAGAACTTTTCCATCCCGCATGCGACCTTTAACGATTGCACATGCCGTGCTATATTGTTGCTTACTTCCTATGGCCGGTTGAGCAAATCCGTCAGTGTAAATAATATATTCATACTGATCCAGAGGCATTATTTCATTAGGTAAAGGATATTCTTGTTCATATTGCAGGAATGCCTGGGTCTTTAAATTTGGGTTGTACCTGTATTTTACATCATTTGCAGTGAGAGAATTAGCCCATTATATCCATCTCGGATGTAAAACGTTAGCGTTAGGACACTTGCCTTGGTCGCAGCCTCTAAGGCTGGAACCGGGTTCACGACTATTATTCGCTTCCCCTGAGCCAGTGCTCTTTCTCTTACTACAGCAGTCTGTACCACTGTCAGAATCTTTTCAGTAGATGCGAAGTGCATCTCAGCATTTGTGTTCAAATGTGATTTGTATGCAATTGTTACTGTTTCACCTTCGTTATATGTTAAATATGTGTACCCAGATTGACCCGCAATTATATGGATCACCAGATTGCGTACGTTTACATGTGTCTGTAAGTGTTTGGAAGCTATCATGTCAGCCTGTAAGGAACGTAGTGTATCTGTGTGTTCCTGTGTCCAATGTTTTGCTGAGAAATCAGGTTTAATTAAGTCGTAGAAAGGTTTTACTCTTTCTACGTAATCCAAAATGTATGTTTGACCAAAATTTAGGGATCCCAGTATTGATTGTAGATTTTTTTAATGATTTTGGAGGCTGGAGCAGCACAAATTTTTCAACAAAATTGGCTGCCAGGCTTCTTCCTTTACTTGAAAGCTCATATCATAAAAACTGTACACTGAGGTGGGCTATTTTGGATTATTAAAAGTTACATTTGTAGCCCTCAGACACAAATCCCCAAATTATGGTATTCGCCCTGTTCAAGTGTTCATCTAGGTCAACGTCAGTCAGATAAATGTCATCCACATAGGACAATGCCTCTTCATCCAATTGTTGTAGTAACTCTGTTACTCTGGCCGAAAACATCCCCGGGCTGTTCTTATACCCCTGGGGGAGTCAACAAAATTGCCGATGGGACCCTAGCGCTGAGAATGCTGTTAAATACCTGCTTTCAGGCGCTATAATTTGGCAGAAAAATCCATTTGAGATATCAAGTGTTGTTTTGAACTTTTTTCCGCACAATGTTATTCATTAATGCGGCACTGTGTGCATTTTGAACTTCAAATGTCTTAGTGCAAGTGTTTAAAGGTCTGTAATCTAAAATTAGATGATATGTATTGTTGGGTTTCATGACTGGAAACAAAGGATTCTTCATTTGAGAGCTGAATGTTTCAATCACCCTTGGTCCGCAAGTTGATCTAAGATCTCCCTGACCTGTTTTTTAGCTTCTTGCTTTATTGGATGCTGCCTCTGTGCAGTAAGAGTATTTTTTAAAGGTAATATGTGGTGGGTTGAATCCTCTTCCCATCCAACATGTTTTTTATATAATGCTGGAGCTTGGGCTACCGCTAACTGCAGCGCATATGTGTGTTGCAAATGCCTGGGAATATGGTCTGAGAATGCTGGTAGAATTACTGTTTCTCCTTTAGGGCAATCCTGGACGAATGCTGGCGGTCAATCTCGTTCAGCTAACAAAATGTCATAGCCAAACGTCAGGTTCTCCCAAAAGAGACATCTCATTTTTCTACACTTGTCCCCCTTCATCTGGGACGCTCACCATAGTAGTGTCAGGTGATGTATTCATTCAAGTCTGCTATCACCAGAAATTCCATCAGGTTCTGGTGAGCTATTGTTACTTTTGCCGCACTGTCTAGCATCGTCTGAGCGCATTACCCGTTCAGTAGTCGAGTCCTCAGAATTCTGGGCATTTCTGACCTTTAGATCTGCAACCTTCTTCATTTTGAATTGTGGCTTTTGCTTTGGCTTCTCTTCTTTTTTGGAAGTGTAATCTTGAGCGTGCTGCTTGTCTCTGTAATTTCTGACCGTCCCTCCCTCTCTGAGTTTTTCGATGAACCCTGAAAGGAATGAGAGGAACGTCAGGTTTCCTAATATTATCCCTATTCCTGAGATTATACCTCTTTTCAGAGGGCTCCTGTGGAGGAGATTTACCTCTAGATTGAGATCTTTTTCCCTTAAATGTTTATTGTGTTTTATTGTCCCACTTATTTTTAGGAGAAGCAGGTGTCTGCTTGGTAGTGTCCTTTAAAGAACTGTCCATTAGCTGTGGTTTTAATGCTTTCCAACCCAAACTGTTTCTGCCTAATTCTGCATATGCAGTTTCAATTATTTTTGGTAGTTCATGTTCCTGTTCTAAAGGACTGAAGTCCCTTAGACATTGGCGGATAGACATTGATGCTGCCTCCCCTTTAATATTAATATTAGCAAACATTATGGCTGATACCTGGCTTAGTTAACTAGTAACTTCATCCCTAAGTTCAGAGCAGGCTCTGCTCCGTACTCGTTCTGTATTTGTCTTAATACATCTGGTATCCCCGCTAATGACGGAATACCATGAGTTCTAGTATAAATGGCAGCAAAGACTGTACCCCAAGTGGTACAATCATCTACTTGAGGTGTTAATCCCATGGGCAAGCAGATTGTTAGCATTCTGTGTTTTTCATACGGAGTAGTATTCTAGAATACTGCCTCTAACTGTGTTATTTTCTGTGTTACCCAGAATGGCATTTGTTTGCATTTTGTGGGCATTTTGCACATGACTGCGTGTAATATTTGTGTTGTGATTTTAGTTGCTAGACCCTGAGATTGAGTTCCATTTGCTGCAACTATTGCTTGTTGGACTGTGAATGTCCTCATGACGAATTGCATCATGTTTGTATAGATTTGTATTAAATCTTTATGTTTTATGAGTAAGTCTCCTTACATTGTTCACTGTCAGCATGTGGTGTGTAGGCCGCTAATATCGGCCAAATTGCCTCTTCTCCATCGAGCGGGTCTAATGTTACTCTTCCTCTTATATGGGGTAAGGCACCTTTAAACCAGTATAAGTGTCCCTGGTATGTGAGCGGAACATCTATGTCCTCGAACGGATAATATTCCGCTGGTGCATCTCCTTCTGTGTAAAAGTGAAATGTATTTGTTCTGGCATTTGCTTCTGGGAATGTAACCCAGGAATAAAATACCTCTGTTGTATTAGATTTGTTTGCTTCAATCACAAAAACTACTATGCCTCCCCTGGATGATAATCCATGCTCTAGCAGTCTCAGGGTGACTGTATTTCTGAATGTTTCTGCAATTTGAATTGCGTCTGCATCTTCTTCCCCGGAGGTGTAGATCTACTCTTACGTCATCCCTGCTCTCAGTCATTTTTGTAGAGAAGAAGTTTGTCCAATGGAACTAAGATAAGGGGTCCTACCTTGCTGTGTTACTGTGTCGGCCTAAAGGATGACGTCAGGCTTGAGCTTTATACATAGATATTATACAGGAGATGTTCGTCCTGCTGTCAGTCCTGCTGTGCTTCCAAGAAACCTCAAGCATAATATATGAGTTTTGAACCAGGGAAAAACTTGCAATCTGAATGCAGTGTCGTATCTAAGTAAAAGGTCAGTCCCTATGAACCATTATGTATGTAATGTAGGGAAGAATATAGGTGAAAGGTTGCAGTGTTACCTGCGCCTATATAGGGTACCTATATGGAATATAACAAAGTATTAATCTGTAGTTCCCAGGGCCTTTTTAGAGAACTACCCTTGGGGAGAGCAGACAAAGTTGTCGAACGGGAATGCCCCAAAGGGCGTGCCACCCTCCCCAAACCCATCTCCTTGAGGAGCTTAGCCCTAGTTCCGCCAGGGCTGGACCAGATTGACTGCTGATTCCTGCAGAAAGATATGCCAACACATCCAGCTGCTGGGGTTCTAAAACCTTCTCTGAAACCTTCATACAGTGCCTGAGCTGCCTTTGAATTTTTGTAAGCCTCTTATTTAGGACTGTGGAGGCTGGAATCAAAGTAAATTATCAACAGTAATGTGCCTCCCAGACCATGGATTTGAGTTTTATTTGTGAATAAGAATCTACATAAGTCTTCATATTTGTGTTCAAGGAATTAACTTTTTGACTTGTGTTAATGTTTCAATAAGGTATGATGCCTCGCACTTGTTTTTCAAACCAACTTTTTTAAATAAAAACTCTCTTACCGGGAGCTTGCCGAATTTGGTCTTTATCTTTTTTTCTTTTGGGTTTATATACACATTTTCACATACACAAGGGGTATTTACATACTGCACCGTGACAATAAAAAATAATTGGTGTGTAACATCATCTGAGACAATATGTGTCACTGTAACTTGCACATATAATACCTTTACACAGGGTGACATATAGTTCTACAATACATATATCCAACACATATTTACAAGTTCTTCGTACCTCAAAACTTTTGAGGATGAATCCTAAGTGTGACTAAGCTCTAGTGGTATAACTGGTGTCCTTCTACTAGTTATTGTGGGGACCTGATTCCCTCAGGTCCTCTCTCTTTTTTTGCATATTGACACTATTCTATGGCCCTTGGGAGGTTAGAGCTTTTGGTGTTAGGCTGGTGTAGCGTCCTTGCATGGAAGGCTGTCTTCCATGACAGGCAGGTGCTGTAGCCTGTGTGCCTTTTCAAGCGGCTTCTGTGACCTAAAGGCTACAGATGGAGGATGAGCATAGCTGTCTTATAGTGCTCTTATATTATGGGTTTAACTTGTTACAATTACTAACAATTGCTCAGCTGTTTCTGTGTCATGCATTGTGTCCCTTTTGGGACTCAGTGTTCTTAATATATTGCGTACTTGGTTGTGTGGGGGTGGTGATCATACCATTATTTACGAGGTGGGTGCCACATTGAGGGCTTAGTGTTGCCCTGGAGGCTAGGGCCCACCCTCTTTTCTGTTAAAGCCTTAATATGTTGTGGATCTTTGTGTCCTCTTGCAGAAACAAGTTATTTGTAGGTTTTGTGTGGTCGTGCAGTTTATCTACTGGCAATACCATATGTCCGAGGCTGGGTTCAAACTGCTGTGGTGTAGTGAGTAAAAGAACAATGGATTTAACCCAGATCTCTTGACTGGAGGGGAATCTTTCCACCCATCATTTGTTACTACACCATTTTCAGAAAGAGCATTCCATTCACAAGGCTGCTTCCTTAGTTCCCTCCAATTTGTTCCGTCCTTTCTTCTGTTCTATGACATCTAGCTCTTTCAAAATGGCCAGAGAGGAACATAACATAACATAACATAACGTGACATGACATACCATGATATAACATAGCTAAATAAATAATTTAGGATAACACTGAATATATTTTTCTGAGGACTCTTCCAAAGTGTTCTCCACTAGACATTGAGTATGGTATACCTTTTAAAATTGGAGTTAAAGAGAAATCAGAATTTGTCCCCAGACTACAGAAAGATAATATTATAGGTGTTTTTCTGAACTTGTTGCTCATTGTATCACTAAAAAGCAATTCTATTATATTAGAGATAAGAGTGTTAAAAGAGTTGTGAAAGGATGGGGACATTTTCGAGTCGTATAATGATAAGTAAGACTGCATAGCTATTATGAGTTTTGCAGATTATGTTTTAGAGGCCAAAAATAGTTTATTGTACAAAGGTGCACGAAAGACCTACAAAACCTGCACAGAAATGGTTTCAGAAAAGTGTTTTGGATGTGGAAGAATGTAGATACTTGATTTTTTACATCCAGTACCATTACATTCTCCCTATTATACACAAAGAAGGGCAACCTTCTCCATTTACACCCATAATCACAGGCATTGCTTCTCTTATTTATAGGATCTCTAATTATGTTTTTACCATCATATACATATGATACCAAAAATCGTATAGACAAGCTTTAGGACATGTCTTGACAAAACAGCCATTGGTTAGTTGCAGTGAATGGATTGCATACCTGCATTATACACCATAAAGTTTTGAAAGCCCTTTAAAGTACTAGATTAGCATATCTTTCGAATCACACATTAAATCTACTTGAACATACATATGCTGTATTGAAAAATATTTTTATCTTCTCTCAGGATGATGTTTACAATCAAAAGTGTTATATTGCAGTGGGTTACAAGCTAACTCTCACTTATGCCTATTTACTGATTGGAGTGAGAGGCATTGTACCTGGAATGCAAGATTGTTACAAGCACACAATAGAGTGGTGTTCGGGCAGATACGCACATCACATATTAATACTTTAGAATGGCATAGAGACTGGTCTGAATGAGTATTATCCACCCTAGAATATTAATGAATGAAATGTTAAAGTTACATAATAAAACAACAAAATATTGTGTTTCTAAATATTTAACCTCTTATTGCTAATAACATCTTACTTAGAAAAGTACATAAGAAAACCTCAGTCAGAACATGTGAAACAAACATATTAACAGTATACCTTCTGAAGAATTACTTTCAATGAAAAGAAATTGCAGTGAAACTAATGAGTAAGCAAAGAGAAGTAACACTTATTGATAGATTCCAAGTGAGAGAATAAAGACTAACCAAAGATTTTGAGAAAAGCCGAAGAAAAGGCAAGACAAATTAGCAAAATTGATGTTCTTGAAGATGAAGCTAAGAATGTCCAATCGGTTGACAACCAAGCTGTAGTTACCTTGCTAACTTTATATGGTGATTTTCTTTTAGATAAAATTGCAACAATAATGCTGTTTTCACTGAAGGTTTTAAAATAATTTTTATCTTCTGTAATTATTCAACAAATTGACTTACTATTCTTTGTACCAAATTGTATTTGTCTTGTATTATTTACTTGATTGTTTTTCCGCTTTTCAAAACCATAAACAATATAAGAAAACGTTTTATACAGCATATCATCAATGCATAATTAAAATATCGTAAAACAATCCAAACTTTTATTTAAAAAAATATTGCTTTCCTTTTAGATTACATCAGAGTTAAAGTCATGATCCCTTTAGATTATATTTATATGCTTAATTATATGAAAAATCTGGGTAGCTGTTCATATTTTTTCTCTTGTGTATGAAAAAAGTACATGTTTCATTCTCCCTATTGCATAAACAACATTTACAACTCTCTCACTCGAGATTTTTACAAGGCCATGACATTTCACGAAATAGGAGTTGACCATGTGGGACCAACATGAACAACCTTTTGCTTGTATATGACATAACATCCTTGAAAAAGTTAATATGTAAGTCACTGTTAGCAAGATAAGTCTACAGTATGCAACACTTCAGTGAGCTTAGAGTGGCCTGATCACACATATTATTACTATTATTATTATTACTTTATTAATATCCATTGATCCATTCTGCAATCAAGTTTGTAGCGTTAACTTAAACTATTTCATCGTGGGTGCTGGATTAGCAGAGAACCAATTTCCAAGACTGAGGAGAAGATCAACTTTACTACAGCTGTAACTAGTGTGGCCATATCATATGTTCTAGCAAGGATCCATAATAGGGTGGTTTGGCTGACCCATGTATATCGGACCGGCATGAAATTGTAGCTGCAGCACTTCAAATATGTGGTTTTCAGCAATACCTTGAATCTGATGGCTGATGCTGATATAGATTTAAGCAAGCCCAATGATTGTCTCCTGAGTGGGCTCTACAAATCATGCAAACCTTCTACACACCAGACTGATGTTCCATAACTCAGCATTTGCACTAATTTTTCCCCATGAGCCAATTTCATTTCTACAATGGATAAGCCAGCAGACATTTTATTGAAGCAATTTGAACCTTGCATTTTTATTCTTGGCAGTATATCCTCACTATATAACACGCATTATATCACATGACAATAATATTGCATCCACTACATCGACCCAACCATTACATAACATGGCAAATATAAGTACGTGGAGGTAGAGGTAAAACTTGTGAATTTCTACTTACCTTGATGATGTGGTGGTAGGTGGTGTATTGATTGCAATGTTATTGTAAATTGAAATTATCAACCACAATGCACTGCCATACATCCTTGTTTGCCAGTAACAATGACTCGTTAATCAGCCCCAGATAGGAATACTCATGTACCAGACTTAGCTCCTTGTCCAGCAACCGCCATGGAACCAAATGTATTTTGATTTTGGAGTGATTTTTCACTAAACTATTAGTTACACAGTAGGACCCCAAGTGTGATAAACTGTCATAAACTCCTATCAGAGTACACAATAAAGGCACTATGGGGCCAATTACGATGTCGTTCGGAAAGGCTCCGCATGGGATTCAGTATTGCAGAATCTGATTGGGGAAAAACTTGCACCATGGGGTGCCTGCTGCAGGGTACAAGTTTTTACCCAATCAACCCTTTTTAGAATGGGAGCCTGTGTTCTTGTGCGGAACATAGGCTTCCATTGAAGTCAATGCGAGTCCACCTAAACAATTTTGGAAAGCATCATAATCGGTCAGTCGGACTCGCAGGTCCAGATTTGTTTGGAAACTATTCCCGAGACCGATTCATTCAGAACAGTTTTCGAACAACATCGTAATCAGCCCCTAAGTTGTACACAGAATAAACAATACGTTTTTGAGTGAATGTTTCATTTTCGTTATATACCACACCCAGCTCCATCTCACCCAAATCAATTAAGCCCTTCAGTGCAGCAACTTCTGGATGCAGAGCCTGACCTACAGCAAAGTTGAAGGGGGTAGGCTATAGGTAAAAATTAGTTTGTTTACTAATAACTAAGGCACTATTTGAATTCTTCCTTACATAAAGACCATTAACATATATTCAGCCTCAATATTTCAAATTTTATGCTGATATATCATTAATTAACTGGATATTTCGTTTTTAGATTCACATTTGTTGGCTTAGAGCATGTCTTAATAGTCTGTGTGTTGAGGCTGGAGTGGGCAAGTGGCACACTTTTCTTAGAGCATTGCCATTGGCTTTGCGTGCAACCACTAATGGGGCTAACCACACTGCTGCTCTACTGGCTCTATGATTCCAGCATCAACTAATTGTAATAACTCCTCATTGACTTAATTCCTGACATTGGTACATTCCTTGTTTTGTGGGCTTTAGGAATAGCTTTGTCTTTGAGAATGATTTTGAGCTCTAAGGGCCATATGTATCAAGCTAATTAGCATTCGCAAAGGCCGAAATTCTGCGAATTTCGGCCTTTGCGAATGCTAATTAGCAAAATGGTATGTATGTAACATGTTTGATGCAAAATAAGGAATCGCACATTTTGCTATTCCTTATTTTGCGATTGCACTTAAGGAATCGCAAAATTTGCGATTCCTTAAATGCAATGTATCAAACAAATATTAATGCAAAAATGGCAATAAGGATTCGCAGATTACCACCAACTTCTAGTTGGTGGTAAGTTGCGAATTCTTTTAAAAATGCACTTTATTTAAATTCCAAAGGTGCCATATGACGCTCATACATGCCCTTAGGGCATGTATGTGTGCCATATGCCCCCAAATGTCATTTTCAGGGGTGCAGCAGGGTGTTCTTGAGACACCCCTGCACCCTTGAAAAAATTCCTAATTTGCGATTAGCAAATTGCTAATCGCAAATTGCCCCTTCATTCCTATGGGCCTCCTGGCCCATAGAAATGAATGGGTAATTTGCGATTAGCAATTTGCTAATCGCAAATTAGGAATGGTAAGGAATCGCTATAAAAAAATCGATTTTGTACATACATACCGTTTTGCGAATTCTAAATAGCGATTCCTTAAAAATCGCTATTTAGGAATCGCTAAACGGTATGATGATACATATGGCCCTAAGTGTTTCACCTTCCAATTTTTTCATTGAATTCATTGGGAAATTTCTTTAACTTTGCCTTTCCAATCACTTCTCCTTCATCCACAATTCAAACCTGTTCTTTAGTACTGGAGTCTAAAATTATATGTAAATTCCTCCTTGCTACATTTAATTTTCCAAAGCCTTTCTAGTCCTAAATCTGAAAATCAATCCTATCATGTCAATAGTCTCACCCGTGTAACTTTCTGGTGCAACCTTTGAATTCTCAAGGAAAGATCCAAATTTTTATTCAAAGTTATTCTTCCATACCTTTTCATTCACAAAAGTGTAGGGTGAACTCGATCTGGTGATATATGTATTCCCACTCACCCCCATCTTCATGAAACATATAGGTTTGTTTCTACTGTTTTCATCTGAGATATACAGTACAACTTTTCCTCAATTATTCAAGAAGCTCTCCCTTTCCTCTTCACAAGACATAATAGAACCCTCCATGCTAGTACCTTTCATCTCAACACATTTTACTGTATCACATTTCTCTTATTTCATCTTGCACACATTTTTTTTAAAATCTTTATTTTCAGTTTATTTAGATCAGAGAAGCATTGCACATGAAGGTCATTTAGGTACATACATCAGGAGTATCAGAACCAAAATTACAAATGGCTCTTGACTTTCAAGAAAGTACCCCTCTTGATCCATCATATCCAGTATAACAGCAAGCTACAGTAACACTTAAACATCAAACTTTACCCTTCCCTCCTCCCCGCTTGAGCTTCCTTGAAAGGTAATTTTCAAGTTTTCGCGCATAAAGGATCAATTCCCTCACAGAGTCATTATATGCATTGCCCTTCACCACGGATGATCACCCATCTGACCGTGGGGCGGTATATCTTTGCAATCATTATGCACTCCCTCCAGACCTCTCAGGCGAGGCTCCCCTCGGGGAACGTGTATTTGTGAGTATGTTCCGAGTCATTCACGCCCATGCTGCTAGTGTTTCCTGTGCCTTGTGGTCCCTTCGTGTCCGCCTCAGATGCACCTCCTCTGCTCCTGTCCACTATACAATGTCCGCCTCCTAAGCCTCCCTTGTTGTAGCCCAGGGACTTATCCAGTGAATTGCAAGTCACCTTTTTGCTATAAAGAGTCCTAAGGTAGCATATCGACTACTGAGCATTTTTTGGGGGATTCTCGGGAAGAAGGCCCAGCAGACATACCTTTACTGTCTGTGGGATCTTGCAACCCGTAGTCTCCTAAATCTGACCCAAAATCTCCCTCCAGAAATAATGTATTACGGGGCAGTGCCAGGTCATGTGCAAAATGTCTGCTGGTAACCACTTGAAATCTTGGGCATTGTGGGTCTCTAGTGGGGTACATGTCATGTAGATGTTCGGGGGATAAATAAGTCATATGGATATAATGATATTATATCAATTTAAAGTGGGCACTCACTGAGACTCTTTTAACCCCTGCATGTATTTTAAGCCAGTCCCGTTGAGAGATTGGGTTTTCAGCCTGGCATTGCCAGGCATTCTTTATTGGTAGGGTTTGCAGCTGTATGTCAAATCACAGTGCATGGTATAAGTGAGTTATCAATTTACGACCCCTGCCATCTCTAGCAATGTAAGCCGAGTTCAGGTACAATCTGGTGCTTTTGGAAAGGTGGGCCATAATTGCCTCGCCATTGCCGCAATCTCTTCCTATTGTAGGAATTGGCCTGTACATAGGTAGAATGCTTCCTGGGCCTCTTGCAATCTATAGCCATTCTGTGTGTGATTTGTGTGAAGGGTACCAGCGATCATATATCCATGTCTAGAGCCTATGGGGCTCTCTTAAGTATGTGCCTGACCACTCTCTCCCATATTTCCCCTATGTGTTTCAGATTGCAGACATGCACATAGTGTCCAATTATCCCACATCTACTCCATTTTTGTTTTAGTGGAGGATAGTTTTTACTATTTGCTAAAAAGGATGTACTGTCACAACTATTACATTTTAGTTTTTCATTAACTACTTGAGATTTGTCCCATTTTTTATATGACTTTTTCCCAGTTTTGTCAATGATAACTTTGACTACCACCTCACACTCAGGTTCAGTCGTTTTCTTTATCACTTAAGCATACCTTCCTGACAGTTCTGCCTTACTTATTATAGACAATAAATCTTTTAACTCTGCATCATCATTAATCCACAACCATTCCTGTATTGTTGAATCATGTGCATGAATTACTACTTGATCTTGTATCAATTCTTCCAGAAGATCTCCAAACCTTCATTCTGATGATCATTTTCTCAATTTTGTGACATATTCACCGATAGTTTCTATCTTTTGTTGTTTCCTGTGAAAGAATTTGAATCTGGTGATCCATACACACCTTGGGAGAAGAATCCTTGTACAATTGTGTTATGGCTTCAACACACACATTACCACCACCCCCACCATCATTTCCCCAGAGGCGTAGCTAGAGCTTGTGGCGCCCGGGGCTATCTTTCAGATTGCTGCCCCCCTTGGGGGGTGCTGGGGAAAAAAGACGGCGAGCACCTGAAAGTGGGCCGAGAGACACATAGTATCGCCGCTAATAGTCACCCCGATCATGCAAGTTACATGCACATACATGACACGGTCCAGGTCTAGACAGCCCCTGTCCCCAAAATAGTGCTGCCTGGGGCGGACTGCCCCCATCTAGCTTCGCCGCTGAAGGAAAAGCAGAAGGAAACCGAAAACTTATATCAGTTCTACCTACCCTATTTATGACATGTCACTCAAAACATCACAGCTTGTGCAAGACCCACAAATATGCAGTGTAAGCTAGGGCTTTGGCGGCCAGAAGGGCAGTGATGCCAGCTGCCTGTAAAAATTACCCCAAACCCAGGCGGTCCGGCCCAGTTGGCAGCACATGACACAAGCAACTCTAGGACAGTCACCGCGTCAACATGGGGTATTATTTAAGGGGTCAGTCTCATGCTGGGATATAATTGTCCAGGCGGCGGCCTGAGAGTGTGCTTGTGCACAGTTTACGTGGTGTCACGAAAAACTACAGTGTGGAATCACATAGAATTAGAATTGTGAATTGCACTAAGGACATTTTTATTAAAAGTCTGACTCACCTTGCGAGTCGTGGCATTTTGCTTTAACAGACTGCCAAGTGTCTGCAACGACTGACTCCTGGTGCAAACGGCCCTGCCACCTCAGCAGAGCAGCTCAGTGGTGTGATCTGGCTCCAGCGGCTGCCGCGGTCCCTGGAGTTGGGTCTGATCGCAGCAGCGTGGAGGATCATCACTAATATTTTACCGCAGCCTCCAGATTCCAGAACATTATATTGAGGAACTCCAGCCTAAGCCACCCGTAGCACAAGCGCTACTTTTAAGTCTGCCTCACGAGTGCTAATGTCGCGGTAGCCGTTGGGCACTGTCTATCCTGACGTCAGACGCTGCAAGGCACACGCATAGGGTAGGGCATCCACTGTACAGAGCAGGTTTTTTTTGTTACAATCTGTTACACCTGACTGCAAACAGAAAGGGTTAAAGAATTACTGGCATCCCTACCCACCACCCCTCCTGCGGCACAGTAGGACACTTCAAGGAAACGGGTCCTATATAGGGGTGTCAGGCACCATAGCTGATTCACCCACCATCATCGGGAGTGGTGGTAGGGCTGCCAACAATCCATGCATTTTCATCACATTCAGCAGCATGCCAACAAAGTGCGTGCAGAGACAGACACCTAACTACATACCTTACAGCTGGCTATCACATCATGTCATACTTGTCAACAAAAGAAAACAAATAAAGTACAATGTACAGGAATTTATATAGCGCAAATCACCGAGCGGTTTCTAAGCGCTTGCTTAGGGAACCCGTCCTGGTATTCCCCAGTGAGATAACCCCGGCAGGGTATCCGCAAGGTGAAAGCCAGGCATCCCGCCGCGAGGGGCCGTTGTGGAGATTAAGCAAGCTATTGCCCAGAGTCGCAGAGTGTGAACCCGTGAATCGAGTAGGCACCAGAGCGAGAATTGTCGAGTCCATGGACATTTTAGGACTCAAGACCCCGCCGAGCCAGGAATTGAACCCTGGTCCCGGGCTGACCTCTGCTTCCAGGTCTGCCTCCTCTAATACAGAGAGCATCCCTCATGAAGATACTCTGTGTAGTTGGCTATGAGGGGTGACTAAACCAGTATGAACCAAAGCATGTTACAAAAAACATCCCAAATCATACATTAGAGTTGCTGGCATGCATCCAAGAGAACTGAGATTTGCCATATACTATCACTACTGACAGTGCCATCATGCCCTCTAGATAATTTTACCATGCTCAGTCCACTGCGAAATTTAGGGTCAAGGACATATTTAAGACCATGCAATCAGTCATAGGCATTCAACGATTTTCACCAGCATACTAACACCCAGAGTTCAATTCATTCAAATCCACACCAAATTGTCTAGCTGGTCCACTCACGATCCTTTACATATCGATCCAATGGTCAACCTTACATCAAGCAAGTCACTCCATGCAGACCTCAACATCAACAGTTTAAAACCTTTGAACAAGCTGAAGTAAAATGTGTGGCTAGTAGAGTATCCCTTAAATGTTTTATTTATTCCTTGTCCCATTTGCCTCCGCACTCCTTTAATTATTCATTCTATTACCACTTTTTATTCGAACCATCTCCAACCTGAGTTGTTTTCCCTTGACTTTGTAGGTCTCTTGTTTTTTCAACTAAATACCCCTTTCATTTTTTTCTAATAATTTTTATTAAAGCTTTTCAACATTTACTTCAGCAATACAATAAGTAAACGGAGAGAGAGGGTGCACATTCAGTAAGAATCGAACCATAGTCAGTAAGTAATCAACAATCAAACAGCACACAAAAGACTCACTAACCAAAAATAGAGCTACAAAAAGCATCTGAGCGAAATTGATACTGTATTAAAAAACGGTACGGGCCATTAGAACCTATTTGCCAAAGCATGGACTTTTGAGACTACATACATGAATAATATATGTAAAAAAAAAAAATCTGTACAATCCCCGATAGATACCTCTACAAAGGATTCGAGCAGCCTGCCCGTATAATATAACCAATATCAAAATTAATCTGATTATAGAGTGCTGTACTCATACACGTGTAAGCAGAAAAATCCATACAGTGCAAAAACTGTGCCTGCATTTAGGCTCAAAAGCCGGTCATCATACCTAAGGATCTGGAGCCAGCTAGAGAGCATAAACCCAATCCGAAAGGGGACCCCATATTCTTTTTCCCTTCTGCCTGGACCTTCTTCCTTTGTGCTCGTACAATGCAATTTCTAAATTCAGGATAGACAAAACCAGCCCCCTGCCATTGCTGAAATGTGTGAGGCTGTTAATCGCTGAAGCGATGCACATACGAAAACAGCCATGGCCACATATATTAAGGAATCGCCCCCTCTAACCCTTCCCGCCTCCTGTATCCCGAGGAGCATAGTTTGAGAGGTCAGAACAATATTGGTGTCGAGAATTCTCTCCCCCTGCCCCCTCACCCCCCCCACCACCACCACCCCAAAGTTTTTTTGCGACCTCGGATCTCAGTACATCCAACTGAGGGCATGAGCAAAACATATGGATCAAATTTGGAGGAACTTAATCATCAACACTTCTGTTTTTAATGAGGACCAGTTAAGGATACATTAATTTACCAGCAGATTACTTGCTTTGTCAAGAATCACAGGATGTTGGCCAGACCCAGAGACTCGAACCAGGTTCCCCAGCGCCCAAGTCGGCAGCTCCGGTCATTATGCCTCATCCTCTCCCCACTTTCATGGTTAGAGGTTTGTTCTGTTTTCGGCAGTACTAACAGGAGAAATGGGCTGGTGCAAGTTGCCTCTTGGTGAGGGCCCCAGCACTCATTTTTGACCAAATTAATCACTTGTGTGGCCTGCACGCCCTCTCCCTGGCTGCACCGGAAGTAGTCGGCTGCTCAGATGTCACAAGGTGCACGCGCTGGAGCTTTTTGCAAGCAGGTTACGTGCGCAGCTCTTGCACTTCAAACGGCGGCCACGCGGCACTGGCCCGTTGGGGCAGCCTTTGTAATTTATTTGGGTACACTGACTGACAGTAGTGTCAGTGAGTGTCCCAAAATAAATATAAAGGCCGCCGCAACGGGCCAGTGCCGCGCGGCCACTGCTCTCAAAATAGTGCCACCAGGGGCGAACCGCCCCCACCGCCCCCCCCCCCGCTAGCTACGCCGCTGCATTTCCCTATGGAGTTGTCCATAAATTCTTAATCTTTCAGGACCCAATGAATGTAGTAATAAACTTTTTTTTTCCTTCAGAATGCAATTTGTCCTTGAAATCAATAGTCGCTATGAAATAAAAAAATTCTCATTGTAGCCAAGCCATGGTATAGGAATTTTACCTGGACTGCACAAACATTAGTTAGGAGGGTTTACCGTAAAATTAGCAATTTTAGAAGGGGAGTGTGGCTTTGACTTCCTTCACCACTTCTCTTAATGTACCATGTAAGGATAATACAGATCTCAGTTTAGAACATTCACTCCACTAGTGCAGAATTAATACAAATACTAGCTCATTCAAGTACAGAAATAATACCATACTAGTTTACTCAATTGCTTTCAATTTTGTAGTTTGACATGACTTGTGATTAGGGCTCCTGGTTTTATGATATATATTTTTTTTAACATTTCTGTCTGTATTTATCCATATTTATTTTTTGGTCATTTTATCTGTATTTATCCACATTTATTTTTGTAGCAAGAAAAAAAAGACACTGAAGCTAGTATTTTTCCACATTTATTTAAATTGACATGCACACATGCACTAGGTGATTTAGCTGTTTTTTCATTTAATTGGAGCCTATGTAAAGTGCACTTTACATATTGGGAGCGACCCTGCCTTCCTTTGACAGTGCAGGCCAGTTTGTTCCTACACAGAGGAGGCATGCCGCCCTCCCACGCGAGGTCGTTCCACCCCTATGCCCCCACTGAGGGAATTGAAAAACACTTAGTATATACAATTCGTTTATACAATTACAAACAATCTACATGTAATACAAAACATACACAAAAATGAATTCAAAACGATCTTGTGCATAAATGATCAAATCAATATTCATACAGAAGAAAAAAGAGACAAAGTCAATAGGGGAGGGAGTAATAGCTTATTCTTGAAAACGTTTAGTGTTACGAATAACTCCCTCCAATGTGCCGACGCGTTTCTAGTCCAAAGAACTCAATTTCTGGACTGTCATCAGGGCTCTGTCACTTATCTGTATTAGCATGCAGAAAAACAATAAAGTTTTATTATTTAACTGCACTCCATTTTTATGAACGAAAATAGATCGCTAACACCAATTTATCACACTGGGAAATACCTGTCGGTTTTTTAAAACCTGATCCCACTTGGAATTGTCCGGGCTTGCAGCTTCTATGCTGCCATATTCCTTTTTTAATAGAAAAAGGTCTCCACCTACAACAAAGGAACGAATGTGGATGCTTACATGTCCTCTCTCAAGTTTAACGGAAGAATCATTAAGGGTAAAACTCACAGTCCTGTCCTACCTGTCTCATCGACGGATTAAATTCAATGGCGGCTGTCACTCAACTTTTCTGTCCGCTTTTTGAGAAGTAATCTGCCAATGTTAAATAATCGTATTACTTCATCTTTCTCATATGCTAGCCGCCCCATCTGATAACAACACATCAATAACCAACGTACCTTCGTTCAGACGATACGTGGAGTTCTTATTTAACCTGATTCTGCCACTTAGTGCGGGACTTCGCCGCGCGGTGCACACCGCGCTCCTGTTTAAGATGGCTATTTGCGCATCAAATGCTCTCCAATTGTCCGTAGCGTTATCTAAAATTACAACAAATGCCGCTGTTTAGAAGGTCTTAACGCTAGGGTGCAACCCCCAGGGTAAGCCCAAAGAGACTAAAACATACGTGAATAGCTACAGCCTGTCCTGCACCAATTCACTCACTGCTGATGTGGTGGGGGTCATTTTGGATTCTCCATAAACATGCATCTGGGTTGCCCCATAGGATTGTGGGACATGTAGTTTCTGCAATAGTTACCACCGCTTAAACAAGGCTCAAAAAGGAGGCACTTCGGCTCGTATATGAGATTGGTGTATATTATTACTCCTTACTGACGTTATATTCAATCAAACCAGGAACATTCCAACAAATAGCCACTGATGGAGAACTAAAAGCGTCTCTATACAAAAAGGCCACAGATAAAAATACAATTTTACACCACAAGAGTGCTCACCCTAGGAGTCTAAAAGCTAGCTTGCCGTTTGGGCAACTCCTCCGAATAAAACGGAATTGCTCGGAGCTTAGCGATTATGATGCTTACTCGGACACATTCTGTAGCGAAATGGTACAGAGAGGATATCCGAAAAACTCCTGAAACATTCCCGAAAAAGAGCAGGCTTTTTTCCTCGAGAACACTTATTGGAAAAGAAACAAAAGAAAAAACTTGACAGGCTAGTTTGTGTTACCACCTTTGGCCCAGATACACACAAATTAAGACAAAAAATCCTAAAGAACTGGCACCTTCTAGAGGGACTTGAGTGTCCATTTCCACGACCAATGTTTGCCTATAAGAAAAATCAAAGTATAGGGCAGCAAATTGTTAGAGCTGACATTTTCGCCCCTAAGGCTAAAAATGATTTACGGAGCCTATTAAAAATGAAGCCACTTGAAGGACATCATAGGTGTGGCAACTGTGTTGCCTGCCCGAGTACGATAGAGGGAAATGAGTTCCAACATTTGGGCAATAAGTGGAAACATCTAGGATTTACAACCTGTAAAACAAAAAATGTGGTGTACGTGGTAATATGCCCGTGTAGTAAAATCTACATTGGCAAAACAAGTCAACAGGTTAATTTGAGAATCTGTCAGCACAGGTCAATAATAAAGAAAAAAGTAATAACGGCCCCCATGGTTGAACATTTTATTGAGAAAGGCCATAGCGAGAACGATTTCAAATGGTCCGTTCTTTTTTCCATCAGTCAGACAAAACACTTAATGGATACAGAGAGATTTCTGTTGCAAAAAGAAGCGTACCTCATCCTGAAATTTAACAGTACAGTGACCGGACTTAACAACCTGTCCGAAGTATCACGACTATAAACACAATGTGAATTTATTTGTTGGAATGTTCCTGCTTTGATTGAATATAACGTCAGTAAGGAGTAATAATATACACCAATCTCATATACGAGCCGAATTGCTTCCTTTTTGAGCCTTGTTTAAGCGGTGGTAACTATTGCAGAAACTACATGTCCCACAATCCTATGGGGCAACTCAGATGCATGTTTATGGAGAATCCAAAATGGCCCCCACCACATCAGCAGTGAGTGAATTGGTGCAGGACAGGCTGTAGCTATTCAGGTATGTTTTAGTCTCTTTGGGCTCACCCTGGGGGTTGCACCCTAGCGTTAAGACCTTCTAAACAGCGGCATTTGTTGTAATTTTAGATACCGCTACGGACAGTTGGAGAGCCTTTGATGCGCAAATAGCTGTCTTAAACAGGAGCGCGGTGTGCGTCGCGCGGCGATGCCCCGCACTAAGTGGCAGAACCAGGTTAAATAAGAACTCCACGCATCGTCTGAACGAAGGTACATTGGTTATTGATGTGTTGTTATCAGATGGGGCAGCTAGCATATGAGAAAGATGATGTAATACGATTATTTAACATTGGCAGATTACTTCTCAAAAAGCGGACAGAAAAGTTGAGTGACAGCCGCCATTGAATTTAATCCGTCGATGAGACAGGTAGGACAGGACTGTGAGTTTTACCCTTAATGATTCTTCCCTTAAACTTGAGAGAGGACATGTAAGCATCCACATTCGTTCCTTTGTTGTAGGTGGAGATCTTTTTCTATTAAAAAAGGAATATGGCAGCATAGAAGCTGCAAGCCCGGATAATTCCAAGTGGGATCAGGTTTTAAAAAACCGACAGGTATTTCCCAGTGTGATAAATTGGTGTTAGCGATCTATTTTCGTTCATAAAAATGGAGTGCAGTTAAATAATAAAACTTTATTGTTTTTCTGCATGCTAATACAGATAAGTGACAGAGCCCTGATGACAGTCCAGAAATTGAGTTCTTTGGACTAGAAACGCATCGGCACATTGGAGGAAGTTATTCGTAACACTAAACGTTTTCAAGAATAAGCTATTACTCACTCCCCTATTGACTTTGTCTCTTTTTTCTTCTGTATGAATATTGATTTGATCATTTATGCACAAGATCGTTTTGAATTCATTTTTGTGTATGTTTTGTATTACATGTAGATTGTTTGTAATTGTATAAACGAATTGTATATACTAAGTGTTTTGTAGATAGTAATGTATATATTCATTGTGAGTAGTTGAATGTATTTTTTCTTCTCTGACAAAAAAAAGTATAAAAATAATCAAATACTGAAGTCGATAGGTATAAATAAATATACCAGGTCAAATATAAAGAAATAGTGTTTGTCCTATTGTCCTTAAATAATTGGCTTTTTTTCAAAAGTAATAAGTGGGTGTTGGCATTTTGTGTTTTTCAATTTATAAATAGGGTCCAGCCTCCCCCACTCCTTTTTTGGACCTAACTCCTTAGCTTTCAAAACCCACTGAGGGAAAGCATATTCTCCTGCCTGGTGGCTGATCGGGGAGGGGTGGCCCTCTCCATCAATACCCAGAAGTGAAACCTCTCTAGCGTCTAGGGCCTATGGAGACAAGAGCAGCCTGTAGTATAAGGCCGAACAAGATCCGGAGATCATATACAACAACCTACTATTACCACAAAGAAGCACGCAAAATGTTTTCCCTGCTGTGTATTACAAGTATGAAACACAGTTCCTGGTAATTTAGAATGTGTTACTGAACTCATTAGGTTTAGGAAGCCCGTATAGGATATGTCATTTTAAGAGTTCTTTCCCTGAATTCGGTTTCCATTGTTTTTGTCTTAAACGTTATGCAAGGTCCACGAATGGGGCCAGTAATGCTGCTATCTCTTCTGCAGGCCGCAGTGTCTCCTTGCGCAGTTGCACTCTGTGAGAGAGGGCATTGTGACGTGGAGGCCATGGCACTGCTCCGGTCCACGTGCGGTAATATCAGCATACACCCAGAGTGCAAGTCAGTCAGGGCTGTGTGCACATCTTGGAGTGGCAACCACGCCGCTCACACACCATCAACCCTATTACCCCGCAGCGTAAGCAGCAATCTTCCCACACTCCTGTGCCTCTGCCTGAAAACACCACCCCAACTACAGAGTACTGTTATTTTAAATATATTTCTGCACCCGATGTGGGCCTAGCTCTTGGCACACACAGTTAGGCCCATGTTCTCAACGCCGCAGTTCAAGTGCGTCTACTATGGTAGGAAGATCACATTACTCGCTGTCACTAGGGACACCATGTTCTCAATTCGGCTGTTGGGTTCATAAGGCACCGTAAAATAGGTCATGGGACCATCGCTCCACCTTCAACAAGCCACTATATTTTAAAATTGTCTCCCTCATTTGATCTGGTCAGAGCCAGCTAATAGTTGTTGGAGGCATGTCTGCCCCTGTGCCCTTCCACATCAACCTCCTTCCCCCTCCCATACAAAAAAACAAAACAAAAGGTTGCTGGGCCTGCAGCCGATGTCCTGGGGTGTTTTCACACCTCTTAATGGACATCGCTGCTTACACTGATCGAACAATTTATACCTTGCGTGACAACCGCTATGAGTGGTGCTGGAGGATCTCTGCAGACACGGCGCTCGCAGCTGCACTTGTTCAGAAGTTTCTGATTTCTTTTGGAAGCCCCTGTGCACCTCTGACTCTGATTTTATAGAGGAGCACAGAGGCTTCAGGAGCATTTCTTTTGTAAGTATTTTCCTGTTTCTATATATAAATACAGACAAAAACCAAAAAGGTTTCCGTCTGTATTTATATGTAAAAATCCGTTTAAACGGAAAACCGGGAGCCTTACTTATGATGTGTGACCATATCCACTTGTCACTGGTGACTTTTACTTAAATATTGTGACAAATTATTAACACTAAAATTATTAAAATGAATAGCTTAAAATCACCACATATTCTTTTCATGGAATGTTTAAGATATTTAGTTATGCCTTAAGGTGTGTGAATCACCGAGTTTTCTTCGCACAGCATTCCTAAAATTATTATTTGTGCTTGAAGGTGTGTGAGTCACAGAGTGTTTTCCACACCGAATACTCAAGGTGAGTACATCACCTTACTGCCTACTGTTACTCCCTCTATCCCTGTTGCTCCCGCTTCATTCAAAATGGCCGGTGATGCCTTTCAAAGCCCATTATGTGCGCCCTTAACTTCCAATATGAAGGTCGATGCCTGAAAAGCATGTACGTATACCACTGTTCCATGCCTCAGCACAAAAATTTAAATGTAAATTGATACTTGTATAGCGCACTACTCACCCGCAAGGGTCTCAAGGCGCTTGTACGAATACCGCTGTGGAACCCATCCTGGCTTTCCCTGTGAGGTGTCCACTCCTGGGCACCCCCAAGGTGGAGGCCAGGCATCCTTAGCGTTGTGGAGATTAAGCAAGCTATTGCCCAGAGTTGCAGAGTGGGACTCAATGATTGGAATAGGCACCGAGGAGAGAATTATCAGGTCCGTCGAATTTTTGAGCCCAAGACCCGCCGAGGCGGGGAATTGAACCCTGGTCCCGGGCTAGACCTCTGCATCAGGGTCTGCCGCTCCAACCATTGAGCCACGCTTCTCCACGAGCACAAGACAATAGAGCCGCATGCATGGAAAATCAAGCATCAAAGACAAAAGGCTTGCCACAGCACCAAAAACCCCCATATTTCCTCTGTACTCCCTGCTCCAAAACACCTCAATGCATGGGATGCCTGAGGAGCACGCACCCTCCAACAGCAACCTCTGGGGAGTGGCATGCAGCCTGCACGCACACAGTGCACCAGCAAGTGTTTTAGCCTCACAGCTCCCCTGCAGCTGCCATACTAGCTACCCTGCTGATCACTGGAAGGAAGCACCACTACAAAGGATCTTCTCAATGGGGCACCAGCAATCACAGTCTCTTCAGCCACACATTAGAAAGATGCTCCTTTAAAAATCCTCTTCAAAATAAAAGAGGTTCATTGGGAAACACCATCTGGGAACACGTTGGTTCATGAATAAGGTTTGGCTGCAATACCATCCTGGTTGAATCAAAGCTGTAAAACTTTAAACATTTACTTTTGAAATTGACCAAACGAGGGCATTTATTTGTCATAGAAATTATGGTTAGTGTTGAAAGCAAAATTAGGACACATTTTATATGAGTTCTCAAATCTCTTTCTCATCAATTTCAGTAAAACCTTCTGACGTGTAGACTGAAATGTTCTTTCAGAACGAGCTGCAGCCCACAGGTTAATTGCCTAGTGATCAACTGCAGTCTTACCACAGTGTTCTAATGAGCAACTATAGTGCTAATGTTCTGTATTTATGAATAAAGTATGGCACACCTGAAAGCCTTCTTGATGGAATACAAACTTTCAAACTGAAAGCATTTCCTACAAAGGATACTGCAGTGAATGAAGAAATGAAGGAGTTTGATAACTAAAAAAAGTCTTCCAAGAAGGCCGACCCAAAAAAAAAGAGCCCATATATTGCCCTCATATCCCGTAAATTTAGCCCAAATATAGCCCAATGATAAAAAGTATGCAAAACGTTTAGCTAATTCATTAAACACATAATCAAGTGATCAATTGAATAAAAAACATACAAATAGCAACTAGTTTAAAAGCCTTTTGTGGCAATTTGAAAACTCAATGTGTACTCATTTTAGCTTTCTACAGCCATAAGTATAACTTCTCAGAGAAAAAGAATCCCTTTATTTTTAGCATTTCTAAAGGAAATGCTTTAGGTTTTATAGTTTTGATTCTATCGAGACAGCTTCAGGTGTGCCCCACATTTGTCATAAATACATAATATTAGCGCTCTATTTGCTCATTAGAACACTGTGTGGAGAAAGGGGACAGGGGCACAAACTTGACCAACGCAGGGCAGGGGGAGGGAGCAGGGTCAGAGGCAGCAAACTGACTATGCTGGGTTAGCAGGAGGGACAGTGGCAGCACAGCAGACCCATTCAGGGCAGACAGGAGGGGCAGTAGCAGAACAATGGACCATGAAGGAAAGGGTGAGAGAGGGTCAGACGTAGCAAGCCAACCATGCAGGACAGATGAGAGAGGCTGTGCCAGTGCAATGAGCCATGGAGGACAAGAGTGAGAGGCAGTGGTAGCACAATGGACAGTGGAGGACAAGAGGAATGGTGTAGGGGCACAGACTCGGACAATTATGGGCCGGCGGAATGTGGCAGTGGCAGCAAGTTGACCACACAGGGTAAGCTGCATGGGTAGTGTCAGCTCAATAGACCACACACGGCAGACGTGAGGTCAGTTTTGGCAAAATAGATCATGGAGGGCAAGAAGGAGGGTGCAGGGGCACACACGTGGACAATGGAGGACATGGGCAGAGACAGCATAATTGACAATGGAAAGAAGGAAGGAAGGCAGGAGGGGAAGCGTCAGGAAGCCGGACACTTAGAGTAGGTGGCAGAGGCAATGGCAGCACAGTGGACCACATAGGGCAGATTTTAGGGTTAGTGGCAACACAACGCACCATGGTGGGCAAGACTGAAGGGTCAGGGGCATGCACAAATCAATCAATCAATCAATCATAGCATTTGTATTGCGCGCTACTCACCCGGAGGCGCTGGGGGGGGGGTGGGAGTCTGCTACTGCTCAAAGAGCCAGGTCTTGAGTTGCTTCCTGAACGATAGATGGTCCTGGGTCAGCCGGAGGTGGATGGGAAGGGAGTTCCATGTCTTGGCAGCCAGGTAGGAGAAGGACCTTCCTCCGGTGGTGGCTCTGCGGATGCGTGGAACGGTGGCGAGGGCGAGGCTGGTGGATCGTAGCTGGCGGGTGGGAGTGTAGAAGGTCAGGCGGTTGTTGAGGTACCTGGGGCCCAGGTCGTGGAGAGCCTTGTGTCCGTGGGTGAGGAGTCTGAACATGATCCTCTTGCTGACGGGGAGCCAGTGCAGGTCTCTCAGGTGTCCGGAGATGTGGCTGTGTCGGGGGATGTCCAGGATGAGTCGTGCGGAGGCGATCCGGATGCGTTGGAGTCTTTTCTGAAGTTTGGCTGTGGTTCCGGCGTAGAGGGTGTTTCCGTAGTCCAGTCGGCTGGTGACGAGTGCCTGGGTGACCGTCTTCCTGGTTTCGATGGGGATCCACCGGAAGATCTTTCGGAGCATACGCAGGGTGTTGAAGCACGATGACGAGACGGCATTGACTTGTCTGGTCATCGAGAGGGAGGAGTCCAGGATGAAGCCCAGGTTGCGTGCGTGGTCCGTTGGCTTGGGAGCGGTGCCCAGGGCAGGGGGACACCAGGAGTCATCCCAGGCGGAGGGCGATGATCCCAGGATGAGGACTTCCGTCTTGTCTGAGTTCAGTTTCAGGCGGCTGTTCTTCATCCACTCGGCGACGTCTTTCATCCCTTCGTGTAGGCTGGTTCTGGCGGTGGCGGGGTCGTTGGTGAGGGAGAGGATCAGCTGGGTGTCATCGGCGTAGGAGATGATGTTGAGGTTGTGTTGGCGTGCGATGGCTGTGTGGGGGCTCATGTAAACATTGAAGAGGGTGGGGCTGAGTGATGATCCTTGTGGTACGCCGCAGATGACTTCGGTGGCCTCGGATCTGAACGGGGGGAGGCGGACCCTCTGGGTTCATCCGGTGAGGAACGAGATGATCCACTCCGGTGCCTTCTCTTGGATTACGATGTTGTTGAGGCGCTGCACTAGGGTGCGGTGGCAGACCGTGTCGAACGCTGCGGAGAGGTCCAGGAGGATGAGGGCCGCTGTTTCCCCGTTGTTGAGCAGGGATCTGATGTCGTCTGTGGCTGCGATGAGGGCGGTCTCGGTGCAGTGGTTGGCTCGGAAGCCGGACTGCGAGTGGTCGAGGGATCCGTTCGTCTCGAGGAAGGCGGCAAGCTGTCTGTTGACGGTCTTCTCGATGACCTTGGCAGGAAAAGGGAGGAGAGAGATGGGACGGTAGTTCTTGAGGTCGGTGGGGTCCGCTGTTGGTTTCTTCAGGAGGGTGGTGAGCTCGGCGTGCTTCCAGCTCTCCGGGAAGGTGGCGGTGTTGAAGGAGGTGTTGATGATGTCCCGGAGTTGGGGTGCGATGATGGAGTCGGCTTTGTTGAAGACGTGGTGGGGGCAGGGGTCGGTTGGTGATCCGGAGTGGATGGTGTTCATCACGCGGGTGGTGTCTTCGGTGCTGACCGGGGTGCAGGCGCGGAGGGTGGTGGTGGGGGGCGTTGGCTCGGTGGTTGGGTGCGTGGTCTGTGCACCGAAGCTGTTGTGTATGTCGGCGATCTTGCTGTGAAAGAACGAGGCGAGTGAGTCGCAGAGGTCTTGCGAGGGAGTGATGTCGTTGTTTCCAGTGCTGGGGTTGGAGAGCTCTTTGACGATGCTGAAGAGTTCCTTGCTGTTGTGGGCGTTGTTGTCCAGTCGTTCCTTCAATGCTGTCTTCTTGGTGGTGCGGATCAGCTGGTGGTGTTTGCGGGTGGCGTGCTTGAGGGCAGTCATGTTGTCTGTGGTCTATTTGTTGCTCCAGGCTTTCTCGAGGGTACGGAAGTTCTTCTTGAAGTTCTTGAGTTCGTCGGTGAACCAGGAGGCTTTCTTGCTGCCGGGTCTGCTGGGAGGGGTCTTCAGTGGTGCGAGGTTGTCAGCGCAGTTGGTGATCCACTGTGTGCGGTTGCTGGCTGCTTCGTTGGGGTCCGTTGTGCTGGCGGGAGGGTTCTGGCTGAGGGAGGTGGTGAGCTGGTCGGCGGTGATCTTGTTCCAGCTCCTGCGAGGAACCTGTTGCGGGTGGTGGTGGGTCGTGGTTCTTCTGAAGCTGAAGTGGACGAAGCTGTGGTCCGTCCAATGAAGTCCGGTGGAGTGGCTGAAGGAAATGTGCTTGCTGGAGGAGAAGACGGGGTCAAGCGTGTGGCCGGTGTAGTGGGTGGGGGTGTTCACCAGTTGCTTGAGTCTGAGGTTGGCGAGGTTGTCCAGCAGGGTGGTGGTGTTGTTGTTGTTCTCCAGGTGGAAGTTGAAGTCCCCTAGGAGGATGTAGTCAGCGGAGGGGAGGGCGTGCGGGCTGATGAAGTCTGCGATGTCTTCGCTGAATTGTGCGCGTGGTCCCGGGGGTCTGTAGATGAGGGTGCCTCTGAGGGTCTTCTTGGGGTCGGTGTGTATCTGGAAGTGGAGGTGTTCGGCGGCGGTGAGGGTGTCTTCGGAGTTGGTTGTGATGCGGATGGTGTTCTTGTGTACGATGGCGATGCCTCCTCCAGTCTGGTTGACGCGGTCCTTCCGGGTGATCTTGTATCCGTCCGGGATGGCGATGGCGATGTCGGGGGCTGAGAAGGCATTCATCCAGGTTTCTGTGAGGAAGGCGACGACTGGTGAAGTTTTGTCGAGGAGGTTCCAGAGTTCCACGGCGTGTCTGTGGACGGAGCGGGTGTTGAGCAGGATGCACTTGAGGTGATTGTTGCTGGTGCTCGGCTTGGCAGGTGCGGTGCAGGTTCGGAGGCAGGTGAATCGGCAGGCTTTGCAAGTGAAGGGTCCGTGGGTGCGTTTCGGGGTGGCTCGGTAGCAGGCAGGGTTCCGGCCGGCATTGAGTGCGTTGAGGGCTGTGGCGTTGTAGGTCCGTCAGGTGGTCTTGCATCGGCGGGGGCCAGGGGTCCTGGTGCTGGGCGCGGTCCAGACGCGGACGGGCGCAGACGGGCTTGCCTTTGGCGCGCCTTCGGCGCACAATCGGTGCACCGGCTGCGCGCGTCCGCTGCGCATCTGCGTGGGCGTCATAAGTAAGTAGCCGGGAGGGAGGAGCAGCTGACTGGTGGGAGCGGGGCGGCGAATGGGCTGGAGGGGGGCGGGGCCGCAGGGAGGCAGCGGCGGGAAAATCAGGCGGAGGGCGGCTCAGCGGCGGCTGGGTCGTCCGATCGAAGCGTCAATCAGCGGGGCAGAAGTGGCAACAGCGAGGCAGGAGGCAGCAGAGCGTGGGGGTGACCTAGCCTGGGGACAGGCTCAGCGGTCGCTCCCTACAAACACTACGCGGTCCCCTTAAGTAAGGAGCCGGGAGGGAGGAGCAGCTGGGTGGCGGGAGCGGGGCGGCAAATGGGCTGGAGGGGGGCAGGGCCGCAGGGAGGCAGCGGGGGGAAAATCAGGCGGAGGGCGGCTCAGCGGCGGCTGGGTCGTCCGATCGAAGCGTCAATCAGCGGGGCAGAAGTGGCAACAGCGAGGCAGGAGGCAGCAGAGTGTGGGGGCGACCTAGCCTGGGGACAGGCTCAGCGGTCGCTCCCTACAAACACTACGCGGTCCTCTTAAGTAAGGAGCCGGGAGGGAGGAGCAGCTGGGTGGCGGGAGCGGGGCGGCGAATGGGCTGGAGGGGGGCGGGGTCGCAGGGAGGCAGCGGTGGGAAAATCAGGCGGAGGGTGGCTCAGCGGCGGCTGGGTCGTCCGATCGAAGCGTCAATCAGCGGGGCAGAAGCGGCAACAGCGAGGCAGGAGGCAGCAGAGCGTGGGGGCGACCTAGCCTGGGGACAGGCTCAGCGGACCGTAGAGGGCAGAAGGGATGGGGTAGGGGCTAGACTCAGACAACAGAGGTCAGGGGAAGGGGGCAGGGGAAGCAAGCTACCAACGCACGTCGGGCATGAGGGGCAGTGGAAGCACAACAGATTACACAGGTCAGACAGGTCAGACAGGAAGGCCAATAGAAGCACAATAAACCATGGAAGGCAGGATGGAGGGACGACATAATGGGCCACTCAGGGCTTGAGAGAGGGACTAGGGTCATGGACTCAGATGATAGAAGGCAGGGGGAGAGGGAAGGGACAGTGGCAGCAAGCTGACCATGCTGGGAATTTGGGGCGGGGGAGTGGCAGCACATTGGGCCATGCAGGGCAGACATGAGGGATTGTGGAAGCTCAATGAACCATGGAGGGCAGGAGTCTGGGGCAGGGTCATCCACATGGAGAACAGAGGTAATGAGGGAGCATGGCAGAGACAGCAAGTTAACCACACAGGGCAGGTGGGAGGGGCAATGACACAAACTCGCACAACGGGGCAGCAAGCTGAGCAGAGAGGGTGAGTGGGAGGAACAGTGACAGCACACAAGGCCACATAAGGTTGGAACGAGGTGGCAGGGCACATACTCAGCTGATGCAAGGTAGAGAGATGGGGCAGGGCAGCAAGCTGACCAAGATGTAAAGGCCTGCAAGATTGGCACAAAAGCACTTGGAGGGCTAGGGGCACACCCACACACACAGGGAATGAACAGGAGGTAGGGGGAGGCAGGGTAGAACGCTGATCATGTGAGGCAGAAGGGCATGGCCAGGGGCAATAAGCTGTCCCAGAGGGCTTGCTGGGTGGGGCAAGGGCATACAGATGGCTGAACAAGTACAGGCAGCAGGGAGCAGGGGCAGCAATCTGACCACATTGAGCAGGCAGGTAATGACAGGGTCAGCATAAAGGACCATGGAGGGCAGGAGGGAAGGACATGGGCACGCAAATGGAAAACAGAGAGTACAGTATGGGTGGCAGAGGCAGAGGTAGCACGCTGAGCACAGAGGGCAGGCCAACATGGGCAGGGGCAGCTCAGTGTATCATGAGGATATGAGAGAGTTCAGGGGCAGCCAGACAGAGAATAGAAGGCAGGGGAGGTGAAGGGAGAGGGGGACAGGGGCAGTTAGTGGACCTTGTTAGACAGTTGGGAGAGGCCAGGACAGGCAGATGGGGGACAGAGGACAGGCATGAGGGTGACAGGGCCAGCAATTTGACTACGGAGGGCAGGAGGTGGGACAAGGGCAGGCAGATTGAGAATGAAGTAAAAGGGGAGCTGGGCCAAACGCAGCAAGTTAACCACAGAGGGCAGGCCATCGTTAGGGGCTAGGCCTGTGCCAACATACTGTTGCAACTGGCCAAGAAATAACCCTAGAGATTCATTAAAATAAATAAGGTTAAATAGACATTATAGG
The DNA here is from genome assembly GCF_964261635.1 of Lissotriton helveticus. NCBI lineage: Eukaryota > Metazoa > Chordata > Amphibia > Caudata > Salamandridae > Lissotriton > Lissotriton helveticus. The sequence goes on along the minus strand of NC_136071.1, from coordinate 763,781,901 downwards.
TATTGTTATAATATCATCTTCACTAACATTAAAAAACATTAAAATTAAACTGGTGTTATAGTTAGTTATAGTAATAATATCTTAAATTACATAAAACAATTGAAATTCACTGAAAAAACAAAGGTTAAAGTAATGTCATAGCTACATGTTGAAATAATTTAAAAACAAATTCATAAAACCAAGAAAAACACTGAAATTCCAGTTATAGGTCGGTGACCTAACTATAACGTACAGCCCCACCACACATTGCTCATGACCTCACATAATACATCACTCATGCCATGATAATTTATTAAATCATTGATGATATCTCAAAATATATCATTGATTTACTCAGTTAAGACATCATCCAATGAATTTGACATTCATACTGGAAGGTATCAGCAACCTACACCTAGACTCAATTTTCTACCACATCTGTAGGTCTTATGATGATTACCATTTCAACATGCAGGACATAAGGAATATCTGTGAAAGCACCCACAATTAGTAGAGATTATGCTCTTTTTTTACCTGTATTCCGCTGCGTAAGAAACTTGAGGTCTCTGTAGACCTTGATGAGATCAGAAATGTATTAATTACAACATACCGTGAAAAAGAATGTTAGGTCATTATTTACCTTAATGTGATGTGCCTGTTAAAACACTAATCGAATTAGAAGTTTAAGTCAACGGCTTCACATCTATGCTTTAGCCATAGATAAATGCAAAAAGAACAGAAGATGGACAGAATGCTGAAAAAATCATTCACCACCAGTCACACATATTTTTTTTTCCTCACCACGCAATCCTAGTGTGGACCAGCCATATGCAAATCAGTTATGACTGCTCCCCATGGTAACAGTCCAGCCTGAACCTCCAGGCCAGGTCCTCCCTGAACAGAAACAAGCATCCTGGGAGTGGTTTCGGGGTATCACCCCTCAACAGTCAGGCTAGCTTGAGTCCAATGGCACAGTGAGAAACTTATAAGGCATGTTTGTAAAAATACCTCACACATATTCTAGAAATGTGCAGAATAGTGTACACTATTACAACAACACTTACACTCATTTTGCGACTCGAACCGTTTGTGAGTCACCCCATAGATTATCCATTCTTTTGCAATGCATACTGTCTCAGTATTTTCATAGAACTTCTGGTTATAAATATTTTGTACCTTATAAATCTCCAGTTTATATAACAATTGTCAATCGGAGTATATGACAACTCTTTAATATCATCATGTGCACAGAATACATTTTTGTAAGCATAAGCTTTAGTTTTTCTCACATATTTTGGTAGCCCGAAACTGGTCCTAAAATGCTTGTTTCCAGTCCAGGGAGGACCTGGCTTGGCAGTTTGGGCTGGACTGTTCCCATGGGGCACAGGGTCAAGACTGATTTGCATATGGATGGGTTCAAACTGGAATGGCATGGTGAGCAAAAAAACGATGGATATAGGCCCAGATCTCTGTACTGGGGTGAATGTATGACATTGTTCTGCATTCTGTCCATCAACTGTTGTTTTTGCATATTTTGGTTTTTAAGCATTATTTTTTTTACTCATGTTAACACTTAATTATAACTTTCCTTTAAGCTTTGTATTTTTTCAGTGAATATGTACATACTTTGATATGGGGGCCTTAGGACAGCCCTCATCATCCATTAGTCTGTTCCATTCACATGTTGATTCTGCCGACCACAGCATATCCCCCCCCTGTGAACTAGGTTAACCCATTTCACCCACTGAATATTTTGCACTGTGAGTGATGGGATTTTGCCTGACCACATGTGCACAGCTGCTTGCAAAGGAGGGCACTTCACTGACACACTGTTGTAGATAAGCTGCTGCGTCACACCTAACCTATACATCTATTTTTGTATATGTTTGACAAGTTTTTCTTACATATTGTAGATGTGTGCACAAAAGGCTCTTTGTGAATGCTTCTTATGTATCAATTCATAAAGGGGGGTGGTGATGGACAGAGTATCTGAATTAAGCAGAACACTCCTGCCCAGTCAAAAGATCAGGGCTTGATCCATCACTGTTTTTAGCTCACTGCACCATCCAAGTTCAGAACCTGGCTACATGCAAATTAGTCTGTCCCTGGCCCAGTGCATCATGGGAACAGGGCAGACCAAACTACCAAGCCAATTCTTTACTGGAAAGGAAACAAGCTTCCGGGGACCGGTCTTCTGGCATTACAGCCGTCTTCGGCCCGGCTTGCTTGAATCCTAGATGGTGCAGTGAGCAAGGGACTCACATCTGAGCATACCCTTCCACGCTTGTGGTGGCCAAAACGATTCATAAAGGGGATGGTGCAGTGGGCTAAAAAACGGTGATGGATCAAGCCCTGATCTTTTGACTGGGTAGGAGTGTTCTGCTTAATTCAGATGCTCTGTCCATCACCACCCCCTTTTCTGAATCGTTTTGGCCACTATAGGAGTGGAAGGGTATGCTCAGACATGAGTCCCTTGCTCACTGCACCATCAGGATTCAAGCAAGCCGGGCCGAAGACGGCTGTAATGCCAGAAACCGGTCCCCGGAAGCTTGTTTCCTTTCCAGTAAAGAATTGGCTTGGTAGTTTGGTCTGCCCTGTTCCCATGATGCACTGGGCCAGGGACAGACTAATTTGCATGTAGCCAGGTTCTGAACTGGGATGGTGCAGTGAGCTAAAAAACGGTGATGGATCAAGCCCTGATCTTTTGACTGGGTAGGAGTGTTCTGCTTAATTCAGATGCTCTGTCCATCACCACCCCCTTTTCTGAATCGTTTTGGCCACTATAGGAGTGGAAGGGTATGCTCAGACATGAGTCCCTTGCTCACTGCACCATCAGGATTCAAGCAAGCCGGGCCGAAGACGGCTGTAATGCCAGAAACCGGTCCCCGGAAGCTTGTTTCCTTTCCAGTAAAGAATTGGCTTGGTAGTTTGGTCTTCCCTGTTCCCATGATGCACTGGGCCAGGGACAGACTAATTTGCATGTAGCCAGGTTCTGAACTGGGATGGTGCAGTGAGCTAAAAAACGGTGATGGATCAAGCCCTGATCTTTTGACTGGGTAGGAGTGTTCTGCTTAATTCAGATGCTCTGTCCATCACCACCCCCTTTTCTGAATCGTTTTGGCCACTATAGGAGTGGAAGGGTATGCTCAGACATGAGTCCCTTGCTCACTGCACCATCAGGATTTAAGCAAGCCGGGCCGAAGACGGCTGTAATGCCAGAAACCGGTCCCCGGAAGCTTGTTTCCTTTCCAGTAAAGAATTGGCAAGGTAGTTTGGTCTGCCCTGTTCCCATGATGCACTGGGCCAGGGACAGACTAATTTGCATGTAGCCAGGTTCTGAACTGGGATGGTGCAGTGAGCTAAAAAACGGTGATGGATCAAGCCCTGATCTTTTGACTGGGTAGGAGTGTTCTGCTTAATTCAGATGCTCTGTCCATCACCACCCCCTTTTCTGAATCATTTCATTTCATTTCAAAAATCTTTATTTCGATCACTGATCATAAAAGATACATATCAATATATACAGTTAAAAACTTATTAAACCAGAGTGATCCAACAGTTAAAAATGATTGAATTAAAATACATATGAGACAGTAGATACAAATCAAGTGATAGGGAGCATTATACCAGTCTTTTCATAGCTCGGCTGCGGATAAACCAGAGTGATGTTAAAAATTTAGAAATTGCAAAAACCACAGCAGCAGAAAGATCTGTTTTAAAAACTCTATAGGCGGTTTGGTGTGATCTAAATCCCATGTTCCTGAGCAATGGTACTAGCCAGTATTTCCTGCTCCGCTCGTAACCCTTACAGAAGAAAACAGCATGCATATCATCCTCCTTTGGATGTGCACACATTGGGCAGGATACTACAGTGGAGCACAATTTCCAGGATGCTGTAAATGAAGCTAGTGGGAGGCATCCATAACGCCACTGTAGGAACAGTTTCCTCGTTAATGGAGGAGCTATCTCGTCTAAAGTTTTTTCGAGGGAATATGAGTCTTTCACTTTCAAAAATAAGTTTGTCAAGGACCCTTCTCGAGTGTCATTAATTGTTCTAGTCAACATCAAAGCATAATAAGCACTCGCAATGACCTTTTTTGGAATCCTGGTACATGAGTTTAAGGGGTCTGTCCACAATTCCGGGTAGCCCAATTCATCGAGCCTCCCTTTCACATACATTAACCACGGAATCTTCCTTGTATTCCGTAGTTCGAGGAAATCCTGTAATTCCTCCCTATAGTGAACGAGATCTGGGCTGCTCCACAATCGCCTCCAAAAAATTAGGGGTTTGAGTCCTAGCTCCTCTGTAATAGGTTTTATTCCCAGATCTAATCTAAGGGGCAGCAAAGGAGTGCTCTGGGGGAGGGCAGCTACCTGTCTCAGAAATGTATTTTCAGTTGTCTGTAGCTTTGGATATCGGATATGACCCCACAGCTCTCCCCCATATGTAACCCCCGCTCGTGCTTGTGTTTTGTATATATGAATAATTGGGGTAAATGGACGATAACATGATTTGTTTGCCAGGCGCAGAGTGCCACCCGCCAACTGTGCCAGTTTGATGGTCACTCGGGCCTGATGCGGCGTCCAAGTTAGATGTTCATTTATAGTGATCCCCAAGTATTCAATATTATGCACTCTTTCTAATTGGGCAGTGCCTAGCATAGGTGGTGTTCGTTTTCGGGATTTGGGATTTAAAATCATAAACTTTGTTTTTTGTGGGTTTATTTCCAATCCCCGGTCAGAGCAAAAATCCAGGAAACCATCCAAGATGCGTTGGATCCCCATCGGGGATTTAGACAGCAACAGGGTGTCGTCTGCAAACATATTCTGAATCGTTTTGGCCACTATAGGAGTGGAAGGGTATGCTCAGACATGAGTCCCTTGCTCACTGCACCATCAGGATTCAAGCAAGCCGGGCCGAAGACGGCTGTAATGCCAGAAACCGGTCCCCGGAAGCTTGTTTCCTTTCCAGTAAAGAATTGGCTTGGTAGTTTGGTCTGCCCTGTTCCCATGATGCACTGGGCCAGGGACAGACTCATTTGCATGTAGCCAGGTTCTGAACTGGGATGGTGCAGTGAGCTAAAAAACGGTGATGGATCAAGCCCTGGTCTTTTGACTGGGTAGGAGTGTTCTGCTTAATTCAGATGCTCTGTCCATCACCACCCCCTTTTCTGAATCGTTTTGGCCACTATAGGAGTGGAAGGGTATGCTCAGACATGAGTCCCTTGCTCACTGCACCATCAGGATTCAAGCAAGCCGGGCCGAAGACGGCTGTAATGCCAGAAACCGGTCCCCGGAACCTTGTTTCCTTTCCAGTAAAGAATTGGCTTGGTAGTTTGGTCTGCCCTGTTCCCATGATGCACTGGGCCAGGGACAGACTATTTTGCATGTAGCCAGGTTCTGAACTGGGATGGTGCAGTGAGCTAAAAAACAGTGATGGATCAAGCCCTGATCTTTTGACTGGGTAGGAGTGTTCTGCTTAATTCAGATTCTCTGTCCATCACCACCCCCTTTTCTGAATCTTATGTATCAAAGTTGCTTTTTCCGTCGCATTTTTACTGCCTTCCACTCTTTATTATCCCCTTTTAGCACTTAATGTGTATTATATACATAAAGAATGTGGGAAATATAGAAGCAATTCAAGCAGATCAGCTTGAACCACAATAACTAACTGGTCACGGGTTACTTTTCAGTGGATGATGTAATTCAACAATTATAACATATGGTGTCTGTTGGGTGTCGAAAAAACCGAGAGCAACATTTCATTTGCAATACATTTATTCTTATGCCCTTACTAGAATTCCAAAAGAAAGTATATGCAAGCGCGAGAATTTTGTGGAAACAATTAAAACTGAAACTTGTTTGCAAAAAAGTATTTAAGGGGGTAATGTGCTTTCCAGACTCGTTATTATTTCCACAAATATTTCTCCTGTTGTCCATTTTTTCATGTGTAATCTCATTTGTGTGCCTACTGTAATTTTGTCATATAATATCTGAGTTTTGTTTCCTGATAACATGCATCAGGCATGTGTTATTTTGTTTTCTCTCCAGCAGGCTACCTCATCACTGTTACTAAGGATCCTCACAGAAAGTCTTGAGAAAAGAGGCGCTGTGCTTCCTCCGTAACCCGCATTTGGCAGCTGCTGTGTATTCCCTTCGGAGCTGGATTCCTTTCCCCAGCTGATGTCATCACCACCATTGAGCGAAAAGAGCAGCTGCAATATGAAAGAGGTGGATTATACTTTGAGTGTATTCGAACTGTTTTTTTGGCTTTATAGCTTTCAAACACAATTATGTTACTGGGTTTTACTCATGTTTAGTGGTCAACTTCGTTGCATCCTCAACAACATGCATTTTTCAATTAAAATCTTCTAAAAACATCATAGGCCTGGTTAATTTCTTTGTTATCATGCATTCAAGCAGAATTTATTTTTAGACATGTTTTCCTTATGGTGCAAATAACACTTTCCAGTAAATTTTGAAACATGTGGAGAACTTTCACTGATATTTGTTTGGAGACACACACAGAGCAGGGAAATAATAAAAGTCTATAATTTATGAAAAAATACACTTTTATCAGAGCAATTGCCTTAGAACATTTTAATATGCAAAGCAATGATCAAGACACAATTTAAAATAGATCTCAGTTTTTCGACAATGTCATTTATTTAGTTAGTAGTTTTGCTGAGTACTAGTTGTCCTTGTGTGATAAATTCATAAAGGTGAATTGTAAAGTAATTGCAAAGCAGAACAGTAATCAATAAGCAGCGGGATGTTAGAGTCCAGAGGGATGAATTGGAAAATCACCCATCCAAATTCTTTGGTCGCATCACCCAGAAGAAGGACGCAGGAAAGTAATTTGTAGAAGTAGTGCTTTAAGGAGTTTCCTGGAACGGAGGGCAGTTGGATCAGCTGTGTGTTGGAGATCTAGGGTGTTCTACATTTGGAGGAATTAAATCTGCATATGCCTCACACATCTCAGCCATGAAGGCCTAACTGACTTTCCTATCTATGTGGCTGAGAACCCATTTCATAGCCATGTACTGTGGCTGAGGGGAAGATCACAGAGAATTACTTGCAAAGGCATCTGTCACTAAAAACGTTTGCTCACCTTGTCGTTCAACGTAATGCTTTATCATACTGAGGACATTCAAAGCGGCACTATGGTTTGAAGGAGACTTCAGAGATGTGTCTTACAGATCTGGTGGGGTAAATGTTAAGGTGATGTCATGAATGATGTGTATTGACTTGGTTGTTATTTTGTGAGCAACAGGATGGAAAGCTTACTATCAATAACTGTAGTTTTTTTGGGAAAAGCTCATATTTTGAGATCATTAACTTTCTCCAGTATTTATCGCCCGTGAATTTAAAAAAAAATATTTGTTTCTTATGCAATGTTATTATTTTTGTAGAGAGCTTGATTACCAAAAAGGCTCCTTGGCGCTAGCCTAGATACAAAATGAGGATACCCCAAAGGAAGAAGTTCTTTTACTGAGAAGAACCAGGTTTTTTAGGGCTTTCTGAAGACCAAGGTATTTGTAATTTTTTTAAATGTTTTTTATTTTATTTATTCATTTTCAGAAGTAACAAGAAAACAAAGTGAATGTATACAGTACATAGCATTTGGCTCTGCATTGGCACAATTACAATTAAGCTGGTGATTCTGAATAACACATGACATGGCTTCATAGACAACCACAATCAGGATATACACTAAAAATGTGTTACATGACATTATACTCAAAAGAGAAAAACAATAGGGACACATTTCAGGACAGTATAAGGCAGAGCATATTTTTTTAAAGCAAATACAGTACATCAGATAGAGGCTACAGCCAGCAAATAAGCAGTAAGTGGAGCCCAAATGTCCCGTGGTTTTGATGACGTGGGCAATTCTTCTGCATAGCATGTAAACTGATCACAATAATAGGTCAGGTCCTGCAGCCATAGTTTAGTGGTGGGCGCAGGTCTACCCCCCAGCATATAGAGACTCTTCCCTTGGCCATTAGTAATGCTATAGCCACAAGCTTCCTGTAAGAGGCCTTAATGTGAGTGACCAGCCCAAAATACATAGTTGGGGAGTACAGGTTAGAGGCAGCCCAACCATCAAATGTATAATCTGTGTGACAGACCCCCAATATGAATATACCCTCGGGCATTCCCAAGCTAAGTGATAAAACTCGGCATTCGCCGCTCCTCATCGCCGGCAGCTATCTGAGTCCCGCAGACCGTATTTATACAGCTGGGCAGGTGTGTAGTATAATAGATGTAAATACTTAAAGTGGACCAATCTCAAGTTACCGTTCTCTGTTAAATGCCCAGTCAGGCGGCAGCATCCAAACCACTCGTCTTCAGATATGGGATTTGGTAAAATCGCATTCCATTTATTTAATGCAGACACAACTAGTGCAACCACCTCCCTCTGCGATACCTGATATAATCTAGTGACCAGCTGCGACCGCGAAGTGGCAGTGTATAAAAGTTGCAGTGCTTCTAGCGCAGGTGGTTCCGCAGGAAATTGTGGATAAAGCGCATGCATAGCAGATCGCAGTCTAGTGTAGATAAAGAGCTGCATAGCAGTGACGCCGCCACCTGCAGCCACAGACCCTGAGGCTATGAATTGGCCACCAGGAAACACATCCTCCATTTTCACCATATGCATATCTTTAAGGGTCTTTAGGGCACCCAACTCAGCAGTAACATAGAGATCTCTGTGGTATAAGAGTGGCATATTGGCGCATATAGCGGCAATTTTTGTGCTCGTTTTCCCAGTTCCCGCCATGCTTTGGCCGTGGTTTGAACTATGTCGAACTCCCCCTTCTCAAAAACTGTATGTGTATTCACTATCATGGCCTTGAGTGGATGACTGGCTCCCGCCTCTACCGCTACACGGGGGATATAAGCTGGATCCTGCTGCCAGTAGGAGGCAAAGTGGGCCTGTGCACAAAGATAATATAGATGAAAATCGGACACCGTAAAACCTCCCTGATCATAAGGAAACGTGAGTGTCTCCCATTGAAGGCAAGATTTCTTACCCTCCCAAGCCAGCGTAACCAGGAGGGAGCGGAGTGTATTAAAAAAATGGCGTGTCAATTGGACAGGAATGTTTAAAAATAGATATAGAAAACATGGAAGAATTAGCATTTTCATTAACGCTATGCGATCTCCAAAGGACAGGGGCAACTTGATCCAGCGGGCCACTTGCCCTTTAAGTCGTGTGATGGCTGTGCCGTAATTAGATTGTATCACAACTTGTGGATCTCTATGGAGCTATATTCCAAAGTATTTTACAGTATCAGTACACCACACTAAGGGATATTCCAGGTCGAGTGGGGATGTGCAATCCGTGAGAGATAGGATAACTGATTTGGACCAGTTTATGCCAAGTCAAGAGAACCACTCAAATCGGATATATTCCCTAATGAGGGGTGCGAGGTGCAGAGCGGCCTCACTGACATACTACACCATGTCATCTGCATAGAGACTGCTAGAGGGCATTGGAGAAAACGCGAGCCGCGTGAGCATAGTGCTGTCCCAGGATAAAGGCCAGCAGTTCAAGTATGAGTGTGAATAGTAAGGGGGACAATGGACATCCCTGTCGTGTGCCACGTTGAATATGGATTACCTCTGTCAAGTGACCATTGACCCTCACCCGTGCAGTGGGACGTGTGTAGAGCAATTTTATCCAATTGGTAAAAATTAAGGGTACTCCAATGCGATGCAGAATTGCAAACATATAGGACCAGGAGATAGGATCAAATGCCTTATCGGCATCGAGGCACATCAACACTGCTGGCAGAGTGGGCTACAGTACATGCATAACCGCAAAGAGTGTCCGCAATTTATGGGAGGTTGAGCGAGTAGGGACAAACACAGATTGATCTGGCAGTACCATAACTGGAAGGAGTAGCTGCAACCTGGTTGCCAGAACTTTCACTAGAATGTTTACATCAGTATTAATTAAGGAAAGGGGTCGATAGGAATCACATCTGTCAGAAAGTTTGTCAGGCTTGAGCAATGTGACCACCAGCGCCTCTCGCAGAGTCGGAGGAAAGCACTGAGTCCCATACGCTTCTTCATAAACCTGGTGAAGACAGGGAGCGAGGATGTCTATATATGCCTTATAAAATTCCGCCGGCCACCCGTTGGTGCCAGCCGACATTCCATTAGGTAGCGCAGTAATGGGGTCCCGTATTTCATCCAGGGTAATAGGATGCATCAAAAACTCTTGTTGTCCCCTTGAGTGCCAAACCAGCGCTATAGCATCTAGATACCGTTGTAATTCAGTCTCATCTGCAGCTTGTTCATGAGCATACATTTCAGTATAATACTTTGCGAAAGTATATTGGGTGTGTCATAATGCATTACATCATCAGCGAGGACTGCGTTAACTATATATGCTTTGTCTCGGGGTTCTGGTATACGGGTGGCAAGTGCTCTACCAGGTCTGTCACCTTCACTATAGTATCTAGCCTTACATCTACAGGGCATATGTCGTATCTCCTGGTCAGCAACGTCGTTATATTCTGTGATTTTTGTTTTTATGAGTGCCAGTGTGGCGGGATCGGCCATGTCTTCATATTGTCGCTCTAGTTCTTTCAACTCACGTTCAAGCAAGGACATGGTGCTGTGCAGGGATTTTCAAAACCTCGGCCTGTAGACCTATAACAGGCCCCACGTATGTTCACTGTAAAAGACTCCCATATTGTACCCACTGTCTCGATTGAACCAGTATTATGTGAAAAATAGTCAGTGATAGCCTCACGGATCCTCTCACAGAACACCAGATCCAATAGAGAAGAGGACAGCATTCTCCATTGAAATTGAGAGGGGGTATAAGATGGTAACACCATGCTAAGATGTACGGGGAGTGGTCTGATATCGTCCTAGGTAGGTGCTTTATCTGTACTATCCATGCAGTCGCGTCCTGCGTGACTAACCAATAGTCAATAAGAGACCAAACTTGTCGCGCATATGAGTGACATGTACCTTCTTAAGAACCAGGGTGACGTAATCTCCAGATGTCTGTAAGCTTCAAGGTTAGCATACCATCATGAAGCAATGCAGAAGCCCTCTTGGGAGTGGGGTCCGCCGTGTACAATCTGTCCACGGCGGGGTCCAGAATCACATTGAAATCACCCCCACAAATAATAGTAGAAGGAGGTAGATTGTAAAGCTTACCCCATAATGCATCATAAAAACCAGGATTTTCAACGTTCGGTCCATAAACATTTACTATAACCATCAACCTACCATATAAAGTTCTCTGTACTATTATATATCTGCCACCGTCATCTTCATCTACATGAATTGGTACAAAGAGGGTCCCTTTCTTAATCAGAATACTTACACCCCAGCCCATCTGGTGGCTATGGTGGAAACCGCCCACTTAGTGAGGTGAGTTTCTTGTAGAAGGGCTATCTGGATATGATGACGATCCAGATAGGACAGTACCTGACAAACTTTTTTGGGATTGTTAAGCCCCCTGACATTCCAGCTAAGCCATGATATTGTTGAGACTTTGGATTCAGTCATGTCCTAACTGCACAATGTATTTGTCTGTGATATTGCCTAAATAGTATCTCTGTACTAGCCATGCTAAACCAGTGTAATGCCGCCAATGTGCTATCCATAAAACATTGCTCCCTAACAACACCTCCCGCCCACACCAGCAAAGGACACCTGCTGTGACACCCCCCATTCAACAAGAAAACAATTGGATGGTTGCATAGCTGAATAAGCAAGCCTGAAAGTTAGGAACATAGAAATCATTACAACCAAGGCACCAAGAAGTGCTCTAACAAGGGGAAGAACTTTGTGTGTAATTCCCATACAGTGGGACGCTAGTAGCCATTGGCACCGTGCAGAGACAGGGTGGGATGAGATGTAAAGTAATAGGCTGAACATTCATGAGCATGAATATAGTACAGTGGCTCTAAACCATGAGTTTATTTGTATACCATTTTAACATATCAGGCAGCCCAATGCTCTAAAACCAAAAAACAGCAGATAGGTACATATGGCTAACTTAACATGTAGGAAAACGGCATTAGGGCCTACTTTGATATATGGGTTACACAACACGAAGAGATAAATAAGAGCAAAATGGAGCACATGTAAGATATAGCTGTCATCAGTGAGCAACACAGCAATAATGGGTAAACAACAATGCCAATCACACACAATCAGCCATCTGAGTCTGAGTCCTCTCGTGTCTCCTGCCTCGGCGTCTGCCGTTCAATCTGGTGAATGTATTGAAGTGCTTCCTTGTGTGCCAAGAAGATGCGTGCTTTCCCGTCGTGTTGAATCCGCAGACAGACTGAGTACAGCATTGCGTATTGGATGTATAGGGATTGCAATTTTTTTAGCAGATCGAAACTCCCTGCGCGCTTGTTGCACCGCCACCGTGAAGTCAGGAAAGAGCTCCACCTTCATTATTCGATAATTCAAGCAGCTCTCCGGCCAAACGAAGCGCAGTGTCCCGATCACAATAGTACATCAGCCTAGCTATAATGGGACGGGTCGGTGCTCCAGGTACAGGTCGGGCAGCTAGCGATCAGTGGGCTCTCTCAACAATTAACACTTTTGAAAAATGTTCCACCCCCAGTAGGGTTGTGAGCAGTGTCTCCACATACGATTCCATAGACCCAGTGTTGGTTGATTCCAAAATGCCAGTTATACACAGATTGTTTCTTTGGGAACAGGCCTTAATATCTTTGTTCTTGGCTCGTATTACCTCCAGTAGCTTCTCCATGCTGGCACAGGTTGCGCTGACCGCCTCTACCCGATCCTCTGTGGTAGAGATGCGCTGTTCAGCCTCTGCGAGCTGAGTACCATGTTTCCCCAGCTTCGTCGCCATATTGTCTATACGCAAGTTCCGATGGTCTATCTTGGCATCGATGGTGTGAAGACGCTCCAGTTTAGTGCTTGAACCAACTTCAGGATCTGGCTCAGTGTCGGAGGCATTCGGGGTTTGGGACTTAGAATTCTTATTTTGCCTCAAAGTTCAGTTTCCCCTGCTATTTCTCTGCTCTCCCCATACTTAGGCTTGATTTAGAGCAGGTACACACAGTAAGAGCGGGGTATAGGCAGTGGCCAGAGGGAGCACCAGGGCCACCACTGTCTCAGCAGTCTCCAGAGACATCTAGGAGATAGAGCGAGACAAGATGCGTGATGCACCTTCGCGTTATGCTTGACACCAGTGCGCACACCAGCTGCAGGTCTCTTGTTACGCTAGTTCCCGCAGGGCAGAGCGCTATACTGCCGCTAGTGCCCCAATGTCGTCCAAGCAGCAGTAGCACAGTAAGGGCGATTGTCAGCACACAAGCAGGTTGGCACATTAGATAAACACAGGCACTGTATTCTGACACTTGGTGTCCCTCCAATGCACACACGCCACACAGGAGCCACGCACACTGCCCCTCGATCGTCCTCCACTACAGCTTATACTTAGGCAGGGTGTTGTGGCAGCTGGTGAGTAGTGGCCAGTGCAGCGCCCGAAAATATAGAATTATGGCTGAGTCTTTATGGCAGACATCTGTTGTATTGCAGGCGCTGGGGCCCTAGGTTTTGCAGAACAAACACGCTGTGCAGGAGCTCCTATAATGGGTTGGGCCATGTGTGCTCCTCGATGACAGGCAGAATAGTGCGTCCCACGGCCCACTACATGCAATATCAGCCAGGGCTTCATAGCACCATATGCCAGGCCGCGGGAGAGGCAGAGTCACAATTAACAGTGCCTATCCTACTATGTTGAGGGGAAGATAGTTACTGCAGCGTAGGGGCGCAGCCACTCACCCGTCTCCTCGCGGCAGTCCCAGGCAGCGGGAGCGGGGGCTGCTGCAGCTGGAATCCCGGTCAGGCAGCTGGAGTCAAGCAGTGCTTCCTCAGAGAACAGGCTGCCCAGTCTCATGAAAGCCGTCGCAGTTATTGCACTCCGCCCCGGGGGCCGCACCATCACACAGCGGCCGGTCAAGCGAGGGGCCGCCACTCAGATCTCTCACCTTCACACCTCGGGCCCACGATAGCAGATGATATCCGCGGTGCGGGGACGAGCTGGCACGGATCGCAGCAATCAGGCAGCCCGGCCGTGATGCACCAGTGCACCCGCACCGCCTCAGCTCCGGATCCCCGCCGTGGGAGCCAGGCAAAGCGATGGAACAGGCAGCGGGCACAATCTGGAAGGTCAGTAGATATTCTTACTCCGCGGCTGCCATTTTGTGCCAGGGCAGAACGAGGTGACACAAGCAGCTACAGGCCCCCAATCTGCAGATTAGCATTATCAAAGTACATAGGAGTCAGGGAGTCCAGATACATGCAGTGGAGCCTTGGATGGTGCCAACGTAGCAGGATATTAGGTGGATGGTAATCTCGACTGGCAGAGCGGCACTAAAGTGTGGCCATCTTGCTCCGGGCTCCCTAGCGCCCCTCAAGGTCAAAATATTTAGCATGACTGTAATATAAAGTGGAGCATGTTCCATTCTTTAGCAACTCCCAGTACAAAGCCTCTGCTGCCCCAGGACATGCAATAAAATCTAGGCAATGCCACCAATTTGTCAGAGACTGAGCGAAGAGATCTGCCTGAAGTATACCAGTTAAAGCTCTTTCTGAGAAAATCAGGGCCTTGGCCATGTAGTGCTTTGAAGGTAATACAAAGAACATTAAAAGCAATCCTATGTCTTACCAGAAGTCATTGAAGTTCCCTAGCAATCTTTGAAATGGACCGATATTTAGGATTTTTGAACAGCATTTTGCAACTTTTGTATCTTATGAATAACATGCTGATGGGCACTGAGATATAGACCATTATAATAGTCGATCTTTGACATAACCAATCAGGGGACAGGCAATTTTTGAACGTGAGCTGGGATGAAAGGAAGAATTGTCTTGATCTTTCTAAGTATGTAAAAAGCGGCAAAAGTGACTGCAATGGCTTGATCAGAGAAGGTCAACTTGTCATTAATCATGACTCCCAGATTATGTACTGTCCTACCTGGAGTAGGAGGTGAACCAAGATCAGATGGCCACCAGGAAGCAGACCAGAGAGAGGATTTAACCCCAAAGATCAAAACCTCAGTCTTAGCTGAGTTAAGTTTAAGGCAATTCATGGACATCCACTGACTGACAGCCTGCATATAATTGCAGAACCTCAAATTGCTTCCTGAAACCCCAGGGCTAAAGACACAATGGGGCCGATTGACAGAACTAACTTAAGACAAAATCCTAAACTTGCTACTATAAGTTAGGATTTTGTCTTAAGTTTGACTTAAGACAAACTTAAGACAGACTTAAGACAGACTTAAGACAAAATCCAAACTTAAGTCTGTCTTAAGTCTGTCTTAAGTTTGTCTTAAGACAAACTTAAGCAAAATCCTAAACTTCTGTGAATACCAAAAGTAGTAAGTTTAGGATTTTGTCTAAAGTTAGTTCTGTGAATCGGGCCCAATGATTTGTGTATCTTCTGAAAATGACATCAGGGAGAAGTCATATGATCTTATGAATTCAATCACAAACAGAGAGGCAACAATCCTAAAGTTAGAACAAAGACAATTCTTGAGCCTTCCGTGTCAAAGCCTTCCCAAGGCACGGGCCTCAATCCGGGAAGGAAGCCGTTCTCACGCGGTGTGGTACGAAGATTGGTGGTGTAAGAAGCATAAGACTTTATCAAGAGTCACTCTTGCTGGAACTATCGATTATCGGACCACCTCTCTCTGAGCTTAACACTATATAGCAGTTATAGAGGACTGACCCTAGACGTCGTGTCAAATATCTGAAGACGATTTTCTTTTAACTATCCTTGCTCACAACATGACACTTGTGTGTTGGGAAAATATAACCCTTATCGGATATCTAAGGGCTCTTGCCCTATCTTTACAAGTTCTTATGTGAATTCGTTTAGTGCTCTTCAGGCATCTCAGCACTATCAATTAAGAAGCCTCTTGAGACGTCTGTATCATAGAGAAAATATTTATCCAGTTCGACGACTGTCTATGATCAAAAGATTTCGCCCTGAAGAATTCCCTAGTGGACGAAATGCGTCGGCTGCAAAAACCCGTGTTTTGATTGTACACCCTTTTGGAATAAAGAAAATCACAACCAAGAAAATCTACGTCTGTGATTATTAGAATTGTAGTTTAAGAATTGTGTTGTGCACCTTTGCTTTTATGTATGGATTACTTAAGTTCTTTGATGAACTAGCACTGTGACAGTGGGTGTCAGCCAGTGTGCACACACTTCGCCCATACAAACTATTGGGGGTAACTTACAATTGGGAGTGACTTGGGTTAGGCGCTATGAGTCAGGAAGGTTCCACGGTCTCCCTCTCGTTTTGAAACAGACACCCTTGCACTCTGGTGCAAGGATGCCTGAGTTGGCGCTAAGTTGTTAAACTTAGAGTTTGTGCTCGCCATGTAGAGGTAGCGAACAAGCCGCGAACATCCTGTGTGAACTCCGCTGTCTGAAGCCCCGGGTGACGTTCACGGGCGTAGGTGAGAGCTGCGGACCGGGAGGGTTTGAGCTGAGGAGCCGCGTCGGAGCGGTGAAGCAGTGGCATCGGTGGGACGCTGCTGCAGAGGCAAAGTCGCGCTGCCGCCGTGCCTCCGGAAGACTGAGCTATCAGTTCCGGGGCACGAGCGGGAGAGTCAGAGGGGAACGCGCTCAGATCGCCGAGGCTGTCAGTGAGGCGAATGAAGCGAATGAAGCGAATGAGGCGAGCATTGCCTTAGCCGAAGAAGGCTTGGAGAGTGCTGGGGTTGTATCACAGCTTCGGCAGACAAGCAAGGAGGCAACAGGGGACTGGAGAGTGAAAAGACACAAAGCTGCAGCCTCTCACAGGAAAAGAACTAAGCAAATAAAGAGGGTCTGGACATTAAACAAGGATCTATGTATAAAGCCACAAAACACAATATGCAAAAACACTAAACGCAGTAATTTCAGCAGTCAGCATACTGTTTTATCCCTCCATACTGATATTCAGAAACAAAAGATATTTGTAAACTACCTGCCTATGAGTAAATCTACAAAACCAGCACAGGAGGACAAGGAGGAGGCATATCAAAACTTAGTGGAGACCCCTGTAAGAAAAAATCGAGTGGGATCTAAAGAATCACAAGAACCTCCGCAATCAAGAAACCAAGAGAAACAAGCAAAATCCTCCTACAGTCTGCGGAATAGAAATTTCTTAAGCCAAGAACAATTTCCGAAGGGTATTTCACCGAGAGTGAGTAGAAAAAGAGAAAAAAACATACCCAAGGATCTCAGGATCACCTCAGAGAAAGAGAAAGATAAGTTGGCCTCCTCACAAAGATTAAAAATAAAAATCACTCCCTCATTAAAAACTTTCTTTAAAATTCAGCAACAAGGATCGAAGTCCGAGCTCCAAGCTTCGATACAACCACAGTCTGCTTTAGAATCACTGAGGGAAGGAAAAGAGGAGGATAACGAACTACCAGACATTCCTTCTTTGAAGAAAGGAAACCTGCAGACACCTCCCCCCCAAGTCGGGAAAATAGGCTCAGGCAATTTAAAGAGAAGGGGGAAACCCAGAAATAAGAAAAAGAACCTATCAGAAACAAAGAGCTTGGAAGATATCTGGAAAACTAGCAAGGGAAGCAGAGAAGTAGAAGGCGCTGAAGGCGCTGAAGCCCAGGAAGTACATATGGCGGAAGGAGGTACTGAGCCCGCTGGTACAGCTGGACACATAACTGAAGAAGACAAAGAAGAGGACGACACTGGATCTCTAGAGAGTCACAAGGAAATATCAAAAAATCATACAGACGAACTCCTGGAGAAGATATGGGCAGAAATGAAAGAGAAATTCTCCATCTCAGAAGCGAAGCAGAACAAAATTCAGGAGGTATGCGAAAAATTAGACAACAAGTTAAACGCATTAGGAGACAGAGTCACGGCAGTAGAGAGCGAAGTTGTTGTTTTAGACAAAAAAGTTGAAAAAAATAGGAAGGAAATAAGCTCCCTAAGGTTAGAAAACAAAGTTATGAGTGAAAAAATTGAATCCTTGGAAAATCAGGCAAGAAAAAACAACATCAGGGTTCTAAATGTACCGGAGAATCAAGAGGGCAAGGACATCAAAACATTTGTAGTGGCACTTCTGGCAGAACATTTCTCATGGGCGGATAAAGAAATACTGGAAGAAGATATACAAAGAGTGCATAGAGACCCCTTTGGAAAGAGCAAAGAAAGAAAAACCCCTAGGAAGATCTTAGTTAATTTCAAAACATATACGCTGAAGGACAGGATACTGGGAGATGCTTTGAAAAAAGGAACTTACAGCAAGGACAGCTGGACTTTTAAAATAAGATCGAAGTCCGAGCTCCAAGCTTCGATACAACCACAGTCTGCTTTAGAATCACTGAGGGAAGGAAAAGAGGAGGATAACGAACTACCAGACATTCCTTCTTTGAAGAAAGGAAACCTGCAGACACCTCCCCCCCAAGTCGGGAAAATAGGCTCAGGCAATTTAAAGAGAAGGGGGAAACCCAGAAATAAGAAAAAGAACCTATCAGAAACAAAGAGCTTGGAAGATATCTGGAAAACTAGCAAGGGAAGCAGAGAAGTAGAAGGCGCTGAAGGCGCTGAAGCCCAGGAAGTACATATGGCGGAAGGAGGTACTGAGCCCGCTGGTACAGCTGGACACATAACTGAAGAAGACAAAGAAGAGGACGACACTGGATCTCTAGAGAGTCACAAGGAAATATCAAAAAATCATACAGACGAACTCCTGGAGAAGATATGGGCAGAAATGAAAGAGAAATTCTCCATCTCAGAAGCGAAGCAGAACAAAATTCAGGAGGTATGCGAAAAATTAGACAACAAGTTAAACGCATTAGGAGACAGAGTCACGGCAGTAGAGAGCGAAGTTGTTGTTTTAGACAAAAAAGTTGAAAAAAATAGGAAGGAAATAAGCTCCCTAAGGTTAGAAAACAAAGTTATGAGTGAAAAAATGGAATCCTTGGAAAATCAGGCAAGAAAAAACAACATCAGGGTTCTAAATGTACCGGAGAATCAAGAGGGCAAGGACATCAAAACATTTGTAGTGGCACTTCTGGCAGAACATTTCTCATGGGCGGATAAAGAAATACTGGAAGAAGATATACAAAGAGTGCATAGAGACCCCTTTGGAAAGAGCAAAGAAAGAAAAACCCCTAGGAAGATCTTAGTTAATTTCAAAACATATACGCTGAAGGACAGGATACTGGGAGATGCTTTGAAAAAAGGAACTTACAGCAAGGACAGCTGGACTTTTAAAATAAGATCGAAGTCCGAGCTCCAAGCTTCGATACAACCACAGTCTGCTTTAGAATCACTGAGGGAAGGAAAAGAGGAGGATAACGAACTACCAGACATTCCTTCTTTGAAGAAAGGAAACCTGCAGACACCTCCCCCCCAAGTCGGGAAAATAGGCTCAGGCAATTTAAAGAGAAGGGGGAAACCCAGAAATAAGAAAAAGAACCTATCAGAAACAAAGAGCTTGGAAGATATCTGGAAAACTAGCAAGGGAAGCAGAGAAGTAGAAGGCGCTGAAGGCGCTGAAGCCCAGGAAGTACATATGGCGGAAGGAGGTACTGAGCCCGCTGGTACAGCAGGACACATAACTGAAGAAGACAAAGAAGAGGACGACACTGGATCTCTAGAGAGTCACAAGGAAATATCAAAAAATCATACAGACGAACTCCTGGAGAAGATATGGGCAGAAATGAAAGAGAAATTCTCCATCTCAGAAGCGAAGCAGAACAAAATTCAGGAGGTATGCGAAAAATTAGACAACAAGTTAAACGCATTAGGAGACAGAGTCACGGCAGTAGAGAGCGAAGTTGTTGTTTTAGACAAAAAAGTTGAAAAAAATAGGAAGGAAATAAGCTCCCTAAGGTTAGAAAACAAAGTTATGAGTGAAAAAATGGAATCCTTGGAAAATCAGGCAAGAAAAAACAACATCAGGGTTCTAAATGTACCGGAGAATCAAGAGGGCAAGGACATCAAAACATTTGTAGTGGCACTTCTGGCAGAACATTTCTCATGGGCGGATAAAGAAATACTGGAAGAAGATATACAAAGAGTGCATAGAGACCCCTTTGGAAAGAGCAAAGAAAGAAAAACCCCTAGGAAGATCTTAGTTAATTTCAAAACATATACGCTGAAGGACAGGATACTGGGAGATGCTTTGAAAAAAGGAACTTACAGCAAGGACAGCTGGACTTTTAAAGATCTGACATGTCCAAGGCCTCCCAGACCAGGCAATGGGAACTGGGAAACTTAATGTCCGAACTGCAACAACTAGGTGCTACGGTGCAGATGAAATTCCCACCATCATTACGCATCATGTGGCGGAATAAAATGCGAAACATAAGAGATCCAGAAGAGGTGAAAGCCCTGATAGAGCAAATGAAGGACCAAATACACTCAGAGAAACCCCTGAACTGAGGGAACTTAAGTAAAAAACATACCACAAAATGGAAGAATAATACGTAAATCCAACATATTAAGGTGCAAAAGGTGCAAAGTATAAAACAAACATGAAGGTGTTAACAACCAAATAAATCCTTTTAAATGTACATAAGCAAAAATCACGGGAACGGGAGCTAAAAGGGTTATGAAGATAACCGAAGGAAAAGAAGAGGGAGGCTTCCCCGGGGTGGGTATTTCTATAGCACATTCAAGAAAACATAAAATCACAAGCAAAAGAAAAAGGGTGGGGAGCAAAATAGGGAAAAAAAACAAAAAATACCTCATCTGCGAGAAATCAGGTAAAGAAAAACAAATTGGAGTTATATCTGGTAAAAAAAAAAAATCGCAAAAAACGCAACAATGGAAAAAACCAAACTAATAAATGGGGAGTACAAGTAGAGGCTTAACAATTTTATCTTGGAACGTAAATGGTCTAAGGACAAAAAGTAGGAGGAACAAAATCTTGGAATATATCAGAACTGAGAAAAGTGAAATAATAATATTGCAAGAGACTCATCTTTTAAAAGAAGAGTGGGATCAAACAATTAAGAACCTATGGTGGGTAGACTCCCATGTATGCACCACACAACAATGCAATATCAAGGGAATTGTGATAATTTTTAAAAATTCTTTAAAAGCGACTGTAATTTCTTCAGAAGTAGACAGTAAAGGCAGATGGGCCATAGCTAACGTCAAAATCGGAAATTCCCCCCTTACTGTCGCGGGTTACTACGGGCCCAACCTCGACGATGCCGATCCCTTGCGAAAACTATACTCGCAGTTATTACTAGCCACTTCTCCCATAATAATGGGAGGCGATTTCAATCTAGTGATGGACCTAAAACTAGACAGATTGCCACCGGGAAGACAGACCAACCTGAAAGAAATGAGAGAATGGATTGGGATTTACAAAAGAGATCTTGACCTAGTAGACATCTGGAAAACAAAAGGAGATAAAACGCACCCTTTCACCCTGCATAACAAAAGGCTGGGGCATAAGTCTAGGATTGACTACTTTTTAGTCAGTAATGAATTAACAAAGAACGTGGAAAAGATATTTCACTTACCAGCTCATCTGTCAGATCACTCGGCAGTACAACTAGACATGCAAGTCTTGGTAAAAATAACGGAAAGAAGATTCACAGTCGAGAGAGCCTTGCTACAAGATGAACAGTTAATAAGAGAACTGGAAGTTGAAACAAACAACTTCTTTGAATTAAACGCCTCAGGTACCACAGAACAAACAACCTGGGACACCTTTAAAGCTGTTATAAGGGGTAAACTTCTGAGTCTAGGGGCTCGTAAAAATAAGCATTTAAAACAAGAGATCTCTGATCTGGAAAAGAATATTGATTCTCTAGATATCGCCATTTCTATGGAGCAAGAAGAGGCTAGGAAGCAAGAATTATCCCAAAAAAAACAGCAGCAAAAAGAGAAAATCGATTACATCTTAGAAGAAAGAGTGAGGAAAAAATGGGATGCTAGCAAGCTAGCAAAACACGAATATGGTGAAGGATGTGGAAAATGGCTGGCATGGAAACTCAAAACTGACGTGGCCAGAAACAAAGTGAGAAGCATAATTCAGGATGGTCAAACGGCTCAAAATACTGACGAAAATATCATCAGGCAAGAATTCTGGAAATTTTTTAAAGAGCTTTATACGGAAGATACAAATCCACAAGATCAAATGATTAATTCCTACTTAGAGGATGTTGCACTTCTAAAACTAACGGAAGATGAAAGAGAAGTTCTAAATAATGAAGTTCTCGAAGGCGAAGTGGCTGACGCCATCAAGAGCATGAAAAAAGGAAAGGCAGCGGGGCCCGATGCGTTACCTAACGAACTATACATGGCAATAAAAGATTCTATACTTCCTCACCTGACCAAACTAATCAATATAATTTTTAAACAACATAAAGCAATACCAGATTCCTGGAATGATGCCATCATCACAATCATCCTGAAACCTGGAAAGAACCCTACCAGATGCGAGTCGTATCGCCCGATATCACTGCTTAACGCAGACTATAAAATATTTACCAAAATAATGGCAGCACGGTTAGGGAAAGTACTGCCAAAATTGCTACACCAGGACCAAAAAGGGTTCATTAAAGGGAGGAATCTACATGAAGTCACACAAGAATTAATAACTGCAATAGACATCGCAACACACGAGAAAACTCCTCTCACCATACTCACCGTAGATGCCGCAAAGGCTTTCGATAGAGTCAATTGGGCCTTCCTAGAGAAAGTTATGGTCAAAAATAACATAGGACCTAATTTCATACATATGATAAACCAAATATACAAGGATCCAAGATCCAAGGTCCTAATAAATGGTAGTCTCACAGAGAACATAAAGATAAGTAGAGGAACGAGGCAAGGTTGTCCGCTTTCACCTTTACTTTTCAACTTATACATTGAACCGCTAGCGAACAGGTTAAGAAACAACAATAAAATTACTCCATTTAAACATCATACATGGGAGAAGAAAATCGCGCTATATGCGGACGACTTAATGATTTTTACGGACGACTATCTAAGAGCTAAGGACACAATTGGAAAAACCATTGAAACATTTGGGAAAGTTTCAGGATACCTTGTAAATCAAACCAAAACAGAGATCATGACATGGAATACTCGCTTTCAATGTCACAATATAAAAAATGAAATAAGATATTTAGGAATCTTAGTAAATCACGACATAGGAAAGATACCACAACGCAATCTAAACAAAGTAGCTGGAGACGTAAGGAAACTACTCAAGGCTTGGGCCTCTTTACCACTCAGTTTGATAGGGAGGTCAAACATAGTCAAGATGACCATCTTACCAAAGTTTACATTCCTATTCAATGCAATACCACTGGAGTTTGGAAAAAAGGAGCTAGCACAAGCCCAGAGAGACATCACAAGCTTTATATGGGCAGCAAAAAGCATGAGGATTGCTTGGAAAAAAATTAGAAGGGGGAAGAAAGATGGAGGAATAGCTAGCCCGGACCTGGTGGAGTATTGCAGAGCTTTTCAATTCAAGAACATTAGAGCACTACTAAAGAGTCACGAAAACTACCCAAAACATATACAAGCAATCACAAAATCAGATGACCATGTACTGTTTAAGTTTGGACACCCCAAATACTTCAAAAAAATAAAACTTAAGACATTAAGGGACGCAGCAAAGATGTGGACACAAATCAGAGGAATCCTGAAAATACCGTATTACAACAAATGGGCCCCCATTTGGGACTCACCAGGAACCCCAGAATGCTTCAAAGACATACTTGCTTCCTCATTAAAAAGAGCTAATGTAAATTATTGGGGGCAAATACTAAACGGATCAAACCTGAAAACATGGTCAGAGCTTCAAGAGCTGACAAACAATACACTATCTAAATTCAAGTACTACCAAATTGTAAGCTGGTCTAAGACCCTACCCAGTGTTAATAACATCAACGAAAAAGTGGAAAAGGAGATGGTCAAAACAACACGAATCCCAAAAGAAGTAGCGAAATGGTACTGGGCGCTGATAATGGCCAACGACTCATACTCCAACATAGAAGCACAAATTTGGGGGAAAGACTTACTAATAGCAGATCTAGATGTAATTTGGGAAAAATCCGTGGCGAAATGTTGGTCAACTTTAAAATCCGCGGCCTTGAAAAGGAACCACATATATACCATTCATCGCGCATACTGGACACCAAGAAAGGTCTCCAAGTTTAAGAACGCAGGAATAAAAAAATGCCCAAAGTGTGGAGAAGAAAGAGCAGACGACATCCACATGTTCAAAAGCTGCCCCCAACTGAAAGAATTTTGGGACCAAGTGGGTAAGACCGTGAGCATTATCCTCTCCAAGCAACTAACTGTAAGTACAACTCTTACCCTTTTCGGGATTGTAGATCAAGGTAATGAAGAGGGGCTCACTAAAGGGCAAGAAAATCTCCTTTTTGTATTAATAGTTCTTGCTAGGAGGGAAATTTGTATTAATTGGATAGGGTCTTCTAGCCCGACCCATGCAGATTGGTTGAACTCGGCCATAAGAATTAACAAACTTGACAGGACAGGAAACGCTAGTAAGAGATTTAAGTTCTGGGAAAGTTTCGAGAGTTTCCTAAATCCAAACTAGATCTAAATGTAAGTCCTATGATTAATGCGATACATCTTCTGGTGAACAAGTATGGTACTTGTTGAGTAGTCAAGCTGACTAGCTCCCTTCGCTCCAAATCAGAGGTAATGGTATGTAACGGGTAAAGGAAACGCCTCAAATCATACCAACAAGAGGGTGATAAAAACTCCCCAGATAAGAGAGATCGTGGGGCAGTGTCGGAAAAGTGACCAGAGGTAGTTACCTGATACTCCGAATTCATGCAGATATCGCAAGATGAGGACAAAAAAAAAAAAAAAATGGATTACTTAAGTTCTTTGATGAACTAGCACTGTGACAGTGGGTGTCAGCCAGTGTGCACACACTTCGCCCATACAAACTATTGGGGGTAACTTACAATTGGGAGTGACTTGGGTTAGGCGCTATGAGTCAGGAAGGTTCCACGGTCTCCCTCTCGTTTTGAAACAGACACCCTTGCACTCTGGTGCAAGGATGCCTGAGTTGGCGCTAAGTTGTTAAACTTAGAGTTATCGCAGGGGGAAGTGCAAGGCTGCACCCCATTCTTCTAAATATGGTGCAGCCTTGGCGGAGGATAACGACACGCTCCACTACTTTCTAGTACACATCCCCCCTTGTGTTGGAGCAAGTTCTAGTTCTTCAACTTAGTAGAATCTTATAACTGGAACTTCCTTTAGCTGATGTAAGATATAATGCTCCACTCCACATCTTTAAGACTGTTCTTAAAGTACACCTGCTCCAACTTGAACTCCAAAAGACAGATCCCAGATCCCACCCTCCTTCCAACCTTGTTGGTCTTCCAAAGCACTGCAACCACCTTCACCCTGTAATTTTCTAAACTCCCTTAGAACTGCCTATTGTAGAAGATGTAATATAGGTGACATATTATTTGTACATACACTTATCAACATCTAAACTCATCAGCTACAGTGAATTCAACCAAATCTCTAAAATTTCTCATACAAACTGACCATTGGTTTACTGCATACAGCTTTTTGCCAGGGTCAGGACAGAATATCGCCTTCAGAATATCAACTGACATAAATATTACTTCCTAAATATCACAATAGTGGTGGAAACACTGAATAAGTTATACCCAATGGGGCAATAGTTCTTGTGAACAATATGTTGGTCACAATATTGTTGGCAGAAAATAATTCTGTACAAAGTATTCTGACAAATCACCATATTTTTTCCTACAGTAGAGGCTACCAAGAAACTAGACTCTTTCTTTTTACCCACTTCAATTTTTAAACCTTATGTGCTCATGTTCCCTGACGGTTTAGCTTTAAAAAATGCTCACCAAAGGCGCATAAAGGTCCCAAATGGTGGTGGAATGCGTTGCATCATCATTCCGGTCCACAAGGAGCAGGACACCTCCCACGCCGCACGGCCCCTCCGCTGTGACCGCGTTTCTGCCCCCGACGCCGAAGGTTCGCCCCTGACCTCGGTGTCCCCCTGTGACTGCCTTCTCCTTCCTACAGCTGTCTGCCCACACTGTAATTTGTTATTTGTGCATTTATTTATTTCTGTACTTCATTCTGTAGTTCATTTTGTATCTCTTTTTGTATTTTAGTTGCATCCCTAGATTTGTATCCCTGCCCGTTTGTGTGCCCCCCGCTCCCCGCTATCCGCCGCTGCTCCCTCGCGGCCCCCCTTTCCTTCTGTACCCCTGCCCATTGGCCTCCCCGCTCCCACCTCCCAGCTGCTCCTCCCTCCCACTTGGCCTCATATGGAGGCCGCACAGCGGCCGCGCAACAGGTGCACCGCTGGCGCGCCAAAGGCAAGCCCGTCTGCACCCGTCTGCGCCTGGACCACGCCCAGCGCCAGGACCCCTGGCCCCCGACGTTGCCAGCCCACACGGCGGACTTACGACGCATCCACCCTCCACGCACTCAACGCCGGCCGAAACCCCGCCTGCTACCAAGCCAACCCAAAATGTACCCACAGACCCTTCACATGCCAAGCCTGCAAATTCACCGGCCTCCGAACCTGCACCGCACCCGCCAGGCCAGGCACCAGCAACAATCACCTCAAGTGCATCCTGCTCAACACCCACTCCGTCCACAGGCACGCCGTCGAACTCTGTAACCTCCTCGACACAACATCGCCGGACGTCACCTTTCTCACGGAAACCTGGATGAACGCCTCCTCATCCCCCGACATCGCCAGAGCCATCCCGGATGGCTACAAGATCACCCGGAAGGACCACGTCAACCAGACCGGAGGAGGCATCGCCATCGTCCACAAAAACACCATCCGAATCACGACCAACTCCGACGACACCCTCACCGCCGCCAAGCACCTTCACTTCCAGATACACACCGACCCCAAGACCACCCTCAGAGGCACTCTCATCTACAGACCACCGGAACCACGTACACAATTCAGCGAAGCCATCGCAGCCTTCATCAGCCAGCACCCCCTCACCTCCTCAGACTACATCCTCCTAGGGGACCTCAACTTCCACCTGGAGAACAACAATGACAGCAACACCACCACCCTGCTGGACAACCTTGCCAATCTCGGACTCAAGCAACTGGTGGACACCCCCACCCACTACACCGGCCACACGCTAGACCCCATCTTCTCCTCCAGCAAGCACATCTCCTTCAGCCACTCCACCGGACTCCACTGGACAGATCACAGCTGCGTCCACTTCAACTTCAGGAGAACCACGAACCACCACCACCCGCAACAGGTTCCCCGCAGAAGCTGGACCAAGATCACCACCGACCAGCTCACCACCTCCGCACCCTCCCACCAACACGAGGGACCCCAACGAAGCAGCCCGCAACCTCACTCAGTGGCTCACCAACTGCGCCGATGAACTCCCACCATGGAAGGACCCTCCCAGCAGACCCGGCAGCAAGAAAACCTTGTGGTTCACCAACGACCTCAAAAACTCCAAGAAGACCTGCCGCACCCTCGAGAAAGCCTGACGCCACGACCAGACAACAGAAAACATGGCAGCCCTCAAGAACGCCATCCGCAAACACTACCAGCTGATCCAAACCACCAAAAGGACAACATTCAAGGAACGACTGGACAACAACCCCCACAACAGCAAGGAACTCTTCTGCGTCGTGAAAGAGCTCTCCAACCCCAACGTCTGCAACAACGACATCACACCCTCGCAAGACCTCTGCGACTCACTCGCCTCGTTCTTTCACCGCAAGATCGCCGACATACACAACAGCTTCGGCGCACAGACCCCGCACCCAACCACCGAACCAGCGCCCCCCACCACCACCCTCTGCACCTGGACCGCGGTCAGCATCGAAGACACCACCCGCACGATGAACGCCATCCACTCCGGCTCCCCAACCGACCCCTGTCCACACACATCTTCAACAAAGCCGACTCCATCATCGCACCCCAACTCCGGGACATCATTAACAGCTCCTTCGCATCCGCCACCTTCCCAGAGAGCTGGAAACATGCCGAGCTCAGCGCCCTCCTGAAGAAACCCACCGTGGACCCCACGGACCTCAAGAACTTCCGCCCCATCTCGCTCCTCCCTTTTCCTGCCAAAGTAATCGAGAAGACCGTCAACAAACAACTCTCCGCCTTCCTCAAGACAAACAGATCCCTCGACCCCTCACAGTCCGGTTTCCGAGCAAACCACAGCACCGAGACCGTCCTCATCGCAGCCACCGACGACATCAGGTCCCTGCTCGACAACGGGGAAACAGCTGCCCTCATCCTCCTGGACCTCTCAGCAGCCTTCGACACCGTATGCCATCGCACCCTAATACAGCACCTCAGCAACACCGGAATCCAAGGAACGGCCCTGGAGTGGATCATCTCGTTCCTCGCCGGAAGAACCCATAGAGTCCGCCTCCCCCGTTCCGATCCGCGGCCACCGAAGTCATCTGCGGCGTTCCGCAAGGTTCCTCGCTCAGCCCCACCCTCTTCAATGTCTACATGAGCCCCCTCGCAGCCATCGCACGCCAACACAACCTAAACATCATCTCCTATGCTGACAACACCCAGCTGATCCTCTCCCTCACTAACGACCCCACCACCGCCAGAGCCAGCCTCCAGGAAGGAATGAAAGACGTCGCGGAATGGATGAAGCTCAGCCGTCTGAAACTGAACTCAAACAAAACGGAAGTCCTCATCCTGGGACCATCCCCCTCTGCCTGGGGCGACTCCTAGGGGGCCCCCTGCCCTGGGCACCGCCCCCAAGCGAACGGACCACGCACACAACCTGGGCTTCATCCTGGACTCCTCCCTCACGATGACCAAGCAAGTCAACACCATCTCGTCATACTGTTTCAACACCTTGCGCATGTTCCGAAAGATCTTCCGGTGGATCCCCACCGAAACCAGGAAGACGGTCACCCAGGCCCTCGTCACCAGCTGACTGGACTACGGGAACACCCTCTACACTGGCACCACAGCCACACTCCAGAAAAGACTCCAACGGATACAGAACGCTTCTGCACGACTCATCCTGGACATCCCCCGTCACAGCCACATCTCTGCCCATCTGAGAGACCTGCACTGGCTCCCCGTCAGCAAGAGGATCACGTTCAGACTCCTCACCCATGCACACAAGGCTCTCCACGACATGGGCCCCAAATACCTCAACAGCCGCCTGACATTCTACACACCCACCCGCCAGCTCCGGTCCGCCAGCCTCGCCCTCACCACCGTCCCACGAATTCGCAGAACCACCGCCGGAGGAAGATCCTTCTCCTACCTGGCGGCCAAGACATGGAACTCCCTCCCCACCCACCTACGG
The DNA here is from genome assembly GCF_964261635.1 of Lissotriton helveticus. Lineage (NCBI taxonomy): Eukaryota > Metazoa > Chordata > Amphibia > Caudata > Salamandridae > Lissotriton > Lissotriton helveticus. Next base: position 763,752,592 of record NC_136071.1, on the reverse strand, counting down.
CGGACCCAGGACCATCTCTCCTTCAGGAAACAACTCAAGACCTGGCTGTTCGAGCAGTAGCAACTCACCCTCCCCCCAGCGCCTTGAGACCCTAGCGGGTGAGTAGCGCGCTTTATAAATTCGCTGATTGATTGATTGATTGAAAGTCCACCGAATGAGCCACACTTCTCCCAAGCCGCGACAGAGCTCTGTCAGGCAGTGGCCATCTTCGGCTGGCGTTAAGCCACTCCCTTTCGCCTTCACAAATATTAATAACAAAATGTACAACTGAAAGGCTTACAATTAAAAAAAAAAAACTTCACTACTTAAACAGTCACAGCAGGGATTGTTTTTCAATTAACATTTTTTATTCCAACCATATGGAGGCCGCGTTTAAGTGGCTGCTTGTTTCATGCGATACAAAAGGGGATGATGGACGGAGCGTTTGAGCAAATCAAACACTCACCCCAAGTCAACTAATCTGGGTTTAATCCATCACCATTCATTAGCCCACTCAGCCACCCCAGTTCAGACATGGCCATATGCAAATCAGTCTGACCCTGTGCCTCATGGGAACAGTCCAGCCCGAACTGCCAAGCCATGTCTTCCCTGGACCGGAAACAAGCATCCTGGGACCGGTTTCGGATTCATAATCCTCATCAGCCAGGCTATCTTGAATCCAGTGGCCAAGTGAGCAAGGGACTCACGTCTGAGCATACCCTGCCACACTTAGGGCGAACAAAGCGATACAAAAGGGGATGATGGACGGAGCGTTTGAGCAAATCAAACACTCACCCCCAGTCAACTGATCTGGGTTTAATCCATCACCATTCTTTAGCCCACTCAGCCACCCCAGTTCAGACATGGCCATATGCAAATCAGTCTGACCCTGTGCCTCATGGGAACAGTCCATCCCGAACTGCCAAGCCATGTCTTCCATGGACCGGAAACAATCATCCTGGGACCGGTTTCGGATTCATAATCCTCATCAGCCAGGCTATCTTGAATCCAGTGGCCAAGTGAGCAAGGGACTCACGTCTGAGCATACCCTGCCACACTTAGGGCGAACAAAGCGATACAAAAGGGGATGATGGACGGAGCGTTTGAGCAAATCAAACACTCATCCCCAGTCAACTGATCTGGGTTTAAACCATCACCATTCTTTAGCCCACTCAGCCACCCCAGTTCAGACATGGCCATGTGCAAATCAGTCTGACCCTGTGCCTCATGGGAACAGTCCAGCCCGAACTGCCAAGCCATGTCTTCCCTGGATCGGAAACAAGCATCCTGGGACCGGTTTCGGATTCATAATCCTCATCAGCCAGGCTGTCTTGAATCCAGTGGCCAAGTGAGCAAGGGACTCACGTCTGAGCATACCCTGCCACACTTAGGGCGAACAAAGCGATACAAAAGGGGATGACGGACGGAGCGTTTGAGCAAATCCATCACCACCCCCTTTTGTACCGCTTTTGGTCGCCATAAGTGTGGCAGGGTATGCTCAGACGTGAGTTCCTTGCTCACTTTGCCACTGGATTCAAGCAAGCCGGGCTGAAGACGGCTGGAATGCCAGAAACCGGTCCTCGGAAGCTTGTTTCCGGTCCAGGGAAGGCATGGCTTGGCAGTTCGGGCTGGACTGTTCCCATGAGGCACAGGGTCAGACTGATTTGCATATAGCCATGTCTGAACTGGGGTGGCAGAGTGGGCTAAAGAACGGTGATGGATCAAATCCAGATCTTTTGACTGGGTGTGAGTGTTTGATTGGTTCTGATGCTCCGTCCATCACCACCCCCTTTTGTACCGCTTTTGGCCGCCATAAGTGTGGCAGGGTACGCTCAGACGTGAGTCCCTTGCTCACTTTGCCACTGGATTCAAGCAAGCCGGGCTGAAGACGGCTGGAATGCCAGAAACCGGTCCTCGGAAGCTTGTTTCCTGTCCAGGGAAGGCATGGCTTGGCAGTTTGGGCTGGACTGTTTCCATGAGGCACAGGGTCAGACTGATTTGCATATAGCCATGTCTGAACTGGGGTGGCAGAGTGGGCTAAAGAACGGTGATGGATCAAACCCAGATCTTTTGACTGGGTGTGAGTGTTTGATTGGTTCTGATGCTCTGTCCATCACCACCCCCTTTTGTACCGCTTTTGGCCGCCATAAGTGTGGCAGGGTATGCTCAGACGTGAGTCCCTTGCTCACTTTGCCACTGGATTCAAGCAAGCCAGGCTGAAGACGGCTGGAATGCCAGAAACCGGTCCTCGGAAGCTTGTTTCCGGTCCAGGGAAGGCATGGCTTGGCAGTTCGGGCTGGACTGTTCCCATGAGGCACAGGGTCAGACTGATTTGCATATAGCCATGTCTGAACTGGGGTGGTAGAGTGGGCTAAAGAACGGTGATGGATCAAACCCAGATCTTTTGACTGGGTGTGAGTGTTTGATTGGTTCTGATGATCCGTCCATCACCACCCCCTTTTGTACCGCTTGTTTCATGCAGCATCTTTTCTTTTTGTGGCATATCCTTGCAATCAAAATAAGAAAATAACATTCAGCCATTGCACAGGTTTGCAAAGGCCAGACCTATTGGTATTGACATTGTATTTTTCTCTTGCACTGCTCTTTTTCTGCCTTATTGGATTGCTGAAGCTATTTTATGTTTTTTTTTGTGTCTGGCATGTGGCGTTTTGATTTTCAGAGTGTATTATTGCTTGAAAATGGAAGTAATGATAAACACACAATTCTTGTTTACTGTCTCCGAACGGATACTGGGTTAGAAAAGTAAGGACATTTTTCACTGCTTGAGTCCAAGGATTTGAGTGAGATTCAACCTAACTTGGCAAAGAAAGTGATAGAGCCTGCTGATCTTCATTTCCTCAATTTTGTATTGAATTTTCGGATTCATCTATGAATGTATGCAGAAAACTATTCGCATAAGCAATTTACTGATTCATTAAATCATTCATTCATTGATTCATTCATTCATTCCCCATTCTAAATCACGTTATAAACCAGGGATGATGCAAGAACTCAAGCAGAAGCACTTTAGAATTTTCAAAATCAATGCTAAGAAATGAATACTATTTACCTATTTATTATGGCTAATCAGAATTACGCTCCAGAGAATGTAATTGACTCTGCTACCTATACCCGTTATGAATGTATTGGCTTACCTGAGCAAATGCCACACTAAACCTTTAGAACACTAAGGAACAAATGAACAGACGTCACTCAGTTGGCAAGCCACCAGAACGGAAGAAGAACTAACCCTTAGTGAGATGTTGTCTGACTTAATTTATTCGGAATACCTACACATGCGGGAAAGAGAACAAAGAAGAGAGGAAAATGTTTGACTGATAATTACCAGGTACGAATTTCTTCCGTAATATAGATCTTTAAAGTGATGCACTGTATTTGACAGGAGAGCTTAGGCTTGTTTGGTTTATATGAGAAAGTCTCCTGGCATAACCCCTCGAGAGAGTCTAAGCACACCTGATGCAGTAAATTATAAGCAAACCATTTCAGATGTAAAGGCTAGAATGTCATGCAATCACACGATCAGTTTGCAGTCTCAAAGTATAGGATGATTATTAAGAACCTTAAATATCTTCTGCCTAATACCCCCAGTTTCACCTGCACTCGTTTTATTTTACATGTGGTGCTTCGTACCTCAGTTATGCCACTTCTAAACACTACAAATAACAGGTATAAGTATTATGCCGTTTGTTGATATTCAGTTTACCAACCTTAAAAGGGTGGCTGGCTGATTTAGCATTACCAGCAAGCAAACACTTAGAAGTAAAAGATTTCTTGCTAGTATATTCGTTGATTGCTCTCAATATTCAGCTCATAGGATACAACACTTATCCATACAATAAACAATATTAAATGGCACCTTCATATCACACAAACATCATTAAATTTGATCAAACAAAGGCATTATTAATGCCAAAGGAAACTAGGAAATTATAAAGAGGGACCACAGCTAAAAATCAAAGAAATTGATGTTTTTTAGTGAACAGCCCATTGATGAAGTAAGCATGGTGGGTGCGATTTTATATTAATCATAACCCAAATGTGAGGTGAAGTCAGGCAAATATGCCCACACTTACATCACCACGTTAACTCATTCGTAACTACCACATTGGAGTAAAATATAACGTAAACCCACCTGTACAAACGCGTAACTCAATCAGAACAAACATAAATAACCAAGAAAGTAACATAAGAATTGTTATCTCTGCACAAGGAAACAAAACATATACGTACAAAAAACACCGACCAGACATTTATGCCAAAATAATGAAGGTACGGAATAGGCCTCCATCCCTTAAAGACTACTGGAACTTTTCACTGGGATGTTAGGGTCTTTAGAATTTGACCTGAATCTTGTCAGCTTGGGGGAGTAACAAAAAGAACTGAATAAAAACAATGAATAACAAGCATTTGCAATGCAATCGGTCCCGCATTTGTGAAATTTAGAGTTATTGGCATTGTAAATGACAATGTTTTTTACGCAAAAACAAACTGAAGCTCTAAATTATTGATTACCTAATTTTTAAAAACATTACACAACAAATAAATGCTTTCTAAAACTGTACACCATGTGATAGAAAAAGTGACTGAAAAATTTATGAATATAAGAAAACAATGCATATGTACGCTATTTGAAGATGGTTGCCAGGCAGGCGATGGTTAAAGGGGTGGGACTTTCTTGCCATGCTGACAGGTTTCAGCAGTGGTGGCCAGCACAGGTAAGAGCAGTGGGGAAATGAGGCGGGGCAGGGTTGGGTGGTTAAGTGGACAGACGACTGGGTAGGTAACATTAACTAAAAAAATAATAAAACCACTTACCTTGCACTCGCAGCATCGCCGCCTAGCGATGCAGTGAGCACAAGGTATGTGGTTTAATTTATTTTTGTATTCAATTTTACCTATCACATCATCTGTCGACTTCACTACCCCACCCCACCTCACCAGCCCACACTCTTACCTGTGCCGACCACCACTGGGTTTTAATGCTCTAGGACAAGTTTCTTTTCAGCTACTGCTATTCCGTCTGCTGTAGTTGATGTATTCCTCTGTAGGGGCTGAATATGGCAGTGTCAGAACTGTGCGTGCTGGAGAAATATTTGGGGCTGAGGCAGGGACACAAGTTCACCTCGCAAGGAGGCAATGTCACAGGTAGATTGATTGATAGGCTTCTGTTTCAATGGTTTGGTCTAAACGGCGGGGCTTTCAAATCAGAGTTATTTATAGTCTTTCATTCAGGAGTGTTCTTTCCTGGCTGGATGAGAAAATGTAACACTGGGAGCTATTGGAACAGCGAGCTGCACCTTCCAAGTGGGGATTGTGTTACCTTGCTATGAGTTGACATGTATTCCTATGATGCCAGTTACCATGTAAACACTACCAACAAATGTTACTCTATAGGCCATCGAAGAAAAAGCGGGATTGGAAAATTACTAAAAAACATATAAGAAGGACTTCAAACAGATGCCAAAGTGGCAAATCCTTTTCTGTGCAGGGGCTGCTGTTTCTGTCACCTAGCTCACAATGCGAAGGTCCCTGGCAGTCCAGAGTATGTGGCAGGGCTCCACATGGCATAAAGCGAGAGTCCAACGCAGGTATGATTGAAAAGTGCACACTCGTCCCCAGCATGACAGCCAGCACTTCTCTCTGAGAGGCGGGAGAGGGAAGGGACGGTGACTAGCCATAATAATATTATTCAGCAAAGTGAGCTCCTACTTGTGCTTGTCGCTCAGCTCTGTCTCTCCCAGGCTCTGTAAATTTAAAGAGAAATTGTTTGTTAAAGTGAAAGCATTTGTTCTGTTGCCGGCAGTAGGAAGCCACTCTAGGTCCCCTGCTCTGTTTGTGCTCTGCCTGCTAGGGGTTTTGCAGCTGGAACTCTAAAGCTAGCGTGGGGAGAGATCTTCAGTGTAAGAGGCTACGGGTGCCATGCTGTAAATTTAGAGTGAAAGCGCTTTGAGAAAGTGAAAGACATTCAGTGTCATAAGTGTAAGAGGCTGCAGGCTTGCCAAAAAAAATTAAAGGCCTGTTACTGCCATGCTGATGCGAGACGATGTGAAGCAGACGTCACACTGAGCATGACTACAAACTAAAAACATGAGCCAAAGCAAAAAGAAACAAAGCAAAAGAAAAAGTAGTCCACCCAAAATTGAAATGATCAATGTAACAGAGGCAGTCTCCAGGGCGGTAACAAAACAGCTTAGGGATGTAATTTCATATGGTATTTCTTCCTCAGTTTAATGGGTGACCACTGGTATCAATTCAAAATCAATATCTCTCTAGAGTAGTTTTTCCCTTATTCCCATCCTGACGTGTTGCCCAGGAAAGCAGTATGAGTGGCCAAACTTATTCAGTTCATTGACAACTCTTTAATTTCCCTGTCCGAAATTATCGTTCAAGTGTGTGAGTTCATGTATAGTAAGACCTCTGACCTCGGTCATTGGCCTGCTCTCTCCCCAGCAGCTCTGAGCCATCTACACAGCCACTGTCTGACCCGTGTGTGCCCGCTGTTTACTATGCCTGTGTCCCTGCGTCTAATTGTTGATAACTTCATTGCAACATGTTAGATTTGGGGGTCTCTAGTTGGCACAGGTAGGTATTTGTGACAAATAGGGACCCTTGCCTCTAATCAGGATAAGGGGATTACACTCCTAAATAACCCCTGCTCACACCCGTGGTAGCTTGGCACGAGCAGACAGGCTTATCTCAGAGGCAGTGTGTAAAGCATTTGTGACCACATACAGTAACCCAGTGACAACACTACAAAGGGACACCACACAAGGTTTATATAAAAAAAAGGATTCTTTATAGAGATTTAACACGAGAACATAACGACAAAGATACACAATACTATACTTAAGATGGTAGTTTTAGCTTAGTTTAGTTCAGTTCTTAAGATGCAACACTTTGCGTCAATGTACCATACGATGCGTTGCGCTTCCACAACAAGCAATGTCGCAGCGATGGAAATGCGGCAAAGTTCCGGTGCAAAGAAATAAAGAAGTGAAGATCTTCTAGATGCGGCATTCTTCTCCGGGGATGCGAGAAGTTCTCGGTTCGATGCGTGGACTGCAGCGGTGACACCCCTGTTCAGAAATGCAACGGCAACAGCAGCTGCGACAATCTTCTCCCACATTTGCGTGAAGCTTCCGTACAATGCGATAACTACAGCGGCGACATCCTTGTTCAGAAATGCAACGGCAGCAGCTCCGACGGCGGCGGGCTTCTCGGGGGATGCGAGGCGCTTTCCTCGATGCGGTGCAATAAGACCGTTCCAGCGGTGACACCCTTGTTCAGAAGTGCGATGGAAGAAACAGTGACGGTGACACGCTTCTTCCTCGTTGCGAGACTCTTCTCTCGATGCGGTGCAATACGACAGCTCCAGCAACTACACCCTTGTTTAGAAGTGCGACGGCAGGCAGCAGCGACGATGACACGCTTCCTCTTCATTGTGAGACGCTTCTCTCGATGCGGTGCAGTGCGACAACTCCAGCGGCGACACCCGTGTTCAGAAGTGTGACGGCAGCAGCAGTGACGGCGACACGCTTCTTCTTCGTTGAGTCATGCTTCCAGCTCCATGTGACGCGCAGTCCCTCATAACAAAACAGCAGCAGGCACTTCCAAAGAACTCTGGGGAGCTGGGGGTTGAAGTCTGTTGTCCCTGAGACGTCAGCAGGAGGCAAGCTCATTTCCAAGCCCTTGGAGATCCTTCACAAGTTGAAAGCAAAGTACACAAAGTTCCTTTCTCCTTCCTTTGGCAGTAAGGCAACCACTGCAGGCCAATCCCATAAGCAGCACTTCAGCTTGGGAATAGTCTCTTCTCAGTTTCTTCAGGTTCCTCTCCTCAGTAAAGGTTTCTTCTTGCAGTCCAAAAGTGATCTAATTTCATGGGATCAGGGTCCCAATATTTATTCCCTAACATCCTTTGTTCTCTGAGGGGAGAGGGCCAATGCCTAGTCCAAACCAGTTCTGGAGCACTCTGTTTACCAGACTTCTTCTTTCCTTTCACAGTGCAGGGCAGAAGCATCAAACGCCCCACAGGAGGTGGAGCCAGGCTTGTGGAAGGCAAGCACATCCTTGGAGCACTTTGTTTACAGGATTCCTTCTCTTCTTTCATTGTGCAGGGCAGAGACATCAGCCGCACCCCAGGAGGTGGAGCCAGCATTGTGGAAGGCAGGCACAAGGTTCAGGTGCAACTCCTCCCTCCCATCTAGATGCAGATCTCTCTATTCACCACTGGGCTGACTCATCCTGTCTCTTGGAATCCCCCAGCCCTGTTACTCACAAACTCCAGACAAGGAATACACAACCTAGCAGAGGCAGGCTTGAAAGGTTAGGCAAGAAAATACCTACTTTCTAAAAGTGGTATTTTCAAACACAGAATGTTAAAACCAACTTCACTAAAAGATGCATTTTATCATCCAGGCATACTCAACTCGAATTTCCGCCATGCTCTCTGAGTCAGTTAGGATCATAAGAATGTAATTATCTAACTTCCCATTCTGACCTATGGAGAACAGGTAGCCTTGCAATAGTGAAACACGGAAATGGCTGTAATTCACTATTAGGACATGCCACACCCACCAGGGCATGTCCTACCTTATGCTTACAACGTACCCTGCCCTTGGACCTGCCATAGGGGTGTCTGATATGACGAAAAGGGAAGGTTTAGGGACTGGCAAGTGGGTGTACTTGCCCAGTCAGCATGGCAGTACCAGACTGCACACAGGCTCTGCAATGGCAGGCCTTAGACACACTTTTACAGGCTGCTTCTGTGGGTGGCACAACCAGTGCTGCAAGCCCACTAGCAGCATTTGGATTACCAGCCCTGGGCACTCCGGGTGCTCTGTACTAGGGTCTGTCAGGTAAACCAAATCAGTCAATTATGGAATCACCAATTCATACATCGGTTTACAATAGGGAGAGTATATGCAATTCAAGTCAAGTCATAAACTTTATTTCGAGTTTAAAAACAAAAATCACAAAAGTTAAAACAACAAACACATAGAGGTGAAAATAATATGTATCCAACATACATCATAAAAAGATTATCTAAAATTGGAACAGCCACCCTGGAAGTTCATTATAATACAATAAATAGCCTAAAAACACTAAAATACACCCCAGCAGTGCTGCCGTCAGGAAAACCAGCCTTCATTATCCCAAGTTACAGAAAATCTCACTATAATAAAGTGCATAGTGCTAAATTGATCATATAAATCTGCAGGACATAAGCATGAGCGTTTACCCAAGCAGCCGCGGTCGGTAGGGGAGTATCTGCCGGGGCGGTGATGTGGGGAGGGGGAGGGGCAGGGTGGGGGGTAGTAATGTATGGATAATGGAGGTTTGCAGGTGAGTAAACATTTAAATAAATCAAACGAATTTCGTTGCGCGCACTGCATTGCATTTGGGGATGCAGTGCACGCAACAAAATTCGTTTGATTTATTTAAATGTTTACTTACCTGCACACCTCCATTATCCATACATTACTACTCCAACCGTGCCCCTGCCCCTCCCCCTCCCCACGTCACCGCCCCGGCAGGTACTCCCCTACCGACCACGGCTGTACCCAAGCCTCCTTTCTTTCCAACAAATCACCCACACCCAGCCCAGGAACTTTGCAACAGCGATCACTATGGGCCCTTCCAAGGATGTTTTTAGTATCCTGAATGCCTCGCTGCTGGACCTGGTCCCCAAATTTAAGCATATGGGTTTCAGCCAACGGGACACAGGTTTACGGTACAATGGGCAGGCAAAGAAAATATGTACCAATGATTAGTTCATATCAGGACAAAATGGGCAGTTGCTAATATTTGAGCTGCACCATTTATTAGTGAAAACGTTTGCAGGGAACGATCCCACCCTAAACTGATGATACAGTTTCCTGTCTTTGGGGGTGGTGATTAGATCCCAATAACCCTCATATTTGACTTCCTGCTTGCTATCAAGGAAGGCATTAGACAGAGAGGGGCTAGTGGAAGCTGCAAACAGCCTCATGATTAACATGTTCCAATAAGCTGCCTTTAACTCAATTTTAGTTGGAAATGTACTCTCAGCAGGGAAAGTCCATAAGCGGCTCATCCCCATCTCACAGTGTATATTTTGAACACACCTTAACCACAACATCCTTCTGGTGACATTGGTTTCTCTAACTTCTAATAGAGCCAGAGCATAGTGTGAGAGCTCAGGTGTCACCCAAAGCTCCTCCATTATGCAACTGACCTGTATTGTGCCACATCCCTGATCGAATGGCATCCCAGGTCTAAATATAGGGGTAATAGTGGGGTGGACTGGGAAGGCTAATTATGGACCTCAGGAATTTGTTTTGTGTTACCACCAGAGGATCCAAATTGGCATAACCCCACAGCTCTGCCCCGTATAAGATTGAGGCGCCAAGTTTAGTATTATATATTTGTAACACGGGGGCAATAGGTTTGGTGTATGACAATATCTGCTCCTTCAGGAGAGCACCCGAGAGTTGGCCATGCTTGACAGTGAGCAAATCTATCTAGGGCTTCCAGCTAAGTTTTTTTATCAATTGTTACCCCAGGTAGGAAGAAATCTCTGTTTATTCTAAAGCACCTCCCTTCATTTTGACAGCACCCACAAGATTCTTGTGGTTGTGTAGGACCATATATTTTGTTTTGTCCACGTTGACAATGAGACCGTGGTCCTCACAAAACTCCTCGATACTAGTGAGGGCATGTTGAAGGCCCTGTCTCGTCTTGGAGAGAATAAGGGTGTCGGCTGCAAACATGAGTAGAGGGATTTTAGACCCAACTAAAGACGGTGCATCCGTAGGAAATTTCTCAAAATATTGCACTATACAATAATGTATATTGAGAAGAGGGTGGGTGCTAAAATGCACCCCTGTCTCACCCCCTTCTCAACAGGGAACTTTTCGGTGATACTTCCCCTCGCATCCCATCTCACCTGAGCGTAGTTATCGGCATGCAACTTAATCAAAAAAGCCAAAATGTCCAGCGGCATACCTATCTTCAAAAAAGTGTGCCACATCTTGGTACGGGGAACAAGGTCAAATGCCGACTTAAGGTCGACAAATGCTGCATAGATGGTGCCTCTCCCTAGCACTACGGTACAAAAATATATAAGAATAAACCTGAGCACCTGATCTACTCTGCTAGTGCATGACCGAACCCCCGCCTGGAGATGGGAAAGGATGTCACGTTCCTCCATCCAGGCCTGAATTCTGCTTAGTACCAACCTAGTTGATACCTTTTGAATAATATAAATAAGGCTTATGGGCCTATAGTTCCCAGGTAGGGAGTGATTTCCTTTTTTATAGATAGGAAGTATTACTGCTCCAGCCCATTTGCCGGACATAGATGCTCCATTGGTGATAGCATTCAGAAGAAGCTGAATGTAAGATGCCCAAGTATGTATGTCATGGAGGAACAGATCAGCGGGAATGCAGTCAGACCTACGCGCCCTGCCTCTTGGGACTAGGAGTAGAGCATTTTCCACTTCTTTCTTAGTAAAGTATAGAGTGGAGGGGGTGGCATTTCAAACAGATCGTATGCATCACCAGCACATGCAAACTGGGCTTTAAAATGTGAGACCCACTGGTCTGTCTCCACGTGGTTCGTGTGCGCCTTGCTAGGGGACCCACTACCCCACTTGACCATGTGCCAGAAAGCAGTCATATTTCTCCCAGAACATGCTTTAAGCAGGTCCGCCCAATGTTGTTCGTCCCAGTCCCTTTTGGCATGATGTTGGGCTACCTTATATGCAGTCCTAGCCTTACGTATATCTTCCCTATCTTTTGACCTGATTGCCACAGCTAAACTCCTATAGGCCATGCGTCAAGAAGTGTCATACTAGGCGGCAGCTTTAGGTTTTTTAATTTTAGTAATAAAAAAGCTTCTATGCTTATTAAAAAGATCCTCATGGACCTACACGACAGTAAAATTAAGCTCTTCCTGGGTTGCGCAAGTCTGTAGAGTACCTAAGGCGTTAACTACCAACCTACTCATTTGATTCATATGCTCTTCCTTTTTAATCACATTTGCCCATTTGACTCATCTTGTGTCATTTATCAGTTGGACCTCTACATAGTCTACGTGGTGCCAACCTTGTTCCACGAGGCATATGCAGGGGACGTAAGGAGAGTAATAATGGGTTGTGGTTGCTTTCGGGCCGTTCGCAAACCACCATATCTATTAAATTGGACCAGAACTCCTTATTGAGTAGGAAAAAATCTATTCGACTGGTACGCTGCCCAATGCTAAAGGTAGGCATACCATGTTTGTCATAGACTGATCTCTCCTTATATGCACTTAACACTGATCAGCAGTGGTGAAGTGCCCAGAGTCATAAAACAGCCAACAATAGGTCAGACAAAATAGAGGAGGAAGGCAAAAAGTTCAGGGATGATCTTGCAAAAAGGGCCACGTCCAACACAACTGTATTGTGCTCCCCTTGTGATTGTTATTGGCTTCTCTGCCCGCTTTTGTATCGTGCTCCCATTGTAATTCTGATTGATTTTCCGTGCGCTTTGTCCCGCTTCCCTCCTCCCGCCGCTGCTGCGCCTGCGGCCCCTCCCCCTGTCTACGCATGCTCCTGCCTCCCAGCTGATCTTCCCTCCCCCTCCTCTAACTAATGGCGGCCGCAGCGCGATCGCGCCGCTGGTGCGCCGCAGGCGTGAGTAAGGCAAGCCCGTCTGTGCCCTTCTGTGACCCGACTGTGGTCAGCGCCAGGAACCCTGGATCTCTGACCATCCGTCACTACAACACCACCACTCTCCTCACACTCATCCCCGGAAGACTCAGAGACTGCCAACAGGCCTCACCGAACATGACCCACGGCCAGTTCACCACAGACACCAGCACCGGCATCCTCCTCAATGTGCGCTCCGTACACAAACACGCCATGGAAATCTGGAACCTACTCAACTCTCTCGCGCATGACATCGCCTTCTTCATGGAGACCTGGACCAACGCCTCCTCCCCCCGGATATCAACACCTCCATCCTGGATGGATACAAGATCCAGAGGAAGGACCGCCCCTACCAACCAGGAGGGAGCCTCGCCATCGCCCACAAAAGCACCCTTTGCCTCACCACCTCCAGCGAAACCTTTCCCTCCGCTGAACACCTGCACTTCCAGATCCAGACCAACCCTAACTTCACACTCTGAGGAACCCTCATCGACAGGCCCCCCAGCTCCAGGCCACCGTTCGCCAACATTGGACTTAAACAACGCATCACAACACCGACCCACAGAGCAGGACACACCCTCAACTCCATCTTCGTGGCAGGGAACAGCATTTACTTCAGCCACACAACGCAACCACCATGGACCGATCACCACTGCGGACACTTCACAGTCGACAAACCCAAGGCACCCAAACCAGCCACATGCCCACCACGAAGTCACTGGAAGCAAGGTGAACGATGAGCAACTTAACACCCGAGACAATCACACCTGGGCATCTGACCAAATGTCGCAGCCAGAGGACCTCACACTTGGATCTCCAACTGCGCAGACGAGCTTGCCCCTCTATGCAACCCCGACAAACGGTGCCCCAGGAAAGCCGCCTGGTTCACCATCGATCTCCAAGAAGCCAGGTGCACCTGCAGATACCTTTAGAAGAACTGGAGAAACACCAAGACAACCGAAAACGACACCACCTACAAGGACGCCATGACGGACTATCACAACCAAATCAGAACCATCAAGAGGAACTTCATCCGCTACAAAATCCTTGCCAACTCCACCAACTCCAAGGAACTTTTCAGTGTCATTCAGGAATTCACCAACCCGTGCACCGAAACTACAGGCATCACCCCGTCCCAAGACCTCTGCGACAAGCTTGGAACCTACTTCCACCTCAAAATAAAAAACCTCTACGACAACTTCGTCGACCATCCACCATTTGCCAGAACCGGCCCCCGCCACCCAGAGACACCAACCAGCCCACCACCTTCAATTGCACACCGATCACGGCCAAAGACACAGCCTCGACAATGAAAGGCATCCACTGGGAATTCCCTCCAACATCTGCCCTCCTCACATCTACCAAAGAGCCGCTGCCGCCTTCGCACCCAAACTACAATGCACCATCAACACCACCTTCAAAACAGGCACCTTCCCAGATGACTAGAAGCGCGCAGAAGTCAGACCCCTGCACAGGAAGCCCACAGCTGACCCCACCAACCTTAAGAACTATTATCCCATCTCGCTCCTCCCTTTCGCAGCCAAAGTTGCAGGGAAAACAGTCAACAGGGAACTGACACAATTAATCAAAGAGAACGCCGCCCTGGACCAGTCCCAGTCCAGATTCTGAAGAAATCACAGCACCAAGACAGCCCTACTCGCCGCCACAGACAACATCCGCACCCTCCTGGACCAAGCTACTCTACAGCCCTCATCCTACTTGACCTATCTGCTGCCTTCGACACCGTCTCCCACCACACACTAGTCGCAAGACTACACAACGCAGGCATACTAGGAACAGCCCTGGACTGGATCCGATCATGCCTCACCCATAGAAGCCAAAGGATCAGACTGCCACCCTTAATCTCCGATCCCACGAAAATCACCTGCAGAGTTCCACTGGGGTCATCTCTGAGCCCGACCCTCTTCAACATCTACATGGCCCCTCTTGCAGACATCGTCCGACAACACGGCCTCAACATCATATCCTATGCTGACGCTCATCCTCTCCCACACTGTAGACCCCAACACCGCCAAACTCAACTTCCAGAAAGGAATGCAAGACTTTGCAGTCTGGATGACCAACAGCTGCCTGAAGCTCAACGCCGAGAAGACAGAAGTCCTCATCCTTGGAACCCCCCCTTACAGCCTGGACAACACCTGGTGGCCGATCACCCACAGAAACCCACCTACCCCCTCCGACCATGCCAAAAACCTCAGCATCGTACTCGACTCATCACTCACCATTAACCGACAGGTCAACGCCATCACCTCCAACTACTTCGACACCCACTTTATCGTCCTCAAGACCTTCAAATGGATCCCCCCTGAGTCAAGGAAGATAGTCACCCATGCACTACGCTGGTATCAACAAGTTCATACTCTGCAAACTCTAGACAATACAGAAGACCGCCACCAGTCTCGTCCTCTGCATCCCCCGGCATGGACACATCAGCCAACACATACGAAGACTCCACTGGCTCCCCATGGAGAAAAGAGTCACCTTCAAAATCCTCACTCACGCCTACAAATGCCTACACAACAACGGACCCAAATACCTCAACGACAGAATCCCCTTCCACGTACCCAAAAGAAACCTCTGATCTTCCAACCTTGCTCTGGCTGAAACCCTGCACATTCACAGAACCAGAGCAGGTGGAAGATCCTTCTCTCACATTGCAGCTAAGACCTGGACCGAGCTACCAGCAGACATCAGATGCGGCCCCTCCCTGAACACCTTCAGGAATACCCTCAAGACCTGGCTCTTCGGCTAACAGGTCTGCTGACTCCCCCCACCCCCATCCAGCACCTTGGGACTCTCACGGGTGAGTAGCGTGCTTACAATTCCCCTGATTGATTGATTGATTGAGGCATGTGCACTTAGGCAACAGGAATATCTGTCTCCTTTTACAATCCTCAAATTGACTTTAAGGTAAACTTAATTCCAGGTGTCTTTGGAAAATGTTTATATCTTACAAACATGATAAAAGCATGCGGAACTACAGACATACACACATATATATGTATGTTGGGTAGAAAATATCCTTAATGTGTGTCTTGTTTAGCCTTTAGATTTTTTATCAAGGAGGATGCCGGTATTTCATAGCCAATTCAGAATTTAGTATTCAGGCCTTTGAGAGAGGAGATAATGTTTCTCAGTACATGTTTAAAGATTCAGTTTTTTAATCAAATGCTTCTCCATGGAGTGATATAATGCAATTTCATTAAAGTAATGCAATTTCATGATAGTCCCATTATTGTACATTATTTCTTATGTCTAGGCACAATGATACACAAAGGAGAAGAGAACAACTCTCGCTTTTCATTTCTCTTTCCAGTATTATGTACTGTAAAATGAAATGAGAAGCTATGTTAGTTTGGATATAGAAGTCTTCATCCCTCCACTAGAAGCACATCTTTCATGATTTCATTGCATAATCTGGTATCAAATGTACGCTTCTAAAACAGAGGATGTTAATCAAACAGAAAATCCAACGCAATACTTAAGCCCCCCCCCACATTTGTAAATTCATTGCTAAAATACCTTTGCCATAAGTGCTCTTACCCTGTGCAGTATCAGAAATCAGCTTCCCAATGAGACTTGAAGCTTTTAAATCAAATCCTGGCAGAAAGCTAAATTAAAACAATCTAGCAGAACCAGTGAAACAGGAAGCTTATTATTATTATTATTTTTTTAACAGACATTTTTCATTTTTCTCATTTCACACAAGTGCAATATTCATATGATCTTATAGAGTACATTAGAAGCGCGTAACCCTGCAGTCGGATGCATTTATATCAAGTCATAGACCCGCATTTCAGTGGTTCGTCTAGTCCGTCATCTCCTTCTTCACAAGGAGAGTAGTTCATCAGATACAGGAGTCATATCCCATCCGACTTGTGTTGTAGCCCTGCGGGCCTGAATCGTGCTACCCCAGGATTATACAAGCACTGTCGACACCTATTCACCATATCAGATAACAAAGAACGCAACCCCACCCCAACTCATTACCCCCCTTCTCCGGTCCCCTCCCATTGGCCCCACCTACCTCCTCCCTCAGACATGTCGCTCTCCCTAACAGCACATTTGTTACACTATAAATGTATTCCTCACATTCCGTTGGATTCCCTATGGCAGTGATCCATGTCCCATCTCAGAGGATGCACCCACGTTAGTGGTCTCCTCACCTATGGTCTCACCCTGTGGCCTATGGTTGTGTTCTCATGTAGTGAAGAGTGTCCCCCATACCTGGAGAGATCAGTCATTGTCATCGGTCAGGTTTTTAAAAAGATCACCATCAACACCCAGGCTCGCACCATGTCCCACAATCTGTCATTGTCAGTTCTCTGAGCCAGCTGGAGCCGGAGGGTCCATCGCACTCCGCCCACTGTATAAATTCCCGCAGCCAGCTCGCAACACTGGGGGCTGTGACCGCCTTCCAATGGCTAGTAATTTCTCGTTTGGCTAGGACTAACCCCAGGTCCAGGAACTTACTGGTGGTTTTATTGCGGGCAGTGTGGTGGAACCAGTGTAACATGCACACACCTGTAGTAGGCTGCAGTTCCCTTTCCGTCACCTCTGTCAGCTTGGCCAGAACCTTCCCCCAGAACCCGTGAAGCAATGAACAATCCCAGAACATGCGCATAAACGCTGCGTTCTCCAGTCTGCATCGAGGGCAGGCAGTGTGGGAGCCCAAAAATTCATTGATTTTGTAAGGAGTGAGGTACGTCCGATGAAACACATAGAATTGTATTAGCTGGAATCTCGCATTTCGAGAGCATTTCCATGCTTGTTCCAGTAGCATCTCCCAGGGTTTTGCCTCTATAGGCATTCCCAAGTCAGCCTCCCATTTAGTGCGCAGCTCCTCTAAAGGAGCCCATAAGCCCTGCATCAGCCTCCGATACTGGCACGTAACCACCTTGATCTTACCCGCGGAGGTGACCACGTATTGACAAGGGAAGAAGACCTGTGGTTCCACCATCACTTTTTTCCAGTGTGTGCGCACCGCAGCTGTCACTGCCCCATGCAGAAGAAAGTCCTGAGCCGGCAGTTTGTGTCTTTCCATGAGGTCTTGAAATGGTAAGAGGGTACCATCCTCGTATAGATCCCCAATGGAGGAGATCCCCAGCTCCTCCCATTCCTGCAGTCTCTGCCAATCCCCTCCATGAGGCAACTCCTCACAGAACCACACCGGAATCTCAGGTGCATACGCAGGGCTCGCTTTATGTCGTCGCAGAGCCCTACTCCAGCATTGCCGTACTACCCCATAATCTCTGGGCACCTCTCTCTCACGGACTGGGAGCTGGAGCAGAATCCGGGTCAGGTGGCGAAGCCCCAAGTCCCTACCTCTCTGATCCACCTCGACTCTCAGTTTCCCCGCCATCCGCTGCGCGAACCATTGGAACTGGGCCACATGCTAGAAAGCCTCGAAATCAGGCACAGCAAAGCCCCCTTCTTGTCTGGGACACATCATAGTATTCAACGCCACTCTACGCCTCCCTGACTCCCATAGAAAGCTCGAAACCATTGAGTTTTGTTGGGCAAAGCACCTCCCAGACACCCAAAGAGGCAGCGTAACAAAGTAATAGAGCAAACGAGGCAGGGTTATCATTTTTAGTGATGCCACTCATCCTGCACCCGATAAAGGTAGAGACCCCCAGAATTCAAGATTACTCTTGGTAGTTCGCAGGGCCCGCCCTACATTTCCCTCAAGTAAATCAGCAGCCTCATGATAAAGTCGGACCCCTAGATAAGGCAAGCATCTGCCTTCCCACCGTACATCGAGCCCGTCAGGAGGATCACCTCACCCCCCCACGCACCGGAAATATACAGGTCTTGGCCCAATTGACTTTGAGTCCCGCCACTCGCCCCAGCCTCTCCAGCAATTCCCGGGCTCCCCGTAGCTCATCAGCAGCATTGGCAAGGAACATTAACAAATCATCAGCGTATAGAACAATGTAGTGCATCTGACCCATCCCCTCCAGGCCCCTGTAGTGTCTCCCTGTCCGTGCACGAAGCTCCAGAGGCTCCATTGCCAGGGCAAACAGAAGGGGAGACAGCGGGCAGCCCTGTCTCATCCCCCTGCCTTCGTCACAAGCCGTGGAAATCGCCTCCCCTGTCGAGCGAGCGTACAGAATCTTCGTCTAGGCCACAAATCCCTCACCTAAGCCAAAGGCCCTCAGAACCCGAAACAAATACAGCCACTCTAAGCTATCGAAGGCTATTTCAATGTCTATCAATAGTGCACACGCCTCGTCACCCCCTGCCTCCGCCTCGTGCAGCAATTGACACAGTCTCCGAATGTTCATGGCCGTGTTCTGGGTAGGAATGAACCCAGCCTGGTCCCCGTGCACCAGAGTTGTCATGTGCTCCATCAGGCGACTGGCCAAGATACCGCTCAGGATCTTATAATCAATGTTTAACATCGCCAGGGGGCGATATGCTGTACGGTCCCACTCCGACTTGCAGGGTTTAAGGAGAGGTACGATCACTGCCTCCCTTGTCGAGCTTGGTAAGTAGCCATTCTGTTTCAACCGATTATAAAGGGTCACCAGTTGCGGAGCCAGCACGTCTATATAAGTGACATAGAATGCCAATGGCAACCCATCAGTACCCGGCGTTTTGTTCTTGGCCATATGCTTTATAGCTCCCCTGACCTCGCCCAATTCCACTGGTCGGCCCAGGCTCTCCGCCTCTTCCGCTTCGATCTGAGGTAACTCTATGTCAAGGAAATCCCCTTCCTCTAGCTCTCTAGGGTCTGAATTGCTGCATTTAAGGGTGGAGTAGTATTCCAGGAACTCCGTATTAATGGCATGCTGTCCGTAGTGAACTGTCCCCCCCTCTCCCCGTAGTTCAAGAATCGGTGTGCCTCTGCGTGCTGGATCTGCCAACCAAGCTAGGAGCGCCCCAAACTTATCACTTTCTGCATGCGCCCGCACCATGTATGCCCTATAATCACAGCACCTCAGCCTCTCCACTTGTGTTGCCAACTCTTCCTTCGCTCTCAGCAGCCCTTCTTGTGTGTCCTCCCGTCCTGGTCTTTCCCTTTCTTTCTCCCTGCGCCGTCGTTCTGCCTCCTGTACCTCACTCAATAGAGTTCTACAAACTCCCACAGCTTCCCCAATGCACCGCCCGCGTATCACTACTTTGACTGCATCCCACTCATTATGCAAACTAGAGGAAGTGCCCATGTTGTTCTGAAAATAGTCCTCTATGGCAGTACCTATGGTGGTTCGGAAGACCTGGTCCTCCAATGTTTCCATTTGGAGACGCCAATTAGGGATCGCCGTTTTAAGTCTAACCCAATTCAGGGCCACCAAGAGGGGTTTATGATCAGAGGTTGTCCTAGCTAGGTATTCACTCCATGATCATCATGTGGACATCAGGGGAACACAACACAGCATCTAGCCGGACATGCAACTCATGGACCTCTGAAAAATCAGAGTAGTCTCTGTCCCCAGAGTGATGAGCCCTCCAAGTGTCCGTTAATCCCCAGCGCTGCTGCCAGTCTCTTCTGATTTTTGAAATCCTACGAGTAGGGGTGTCAAGGAGCGGTCCAGGGCCACGTCAGTCACACAATTCAAGCCCCCCCAGAAGAACAGGGCCCGTTAACTCCCCCGCCAATTTCTGTGATAGCTGTGTAAAAAAGGTGGACGGCTTAACATTTGGGGCATGTATGCTTCCTAGTGTGATGTCCCGCCCATCAAGTCGCCCCGTGACCACTGTAAACCTACCCTTCGGATCAACCACCTGCCTGACACATTGAAATGGTACCCCTGCCCACACCCAAATTAATATCCCCCTGGCATAGGCCGAGTTTGTAGTGTGGAATACCTGCCCCCTCCAACTACACTGTAATGCCATCCCCTCCGCCTTCGTCAAGTGGGTTTCTTGAAGCAGTGCAATTTGCACTCCCTATCGTACCAGGTAGGCATGTATGTGTCGCCGACACAGAGTGTGCATCCCCCGTACATTCTAAGACATAACTTTAAGGCCTATGGAGGTGCCCATGGATCCAACTCATGCACGCTCTCTTCTAAAACCCCCCTAGCGACATGTCTGACCCTCTCCCATCCCACCCAAATTTCAAACTGTACCCAACTCCCACACTCCAGGACAGGCACACAAGAACAGGTTCCCATCCAAACCAAACTGCTCATACAAAGAACCATAACAATGCCCCCAGAACCCCCCGGCTCCCCCCTCTGTTTTAGGAACAGGCATAGCCAGTTGGGTCCCCGGCATTCCTGGAGAGTCATCTTCCGCCGTGCTGCCCAACATCAAACTGGCCCCTAAGCCCAGTAAGCGCAACAGACATTGTACCAGTTGCCCTGCATACCCTCTGCAGTCCCATCACTCACACATCCCATCAGCTGTCTGCGGGGTGACGTCCGGCATCTCCATGTCCGAGAGTCCTTGGGCGCTATCAGATCTTGGGCTCTCTGTTCCGCTCTTCTCAATGTCCATATCATTGCTCCCCGGGCTAACCACTCCCAGACTGATGGCCACCACCGCCCGCACTGCACTGTCCCTCTCCTAATGCTGCTCCACTGGAGAGGTAGGCCTCCCCTTCGATGGTATAGTCGCCTGTCATTCTCGTGGCGAGGCCACCCATGGGGTGCGCGTAGCCACGCCATCGCGACCCTCCAGCCAGTCCCATACTGCCTGTGTCGTAAGAAAGAAGTGGATCTCCTCGTCTGCAGTCACCCGCAAGCGTGCCGGAAATAGCAGGGCGTAGGGGAGACGGAGCTGACGCAGCTTTCTTTTAACAGCCAGAAAGGATGACCGTTGACGCTGGACCTCCCTGCTGTAATCCGGGAATATTAGCACATTGCTGTTTCCTATTTGCAAATTCTGTTGTTCTTGAGCCCTCTGCAGGATAAAGTCCTGGTCGCTATAATGTAACAGTCTCGCCACCATTGGTCACGGTGGAGCTCCAGGTTTAGGCGGACGAGCTGGGACCCTAAGTGCCCACTCAGGGCGTAAAATGGGGATAGGCCCTCCGGTGCTACCTCTGTTTTTAGCCAGGTTTCCAGGAACCGGACCGCATCTGCTCCTTCCTCGCGCTCCGGAACTCCCACGATGCGGACATTGTTGCGCCATGAGCGCCCCTCACTGTCCTCCGCCCTTACTTCTAGCACTTTGACTCTATGCGTTACCTCATTCAAAGATTGGCGCAGGGCAGCCACTGTTTCCGGGATGTCCTACATAGCGGTTTCGTGGGTCGCCACTCTCTCTTTGAGCTTCAGATGGTCGTCCTTCAGTAGGGTGAGATCCGAACCAATGGCGTCCATCCTTTTTTCGAGTGCCTCCCGTGAGGCCACAATGGCCTGCATGATTTCTCCCAGTGTAGGGTCCCCAGGTCTTCCAGGTCTCCATCTCCCAACGTCGCTATCCTCGTCCTCCGTGTGCTGCTTCGACTCGTCTAAGCGAAGCACCTCAAATCCCTTTTTCTTTGACACCCTCCCCATTGTGACAGTCACACGCGGTCGAAACTAGCAGCGCCGGTGGAGTCCAAACTCCCACTCCGCACCAGCAAGGCACCACAGTCCCTCAATAGCTTCTTCAGAAATAGCAGCCCCAGACGGCGCCTTGACCTTGTGCGGGATCAACCCTTCCGTCGCCAGTCCACCTCAATCAGGATCCTCTATCCTTCCCAGGTTTGTGCCGCGCCCCCTTCCACCAATGTAAGGCTCCTAGAGCAAGAGCGTCGCCCCTGCATTAGCTCTCCGGGCCTGCGCTGGTCCCCACCGCCCCTGCAGTCAATAGGGTCGTGCAGGTCAGTAATCACCATCGAACCACCCTCCGTCTGCCATGCCGTAACACCCCTCAGAGAAGGTTCGCATTGTGGGGCTGTCGGGCATCAACCATGAAGTTTCTATGTAGTGTCTCTGGTATACAGCCTGCTGGGACGTGACCCAGCCCACCACCCGGCCGATCCCACCACAAGTCCGCCACAGGCGCAGCAGCACTGAGACGCACCCCAGCACTGAACTGGTTCCGCTGTCCCACAGGCCACAGTCGTCTCGTGGAGTTGTCCCCTGGAATCACCTGCCAGTGGAACCCCCAGCCTGGTGTCCATCCTCTCCCTCGCTGTCATGGGGAAACTCACCCACCTCTGATGTAGCAGCTTCCGCGCCGATCGCGGCGTGAAACAGGAAGCGTATGATTGAGCTTTCAATCGCTTGCATATTTTTTCACATTCATTTTTTAACACTATTACTTTTTTGATATATTGATATCTGAATTGTATTCCTCTGCAAGAAAGATCTTACCCAGTGCTTTTACATGGATCTGCTCATTTCCTGAATTTCCCAGTGGACAACTCTAATCTCTATTATATTTGCCGAGAAGCAGACATTCTATGACTTCATAAACTTTCATCCTACTACTATTCAGCTTCTCTACTCAGCAAGCCACCATGGTGTTAAGTCTACACAAGAATATACAAGAATATTTTAAATCAAATTAGAATGAGCCACTGTAGGAGTGCTATTCTGATATAGCATTCTGGAACTTTGATTCTCCTACCGTCATTCATGATCTAACCCTAATTCAAGGCCACTTAGTTTACGTAACTTTAAAATCTTCTAAACATAGCAATGATATACAAATAAACCAATTTTGTTCAGTTGCTAATGCCAGGTGAAGCTGAAGATGGACTAAAGTGTTTAAAATAGTATCCATTTTTTTCATTTGAGAGACAGTGGGCTGTACATGGAGGAAATGCTAAATCTGGGCAAGGAACAGTGGCCATTTTCTTCTCTCTAACATCCATATGGTGGAGAATTGTCAGTTGCCACAATACCAGCATTGGGTCAAAGAACTCAATTTTCCAATGTTGAGCTCCATCATACCACATGGGCTCACAAGATGGAAAAGGTTACCAACAATATGCAAAAGTCTGCGTTTTGCCAGTGGTATGTGATATCTTGCCATAACTGGCTCCAAATACACCAGTACTACCAATGTGCCAGGGACAATGTTTTTCAAGGAGTGGGCACCATGATGCCTTAACATGACATGAACATCTAGAAAAAAGCCATGGCCAGAAGTTTGACAAGGGTGGGCACCACCATGCCAAAGATGTCTCCAATATGCCATTGAGGATAAATGCTACTGTTACTACTGTGTTGCTGACATTTGCAGGCTCGTCTCCTGTAAGTGCTCTTAAAACACAAACTGCACCCAGGCTTGCCTGAGTGTGTCTTGCTGGCCAAGTTGGTTTGCAGTTTGTATTTTTTTCCTTCTGGTATTACAAGGCCCGTAACATGTGCTCTGTGCAGTTTCACACCATCAAAACAGTGAGTGAAAAAAAGAAGATGGCAGTGCCTGAACACCTCTAAGGGCGAGCCACGACTGATGGACATTGCAGGGCTTTGTAGCAGAAGAGGATGCTGTGTAATGGGGAATAACTTGATGAGTGCACATGTTTTTATTTAGTGGATGCACTCCATATGATGCTGACAGAATGCAAGTTGCCCTAGATCATGCAAATGCTTTTCCATGACAGACATTCAGGTAGTAAGAAGATTTGCGGCGATGGAGTGCCAGAACAATCAATTGTTTTTTTAAATATAGGCACAGGTTGTTATGACTCATAGACTTTGGAGATTGAATCGTCTTGCAGTCATAGAAACTGGTAACATCCCACTTCATAAGAGTACTGAACAATGTTTTGGAAGAAGCTTTATTTCTTCTCGAAAGATGTGTCATTCTTAATTTATCACTATTAACGTGTTTATGGCTTATCCCATTTTACCTAAATTACAAGCCAGAAGAGGAAACAGCTTATGAAGAAGAACAAATAATGTCCTAAGAGGATGAATGAATGAATGAAAGAAACACTTCCCCTGTAGAGTTACCTGCTGTTTGGATACCCTGGGCTTAACAAGACGCCTTTTCTTCCCTATATAGTTCTTTATATCACTTTACCTCCACAGACGACACTCTTTTGGATTCAGTGCTGTAGTCTAGCCTACAACGTCTCTCCGAGGCTGAACAAGGACATTTTGCAACCTTTACTTCTGGATGGTCCATCATACTGCCTGATTACGTCTGGGCGTGCCCACGTGAGCTTGGAACAGAGGAGGCAGTCTTGTACGAATGTGACATTCCCCTAAATGAGATTATCCAGAAACTCACTAAACAGGGGAATCCAATGTGACTACATTCGTCCTTTGAGTGCACAACTGGCCCTGTAACAAAAGCGCCCCCCCCCGCCCAAAACCGGCCCCCACCCATGCGGTGCACCGGGGGATTGCCCAGTGCCCGCTATGGCCAGTCCGGCCCTGAAATTAAGAGATAGAGGTCTGAAATTGGAAAAAATGCTGAGGTGTCACAATATCTGTGTTCCTTACCGAGTATTGTGTTCGGAGAGACTGAAGGACAAAGGTTGTCAGTCAGACCACTGGTTAAAGCTGGTGTTTCTCAGTCCCTATTATTCATGCACAAGAAAAGGTATGTTCGCTTTTGAAAACAGAAGACCTGCTCTACAATGCAAGTGACACAGACACCACTGGCGCCTAAGAGGGTGGTGAATAGAGTGCAGTCAGAGCCCACAACTCCAGTGTGTGCTCCCACAGCAAGCACTGCATTATTCACCTGTGCATTACGGTCATATTCAGATACTGGGGGGCACTCTCAACCTAGCACTAATCTACAAAAAGAGTAGGCATATACAGTTTTAAAGTTATGCACCTGCCATTCCTATTACACAGGGATCAGAGCTTTAATGCACTCTAAGGCCTACTAACACCCCATTCAAGCCCCCTAACCACATGAAAACATATTAAATCACAGCCCCATTCCACACAGTCAAGTGTTATGTTTCTTGAGGCCGTGGGGGGCAGGAGGTTGAATCACAAGGCATTTGTTTTTTTTTACAACTTTGTAATAAGTTTATATTACCTATTGGCATAGTTCGTATATGTTAGAAATTATTGCACAACGCTCAATATCACCGTTTCTATTAAGTTTAGAGAAAGCGCAGTAACTTTGTTTTCAATATTTACGTGTAGAAGTGTACATTAACAGCAGTTTGCAAGTATGTCAATTGTTTCTTGCAATGTTCTTTAGTAAATGATTTAACTGCATATTAAAATGTGTGGCAAATTGCAAAAAATAATTGTGAATACCTAATGGAGTTTTTTTGTCATATTATAGCTTTGCAGTGAAAATTCAAATGTTTTTTTCCTATATTGTGGTGCATATTGCTTCCAAGTCTGTTTTGTCTGACATTCCCAAGGCACACATTGTATTTTCACTTTGATCATCTTAATCCACAGGCTGGTGAATTTTTGTTGCAGGATTGCATACAGCATGCACAATATTACTACCAACCGACAGACCTTACTTGAAACAAATATTACAACTGCCTTTTAGAGTCTGGCAGAGTGGGGGAGATGTCATAAATTGGCAGGCCACCCACCCCATGAAGCCCCCCATCTCCCATCAATCAATCAATCAGGATTTATAAAGCACAGCTAATCACCCGATAGGGTATCCAGGCGCAATTCTATTTAAAGGTAGGTGAACTGCTGAATTCCAGAACCGGAGGAATGCGTTGACACGTCGGCTCCTCCACAGCAGGGCTGCCTGGTCCTAATGATGGTCTACCTCCTAAATTTAGGACTGGACAAGTTTCACTAGCCTGCCCTGTCCTGGATTACGATTCAAGGAATGGTGATCCTGGGCAGGGAAATTGCCTAATGCCTCCTTGGGTGGGGATAAAACTCCCTGCAAGTCAGTAACAATAATTTTTGTTCTTCAACAAAACAAGAACAATGTTTCGTTTTGCTGAGTGGATTTGACAAACATGGCAACTTTTCAGCAAACTCTTCTGCCTTCAGGGCAACCACTGCAGGGTCAGTTGATTTGAAGGTTTGTATATCCATGCCAGGTAGGTGGAAATCTCTAAATCTGATGGTAATCATTCTCAAGTGGAGCAAAGGCCATTGCATCAGTCAGACCAGTGGGCCTCTCAATGAGACCTTGTGTTGCCACCTAAACCATACTGTTTTCTGCCTCATTTTGTGGATGCGGAATGGAATTGGAATCTGTAGCCACAGTTTTAGATATATGCACAGTTAACAACACAAAATCAACATAAACAAGTTAATGTTACATACTTTGATTATTTTTACCAAACATAGTAAACTGTACCTATGATTGAACAGATAGTTAAATACCAAGGACCTATCCTCTGTTCACACTCTTAAATTATTCATATTTGTTGCCATTCTGATACTAAAAAAAATTTAGGAATCGAAACAATCCAGGAAATTTAGCAATGCAATGCTTAGTAATGAAATATGAAGCACAACTCATCTGCATATTTTTGAAGCAACGCTAAGGATGTCAGAAGAGGTAGTGTAGCTATGCCCATTGAATTGCTATGTATTGAAGACCAGCTTCTCCAGAATGTATAACCTGAATGGAGTCAACCTGCTCCTTAAGTATAGGTACCTTTGATAATGTCTGTAATATGTAGAGGAGATGGATTCTTCTGCTAATATAAGTTCTTTAGTATTTCTTCATTGTTGTGGTGTCTCAAATGCTACAATGGAACTTCTGCTATAGAATAATGAAGAATATTGTCACGCAATGTACAATAATTTTGCTCATCAGCATACAGGGGCGGATAGGCCTTTTATTCCACTGGGTATTTCATCTGTGGGCTGGAGCCCTTGGAGGCCGGTTTTGAAAGCCCATGGTTGCTACTTGGGCGTCTGCCACTTTCCCCTGCACCCTGAGGTTAAATCCAGCAGGTACGGGAGGCTTCGAGAGGGCAGAAGGGAGGGGAAAGGTAGAGAGACAGTGATCAGAGAGGGAGACGAAAGGAGGGAGAAATAATGGATGGATGGAAACAGAGACTGCCTGATGAGACAAATGGGGTAGGCTGGTTAGAGCATTTTTTGCCTGGGGTGATTAGGGTTCCCTAGACTGGCCCTGTCTGCTTTGAACAACTGTTTACCAACAACAACTCCCAAACCTTCCTTTGTAAATGTAAATGTACAGGAGTTTATATAGCGCAAATCACCAAGCGGTTTCTAAGCGCTTGCTTAGGAAACCCGTCCTGGTATTCCCCTGTGAGATATCCCCGGCAGGGTATCCGCAAGGTGAAAGCCAGGCATCCTGCCGCGAGGGGCCGTTGTGGAGATTAAGCAAGCTATTGCCCAGAGTCGCAGAGTGTGAACCCGTGAATCGAGTAGGCACCGGAGCGAGAATTGTCGAGTCCATGGACATTTTAGGACTCAAGACCCCGCTGAGCCGGGAATTGAACCCTGGTCCCGGGCTGACCTCTGCTTCCAGGTCTGCCTCCTCTAACCAGTGAGCCACACTTCTCCTTTGCACAGAAGGATCAAGTTACATGTCAAAGGTGAAAATGCAGCTTTATATTGTACTTGTGCCTTACCAAAACTGGGGGCACAATAACATTTTTTTGTTGCATTGCACTTTTGTCCACAGTCTGACCTCAGACTACTGCATTCACCACCAAAATATATATGTGGAACTGCATCATCTGAGGTAACCAGTAATGCTGTCATTCTGCTTTCACAATGAATATGAATGTGTTGTGGCAAAAAAAGGTGGTGCTATTAAGAACACATGTGGACCACAAACTGCGAACATCAGGAGAGCAGACTTTTTGCAAGTACATATCCTGGCAACGCTACTTATCTTCAGAAGTGGGCCCCTAACCTCTCAACAATAATGTACTTTGTAACAGTCCAGCACATACTGAATTTAATAGCTCAACAGTTCACACCATAAGTCTGGCTTCTCACCATTTTATAGTATTATATTTTACTGCAGAAGTGAGTATGTACAGAGACTTTTCTTCCCACTCTCTTCTGTATATTTGTCAGTCTCCACCTCCTCTGCTGCATTCAGCCTTCTCAGACATGTTTGACCTTGCAATAATGCTCTATCCAGGAGATGACTCTGACCATTCAGAGCATGGCATGGTAGTGGGAGAGAGTATTTTTCCGTTTGCATAATTGAAGCACATTCATATTAGTCATGTAATTTGTAGTAGGTGACCACATTTAGCCATTATAAGCAGCACCTGAATTAACATGTTTGTAGAATATAAGTTAGCCTAATGTTAAAGTCATTTTGAATGTTGACCTTTACATGTTTACGGTCAGGATGCCTGAGCATCTCTTTTCCTGTTGTTTTGCATGTTTCTTATGACAAGAATAGCCATCTGTAGTAAATACAAGAAACAAAGTCAAGGAGAGTATAAGGAATTGAAGTGGGACAATTGGAAATAACCATTGGTAGAATCAATTCATTTAGGTTTGGCAGGATGGAAGTACCTTATACACTTGTGGTGTTCCAGCCATGTCAAATTCATGTTGTTTCTAATCTCTGTTACAGACAAGGGAACCACAGGTTTTCTGCTATTTTAAACTCTTTAGCTGGTAGTCCGACCACTACTGTACTACAAGGTCATGGTAGTGGTCAGCTTGCCCTTTACCCATTACATCCATAATTTTGCCTGCCAGCGTCTGCTATGCCAGGCCACCAAGCCTCCTTCGTTAAGGGTCACTGCTCTGTGTATATGTGAAAATGCCCATTGTTTATGCAATGCTTCATAACAGCCAAGTGCCCAATTCTAAGCATTGTGGTCAAATAAGACAAGCATTTTCAATGCAATAGGTCTCGCATTTATGCGAGTTTGAGGTATTGACATTGCAAATAACAATGCCTTTTATTTTTGCTTTCGTTTTAAAAACATAAATAAAAGGCATTGTCATTTACAATGCCAATAGCTTAAACTCGGGCAACTGCGAGACCTATTGCATTGCAAATGCTTGTTTATGTAGCACAACTGCCAACCATCAGTGGGTGTACAGTACTGTACCGAATGAAATGATCCAAATACAACCATGGACAACCCAATAGGTAAGTGACCTGTGACTGAAATTGTCATGGCTTCAGCGATGCAACCCTCGCGAAATTTGACCAAATCACGGTGAAGTAGCCTCAGTGTGGTATACGACTTGTAGCTATTAAAACTGGACCTCTGTGATATGAATTTGCCACAACTCTACCAGCCCAACGTGGACCACCAGTTACGGCATTAGAAGGCAGTCTGATCAGAATGTGAGGCGGGTAATGAGGTGGAATCTGCAGCTCTTCATGTAGGACTGCTTTAGGAGAATTCTGCCACTGATCCCTTTCTGGTGCTATTACGCACTTTATCAATGAAAGAAGGAGATGCAAGAACGAGAAGGCAAAGTCGAATCTGGGAACGGATATTCTAATTTGTCCATCATATGCACCTTACAGAACATTAGCAGTTTCTCTCAGCAGGTCTCTTCACCCCAACCTTATGCCACAGTAATAGCATACCTTTACCTCCCTGGCCTGAGTGTTGCACACTAACAGCAGGAACGGTACACTGGGGGAGAGAGGGTGTCAAGGTAAACAGTTCAAGAGGGTGACAGAGCTGGTTTATTTCCGAATGGACATTTGCGTCTTCCACAAAATGAGCTGCCCAAGACTATGGTATAGTTCCATGGTAGCTCTCCATCAGGGTCACAGATCTGGATAAAAAGTCAGACGATGCCCCAGGCCAAGGGAGCACTGACAGCCCCCATGCAAAGAGCAAGACAAAGTATAGAGTAACAAAGGAGGGGACACAAACTCAAGGAGGCGCCAGACAAAAGCACGACAATCAAAGAAGCACCAACAGCCAAAGTGATGCATAAGAAAATGTAAAAATGGCTTAATAAATACAATTTAAGTGATCAAGCCTTTTCAGTTTTTTTTAAATGAATATATTTGATGTTTTAAACTTGCAATCTGAAATAAATATGTCGTACTTTTATAATGGTATCAATCAATCAAATCATTTACACTATAACGTTTTGTATTAGAACTATTTTGAAAATTGTTGTTTCTTTTTCAAATTGATCCAGTCATCTTAATTAGAAACCATTGCATAGCAATCCAACAGACATGATTTTTCACAGATCCGCAGTTCATATGAATACTGTTCTAAAATCAATTTCAAATTGGTTATCATTCTTTAAAAAATTAAATAAAACCTCATTCTATCTCTAATCTGCACTACAAAAAAAGCATGAAACACTGGTGTTAGAGATGCATTTCCAAGGTATCATTTTAATTTTTAATCTCTACTCAATACTTTCATCCCTCTTCAATGTTGCTCCTCAAGCATTTCGTTCAAACCCAATTGCAAGGCACTGGCTGTGGTACATTCATTGCAGGTCTCAGGTGTTTACCATGCCAAATACAGCCTTTGAACATAACAAAAGACTATCTGGCAGATCATTATTAAATGATAACACATATGCATGCAGTGATAAAGCTGCTGTCACTGAACACAGGAAGACAATTCTGTCGTAGAATTTACCAGTACAGCTTTAAGGAACACCAAGCTTGTAGCCACCAGTAGTGCTGAAACTGCAGATCACACGCAGATTTAACCAGATTAGGTCATCCGCCATCACACCAGAAGAATTCTTGTCTCTATAACATTAATTTTTCTCTCAACTCTGATCTCCGACATTTTTATTTGAAGAACGAATAGAATGCGGACTCATCTCAATGGGCTGTGTCGTAGAGCGAGGTCTCTCTCAACAGTATCTGTAGCAGAAGTCAAGGTTCCGGTGTACAGAAAATGAGCCGTGTACATCGGGCAAGAAGTATGTTTTCGTTATTAGCTCCCATTAGTGTCACGGGTGAAATGGCAGCCTTTAGCAAATGCAGACCATTAGGACTGCGCCTCCTCGTCATTATTCTTTGTGATCATAATAATTATGTCTGTGGAACACCAGCCGGGGATGTTTCTGTCCCGTAAAGTGCTGCTTCTCCACTATCAGCATTCCTGATACGTCAGTTCAAGCGGTTTGCCGGTTGAGGTGATGACATCCGGTGCTTCATCAGAAGTGCTGAGGGAGAACTATTAGAGAGGTGGAAATGATCAAGCCGTATCCGCTTGCTGTCTGCTAACAGTGATAGGCAAGGTCAAAGCCAGCCATATATTCGATAGGATAATTTTGTGAGTTAATTTGTCACTGCAGAAAAACGTGTAACCTAGCAATGGGTCGTACATTTCTTCCATCCGATGGGGGTAATGTGTTTTCTGCTGAGTTTGGTAAGGCCACCATATATGTCCCCAACCCTCAGTTCAGGAGATGGAAACATCTGTGACTGAATTTACGCGTGTACAATTATTGCTAGCAATTTTCACAAATAAATAGTGATCTTATCTTCACTGTGGTGGTGCTGTCCCCATGGAAAAGTATAGAGAAAATCATTAAAGCTTAATATTCTTTAAAAAAGTATTTAAACAATTTTAATATAAAATATAACTAGTATAAAATGTGTATTATTAACATAAAAAATGTGTATTATTTACATTAACATAAAACGAACAAATAAAACAGTAAAGAAAGGTTAGGGGGATGTGTTGATCTTTCATCATGTTGGTCTTGTTTTATTTATAAAATCATAATCTATTAATCTATTTTTCTAAACTGGTGTGGAGTTTTTTGTGGTGTTAAGCCTGCCCTGTGCCAAGCTACCAGAAGGTGAGCACAAGTTAATTTATGGTTTGTATTTGACTTACCCTGACAAGGACTGCTGTTCATGCTTGGACAGGGTGTATACCTCTGCCAACCAGAAATTTCTAACAGAGAGGAAGAATAGGAACATTATGAAGGGTCACAGGAACGAACATGGATATAGAAAACACAGATATAGATATAGGTTACACAATGGTAAGTCCGATGCTATTCAATAAACATATTTAATTAAAACATCTGCTCAATCTATTCTCTATAGAACTACATTAGGTCCAAATTTATGTCTAAAAGGGTAAGTCAGAAGCAATTCAGTAAAGCTACATCCACATCTACTCCAGTAGTACAGCCCAACAGACTCATCTCAAACAGCCAAGTCTTGGAGTAAGCTACTCCCCACACATGGCCACTAACAGGTTCAAAAGAATCACATTTAAAACATTGTAGGCAGAAGATACCACTACTGGCACAATGCCCAAATGCTTAAACTAAAAGATCAAAACACATGTCATTTACACAATACAGACACCCATGAAAAAGAATAGTACAAATATTTGAAAAGTTACAAAATAAAATAAATCAAATACAAGAAATAAAAAAATCGAATTATTAAAAAAAATTAGCTTCACCTTTACTCTATAGAACTGCATTGGGTCAAAATGTATCTCTAAACTATGCTCCCATAAAGTTACTGGTTGTAACTTTATGCCTGTATTTTAAGTAACACCAGTCCCTAATTTTTCATGTAACTCCTACCACTTGTCCCAAGTCTCTGCCAGAGCCCCTGAACTGCTTTTAGGTTGAGATTACATCCAGAATAGGAGTAAACCTACATAGAGATTTCCAGCTGTACATGGACCTTTTGTTCATTGATTCCAAAGAGAATCAAACAAATGATTCCTTGATAGACCCTTGGCTTACCTTCAGGTACCTCGAGCTCAACTCGAGTCTTAACTCCACCATGGGTTCGGAAAGATGCAGTTATCAAGAATCACCTTATGGGTAATGGTAAGAGTAAGGGTTTAAAAAGGCAAAATAGAAAAATATGAAGATGTGCTTACATTTGAGCCCTAACTTTTCACTGGTAAAGCGTGAAGGAATATTTAAAGACAAAATGTGAAAGTCTCACTTAAGTAGCTTCCAGTGGGGGATCATGTAGATCTGTGGAAGGATAGTAAAATTCCAAAAATATTTTAAGTGCCTCTATGCGAAATTTTACCAGGACTGAGATCAAGGACAGGCAGGCTGTGAATGGCCTGCTTGCTTGGCCAGAAGTGGAGGATTCATCCTCATAAAAAAAATAATCTTACAACTTAGATTTCCTTGGGGCTCAGTTTACCTCCATGCAATATCTGAATCTTTGTGCAAACAAAGCCAGGCACAATAAATGTACCTAGAATACAAATGATAAAACTAACAGAGAGGGGTAAGAGTGTGAAAGCCCAGCGTTTGCGACCATCTCAGTGCCCTCCGGCCTTACCATGAAGATCTTTCAATTTATATGGATCATTCAGTGCTTAAGTAAATTTCATATAAATAAAATTCACATGATTTTTCTATTGACTGATTATGTATATGCTGCACTATAACTATCTAAGCAAAAAGCGCATATTTTCATTTTTTTAAATATTGGAACACTTTGCACCCTATTTAACATTCACAACAATCACATTAATTATCATGTGAAAATAATATGTTGGTTACTCTGAAAGTGCTTTGCTCGTCACTACTTACCAGTTTGTATGTTGATTTGTTTTTTCTTCTTGGGAGGTGCTGCTTTTTGTTTTATACTTACACCTGAGTGTTCTTTCTGAAGGTTATTTTAACCTGTTATTTAATTACTTTGGCAGTCCATTTTTATCACCCCCTCCCCCTTTGAAGGTCAATTTCCTATTTCTGGGCTGGGAGAGGAGCAGATATTCATGTTGCTGGCTTACCTACTTCATTCGGTTAGTGCACTGCTCCTCTCCATGGAAGTCATTTACGGTTGATGCTCACACTTCCATGATACAGGCAGACTGATTGCATGCCTAAGGTAAGTATGTCTGAGTCATCTGGGAACAGGTGGAATACCCGCTCTTCATGCTTTTCAAATGGTCATGACATATCAGTGACAACTTCTTCCCCAGGGGTTTTCAAACCCTGTTATATTTTGTGCTACAAAAATGAATTACATGGGAAAACCATACCCTGCTAATGCACCTACTTTTAGACACGCAAGCAAAGATATAGATTTGTTCTATGATAGGAAAGCGCTTCAACTCTGCAGTATTTGTGAGCGTTAATTGGAATCCTACTGATCCAAAGTCTATGCTGGTTATTGCCCAATCTCCACTTCAATATGCAACAGAAATATCTCAACAGATATCAGAGGAAGATGTGCTCCCAGTCCCTTAGAGCTGGGGGAAATATTACACCAGATGCACCACAACAGCATGGGAACCTCATTTCTTGGGTTGATCACCCTACAGTGACATTGGGGTGGCAAATTTGTTAATATCAAGGACTTTATTTCTTTGGCTCCCATCAGCAGTATTTGTCCACTTAATGAGGAAAATATAGTTCTCAATTATTCATTCTCTTCTAATGGTTTTGTCATGTTTTTGTCAATTTATCTTTCTAAAGGTTGCAGTGCTGTTTTTGCAGTTCAAATGTAGAAAGGATGTGTACAAATTATTTTATCCTCTAGTGTTATGAGTGTAGTAAGTTTGTTTTTTTTGTCCTCATTCGCCTTTAACCCTCTTGAGAGAAAACCAACCGCCATTCGTAACCTTGCTGATTGAGCTCAGGAGTCTTTGGCATTTTTATGTTGACTCAATCAAGGGTACGTTTAGTAGGCAGGAAGAATGTCAAGGGGTGAGGTTAGGTTTTTTACTCCAACTCAGTCTTTACAGACCTGATGGACCATATCGGTGGCCTGGGAGGATACAATAGTCCAAGGAGTAACCAAGAAGAGGCATAATCATAAGACCCGGAACCCCCCCCCCCCAAAAAAAACCCGGGCTCTCTATCTCCACTGAATCAGTAAGTCCCAAAACACGATTTTTTTCTTACTACAGGATCTAGCCATGTCCATCTTGGATACTTCATATAGTGAGGTCAGCCATTCTCAGTGGGTTGGTGCAACTCTATCCACCCAATACTTGCAGATTTGTCTCCTAGCCATTAGGATTGCAAAGAATAGTAAAGATCTAACAGGTCCAGTGATATTATCATTGAGGCCGAAGATAATTAGGTGCAGGTTAATGTCTAACTGAGACATGACTGTGACTGAGGTGGCAAGGAAACAGATGGATCAAGGCGGCACTGTAGCAATTATGTTGCTTGATCTCAGTGCCGCCTTTGATACCATCAACACCAGTATCCTTCTTGACCGCCTACGCCACATAGGAATTGCTGGGAAGGCCATATTATGGCTCCAATCTTTCCTGGAGGACCGTTCCTTTGAGGTAGTTGAGAACGATACCCACTCAAAAATATGGCCCCTTGATCAAGGCGTACCACAGGGTTCGTCTCTGAGCCCTACCTTATTTAATGTTTATCTACAACCCCTTGCGGACATTGTGCACTCGTTTGGCCTAGATATTGTAACCTATGCCGACGACACACAATTGGTGGTATCCATGAACCAGCCTAATACCTCCCCCCCTAACCTTACGAATTGCTTGGTAGCGATAAATCAGTGGATGACCTCCTCACACCTAAAGCTCAATGGTGAGAAAACTGAGCTCATGATCTTGGGCAACTCACTCACTCCTGGTCCTATGCTTGAATGGCCCCCTAGCATGGGGAACCCACCCCAACCCAAGACCCAAATAAAGAGTCTGGGCATGTGGTTGGATTCAAAGCTAGACTTCAAGCAACAAGCTACTGCCCTGTCCGCTACCTGCTTTGGCCTGATGCGGATGCTCAGGAAAGTGCTGCCTCTCCTTCCCTTCCAAGCACATAGAATCATGGTGTAAGCCATTATTCTGTCCCGTCTGGACTACGGAAACTCACTATACTTAGGAGCCCCTATCTCTACCACCAGAAAACTTCAGACTACACAAAATGCAGCTGCTCGCCTCCTCCTAAGCCTGGGCCGGCGAGACTCCGGCACAGCAGCGCTAAAGAAACTGCACTGGCTGCCCATCAAGGCCAGAGTTGTGTTCAAAACCATGTGCAGTATGCACAAAGCCATGTGGAAAACTGCTCCATCCATGATCTGCTCCCTGGCAAACCCCTATCTCCCCAAAAGAAGCCTGAGATCCAGCTCAGCTTTCCTGGCCACCGTTAACAGAATCAAACGGGCAAGATGGGGTGGACGCTCCTTTTCCTGGAATGCCGCCAGAGCCTGGAACTCCCTGCCTGACACCCTTCGTGGCGAGCCTAACCTGCTGAAGTTCCGGAAGGAACTGAAAACGCTCCTCTTCATCTAACTGGGCTCTCTGACCTTCTCATGACTCAAACAATATAGCGCTACGAGGCCTCCGGGTTGCATGCGCTTAACAAAACACCATTAATAATAATAAGAATAATAATAATTATACTTTCAGGATGGACTCAAGAGTATCCTTCACATTTTCCCAAAAAGGCCGGATGGAAGGACAATCCGTAAACATATGAACATCTGATGCTTCAGGCATCCCACATTTGTTGCATACTTTCCCTTTAAACAATTTCGATAACTTAAGAGGGGAAAATACGCTCTATGGAGCGTAAACAAGTGATTCCGCTTCAACCAAGCAGGTTTAACTATTCTATGAAGGGTTTTAAATGAGTCCAGCCATACGAGATCACACTGTGTATCCATCTGCTCTCCCCATAGCTCATCTACAAGTTTAAAAACGCCATCTACTTCCTCCTCAATTGCCCAATACCACACTGAGACCTCCCTTTTACCCCCACCGTCTCGCCACTAGCTGTTCTTCCAGTTTACTAACCTTCCCAATGATGTATTATGACTAGCCTGGACTTGAACCCAGCTTTTCATCTGGATATACTTAAATCTGGAAAGGCCTGTCCCTACTCTCTCACATAGATCTTCCCAGGAGAGAAAAGAACCATCATTCAACAGCTCTGCCCACGCTATGATCCCAGAATCTCTTACTAGTTTAATCAAACTATCCTGGAAGCATACGGGTGTACCTGGGGAGTCCCACAGTGGGGCCAAATTTGAGAAGTAGTTGAGCCCCACTTTGTTTCCTATTATGGTCCAATTTTTTACCATTGAGTGGAAAACTTTCAGTTTAACTTTTTGAAAAAATGTTTGGTCTCCGAACTTAAACATAAAACCTTCCTCCGGTAACCCTGCCCCCCTTAACATAGCCCAAAACATCTCTCCTTCCACTGTACTAGTGGGCATTTTCAAAAGCATTCTTGAATGTTAGAGCTGAAATGCCCAGGCATAATATTGCAAGTCGGGCAGCGCTAATCCTCCCTTGTCCCTCTTCCGCCTAAGCTTCTTCCATGTCAACCTGGTAGCTCTGTACTTCCAGATAAAGGAATTTACCTCTCGTTGACATTTTTCTATCTGATGTTTGTTAAAAAACAGCGGGATGGTATTAAAAAGAAATGTGAGCTTAGGCAGGATTGACATTTTTACTAAGTTAATCCTCCCCAAGGTGGATAAAGGGAGGTGAGCCCACGATTTCATCTGCTTTTGACATTCTTTAAAGACTCGATCGAGGTTATATTCTGCAATTTACCCTACCTCCTGTTTAATTCTAATCCCCAGATATCGCATAGTAGACCCCACTTGGAGTTGTGTGTCTCTTATATTCCATGCCATTATTTCGGTTTTGTTGGCATTATTTTCACATCCCGAAACTTGGCTAAATTCCTCCACATGTTTAATAACTGTAGGAAAAGCTGTGTCCATGTCAGCTGTTAGAATCAGGATATCGTCTGCATACAGGGCCACCCTCCTTTCCCACTCTCCAAATTTAAAGGAAGTGATGTTATGATCTTCCCTAAGTACCTGTGCAAATGGTTCTATGTACAAGTTGAAGAGCAATGGGGAGAGAGGGCCGCCCTGTCTCGTACCCCTGGTGATCTTAAAAACATCTGTCAAGGTTCCATTCACTAGTAATCTAGCTGTCGGGGCCAAGTATATCAGTTTTATGGTACGGCAACATTTTCTCATTACCTCAGGCAGGTATCCCCAGTTAACTCTGTCAAAGGCCTTGGTTTCGTCTAAGGTTAGAACTGCCAGGGGGAGTGTAAAAGTGGAGGCAATATCAATTGCGCCAACCAGGTCATAGGTGAGATCCACTAATTGGCGCCCTTTAACAAAGCCCTTTTGATCTGGGTGGAGAAAACTATCAGCCACTCCCCCAACCTATTTGACAAGATGACAGCAAAACATTTATAATCATTATTCAGGAGTAAGATTGGTCGATAAGACCCACAGTTAGTTGGGTCTTTACCGGGTTTCAAGATCAATACGACTGTTGCCACACTCCACGAACTGGGGGCGTTTTTCTCCCTTCAAAAGTATGTTGTTGTATACTTTGACTAGTACTGGGATAATAATCTCTTTTAAGGATCAAAATGGCTGTCTCAAACCACACTTCCGGACCCCCAGATTACCGCGCCGCGAGACGGCTTTTGAAGGGCCTATTATAGCTCCCATAGCTGCAACAACAGCGAAAGGAATTGGGGCATATTGCAGTCCCCATGTCTTCGTCATAAGACTTAAGTTTTGAGAAAGTCAAAGAAGCACATTTCCGTCGAATTTGCAAATATGATCGACTGGATTTGATCTAATTAGAAATTTTAGCTTGCTGGCGTCGTTGTTCTTTCAGGGCTAATGATCCCCTGATCAGACCAGTATTGGATAAGAACTAACCAACAATAGACAAGTGAGGGAAACTTCTGAAAAGACTCATACTTTCATGACGCCTGGAAGCACAGCAAATTCATCTATAGGATTGGGAGGCAATCCACTTGCTAAATTTAAGGTGTAGCAATCCCTTCACCCATGAAAATTCCGTATTGGTCTTGACACTTCCTAGCCACAAAACTTAGAAGCCTTGAGGAAGTTACTTTTTAGTAACGAAACACGCGTCAGCTGCCTGTTTCATCCTTTTCTTTCTGGGATTTTAGCACAGAAGGATCTTTGGCAACAACAATTTGTGTATTATTACAAAGGACTGTACAGAACAGATATATATATGTAGAACAAGTTATTAAAACATCAAAGCCACTTTATGTTTTGGATGTTCTCTCTATGGTGAAATATTGGTGCTGTGTATATGAACAATCGGTGGTCTTGACTCCCTAAACAGGCCAAGATAGGGAACAAACTCCCTTAGAAGCATTGGCTTCTATGATATAAATATCTGAGTGCCGAGGTACGACAAACTCTGTTTAATAGTCTCCTACAACTGACCCCATTTGGGATCTGAGTGGAAGCTGACATCTGAGGTAGTGGGATGTCAAATGTTACCTTGAGGGGCACCGTTTTTTGCATATCAAACAATTTCAATTGACAGTTTCATTTATATTGACAAAATTAAGCACAGGATTGGAAAGTGCGACAATCTAAGCCACCACTACCTTTGTTGTGTTATTGTGAAGGTTCCATTCACTAGTAATCTAGCTGTCGGGGCCTGGTGTATCAGGTTTATGGTACGGCAAAATTTGTCTCCCAGGTTAAATTTTCTCATTACCTCAGACAGGTATCCCCAGTTAACTCTGTCAAAGGCCTTGGTTGTGTCTAAGGTTAGAAATGCCAAGGGGAGTGTCAAAGTGGAGGCAATATCAATTGCGCCAACCAGGTCATAGTTGAGATCCGCTAATTGGCGCCCTTTAACAAAGCCTTTTTGATCTGGGTGAAGAATACTATCAGCCACCTCCCCCAAACTATTTGACAAGATGACAGCAAAAAATGTATAATCATTGTTCAGGAGTGAGATTGGTTGATAAGACCTACAGTTAGTTGGGACTTTACCGGGTTTCAAGATCAATATGACTGTTGCCACACTCCACGAACTCGGGGGGGGGGTTCTCCCTTCAAAAGTATGTTGTTGTATACTTTGACTAGTACTGGGATGATTATCTCTTTTAAGGATCGAAATAGCTCCCCTGGAAGCCCATCCGGGCCAGCCGCCTTCCCTCTTTTGAACTGATCTATGACCCTCCTTACTTCCTCTTCTGTTATTTGCTGTTCTAGATCTGTTTTTTGATCATCCGTGATAGTTGGTAGGATGACCTTCTCCAGCCATCTTTTTCTTTTATCGCTGTCTTCAATGATAGACTCATTGTATATATCTTGGAAAAAGTCACGGAAGGCCATGCCGATATCTTTATTTGAGGAGCGACAGGATTGCACGTCTTCTACTCTCATCTCTTTTATTTGATTGCGCACCTGATCTGTTTCAGCTTTCCAGGTAAGTAGTTTCCCTGCCCCTTCCCCAAATTCAAAATTGGAAATGTTGCTTGCTTCCCAACTACGAGTTATTCCCTCTTGGAGAATGCACTCCAACAGTTTTTTAAGCAAGTCTAGTTTGTCCAGATCCTCCTTCGAACCAATTCCTGTTTGGCTATTCAGTTTAAACTCAATTGCCTTCATCTCTGCTTCTAAGTCCATGGTGGCTTCCCTAAATTTTCATTTTCTAAAACTTGCTCTATTGGTGATACAGCCTCTCCAAAAAGCTTTCAAAGTATCCCAGACCACGGAAATATTAGCTGTATCCAAATTATTGTCAAGGAAATGTTTAGTTTCCGAGAGGAGAAAAGTAATTTCATCTTCCTCAAGCAGTATGGTTCGATCGAAGGACCAGGATCTAGTCTGCTGTTGTTGTGTAAAATCTAAGCTTAAAAGAATTGCAGAATGGTCAGAGAGATGTGACAGAAGATATTCAATATCTTTCACTCGATCTTTAGGATTATAACTAATCAAGGCATAGTCAATTCTGGACTTATGTTTATATTCCAAGTTTCTAAACGAGACTCCCAGTTGATCACCCACCCGCTTAATAACAAGATGTATGATATCAGATCTCCATATGAGGCAGATGAGTCACTAGAATCCCTAAGCAATGCATCTCCTGGGAAGGAATGATTAGGGTATGGTATGGCTGGTCTGTTCTGAGTTTCTTCCTATTGAGTCCTTTGCATTATTGCATCCAGAGTGGGCTGCCTATGCGGGATTGAGCTTCCTTTAATCCCTTCTCAATTCCCTAATGTGTATTTTTTAATACGTGTCTCAGGATTGGCATTTGCATAAGAAAATTACATTTTTGAAGGCACACAATAAAATAGATTGAAATGTATTAGCTAAGAACTATGCCATAAGGAAAAGAGAAAGGGGAAAGGAGAAAGCTGGAAAGCGTCAAATAGTGTTAAATAACAAAAAAAGGAGAAAACGGAAATGAGGTTTAAAATAAAGGGGAAAAAAGGGGAAAGAAGGAAAAGAAAGGGATTTTTTTAAATATATATAGAAAACACATCTAAAATACACTGTGTGGTCGATTGGTCTGTTTTTCTTTCTTTTTTTCCCTTCACAAACATAATGGCACAGACACAACACATGGGAAAAGGGGAGGGGTTAAAGAGGTTGCAGGACGTAAACATGGTCATACACCAGACCAGACTAAAAGGGGAAGGGTTTCCCAAGGGGTGGGGGTGATTGGGTGGGGCACAGAGGGGCAAAGGGAAAAAAATCCTCATTCATCAAGACCCTGCCAGTGGTACTCATGTCAAAGGTCAGGAGAGATCTGAGAGATGAAGTGCATACAGCTGTTTTTGCTCAGGAACGGTTAGAACTAGTCCGCGGGGGTTGGAAAGTTAGGGGGACATCTGCCGAGGCAAAGGAAGAAATAACATGACCTCTATGCAGATTTTGTCTTGGAATGTCAATGGCCTGCGCACGAAGGGTAGAAGAGCCAGAATTCTACAATATCTGAGAGACTCAGGTCATTGTCATCCAGGAAACCCATCTTCTTAAGACTGAGACAAAAGAAATGCTAAAAAGTCAGAAATGGGTGGATGTTTTTATCTGCACCGATCAGATGGCAAACATCAGAGGGGTGTTGTTTTTATTTAAAAAACAAGCCAAGGCCCAAACATTGGACTATAGGGAAGACCATAGTGGTAGATGGCTTATTTTGAGGATTTCTTTAGGGGGTATATTCTTCACCTTAGTGCGTTATTATGGACCCAATCAGGACGATGTCTCATATCTCAATGCCATCCGTCTCCATCTTATCGATTTCCCAGATCCAGTAATCTGGGTAGGTGATTTTAACATAGTGTTAAATCCTAAGTTGGACAAATCACCAAATTGCAGGGCAGCAGTCCCTTCTAAATCTTGGCAGCTGCTCCTGACAACCATGGACCAATTGGGCTTATCTGATGAGTGTAACAAGTTACCTTAACTGTTGGATAGAAGTTTCTATCATCAGCAGAGCCCAGAAACGGATTACTTTCCAACACATGGGTCCAGGGGCCAATCCTTAAGACAAAGTATACTCTGGCCCTGGTGGTTGGGCTATAGGCATTCTAAAAGTTCTCTGATAGCATACATGTAAGGGGGTCTTCTAATGCCTTATGAAATGTTTTAATTATTCCTACTCTCTGAAGAAATACTTGTTAAGCCAAATCATCAGTTTTATCAGGGAACTGGGCTAACTTATCAATCTGTGATTTAAGGGACGTGTTCCATCTGTTTCCTTTTGATAGTAATTGTTTGGCGGTAAATACTGTGTTTGTGGAAAGTGCACGATCTCTATTCAGTATATTGTTCCTATTACCTAGGGGAAGAAAAAGCATAGTTCTAAAATGTTCCTTGTTTCCTAGCAGCACTATCCGCCAACAAATCTGTTTTGAATGTTGCACAGAATACTTGGCAATCAAGTTATAGGTTTTCAGCTAGAGTAACCAAGAGATTAAAACTCATACACACCGGAGCACCAAGCTCCATGGACAATATTAATCTCAAAGAGGATGTACAAGATATTAATAAGCAGAACAACTTTTACTTAATTACAGGATCATCTTCTCTTCTCTACACTCTGGTTGCTCCTTCAAAAACATCACAATGCATTATCTGGTTTTGAAGTTAATGTAAAGAAGAAGAGGT
Organism: Lissotriton helveticus; assembly: GCF_964261635.1. NCBI lineage: Eukaryota > Metazoa > Chordata > Amphibia > Caudata > Salamandridae > Lissotriton > Lissotriton helveticus. The sequence continues at coordinate 763,709,301 of NC_136071.1, read as the reverse complement.
TTGCCATTAGTGCAGCAAATGTTTCCAAATGTAATAAAGTAGAAGTATTTTTGCCTCACAGATTTGATAACCTTCTGCCTATGGTCGATCAATAAATCCTATCTGTCCTTGCTAGTCTTAAATCTGAAGCCTCTTGTGATTACTGTCCCTGTGATTATCAAATGTCCTACAGGCATTTTGTGAAGTTATTATAAACTATTCTTTTTGGGCATTCACAAAACTGCAATTTAATAATAACTTTACAACTACGGGGTCTCCACAGGCGGGTCGGAGAACTCCACATATCAAGAGATAGGCCTGTCAGGGCGGATACGTCTGTACATAAAAAGATAGGACAGGCTTTCTTTTTCTGTGTGGAGTTCTCCGCCCTGACTGCAGAGTTTCCGCAGTGTTAAAATTGTTATTAAATTGCAGTTTTGTGCATACCAAAAAAGAGTAAACTTACACAAGTGTGTAAGTTTACCTTTGTGAATCAGGCACTAATGCAGTATGTCAGCTCAGAAGCTTATAGGCCTTTAGGAGTCCAGTAACTGCATTGTTGGGTTCCAGATGGACCTCAGGACCAGGTAGGTTACTTAATTAGCTTTGCAGGGACTTAGGGTCATATGTGGTATTACTAGATTTAGCAGTGTGTTAACACCTTCACACAAACCAGTAGCTGGACTATCTGCTCTCAATCCATTGTGAGATACTATACCGCAGTTGTTTAAGTCTTTGTCCTATTCTCCTGTCCCTCCCCCGTCGTCTACTATATTTAACATCTATGTTGATTGTCTTTCTTTTTTAATCCATATTTATCCAGTTCCAGTTGACTTTTGCATGTGTGAAAATGAAATTCAAGTATTTCCATGCTTTAATGGGAACCTGGGAACCATCGCTTCTGGGTACAGAGAGTGCTTCATGAAGGTTGTTGATAGGACGGGTGGCAGCTGGATAAAGTTCAACTGAGATAAAATCAAGATTGTGATATTTTGGGATAGATGAGACCGCACTATCCTGGCGTACTCACTTAGGACACTGTCCTGTGACAGTAAATATGAGAGGGGGCTAAATGGACTCTGAGTTAGTCCTATAACAAAGAAGTATTGGCAGTGGCATCCACCTACCTCTATCCAATAAAATGTCACAAGAGTATCTTGCACATTTCTTACAGTCACATGACTGCCATATCTCTCTTAATGAGGTACTGCCATCATAATTCGCTTTGTGTGAGGTTTACAAAATATTTCATACACTACCTGCAGAGAGTTTACTCTTTGGCAGACTGTCATATTTTGGGTAAGGAACACTCTGGCTTTGCTAACCCATTATTGAACTCTACACTGGCTTTTCATCTTAGTACAAGCTGTGTAGTATGGATGTTGGGTTCATTGTCGACATTGCTAAGTTAGCATGAGCTTCGATGCCATGAGTCTGCTTTTGCGCACGACACTACATGCCTTTATTTTGCAAGACTTTGTGCATTTTTTACATGAGAACTGTCTGCTTTTCGAGTTCTCTGCTGTGCTCTGGGGTTTAGTCTGCACACTATGTACAAGGTCGATAACCAATGCCCCTTGTTATTTTATTCTGGTCAGTCCCTCACACCTAGACATAACATATTACCCACAGCTGCACTACTGGAAATCGTGTGCTTTAATATTGCAAGCTAAACATGTTTTGACATACTTGGACAGACACCTTTCCGGAGAGAATAACTGTGATTGTCCTGCGATGTGAACCTTTCATCTAGGCCTTGAGGTATGGGACCTGCTGAAATAGCCCAAGGGTCTTCTTTTTTATAATAAACTATTACTTACCACGGGGCGGGTGGTTAGGTCTCTCAGTCTTTTTTCCACTGTCTTTATAAAATGATTTCCCCGTTTGTATTCTATGGAATTGTGACAATGCTGACTATATTGTGTTTATGCATTTTGCTGCTAGTAACGGCACGTGTACTGTACCATAGAGCACGTTAGTTAAAATAAACATTTTAAACGATACAGCGTCTCTGATTACTCGCATTGTAGACAAGCATAAGTGAGTGAGCGAAAGAGTAGTCTGGCTTCCGCGTTTCCCAAGAGAGAGTGACTTGTTCTGGGTTGTCTAATCATTAGTAGCTTCGCTGTAGATGGAAAACAAATGAGACACAATAGCTAGTCGGTTTGGGATTTGGGGTACTAATGCGGTAGGTTGGTACACCCCTATTCACTGATGTCCAGTTTTACTGTGCATAGTTCTGTATATGTGCAGAATCCCTGCAACACTCTAAGAATTTGTGGCGCAGTATTATTAATGTGAGTATTAGACATCATGACCCAGATGTATCATCATTTGATGCAGTGCAACTCAGCATGACAACTTGCTGTGTTGCATCAAATGGAGAGGGAAGGAATTCTCCATGTCTTTCAAGAAATGGTGCATTTCTGCTCTCTTCCTGCATTGGCCGACTCAGTGCAGCTTAATGCTAAAGCAGACACCCTTGAATCATAGTACAAGGGTGCCTGCATTGCAGAAAGGATTGTTTTAGTGTAGGAAGGGGAACCTTCCTGCACAAAAATAAGTTATAGAGGTGTTTTCCTCGTTTAAAATGTGCTGCAGAATGCAGCAAACATGCAAACAGGAAAACACAAGGAGAAGTAAAGATAAATCTCCTCATTGTGTCTTTACCAGGAAGGCGTAGCATTTTGAGACATTCCCAGTTTACCTATCTTCCCAGCACAAAATACCTCAAAGTGGTGACTTGCGCTGCCTTGCGCTACTCCAGATGTGGCAAGCAACGCCGGGTCACACAAGGTGGCCTTGGGTGGCTTGGTAAACTTGACTTAAGGATTGTGTTGCTCTTGCACCACCTTGCATGACATTAGGGCAATGCAATCCTTTGCTAAGTCAGGCCCCATATTTAAAGGTGTAAACCAAAACAAACTAACACTGCCTTTATTTATTTTGATTTTCTCTTTGTTGTGGCATGCACATTTTCAGGTGCTCTGGTGTGCTAGTGATGTGTATCTAAAGGTGATGGTTATTGAACGAGGCTAACTGCACCATGCTTACTTTGTTACAAAAATCAGGTTAGCAGCCCGCAGTTTTTCTTAGGAGTCTTTGCTGAATGTGGGGTTGTCGAATGTCAAGGAAGAGTAGTCTTGATTCCATCTCATGCCTCTTTCTTCTACGACTCTATACTTCCTATCTCTTTATCACACTTTTGCAATTATTTTCATTTCTGCATTCGGTCGTTTTCACTGTTTTCATATCTTTCCTATTCTCCCTTCTTTCTTCTTTTTTCCATTATTTTTGCTTATTCTACTTCGAAGACAGACCATGAAAAATAAGTCCTGGTCCCTAAAAACAGGTACCTGGGCAGGGGATTAACAAAGGGCCCTGCAGTCACTGCTGTGCAGGGGTCCCGCACCATTCATGGTCCCCTATTCAGCCTCAGCCTATGAATACCTGTGACTTATAGGAGTCTAAGGGGCCCCACAACACATTCTGCAGGGGGCCCTGTCATTTGGGTTATGCCACTGAGCAAGGGCCCACTGTCTGCAACCCCTGGCATAAATTAAGAACTGAAATTAAATATTGAGTGGCTGCCGATGATGACTTCCTGTTGTAGATGTAGGAGCACCAGGTCCTAAAGGTATCTGTGATGTAAGGAAGACACCTGATCTTTCGTTTAAATAAATATGACAACAAATTTAGAAATAGGTGGGCTACTTCTTATTTTTAGGTCCAATCATTGAAATACTAAAGAGCTAGGTAAGTATCAATTTGGAACAATAATGAGACAACACCAAGCAAGCATCTTAAAAAACTTACACCAGAGAAAAGCATGTTTTTTAGTACAGTTATTTACTGGCTTTCTTATATTTATGGAATATGCTGTTCGTTATTACAGAATTACAAATTTGTATTGGGTTTATCACATTCATTATACACATTGCTAAAGGAGCACAATTTCTCACACGCCATCCCAACACAAAACATTTATGCCACAACTAAGTGCTGAAATACTCTGCGTCTGGGTTACTGGGTTACCTGGAAGTAGTGATTTATGCAAAACATATTAGACCTCTGGGTCATATTACATAAAGTTTTCACTGATGTGTAAACATGCTAAATCCATTTGCACTCTTTTCTGCTCCTGCATATTACTGGACAAAAGAGGTTTACTTTTGTTCATATAGTAGATTTATGCACCAAGGCAAAATTGGAGAAAACAGAATATGAAACTGTTTGTAACTGATTTTGGCATATAAGTAATTTTAAATCAATGGCAGAGACTTCAACAAATAATTCCTGGTCCCTACAAAAGAGTGATGATTGCAGAGTCACTGATCTGTAAACACGCTAAATCCATTTGCACTATTTTCTTCTCCTGCATATTACTGAATAAAGGAGGTTTCCTTTTGTTCATATACTAGATTTATGCACCAGGGTAAAAATGGAGAAAACAGAATGTGAAACTGTTTGTAACTAATTTTGGCATATAAGTAATTTTAAATCAATGGCAGAGACTTCAACAAATAAATCCTGGTCCTTACCAAAGAGTGATGTTTGCAGAGTCTTTGCAATTTATATAACAAACAATGAGATTTACTAAGTTAACTCAAACATTGTCTCATCTAATACATTTTGAAAAAAGGGTGAGGGGTTAGGATGAAGCTGCCAGTGGGTGCCCGCAGAGCACCATGATAATTGCTACAGTGTGTTCTGTTGTGTCAAACAATTGCTTAGTGATGAGAATAATGAATCAATATTAATCAGATAATCATTATACATTAGAGGGCTGAGTCCAAAAGACACCAAACAAAGAAAGAAACATAAATAATATGTTAAGACAGACTCACCCTTCTTAAGTATGGACATCAAATTGACTCAATTGATTGAATCCAGGACATGATTGTCCTTTACTTATCCTTGTACTCGCAACAATCCTGGACTATACTGAAGAAGGGTGAGTCTGTCTTATCCTGCGCATTTTTCGATTAAGGCTTCCTGAGGCTGCTTATTTAAACCTCGGCTTGTTATGACAGAATCCGCCCTAAAGACGATTTTACTTTGGACAGATCAGAAGTATAGGTATCCTTAGCAAAACAAAGAGGATGCTGTCTGTTTAATCAATTGTCTTGGTGAGTTGCCTTCATTGACACACCCTCCTTCCTCACAGTACCCAAACATGTTACATACCACACCTAATATGGAGTATCTTTCTTTTTTCATAGGCTGGTTGCATGACACATTCTAGTCCTGAGGGAGACCCCCGTGATGATTTTCAATTAATACATACACCATGGGTGGAAAAGTTGATGCTTAGCCACACCACGCCCAGAGTCATTACACCTCAAAAAATCAGAATGAACAAGGTGTCAATTGAACTATATATACGAAAACAGATTTTTGAAATCTTCCCTTTCTTGTGTCTTATCTGATTAATTTTGATTCATCTTCCTTATCACTAAGCAATTGTTTGATCCAACAGAATACACTGTAACAATTATCGTATACACCCAGGTTCTGAGGAATACAGGGTTACCCCATTACAGTTAATGGCTCGCAGAGCACCATGATCATGGCTCACATCTCTGGTGCTCCGATGTGCTTCAATTACAAGGATTTCAGGCTTTCAGGCGGATATTCTCTGGTAGTTGATAACCAGTTTGATTGAAAATTGAGAGCGAATTTAGTAGTGGTGCTGGCCAAGGATACCATTTCCTTAATTTGTGTTTCCTTCATCTTGCTCAGTTAGTCCGGCCTGTGGCTAAACATTCCTGACACTTCCCGCTCAGCATACATGATTAACAGAGCTCCAAGAAATAGGCTCAGGCTTCCATTACAGCAATGAGTGGGAGAGTAACTGGAGGCTTTGGGTACCTGTAAATTCTGTATGCCCCGGCTACTCAGGCTTCATTCTGCTAGAGCGTGATGACCTAGAATCCCAGCATGTGCCACACAGGTGCAACTCGGAGAGGAGTAGATGTCTCATACTATAAGTCTAGGGATAGCATGAATCCAGTCACAGGCAGATGTGTTTAAGGCACTGAAAGAGCACCATAGATCTGGTTGCGGCCATGGAACCTTTTTCCCATTCACTACCAATCAGAATCAACATTAAAATTCTTATGTTCCACTGAATCTGGGGACATGGGGTCTGGAAATTTTGGCTGATGGATATCACGAGGGAGAACACGAGGAATCCAAACCCCTAACCTTGGGACAAAATTCCTTTGAGGTTGCCGTCACCAAACAGAGAAGATAACCTCTTTAAGGCTTGTTTCGAGTAACATAGATCATGGTAGCCATTCATTCTTGCTCTTGGGATTGCTCCTCCCCATAACATAAACATTACACTACACTGTCATTGTCCCTGCTGACTGCCTGCTGTTTTAGCTCAACATAAAATATTGAAGATTTTAATTGACCGTTCACATCTGTTGACTAATCAGATGATGATTCTGAAGGAAATTTCTTTAAATACCAAGGGGATTATAGAATCTCATTAGGCATCAATCAAAGTAGGGGATGTCATTGAAGTGGTAAAATCTAAAGTCCAGTAGCTTTTAGGAACAGAGAACTTCATTGATCTATTAAAACTCCTACCACATAAATTAATGTCATTAACAAGTGTCTCCAATACCTCATCACTGCTCAAAAACAAAGCATGTTCAAGTAAAAAAAAATGAACTTATATGCAAATAGCTCTGGAAAGACGACAGCAGAGGAGGATTTACAGCATGATATATTAATATCAAAAACTTCTAAGGTCGCTCACTTTTTGATTTCAGTAAAGGAGACATCAAATCAGGCAAGCCTCAGTACTCTTACTATAGCTTTAAAGTCAAAAGATCTACAAATGTTGATACAGATGCAAATAAGTAACCCTGCGGTTGATAAACTAGAAAAAAAGCATAGCCCTACTTATACATCCTCGATGCTAATAGAGCAAGGTGAAGGCTTCCAACCATATGTGAGCAAAAGAAGACAATAAAAATATAAGCAAAGCTAATAAAAATGTATTAAGAGTAAATTGTTATTAATCACTAGCTATCTATGCAATAAATAACAGGCAATTTAAGAGCAAATTACGTGCATTTTAAATGTGCAGGCTACACTAAGCAGCCATAGTTATTAGTATAGCCCACTGAAATGCTTAAATACAATTTTCATTTAGCGAGGAGTGAACTCCATTTTGCTGAAACAAGCACAATGCCATTTAGGAACATTTTAAAACATTATTTCTTGTTCGACTTAATTAAATGCATTACTAAACAGTATTTTCCAAGTTGATGTTTATCATTTTAGCATAGTTCATTGTGTTTGCAATGCAACATTAAAATTCAAAGGTTAAACTGTATTCGATGCCTATTAGAACAGAGATTTATGAATTAATGACACTCAAGATGTTTGCAAGCTGCGTGTTATGTTGTGGGAAAAGAAGAGCTGAACTTGCTCTCAGGTGAATGCTGTTACCCAATTAGATCCAAGCAGGAGAGACCAACTACAGATTTTGCAACATTATTTTTTAATTTTTTTATTTCGTGTGTGTTTCTAGTTAGATGCAATGCCAATATTTTGCGGGCTTTATCCTGCTCACTTTATTCCTGATCATTCTCATAGATACTAATTCCTTGTCCCTTGCTGACAGCTGTGGCTACTGCTGCTTCAGTTCATCCTCTACTTTACTTTGAGGTTTGACTGTTTTGACAAATTGATACTTCAACTGCTCGAAATATTGAGACTCAGCTGAGTTTCATGAACTACTCTTCAATCAAAGTTCTGCTGTTTCAATTGGATTTTTGAGCTTTATGTTCTCTTTCTCTCACTCTTTTTCTTTGAACTTAAACTCTTCATGAGTTCTACTAACATCAAATTTGATCCTGTTCTTTAGAATAGAGATTTCGGTCCATTAAGGAACACACTTTGTGCATTATTTGATTGTTTGTTCTAACCATTTTTTTATGAGATTTCTGTAAACGTACTCAATTTATTGACTAATTTGAATACAAAAAAAAAATAGTTACTAATCTCTTAATAAGAAATACAACTATTTCAAACTCTCATCATTAACTGAACATTAGAACTGATACTGTGATTTCATTTATGATTATGAAATAGCACCTGGTTCAAAACACGGTTGCAAAGATCTGTCACCTGAAGTGAATTGTACTTAGAAGATAGTGTGAGAAAGAGGCTTACCCCTGAACTTGATGGTACAAAGTGTTTGAACCATATTATTTAAATTTTTCCCCATCACCGCGCTATCAGGATTGATAAACGAGAAAAAAAGCATAGCACTACTTGTTCATCCTCAGTGGTAAAAGAGCAGTGTGAAGGCTTCCAACCATATGTGAGCAAAAGAAGAATATAAAAAAATAAAGAAACTCAATGACAATCTATCAATTTCAAAAAATGAAACTGTCACCATTACTAAACCAAGTTTGACTCCATTAAAACTTAGCCTCATTTTGAAAAGGACAAACAGAACCATAAGCAACAGAAAGAACCATTGAAGCAGAGTCTATAGGCTGTAGGTTAATGGCAAAAACATCTTGGAATAAGATATCATTGATAACAGAATAGATTTGAAGCAATCTCAAAGTACACATAAAACAGAGATTTGCTGAATGGAATTGCAGAAGGGATCAAGCTCATTATACGAACTCTTAAAGGAACAGAAGATAACAAGTCAAGAAGTAAAGATAATGAGGTCCATATAGGAATTATCAGTGAACCTATCAACAAATGCAGAAAGATTATGCAATACTGATGGTCAGAAAGTGGAATCAGACAAGTCATGGACCATTCTGCAAAACCAACTACATTAGCCATACTTCCAACATAGACTATAACCACCCGGTGTGTAGCAATTCTAGGAAACAATGGGCAAATCCTATGGCTAAGGATCGTTTCACAGATCAATCAATCACTCAATCAAGGGTTTGTTAGGTGCAACTACTCACCCGAAGGGGTCTCACAGTGCTGAGGGGAAGGGGGGGTGCTCGCAGGCTCCTGGATGTTCATGGAGATTCTTGGAAGAGTCAGGTCATGAGGTCATTCAAGAACCTGGGGAGGGCTGTTGTCTGTCAGAGGTGGAAAGGAATGGTGTTCCAAGCCTTGGCCTTGAGGAAGGAGAAGCAACACCCTCTTGTTCTGGTCTTCTTGATGTGTGGTACCGTAGCAAGGGAGAGCTTGGCTGAGCAGAGGGATCTTTGGGGTGTGGAACGTGAGGCGGTGGTTCATGTAGGGAGGTTCGGTGTTGTGGAGGGCCTTGTGGGCATGGGTGAGAAGTTTGAAGTTGATTTGCTTCTCAACGGGGAGCCAGTGTGGTGTCTGCAGGTATTGGGTGATGTGGTAGGGGCGTGTTGGGTTGAGGACTAGTGTGTAAGAGGCGTTCTGAAAGTTCTGGAGTTTGCAGGTGAGGTTCTTGTTGATAGTGAGGTAGAGTGCATTGCCATAGTCCAGTATGCTGCTATTGAGGGCATGGGTGATGGTTTTCCAGTGTTCGAGGGGGATCCAGTTGAAGGCATTCGATAGGAGGCAGAGGGGTATGGAAACAGGAGGAAGTGACAGCGTTGATTTGACGGTCCATTTTGAGTTCGAAGTCCAGTATGATTCCAAGGTTGTGTGCATGGTCATTGGGGGTAGGTGGGTTCTCGAGGGCGGGCAGCCGCCAGGTGTCATCCAAGGCGTTCCGGTGCAGGCCCATGATAGGTACTTCGGTCTTGTCCGTGTTTAGTTGTAGGCAGCTGTTCTTCATCCACCTGGTGACTGCGACCATTCCTTCCTGAAAGTTGTTTCTGGAGATGTTGGGTTCCTTGGGTGTAGAGAGGATGAGTTGGGTGTCGTCTGCATATGATATGATGTTGAGTCCGTGGGATCTGACGATGGGTGTGAGCAGTGCCATGTAGACGTTGAACAGGGTAGGCCTGTAGGAGGATCCTTGGGGGACTCCGCAGGGGGTCATAGTGAGGTCCAAGAGGAAGGGTAATAGTCTGACCCACAGTATTCTGCCAGAGAGGAATGAGCAAATTCAGTTGAGGCCCTTGTTTGGGATCCCAACCTCGTGGAGTCTATAGGCTAGGGTGTGATGTGAGACTGTGTCGGAGACTGCAGAGAGGTCCAGGAGGATGAGGACCACAATCTCTCTTCTGTTGAGGGAGCAGATGTCGTCTATCGTCCTGAAAAGGGCAGTTTCGTTGCTGTGGTTTTTCCTGAAGCCTAATTGGGAGGAGTCAAGGATTTTGTTTTCTTCTAGAAAGAAGGCGAGCTGGCTGTTGACGGTTTTTCCATGACTTTCGCTGGGTATGGGAGTAAGGAGATTGGTCTGAAGTTCTTGAGGTCGGTGGGGACAACTAAGTTTTTTTAGGAGAGGGTTCATCTGGGCGTGTTTTCAGTCGTCAGGGAAGGAGGCGGTCTCAAAGGAGCAGTTGATGATTTGTTGAATCTCTGGGGTGAAGATGTCTGCGGCTCTGTGGTAGATGTGGTGAGGGTCCGGGTCCGTGGGGTCCCCGGAGTGGGTTGACTTCATAGTCTTTAGGGTGTATTCAATGGTGAAGGAGGTCCAGCTGTCAAATGTCGGCTGTGTGGTGTGGGAAACGGTGGGTGTAAGTTCCGGGTGTAGGTTGATGCCGTTGAAGTTTTCATAGATGGTCTTGATTTTGAGGTGGAAGGAGACGCTGAGCCTGTCGTAGAGGTCCTGGGAGGGGGGATGTTTGTTGTCTCACTGTTGGGTTGGGTGAACTCTTCACAAAATGGGGGTTGGTGGTTATGCCAGATTTAGCATCCTCATTTTTTGCTTCATCTGTCAGATGTACAGGCGGCTTAAGTGTGTCTTTACAAACTGAGCTGATATCGACAATTCTGACTGGTTGAGTGGGAAAGGTTGCCTTTTGGGCTATTAAATTTCCTATTTCGTTTTAGATGTCCATCTGTGAGATTGTATCATGTTTTCTGCCTTCAGGTGCTAGGGCATGGAGTATCAGGGTAAATAGTGATCCTCTGTGGTCAGACCAACCTAATGAGTTCTCTAAAAGTGAAAGTATTTAAGACAAGACTATGTAAATGGCATTCATGGCTTTTGAGATTATAAAACCTTCAGCAAGGCCTTCAGCAGTTAACGACAGCTTCCAGGCGATAGCGATCTGTTTGCCCACTTTGCACGTCAGCAAAATGTATCGCTAATGACATGCAAAGTTGACGTACCAAAACTGGTAGCGACTAAAAGTAGTCGCTAACACAGCTATTGCCTATTAGCAATACCTGGGACGCGATAAAAAAAGCGTGCTAACCCCGATTAGCGCAAGAATTTTACACTAGGTAAAAACATGACTTAGCCATATTAGTCAATGAGAGGTGGATTCTACAGCTAAGTCCCCACCTGCCTATTAGCGAGATTTTCTTTAGCAATAGGATTTTTATCACTGGAAATCTCACGTTATAGATGGTATTCGCCGCTATCGCTTGATTTATTATCGCTGTGCAGATAAACGTTGGTAGTACTGCGTTATCTCCACGATAAAATCCAGCGATAGGAGGCGATAAAAAAAATCGCACTAAGGCGGTTTGCGATAATTATCGCACGTTGTTGCTAATATGCCCCTACGTTTTCAAGTTTTATTGATTATTCACATAGATTGTTTATGTGAACAGACAACAGCTCTGGTTTAAATTATCATTGTGGGCATAGACCCCATGTTACTACACTTAATAGAGGATTTGGTTAGTAGAACTTGGGCCCCCAATAAGCTGTCAGCCAGGACGGGTTTGATGCCCAAAATAAGAAATTATAATGGGCTAAAACAATAATGCATCCTGGCTCCCCTCCTTTTTTCGCTTTTTTTGGCTGATTTGTTAGAAGCTTTGACACACAGTCACGGTATCACACTCAAGTTAACCAATTTACATCACACTTGACATATGCTGATGTTCTAGTTATACTTTCTGTCGGAGTGACCTACAAAACCAATTGAATTAACTGCATCTTTTTAACATTTAAATTAAATTGCAGATACATTATGAAAAACTAAGATAATGCACTTTGGCAGTACTAATTCTAAGTTTAACAGGGTCATTGGCAACACAAGCATGGAACAAGTGCCAAATTACATTAATTTCGAGATAGTGATAGATATGAACTTGGGGGTCTATTTACAAGCAGGTTTGCATCGCTTTTGCACCACGCAACGTGGTGCAAGAGCAACGTAAACCTTAAGTTAGGTTTATGAAGTCATGCAAGGCCCTGAGTAGCTCCATAAATCTAGAGTAAGGCAACGCAGCGCAAATCACTACGTTGGAAGGCGTTCAATGGGCATTGCTTGGGTGTTCCCATACAACACCCACAGATTTGGATGCATCCCCAGATTTACAAGAACTTGCAAACCTGGGGATGCTGCAAAATCGTGCACCTTCCCAGAGGGGGAGTAATGAGGGGAAATATCCATATTTCCCATTGTTTCTTCCTTTTTATATGTGTGCTGCATTCTGCAACACACATAGAAAGAGGAATATGCCTCCCAGGACTGTTTTTGAGCAGGAAGGTGTCCCTTGGTGCAAGGGTGCCTACATTGGTGCTAGGCTACCAAGAGGGTGCCAGCGCTTGGGAACAAACAGGAATGCGCCATATTGCCTTAGATATGGCGCATTCCTGCTGTTTCCCTGTCACTCAATATAGTACAGAAAGGTGACTTGCCGCGCTGCACTTTGTGACTTAGCCATAAATATGGCCCTTAAACATAAACATCAAACATTACTCGTACAATGAAACAAAATTGTAATTACATATCGAGGAGTGATGGTAAGACCACCACTAACAGTGGCAAAAAAGAATCTCTCAGAAGTCACGATTGTTTGATAAATTGGACAAACTATTTCATAAATCTATACAGAGTCTAATGACATTAGGAGCATTAACTCTTCAATGCCCCTTAAGACTATACCCTGGGCTTTACATCTCTAGCAGCAATACCCTGCATTTATCAAATAAACCACTTTGTAGACTGATTCTCTGCTAACATTAATATTTTTGATAAAAACATACAGAGGAATGGGCCATAGTGAAATATATCCCTTACCGTCTCGAAAGTTTATAACTAAACTTTCACTTTTATTATTTATGATCTCCTTCCTCAGTTCCTGGATTTCACTAAAACTACTTCCTCCTCCCCTCTCCTTCCCTCCCCTCCCCTGCGTTCCCTTCCCTTTCCTTCCCTCATTTTCTTCCTCCGTTCCTTTTACTGAACTCTCCCTTTCTCTCTTCTTTCCTCCCTCCCGTTCCTTTTTCTCGTTCTGCTTCCACAACATTTTTAACACAATTTTAACTATGTAAATTGGACACGTGCTTTCAATACCAATAAATAAGCTATACCAACACAATTATACTTAATGGTTGAAGTGTATTTTAATCGCCTTTTGGCGAACTTCTTGACAAACTTAAATTAGAAAGAACGAAATACCAGTTACAAATTAACTGTGATTCCGGGTTCTTGTGCCTGCATTTTTAATCGTTTTTGAATTAATCAACAGCGTAGCCCTTTTTAATTTTCCATGGCAAGACTATGAAGTCTGCTCTTAATAAAAATGATCATAAAATTACTCACCCATTAAAAATATGTTCTCCAAATCAGGTCAGAGTAACCTTTCTGCCAGTTATCTTTATAAAAATAATTTGTCAATTCGTAATGAACAAATTATTGAAGTTTAATAATGCATGCTGAGCTCTAATTGCCAGCACATAACTTTGAGACAAATGTACCTCTCAGTAATTCCTAAAGTTACTAATAAAAGGGAAATATGCAACAAAAAGAAAGAGGTATAAAAAGCAAACTATCAGAAAAGGTAAAATATTTCTGTAGAAAAATGCTTATTTCAAATTAATCTAATCGATTCTCTTCAAGGGATAGAACAACAATCATAAAATGAGCAAATAGAGAAAAGTTTACAATGTTTAACCCCTAAGTGCTGACGCTTTTAACTCCTGCCCCTACCAGTGCTCAGCCATTTTTAATAATAGGGGTAGTTCACACTTACGCATTCATATTTTTTTTTCTACAACGGATATACAGACCATATGTTAGGGATTTGAAAGGTACACAAAGTTTGTGGCTTTCCCTTGTGGAACTGAGAAACATTGGAAGAGTGTGGCCTGCAAGAATGTATGCGTGTTTCTTCTACGAATTACATCACCTTCTTCCAGCTTTCAGGAGTAGGCAGTTGTAAAAACCTTCTTTACCAACAGTTTTTGCAATTTTCTAAGTGGTAATTAGTTTTCGTATTTTTGTGGATTCTATCTTGTTGCAGTTTTTGGTGGAAACAGGTGTGAAACTCATGGGTGAACCTGGAATGATATACATTTATAAAAAGTAGAACAAAATCTGAATTCGAAAATTGGTAATTTGTGTAGCTCACCTATGGTTTCCCAGAGAAACTAATCATTGTAATCAAAAGCAAATTAAAGTAAGCAGGAAAGAATAAAAATAGGCAACAATGGTTTCTTCAGTAATCTTAGGCCTGATGGGCAAAAGAAATATATCTTTACGACCATCAGACTTTTTTATTTGCAGGGATATATAGTTATGTTATGTTATATTTATTTGTATCGCGCACAGCTACTCAGCAGAGTGTCCCGGTGCGTGCATTGGAAAAGGAAGCAAAGGCCTAGCAGTGAAAAGAAGAGAAGGGTTTTAAAATTTTTCTTGAAGATTATAGGATCCTGGAGGCCGTGCATTATCATCAGCAATGCATTCCAGGCCAAGGCAGCTAACCGGACAAAAGAGCTTCTACCCAGTCTTTGGCGGTTAAACCTGGAGGTCTGCATAAGTAACTGAGAAGAAGAACACAGCTGTCTCCCTGGGTTGTAAAAAACAAATCTCTTCTGTTAGTAGATGGGGCCAAAACCATAGAGGGCCTTATGAGCGATGGTCAGCATTTTGAATTTTATCCATGATTCCACTGGGAGCCAGAGCAGGGTGTGCAGATGTGCGCGTATACTGCACCTATTTGATAGATCCAGTAGGAGTCTGGCTGCCCAGTTTTGGACTACTTGCAATTTCTTTAGGAGGTAGCCAGGGATACCTACAAAGACTGCGTTGGCATAGTCCAGATGGGACAAAATCAACGCACGGACCACTGTTTGTTGGGTGACCAAAAACATGTTGCAAGAAATTGGGTTATTGGTTTAGAGGTGTGGAAGCCGCACTCAAGCAACAACCAAATCCTTGTCAGGATGAACTACAAAAGTCCCTAAATTAACCTGTGCTTAACCCACCGGCAGTTTGGCACAAAGCATTCACGCTTAAATTATAGGAAATGTGGACAGTATTTATGCAGCACACGTAGTAATAAATTGGAAACACAGCACTAAACAAGAAAAATCCCAAACCAATTTCAAAAGATAGGGTAAATGTTAATAAATAAATTGATACCAGAATGGCAAAACTCCAGATGGTAGAACCGGAGAAATATGGGGCCAGATGTAGGTCGGTCGGTAACGGCCGAAAATCGGTATTTTCGGCCGTTACCGACCGGTATGTATGAATTGGTATGTAGGGGCATATTTTTACAGAATCGGTAAATTTACCGATTCGGTAAATTTACCGATTCGGTAAAATACCGAATCGGTATTTTTTACCGATTCGGTATATCCAAATGTAGGTGGCACTCCTGAGAGTGCCACAGGCCTTACAGATTCTGTATTTTACCACACAATCCAATTGTGTGGTAAAATACCGAATCCCGGTGTGCATGCACATATGTGCATGCACACCCTAGCCATGTGACAGACAGACATGCCCTTAGGGCATGTCTGTGTGCCACATGGCTCACATGCCGTCTTTGGGGTGCTAGAGGGTGTCAAAGTGACACCCCCTGCACCCTTGCTAAAATCGGTATTTACCGATTCTGTAATTACAGAATCGGTATTGCCCATTGATTCCTATGGGCTTCTAGGCCCATAGGAATCAATGAGCAATACCGATTCGGTATTTACAGAATCGGTAAATACCGAGTCTTAAAGATTCGGTATTTACAGATTCTGTAATACCTACATCTCCCCTCTTCATATTTACCGACTCTTAAATACCGAATCCTTAAAATTCGGTATTTAAGATTCGGTAAATATAAATTACCTACATCTGGCCCATGATGTTTTAGGTACAAATAGCTCTTAGAAGGGCAACACACCAACAGTGGATATCTGGTCGCACTGAACCGGGACAAAGTCATAAGTTTGGGCTGGGTAAAGGGACCAGGCTAGATCAGCTGGGAATTTTACCTTATGTCCTTGATGCAAGAATTTGTGTTGCGCTGCTTCAGTTCCGATGAGGAGCTGCAAGAGCTTTAATGTGAAATCCTGCATCAAGATGCAATGCACTGCATTGGTTCCGAACAGGCTGCTGATCAGGAGATGTGATGCAAGGTCCTGCATTGAGTTGCATTGCACTGAGTCGTTTCAGATGAGGCAACCAATCAGGAGCCGTGATGTGAGGTCCTGTGTCAAGGTGCATTGTGCTACGTCAGTTCTGATGGAACCGACATTTAGACAAGGAGGAGTACACTGTGATGCCAGCCAAGACCCCAGGACCAAGAGATACACCTCTTAGAGACCAGGAACTCATTGCAACAGAGTCCAGCAAGTCTTATTCTGGTTCAATTGCCGGTCTAGGCATTTTTAGTGCAGCAGGTAAGCTGGGCATTTGCAGTGAGGGCTCTGAAGCTTGTTCTGTCCCTGTAGCACAAACATGAGGCCAGTCATCTGACAATTGGAGTCACTCAGGTTAGCCTGGGATAAAGGGAGCTGGTCCAGTCTTCCTTCCCAGCTAACAAAGCAGTTCTGAAGCAGCAGGGCAGTCCTATAGAGGCAGGGCAGTCCTTCTGCACTGTCAACATGTCCAGGAGTGTACTGACGAGTGGCTCTGGAGGCCCAATATTTATAGCTATATGTGTGTGTGTGAAGCAGAGTCCTTTGAATTGCAAGTGGAGCTGGATGCAACTCCTCCCAGTCAACCCGCCAGGATGGTCCAACCCGTCCACACCTAAGCCTCCCCGGTGTCACTGTCTGGAAGGAATACACAAACACCAACAACATAGCCTTTCACAGTCATGTGACCCAGGACACTAGCAGAAGACACAAATGGTTAGGGCAAGAAAATGGCAACTTTCTAAAAGTAAATTTGTAGCCGTCCTATAGATATTAGGGCAGTCTCCTCGGGCACTGGTTGTTTGCTGTGTCCAATCAGCTTAACTTTAGCTCTGAATAAATTTGCTCCACTCGTTGTTATGTTGATTAAATCTTAATTTAATTTTTCATCTTGACGATGTTTCAATCACATCCATAATTTCTTTTATTTCCTTTTCACTTTATACATGAGCATTATCCTTATTTGAAAAATTCAATTCCAATGCATTTCGGCGTATTCGCCTTCATCAGGGATAGGCTCTATAAAAAATAAAATGTAAACACCCCTTAATAACTCGTCGTGTCCATGGATATATTGTGATACAATTAATTAACTCTTTAAGCATAATGCTTGTTTACATATCTGTTATAGTTTGCTAGAATCCCCTATTGCTATTTCACCACTCTTTACTAACGGCTATGTTGTCTATGTGTTCGATATGTATTCGCCTCTCGTTAGACCTTAATGCTCCCGTGACTACTACACGTTATGACATATCCTTAGTACTCATGGCAAGTTTCCAATGAACGCTTATAAATAAATTTCCATAAAGCACAACACCCCAGCACCACCCCATAAAACCCCACCTTATAACCTTGTGCGAGGGGTCTGGAGCTAGCCGTCTCCCCAATGCACTAGCTGCCTGATGCTCTAATTAGTTCACCCTATTTTTCATCGGTAACTTTGACTTAAACTGCACTGCTTTTTCTGAGGAGGTATATTGATGCCAGCCTTCAAATGTAACTTCTCTCATCACTCACCTATTCACCCAAAAAGCATCAATCAGGGTTTTGAAGAGGCTTTTTGTTTGTAAATAAATCATCTAATATTGAACCTGGCTGTTTTGCTCCTAGCAAATCAAGCAAATAACGAGAACTATTTATTAATGTATTTTATGTAATTAGTTGTGACAGGTAAATTGGGATCCTACACCCTTCTATTCCATCATTACATCTTAGTCTAAATCATTCTGAGTAAGTGACTTCCAGGTCATTTAACCTCCCACTGGAAGTCAGGAAACTCCATCTATTCCAAGGTTACCATCAGGATAGTACCATGCTTTTCCAGTAAGCTCATCATGTTAATCTGCTGTCCTTCCTCGGTCCCTGGCTCAGGCAAACTATCATGTCACACTTGATGTGACTCTCTTGCCATTGTCTCATGCAGCTACTCAACCTTAACTTAAAAAGTGCCAAGTCTTTTAATCTGTAATTATCTTTAAATGATCAAGGAAAGGCATCATGTGCATCATGTTCCTATTCCGCAGTTGCCTTTTCACTGTTTCAATCATCTGTCCTTGCTGTTGAACTGCCTGTGCAAAAGTCTGGTAAAAGGATACCTCTGATGTCTACTGTTTGAATAGTGGTGTTTCCATCTCTGTAATGATGAATGCAGCTGATAATGTCCTTGACAGTACCCTAGCAGATTGAGATCCGTCGCAACAGTAGCTATTTTTTTATCCAAATCTGCTCTAGTGACAGACACCCCTACCCACATGTTCCACATCTTGAGCTGAGATGTCTGGGCCTGTTTATTGTGGTTTACTTGAGTTATTTCTTGCAATGTTTAATACTCCAGTTTTTGCAGAAAGGCCTATTTAATATTTGTGAGGTTTATTGTGTTGCTGAGTCCTAATGGCTTGGTCCCACTCCACTCTTTTAAGCCACCTTACTCTGATTAGTACTTTAGCTTTAGCCCTGCCAGTAATGTAGTACAGAAGGTCTCTCAATGCCCTAGTGGCAAATCTCATGGGATGATTCCTTCAATATTGTCTCCTAGCCGTCTTCAGGGTCAGCATCGCTAGTGTTACCCAAGGAAACGTTTGATCAGAAATTGCTGTACTTCACTAATGTGTCATAGCTAAACAAAATCCCAACATACATTGCATCTCAGGGAGAGGACACAGGGCAAAATTTAGGTCACCTGCCAGGAATAGTAATTCAGTGCACCTCTGAGAAACCAGCTCCCAAAGTGGCACCCGGATGCCTGTGAGCTTCATCTGTACCGCTGCTCAAATCCTTGCGGATGCTGTCACTTCTGTACTGTGAGGCCTGGTAATGATAGAAGGTTCAAGGGTTCCCCTCCTGGACATATTACCCTTATATCTTGTTTTTAGAGGAGGTGAGTCTCAAGGTATTGAGCCTTTTGGTACCTGAGTTAGTAATCAGTAGGGAGTAAGCGAGTGCCTCCTCTGCTATTTTTCAGTTCATTCTAGATGAAGAAATGCTTGCAGAGTTCCGGTTGTGGTTTTATATCTGTTTATTTTTCCAATATTCGTTGCATGGTAAGACAAAGAGATTTTCACACAGCCAGCACGTCTTTCGCCCCTATGTGGTCATTTGGACCAGGGCTTCCTCAGGGTTTAGTAGAAGTTCATATCTGGTCTTAGATTCCAATTTGGAGTACACAGGTTCAAAAGATCTCTCAACTGCGTAAATCGATGTGCGGTCTGTGCGTGGTTTAAGTCTATGTTCGAAGTCCTATTTGCCAACTGAATAAAGTTGGGTAGGAGACACTAACTTACTCCCTACTTCTGTACTGTGAGCCTCTCAGTTAACAAACCTCATTGTATGAAAGCATCTTTCCTTACCAATATCAAGGTCATGTCTGTTCCAGCAATAGAGCTTATCGATTCAACCTCCTGTGGTTTAGTTACACTTACACTTGATGGCCTTCAGCCCAATTACACTGGCTTGTGGCCTCTGGCATTGAACTGGCCTCTGCCGTGGTTTGTTCCAATTGCCCAAACTATCTGTTTCTGGCCCAGTCCCATGCAGTACATTTGATCAACAATGCCGCTTGTCCCCTTCTGATAATTGGTTCCAGGCCGCCACAGCCCAGTCTTCCAATTCATAGGTGGGCCTCACTCTGCTATGCAGCTGGAGGTTAGGGGTGAGTCAGAGGATATCCATTGCTGGGTGATTCTTCACTTGACCTCAAATGCTCAACAGATTCTAGGTGAGACATGTAGTCACCAGTGGAACTATGAATCACCTCCATCCAGGCTCCTATTGGTGTCTCCTGCCTCAAAGACACCGGCTCCTTAGGCCCCAGTTCACTACACAGGCCTCCGAACCATGCTCATCACCATGTCCATTGATAGAACCACTCTTAATATCCATCATCAGCCTAGCCCCCAGGACCATATAGGGACTACATATTGCCCATCTCTAAACATTAATATTTAGGACTTTCCTGAGTTTCGGACAGCAAGGACACAAGGACAAGTGACCTCCCGAAACTCCGAGGCCAACAAGGACAGAAAGGGTTGCCATAGCTCAGCATATTTGGCCCCATCCCCAGCCAGACTCAATGCAATCTTCTCCATACCCAACACAAACCACAAGCGGTGTAGCCAACCTTGGAATGTAGGAATATGTGTAGTGCGCCAATGGGAAATGACATTCTGCATGGCAGAACCGAGCGCAATCGCAATCAGGCGACACCTGCAGGAGCGCAGTGGATATGTGAGTGGATTTGATAGGCCCAACAATACATATACGAAGGAAATCATGGGATCTCTGTTTCAAAGTGTGCATCCACCTCATCCAAAACTTGGTTCCAATATCCCTGAACATGAACACAGTCTCAAAGCAAGTGAACGAGTGTGCCTACCCGACCAAAACCCAGCCAGCATGTCGCCTCTCTTGAGTGATCCATTTCATGCAACCGTTCAGGGGTGTAATACTAATAAGTGGCAACCTTAGTGAGTGTATCTGTAAGGCCCATGTGATAGGCAGAATGTCTGGCTCTATAAAAAATGCCCTCCCAGTCCTTATGGCTAAATGTCCTCCCCAGTTCCCTTTCCCAGCGCGCCTTCCCCGAGCTATAGGTATGAGTGCATTTAACCTGCAACATCTTATACAAATCTGAAATGAGTTTTTTGTCGGATTTGCGTGTGATTAACCAGTGTTCATTCAGTAGCAACCGCCTGTCTGCCCTAGAATGTACCTGCTCGCTAAGCGCCCAGTGCTGCGCTTGTAGGTAGCGAAGCCTCTCCGCCTCTGGCAACCCATACTCTTGACGGAAAAGGCAAAAAGACATAACACCCTCAGCGTTGTACAAGTGGAAAAGATACCTGCACCCAGCCGGTCTCCACCTCGTGTAGGCCACCGAGTCCATGTGAAGTCAGGGTTATCCATTAAAGGGGTAAGTGGGGACGGGAAGGTTGTAAGCTCATGCTTGATATTTGTATGATCCCAAACCTCCATGGGGACCCTGGTGATATATGAGGCATACAAGTTAGGGGGTCTATGCTGCCTACGAAGGAAGGGGATTTCCTGTAATGGGCGACCCGCTACCGCCTGGTCCTGGAAAAGCCAGTGTTTGCTGGACTCCCATCTGCTTCACTCCACAAGAAGGCGCAACTGTGCCGCCTGAAAGTAGAGCAACAGGTCCGGGAAGCCAAGTCCCCAAGATTCAAGTGTAGCCAAATGCAGCTTTAGGGGTCGCTTTCTGCCATTCCAAATAAACTGAGCTAACTCCGACTGTGTCTGTTTTATCCAGCCCACCGGCAGGCGCAACGGGATAGTGCGGAACAGATAGAGGATCTGGGGCAAAATCGTCATCTTAACTGCCGCCGCTTTACCCAGCCAGGACAAAGGATAGTGCTTCCACCGTCCCAACTTTCGCCTGATTTTCTGCCGCAGCAAGGACTAATTAATGCTAACCGTGGCCTGGAGCGAGGGGGCCAACTGGCTCCCGAGGTAGGGAATCGAATCTGTCGCCCATTGGAAGGGAAACGAGCCCTGCAAGAACTCTCTAGTCGATTTCTCTAAGGACAGATCAAGTGCCATAGACATGCTCATATTCACCTTAAAGCCGGCCGCCTGGGCAAAAGAATGCAGGTCTTCGAGGCATGCAGGTAGTGACTCTCGTGGCTGGGACAACCTAAGCAGGACGTCGTCTGCATAAAGGCTAATGGTATGAATATAGCCTCCTAACTTGATTCCCGCACCCTCTGGTTAAGCCTCAGCCTCTGCGCTAACGGCTCCATGTAGAGGGTGAAGAGCAGAGGCGACAGTGGGCACCCCTGCCTCGTGCCCCGTTCGATAGCAAACCGAGGGGAAGTGCAACTGTTAACTCAAACCGCTGCAGTTGGAAATTTATAGCAATTCAAAACATAAGTACGGAACTTTTCCCACAACCCCGCCTTCTCCAGGAATTTTTCCAGGTAGGGCCAATGGACCCGATCAAACGCTTTCTTTGAGTCAATGGCAAGCATCATGAATTCCCCCTATGTACGCGTAGCTTTTTCCACCAGATGCAAAGCCCTCTTGGTATTGTCCGAGGTTTGGCACTCTGGGATAAATTTCACCTGGTCTGGATCGATTAAGTCGCCCATATAAGGGGCAAGACTGGCAACTAAAATTCCCGTATATATTTTAAGATCAACATTAAGGAGGGAAATTGGGCGATACACCCCACATTGCGAACGATCCTTCCCAGGCTTCGGAATGACCGAGATAGTAGCCTCTAAGAGGTCGTTTGAGATCATCTCTGGTTCCGAGAAGGAATTAAAAAAGTTTGTGAGAAGGGGGGCCACCTGTGCACAAAACATCTTATAAAAGCTTGCAGGGAAGCCATCTGGCCCCGGCGTCTTCGCCAACTTCAAGCGAGAGATGACAGCAATGACCTCCTCCAGTCAAACATAGCGGTACAGATGGTCTGCCTGGCCCTCATGAGAGCTGGAGGTGAAACGGAATCTAAAAAAGCCTCTCCAGCTGAGGCCCCTGGAGGGTTCCTAGCATATAGATCAGCATAAAATTTGCTAAAGGCACAGGCAATATCGTCGTCGTCCGTGACGCACCTGCCGCCAGGCCGGAGAATCTCCTGCACATTCTGGCATGGTCTAACTTCACGTAGCTTGTGAGCAAGAAGACAGCGCATCGGTCCCCACCCGTAAAGTATGCATGTTTCAATCTGAGTGCTGCGAAATCTGCCCTATCCTGATCTGAAGCGGCTAGCTGTTGCCGCGCTGCCTTAAGCTGCTTCCACACTCGGGGGGCGTCCTTTGATGCTTTTTCTCCAACTCCCGAGACTACTGAGTGAGTTCCTCCCTCTTATGTGCGCGCTCAACATTATCAGCCGCCGAGACCGCTATTAACTCGCCTCTGACCACAGCTTTCAGTGCTGCCCACTGCGTCGCAAGAGCGGTATCCGCATTGCTATTATGCAGAAGGTAGTCAGCGATAACTCGTTGGATCAGCGCAACCACATCCTTGCGATGCAGTAGTCTGTCCCGGAGGCACCAGCAATGCGACAGACACGCAGCAGGGGGAAGGGCGAGAGTAACTGTCACCGACGCGTGATCCGATAGTGACACTGTCCCAATTTCTACCGCAGTCGCAAGCGCCTGTACGGAGGCTGAAGCCAATAAATAATCTAAGCGGACGTATGTTTTGTGTGCATTGGAGTAATAGGAGTATTCCCGGCTTCGAGGGTGAAAACAACCCCACAAGTCCACTAAGCCCAACTCACCCAGACAGAACAACCCCTCGGCAGTGAGAGTACCTGATTGGGAGGTGCGGTGACATGACCTATCCAGTGTGTTATCAAAGACTAAGTTAAGATCCCCCCCCAGCAAGACATGACGGTCAGCAGTATTGGAAGCTTCAGTAATGGCTAAATGGAAGAATCTCTCTTGACCCTCATTGGGAGCATATTATTCAAAAAGTTCCTAGGCAATACTTGACCTAAAAATGACTAGGTTGAATAAAGAAATATGGATATATTCAAGCCTCAATGCACTGAACACACTCATTTACAAGAATATATATGTATTTATTCAGGATTACATCATGTACATAATAACAGAAGTTAAAAAAAGTTAGAAAAAGAAGTAATCCTCTTATAAAAATAATCAGGGAACTGATCACTAATTCGATATACAAAACTTATAATATACACAATGACATAAAAAATTACATAAAGAATACAGTACAAATGTATATTCGTTAAGCAATCTTCATGCAATTAAAAACACTAATTCTCTAATCTGTACAGTCCTTTTAATTTCATCATCAGTCTCAGTCTCTACATGCGTTTCGGCGAGTAACCGCCTTCTTCAGGAGAATAGCTTGTAGTTCAATCTGATCTGCGAAATGGTTGGGGCCTTTCACTTGAAGTAAATTATATCGAAGAAAAGTGGGATATCTGTTCCTATATTGTTGCTTGACTTAGATTCATCGATGGGTCAAAGGTAAATACGAAAGCGAAGGGATCTTCTGTTGCAGTCAATTCTAGATACAGTGTTTGAATTGTCATGAATCAGATGCGTATCTCTGCCCGTTAATGTCCAGTAAAATGTTATATCTTCCAACCTATAGTTGTCGGGTCTCCAACCTTTGTCTAATTATCTCGTTGGTTGCTTCTGATGAAAAAAGTTCTAGTTGATGATACTTAATGTTCAAAGGCGGGATATAGTGCAGATAAGTCCATTTTCCTGTAATGACCCTATAACAGGAAAACTGCGTTCTATCAACATACATATTATCTTTTAACGTCGCCGTGTTTGCCGTTCTACCAGCATCATACGTCCAGACTAAGACAGAGACGACATATACCCTTGTCGTACCTCCCCAAGATTTTGATTCAAAGATATCATTGACGGCAGCCAGAAGCCGCACTTATCTGCACTATATCCGGTCTTTGAACATTAAGTATTATCAACCGGACGTTGCTGCGACACGCTATGCCCAGAGAGTCCTCCCGCAGTGGACCATAAGCCGGCTGAATATTCCCTTGCAGTATTTAGATCCGGACACACTCGAGGGCCGATCCGACCTCGCCCCAGCCAAGGAGCACAGTACTGTCCCCCAGATCTAGAGTCTCACCCCAGGTCCGCAGGGAGCGTCCGTTCAATCACCCTGCTCAGGCCAACGCGGGTCGGGGTATGCCGTCCAATCTCCCTCCAACCGGCTCCAGCTCTACACCTCCAGGTGCGGAGGTCCCTCGCTTACCCGCAGCTTCTAATTCGGCGGGCCCAGGCTGTCGAAATGCATCACTGCTGCTCCACGGGGCCACCGGCAGTGTTCCAGCCAAACCAGTTCACCGCCTCCAGCTACTATGGGGGGCCTGTACCGCAGCCGCAGTCGTGTTCGCCAGGGCCTGCAGACCCAAGATGGCGGCCCCTCACTCCCCCTCACATCCGCTCAGTTAATGCGCCTCCCTTGCTGCTCCTGCGACTCTAGCTGCTGCCTCTCTCCTGTCTGTATGGGGAAGACCGCAGTCTCGACCTCCAGGTACTTACGGCAGCAGGCTGGATAGTCACACGCACCAGGCACGCCACTCGGCCTCGTGGCCTCGCTCTTCACTCCGTTACCTCAGGCCCCCACCTCCGTCACCTCACTCGCGGGCAGGGCAGTCAAGCAAGGCAGTCCACCTCACGCTGCTGCAAGGCCGGCCACTGGTCCCGGGGGCTCCGACACACTCCTCAGTTGCTACCTCTGGGCCAATTGGGTCGCCCTCCTCACAAGATGGCGGCCCAGACCATCGCCCCAGCTCCACCACCGGCCACAGTCATTGGGGGCCGCTAGACACCAGCCCTCCGGGTCCTCACCGCAGGCACCTGCTCTCTGGCTCCCTCACCACCGTTCTCCGGACTGCCCAGGCCACGCTCCGATACTCGGGAGCTTCGCTATCGGGCTCAGCGTCCGCCTCTCCCTCCACAAACTTCAGACTGTCCAGAACGCCGCAGCCAGACTCATCCTCAGCATCCCATGACAAGACCACATTACCCAGCATATACGAGCACTCCACTGGTTCCCCGTTGAAAAAAGATTGACCTTCAAGCTGCTCACACACAGCTATAAAGCCCTCCACAACACTGGACCCCAATACCTCAATGAAAGTATCTCCTTCTACACCCCCAAAAGAAACCTCCGCTCTGCTGACCAGGCCTTGGCCAAAATCCCCTGCATCCACAGAACCAGAACAGGAGGCACACCATTTTCCTACATCATGACCAATACCTGGAATGAACTCACCCTCAGCATCAGATGAAGCCTCACACTGAAAGCATTCAGGAAGAGCCTCAAGACCTGACTGTTCGAATGACCTGAGCTGCCCAAATCCCCCCCACACACTCCCCCAGCGCCTTGAGACCCTCACAGGTGAGTAGTGTGCTCTATAAATCCCTGATTGATTGGTTGATAGGCCACCACAGTGTGTGTTTGAGTGTTATCAACAGGCCCTGCCATTGGTTTGGCTGTCTGTAACTCTTAAGGGGAGTGAAATGAGCAGTGCTGCCTTCTTTAATATACACAGAATCTCTGAGATTGGTTTGGTTTGGCGTCACCTCCAAGAGCTACTTTGAGGGTGCTGGTGAGCTACCAGTTGCTCCCGAGCTACTTGTTGGAAACCCCTGGTTTAACCTGAGCGGGTGGCCTATCACTACAGTGTTGCTGTGGAGGTCCTCACCTCTGCATGCTTGGCAGAGAGTTTTTGCAAAAGTGCTTCCACTCATGGGGTGAGAGCACTATTTATGAACAAATGAATGAATGCCACCAGCCACCTCATTGAGGGAGCTCATTGGCATTTTTTATTTTTTACAAGCAAAACTTTGCATTAAGGGGGTCTTCCTGAAATGCAAACATAGTGGCGTGAAACACTGACTGGTATAATGGCCCCAGGCAGGAAAATATGCCTTGGACGACAGACCCTAAATAGGATGGGGCTTCTGACGCATTGACCTGGCCATGTCATTTGCGACCCTATTGGGAATCACTAAATGTGTCTGAGATGCATTAGTACATTCCATTTTGCGAGTTGCAAATTATGAGTCTCAAAAGACATCTGAATTTTCGACCAACAAAATGGAATAGTCGTATATCTGGCCCTAAATGTGCCCTAAATCTCCAAACAACCACAAATAGCATGGCTATGAGTGGTCATTTTTAACTGAAGTTGTTAGATAAAACTATGAAATTCTCTAACACCCCCAGGGCCTACTCTGAGATGAGCCTTATGCTCATGAGTATTGTACCTTCCTTCTTGCAGTCATTTGTAACATACAAGTAAACGCACTGAAGGCTGCCTGAGATTAATCCGTGCACTTGTGTGTGGAATGAAATGCTTTAATTGTATTACTGCAATTCTCCTCTTGGGAAGATTGCTGCCTATTGATGCAAGCCCCCTTTACAAAATGCCCTGAATCGCTCACAACATCTCACTCTTCACTATCTGTCAAAATACCTGAATTTCAAGTGAACAATAGAACCTTGAGAGGGCTGAATCTTTTCTTGTTGAATAGCTGCAGGTCATAGAGGAGGCCACAGCTTGCTTGCCCACTATGGCTCGAAGATTCACTGCAGCTGACCTGTTGCTGGGATCTCTTCATTGACTGCCAGTCTCTGTATGGGCTCTTTACAAAGTCCATTGCGTTGTGCAACATGTACCGTAAGGTACCTCTATTTCCAAAGGATAAGCCTCTTTTCTATGTTCTGTACAGAGTTCTATTATGTTACATTTTCTCACAGTAACAGGCTACTTTTCAAGTCTCTTGTTTTGGAGACAATGCAAAGGTGGAAGACATTTTCAGTATTTCTCCCCACAGCCTGGAACAAATTTCCTCTTCGGAAAGCTACTGGTAGCTTGGTGGTTTTCTATGTGCTACTTGCTTGCAAGCTCAGTTAATGGCAAGCGCAACGTGGGTATGCCTTCTGGGTTATTGATTATTCTATAAAATATCTATAATATAACAAAACAAAGCCATTACTTATTTGACCACAGAGCTGAACAAAAAACACACATACCACAAATCATAGGACTGAATGTGATTGTGCACTGCCTGTTGTTTATCACCTTCCCCATTCTTGCTGTTCTACTTATTTACATTTTGTATACTTCAGAAGAAATTCCACTGTGTCTTGCTTTGTTTAGCTCTGAAGGTGTTATTTTGTGACAGTAAACAATTATATGGACGTTTCCTGTTTGCCTCAGGCTACTACTGAAGGTTGTGCATGTTCTTTATCCTTGAACAATCCCACTCATTTTACATATAGAGTTTGGCTCCTGGAGAGCAGTGATGGGTAACACATGAAATATTATTTTGAGTGAAAAGACTAAACATGCACATACAAACCCTTGAATTCTTAAAAGCAGAGAAGCTGTCATTCAGATCGAGAACACGTCGTATTACATTTTCAGTTTAGAGACTGATTGTGTCACAATGAGCCTGTTTAAAGACTGACGAACTGTGTGACTATGCACCTGGTTAACCACTGACACATTGTGTGACTTTGTTTCTGCTTAGGTACTGACAGTGAGCCTATGAGACTACGTATTCACTGACAATCTGAGGGAATGTGCTTGCTTTGTAGCTGATAGACTGTGTGACTATGAACTGCTTAGCAACTGACAAACTGTGTGAAAGTGGGCCGCCTTAGCAACTGACAAATGGGTGGCTTTGCGTGTCTTAATAAATCGGATTGGTGCAAAAGTGACTCAGGGCTCTCATAAATAAGCCACTCTTACCGACTCCATTCTTAGTACATCTTGCCCTATGAGCGTACATAACCACTGACTGACTATGACTATGCACCTGGTTAGCCATCGACAGACTATTTTACTATAAGTGACTGACAATCTTTGTTTACGGTAAGATAACTAGAGGTTGTCGCCCTCACACATAGGTCATTATGTGATTAAATGAAGAAGCGATTGCTGTATGTTGCTGTATGTTTAAAATATTTCACAGCACTGTGTGTGTATATATATATATGAATGGTGAAAGTGAGTCGGGAAGGCTAGAGTCCTCTTAATGTATTTTCCATCAATGTTTGTTTTGTAGAAGCAGAAAGAACCTACATGGAAAATATATTAAAAATGTAATTCTACTTGTGATTCTTCTGAACCCTCGTGACGCTGTGAACTCACATTTTTTCCTACGAAAACTGTAGATCATTGCGAATTGGGTCAAAAATGCTCACAATAATATACCTGAGAAGCAAAAAACGATTGCACACATGTAGACCTTCAAATATTGTCCGAATTAGCTTGTCAATGGATTCGGAAGGTAAAGGACATTCTGTGCTTGGTTCAAATTTATTAAACCCTGAAGATTTTTGAAGGAAATGGGCCAGACTTCTGCGCATTCCTAGAACTAGCCAAGAAAATACAGTTTTACTGTTGTAGGGTAAGGAAAACTTTACTTTTGATTCATAAATCGGGCTTTTACTGACAATGCATAAATATACAGGTTACCAAAGCGGTCAGTTACAATATGTCTTTTAACGCTGTCGTAAAAATCAACCGAATCATAAGCTCAGTTGTATCACCTTGCATAATCTTGCATCGCCTTCTATAATCACGTTTATTATTAAGTGCATTTTAAGGTATTTTACAAATAACTGGACTTTTTTCATTCAAAAGGAAACTGGCATAATGACCAAGTTCTTAAAACTAAAATCAAGCTGGAAGATCTCTGAGACGGATGCATTTAAATGTCTTCCTTCAAAGACTAGTCCCACACTGGCTGAACCCACAGGTGTTTAGGGTCATCAAGGAGTGTGGCAAAAGTTGGGATTGAATGTAAGTATGGGCGAAATGTGTTAATTTGCGGCACGCTAATTAGCTCGAAAGCCAATTCGCAGTCCGCAAAATCCGCGAATGTGTGCGAATTTGCGGATTTTTTTATTTTTGCATGTTCGCGGGTTTTATTTTCAGCGCGGCTACCGCGAAGTTACCAATGCGGTCATACATGGGCGCGGCCATCTTGTTCGCGTTCCGTATTTCCGTTTCCGGGCACTAGTTGCATGCTCGCATTGTGCGCGGGGCGCGATTTCGTGTTCGCCTCCGTTTTTGCGTGCTCGCGGGGGAAATATCGAGTGAACTTACCCACGTGGTCGCAATGGGCGCGGCCATCTTGTTTTTCAATCATTGCTATGGTTCTGGGCATGCTTTTCAATCCTCCTTTAATCTTTGTAATCCTTTGTTTGTTTGAACTTTTTTTTTTTTTTACTTTTTATTCATTTTCAGAGTTACGACAAAATAAGACAGTCTTTTGCATAAGAAATTATCATAGCACCACATTTCATTTTGACACAGGTCAACCATTATTACAAATGCACAGTTTCGCCAGCCGTAAACAGCCATATTCAAGCCCCGTCCTGCCACCCATCTCATCTCAGTCCTCATCCGCCTCTGAGTCATCTTCCTCCCCAGCTGATGGCGGATCACAAATATTCCCTCTATATTTGTTCCATGTCCCCCAGATTTAGGTCCATTTTTTAGGGCATCCTCTACCAGTAAATACCGCCCGTTCAGCTATCATTGCCTCATCCATGTCCCTGCCCCACGCTGTGAGAGATGGCACCTCCATTCCACCCCATTTTATTGCTATATTCCTCTTGGCTATTATAAGTCCTAGTGTGACCCAACTCTGCCCATATCGTGTGAGATCATTTGGCTCCCATATGTTTAGCAGGCATCATCGTGGTTCCGGTACGAGCGACACCCCCTCTGATTGTGACATGGTGCGCCTCACTTGTGTCCAGTGGTGCTATTCTAGGCATTCCCATATCGTATGGAAAAAATTCCCCTCCTCTCCGCAACCTCGGAGACAGTAGGGGTGTTCTATTCTTCCCATTCTGTGCAGAACAAGTCTAGTGTAGTATGATCGATGCAGGATTCGGAGTTACACCAGCCTAAGGCGTGAGGGTATGCCCAACTCCCTAGGGGACGCTGACGCTTCTTGCCATTCTGAGTCATCCATATCACCTATGTCTTGTGCCCATTTAGGTCTCAGGGGTCCCATAGGGTCGGGCAGGTTGTTTACTAATTTACGATAGGTAAAAGAAGTGGCCTTCTTCTGCATGTGACCGGTTAGTAACCTATCCTCCATGGGGGATGCCTCCGGGACTTCGGATCCGGGTGGCAGCGCCGTCATAGGGCATGTCTAATTTGCGTGTATCTAAATAATTCAGAGGTCGTCAATTCGTTGAGGCGTTGGAGACGTTCAAACGGCACTATCTCACCTCCCTGCCATAAATCACCTACAATTAATATTCCTTTATCGTCCCATTGATCGAAGCCTTTGCTGTTTCGAAGTCTGCTTAGTTTTTTCATGTCCCATAGAGGAGTAAGCCGGGTTATCACCCCCCGCCATCCCAATTTGGCCTGAGCAGCATGCCATAGCACCAGAGTATGGCGCAGTGGGCCAAACATTGCTAATGCCATTTTCTTGTCGTATAGGGGAGAAAGCATACCTCTTGTGCCCAGCTGTGCTCTATCTGCCTTGAATGCGGGATCCGACTGTGGAGCATGTAACCATTGGTTAATCACCTTCAACTGCGCTGCCCAGTAGTAGAGCTGTACATCAGGGAGCGCTATCCCCCATCATACCATCCTCGCACCAATTTGGCCTGTGCAATGCGTGCTGGCCTGTTACCTCATAGGAGGGCAGAAACTTGCACTGAGATAGCCTTGAAATAAGACGGCGGCACTTGGTAGGACGCATTCTCTAATACGTATAAAAAACGAGGCAATGCCATCATTTTAAAAAGTGCTGCCTTTCCTAATAATGTTAGTGGTAATGTTCCCTAGTGCTGCACATCTTGCCTTAGGTGCTCCAGTGGTGGCTGTAGGTTTTTGCTAAAAAAAGTCTCCAGAGTCGGCAGTTACTTATATACCCAAGTATTTAAACGTAGTACCCGTTATTTGTAGCGGGCAACTATCGGGAAGATGTGGTGGTGGGCCGCATAGCACGTAGAGTATTGATTTGGACCAGTTAATGGTGTAACCAGAAACCGCATCATAAGCCGCACATACATCCAGAAGGGTTATAATGGAGCACCTTGGTGTGGTCAGGTACAACAGGATATCATCTGCGTAGAGGGACACTTGGTCCTCCCAACTATTGAAGAACCGGGTTATTTAAGACCCGGCGGCGCCAGGGGCACGCCCAAAGTCTTCGGGTATCACCTGTCTTAGAACACAGAGACACGGCAGTAACAGAAGTCCTAGAAGTCAACACGGTATGAGTTCTCAGGAGACTGCTCAATTTTACAAAGCAAGTCATCCCTTTTTATGCCAAAAATTACATTCCAGACAAATACCTTACATTTACAAACTGTCCAATCACATGTATCTACACCAGAGGTATCGCATGACGGTAAAACCCACTTTTCAGTTGCCCAGCCCATGATCAATCATTGGTCAAACCCAACATTCTTCTTCAGACAGGTCGAACGAACCCATAATAAAAAAGGGCACATCCCCATCGTAAATGGACCATAAAGAAAGGAGCAGAAACAGGTGAGAGTAGGATAAGGCATATTTGTGTGTAATAAAGTTTTACGATGTCCTGTGCTTTGATCCTCAATCTTGATCAGCTACTGTGTAAGGAACTGGCCTAACAAGGTTGGCTTCAGGCAAGAGGGTCAGTTCGCCCAGGTCATTCAGAAGTCAGCTAAAGTGTACGTGTGATAAAGACTCGTTCGGCCGTAGTCATCGGCCTATGTGAGGGCAACCACAAAATGGCTGCCATACACAAAATGGAACCCGAGGGTTCAGAACAAAATCCCTTATTTCATAGTGAATCCATCACTCAAACATAACGAAAACACTCGTGCATACCAAACTCATCATTTGCGGTCCGCTGTTACCAAAATCGTCACAATACGATGACTTTTATGAAACGGGTTCAGAATCACGGAACCTCAGACCCTCCTTTTGCCCTTACATAGGCAATCACCTAGACTCACTTCAGTCTGAATCCAGGTCTATGTTCATCAGATCATCAAGATGTTGCTGTAGCATCATCCTATTACTTAGTACGTCTCTTGATACAGGTCTCCTTACACACGAGGTAGCACAAAGGCCACATATAGCCGGAGCACACTGTACACAAAGACAGAACAGGAAAAGAATGGCTAAGACTATCCCAATGATCATCAAAATCTTCCATCCCCAGGTGGATAACAATCCCAAAAACCATCCCATTAACGACCAATCTCCTTCGTCCACATGTATAGATTCGGAGATCTTGTGCAGCTTGAAAATGGCTTGGTACACTGTTGGAGCATTGTCTGGAATGAAAACGCAGCAACTTGATTGGATCACTTTACATACCCCACCTCGATCTGCAAGTATGACATCTAACGCAACTCTGTTTTGGAGAGTCATAAGACGATCCGACTGGAGCTCAGCAGTCAAGTTACTAAGGGCACCGGCAGTTTCAACTACGGTGGACTCAACCACTCTCGTCAATTGCCGTATGTTCCTGCTGTCCTCAAAATGGCAGAAAACCCTTCAAGAAGTCTCCTAATTCTTGTCCTGCAGTATCTTCCTTACTGAAGGCACCTCTAACAACTCTCATCTTGTGGTAATCTGCCGCAGCTGTATATGTAGGAGGCAACAGGAACGAAACAAAAATTGTGCCAGAGAAATCAGGGGGCAACCATGTGTATGCTCTATCGTAACAGACAAAATAGGTATCCTTAGCTGCTAGAAACGATGGGGAAGTCTGGGACGCGAAAACATACGTCTCAGTGCAGATACTCTTCCCTAACTGAGCTCTCGGATTTTTGCCATTACCTTGCAGACAAAGATGACCCTGATGGGGTACGATCCAAATCGGAGAGGATCTTTTCGCTCGCTGGTACTCACTCAGACTAACTCCATATCCAGTCACGTCCCATCCAATATATGCTAGTGTCTCATCTCTCGGGATCGTCTCATAGGAACTAACTCCTCTAATCATGTCGACTATACCCTTAACTAGAGCACTATTCTTTGGATTGTCTTTCACAGAACGTAGAGGATAGACTTCACGAGCATAGATGAACATCGTTCTGTATGCCCACACAGAACCATTATAGCTGAATGGCAGGACTAGGTAAGGAATACCTTTATCAGTAGTATGAGACATAAGACCACACACCCAACAGTTAGTCGTGCTCACTACTAGCTGGTGTTGGTGCAGAAGCTGAACAAAGGAGTTATTAACGAATTCCAATCTTCTAACGGATTCATGTTCAGGCAGAGGATGAAAAGAATGCGAAGAAACAGTAGAAGAAGGTATGGGTTGTGTAGTGGGTGCAAACGTCACTTGAAAAGAGAATATAATATATCCCATCAAAAACATCATCAAGCTAAGTAACATAAGAAGACATATTATTAGGAAACACTTTCTACTCATAATTTGACACATTTTGCTCTTAAAACTCATTTCTTCAACAGGTCTCTCCATCTCGAAAAACTCCATCCTCTAACCGTGCTGTTCGCGGCGGTTGGTTCTTCCGTGCTAAGGAATGCGTCTGTCAGTCCAGGGAACGCCCTAGGACCAACCAGAACCTTGACCTTGTGTCTTCGGCTTGCACTCCCAAGTCTTTACACCGCGACGTTACAGCTGAACCCGGATGGCGGTTCGAAAAACAAAAATCGGTCAAAACAGTTTCTCAGATGGGAGAGCTGAATTTTCAAAAGTAGCAAAGAAAATAATTTTTACTTTATTAGTCCCACGACTCTTCGTCGCAAATTATAACGGCCTTTACCAGGCAATGTCTGATCACGAAACAAAAGTTCAGGCTCAGTAGTGTCTAATCTTTGAGACACAGGCACAGCTTCTCGAAAGACATCACCATTATCTTTCTCGGAGCCTCTCCACACCAACTCAGCGTCGCTAAACGGTGCAAATTTCGGCACCCTTTCAGTCTCTGAATCTGCAATGCCTTCACGGACCCACTGGTCGTACGGCAGAGGCAAGGGCTCCCTCTTACAATGTACGCCGTGGATCCAGTTCTTTTTCCCAAAAACTTTCACTGAGGTCCTCGTAGACAACAAGACTTGGTGTGGACCGGTCCAGCGGGGCTGATCATTCTTGGTTCGCTGAAAGTTCTTTACCAAAATCCAGTCACCAGGATTGAGGGTGTGACCTGGATCCACAGAAGCTGGTGGCAATTTATCATGAACCTGTTGATGTAAGACACGCAATTTAGTTGTTAAGTCATACAAGTAGTCCACTAGCATAGGGTATTCGATGTCACTAAACTTCGTTGGCCTCGGCACTCCCCAAATATTTGCCGGACGGCCAAAAACTATCTCATAGGGACTAAGGCCTATCCGGGAATGTACTGTCGTTCTAGTCGACAAAAGTGCCAACGTAAAGCATCGGGCCATTGAAGACCAGTGCTGGCTTGAATCTTAGCCAGCTTTAACTTTAACGTGCCATTATAGCACTCAACTAAACCAGCTGATTGGGGATGATTCGCAGCGTGGAATTTCTGGTGAATTCCCAACCCTTGACACACTCTCTTCATCACCTTCCCCACGAACTCACTTCCATTATCACTCCACACCATCCTTGGCAACCCAAACCTAGGGAAATATTCTTTGACCAGGACTTTAGCAGTGGACGAGGCAGTATTATCTTTTAGGGGATATGCTTCTACCCATCTAGAAAAGGCGCAAACAACTACTATTGCAGCTTTCCATGTGGATGAAATCCAATTGCAAAACCTCGAACGGATACGTCCCTTGCCAGGATTATACATCAGACATACCATACAATTCTTGACCACATTCTCAGCACATTTGGGAATTCCAGCATTCTGCCATACTGGAGCCAACAACTTACAAATTCCTTTCACACTAATGTGAGACAAACCATGTGCCATCGTAACTACCGCAAGCACATATGCATCCGGCAACATCCATCTCTGGTGTTCTGATAACTCAACCCAACAACCAGTCGAATCCAATACACCCGTAGTTTCTCTCCATACGCTCTTCTCACTTTCAGTAGCTTCAGCCTGCATCGATTTCACACTCTCTATCGTGTCTTCACACATTCCACCAGCCATAACCCATCTCGCTGGTCCTGCAACACACATATGGCTCATCATATCCTTCGCTGTTTCCTTCGCAACTTCATCCGCAAATGCATTACCACGGCCAACATCATCCGTAACCTTCCAGTGAGCACTACACTTCACAATCGCAACTTGCTTCGGCAAAGTAAGTGACTCGAGAAGCTCATTCACCAACTGCCAATGCTGGATTTTAGTTCCATGGGAAGTAAGGAACCCACGCTCTCTCCACAAACGTCCAAAACTGTGAGCAACACCAAACGCGTATTGACTATCGGTATAAACATTCACTCGTTTTCCTTCCGACAACACACACGCTCTAGTCAGTACAATCAACTCTGCTGCTTGCGCAGAATTCTGTGGTATACGTGCTGTCTCGACAACTGTATTTAAAGTTGTGATAGCATACGCTGCAGTCGTCTCGCCATTCGGAAGCTTAAAACACGAACCATCAACCCACAGCGTACCATCCACATTCTCAAAAGGAGTGTCTTTAAGATCCACTCTAGCTTTTGTTTCTTCCTCTGTGCGAAGAAAACAATCATGCTGTCCTTGGACATCCGTCTCTGTAGAGATCGGCAATAACGTAGCTGGATTCAACACGTTACATCTTCTGATATGAACGTGGCTAGCCAACAGTGTGAACTCGTAACCTGAAAGACGTGCACTAGTAAGGTGCTGTGTCTTAGTCCTGTTTAATAAGGTATCCACTGCATGTGGAACCATCACAATCAGCGTATTATCCAACACCAAACCAGCAGACTGTCGAATAGAAATGGCAGCTGCGGCTGTAGCTCTCAAACAACTCGGCAATGCTTTAGCAACTGGATCTAACGTTGATGAGAAATACGCGCATGGACCCTGCTTGTCCCCAAAAGATTGTGTCAACACTGACAACGCACATCCCTCTCTCTCGTGTACGTACAACGTGAAAGGCTTGCTATAGTCTAGAGTACCCAACACAGGAGCCGAACACAATGCATCACGTACTTCCAAAACAAATTCTGACAATCATCAGACCACGGGAGAGGATTCGGTGTATCTTTACAAGTCAATGCCAACAGAGGTTTGGCCAGCAAAGAAAGATTCGGTATCCACTGTCTACAATATGACGTGATACCCAAGAAAGCACGCACCTCTCTCTGCGTATTTGGCACAGTCATTCGCGCAATCGCTTGAATTCGTTCTGGGGTCAACCTTCTTCCCTCCTTTGACAAGAGATGACCTAAGTAGGTCACTTCTTGGCGACAATACTGCAACTTAGAAGGTGACACTTTATGATACAAGTCCGACAGATGTCGCAACAAAGAAAGAGTAGCTTCTTTACAAGTTTTCTCATCATCACCGGCCACTAACAGATCATCCACATACTGAATAAGAGCACCACCAACAGGCAACGCAAAAGTATCAAGCTGAGTTTTCAGAGCCTGGCTATAAATAGAAGGACTTTCGCAATAGCCTTGGGGAGCTCTCTTGAACCGGAAGCTTCGGCCTCCTAAAGAGAAGCCAAAAATATCTCTACTCTCCTCGGCAATTGGAATGCTGAAGAAAGCATTCTTCAGATCTATAACCGAAAACCAGGCAGCTGAAGCAGGAATCAAAGTCAACAAAGCTGTAATATCCGGAACAACTGGAAACTGTGGCACGACAATCTTATTAAACTCTCTAAGATCGATCACAAACCTATAAACAGGTGGCTGAGTAGAGTCAGTGCGCTTTAGGACAGGCAAAACCGGACTGTTACACACATTACCTCTCGTTTCTTCAATCACATCTTTCTCAATCAAGTCATAGGTGATCGCTAAAAGCGCTCTTTCACCATCGCTAGAAATCCGATATTGGGGAATGCGCGGCATTTTAACATTAGCTTTAAGCATTACAACATAGGGTGGAATCTCCAAAAGACCCACATCATTAGGACCAGTAGCCCAAAGAGTATCATGAGAGAACGCAATTCCGGTGGAAGCCGATCCTTAGACAAATACATCGGAGAGATCACTTTCTTACCCAATGTAAGCTGTACTCCCGAAGGAGAACAACGTAATGTTGCATGCAACCTTTTCAACAAATCCAAACATAACAAATTCTCACCATAACCTGTCGTTAAAATGAGAGGTGCTTCCAACTCACAAGGCCCTATAGAAAGAGACAAGGGGCTAGAAACTGGGTTACGAACTGGGGCGCCAGAGAATCCTACTGAAACATTCATTAAGCCAGACAAAGGTGCGCCAGGGAGTTTAGAGTGCATGATAGAACTCTTCGCTGCACCAGTATCCAAAAGAAAAGGCTCTACCACACCCGATGTGGCTACTGCAACATTAGGCCCACTCTGATCTACTGGAACCGACACTACTCCCTCTCTTTGTCTATGGCTGTCCTAGCAATCATTATAGTCAGCATTCTCACTCTCAACATAATAGTCATCAGCATAGTACTGAGTCGACCGACCAGATGTCATTTTCTGTTGATCAAAGCAATTCATAGAATTTTGTGGGGGAAAGGAACGTTTGTTCTGAGGAAACGCACCACGTCCTCTACCCCTAGACACTTGCTGAAAACCACCACGGCCTCTCGGGGCCGGCATACCACTCGCGCGCTGTCGTAAAACAGGGCACTCATTTTTATAATGACCTTCCTCCCTACAGTACGCACACTGATTCAAATCCAAGGGGGGTCTTGGAGGAAAATACCCAGCGTTCTGTTGCGGTCTCTGAAACTGTGGAGGTTGCTGAAACTGTGGGCGTTGCTGTGACTCTTGCTGATTCGAGCGAGGCGGATACGCCTGCTGTAAAAGAACCTTTGCCTTTAAGTCTTTTGTCTTTTTCTCTGCTTTTTCTTTCTCGTCCTTATCCCTATTCTCATAGTACTGTGCAGTCACCAATATCTGGGCCGACGATGAAACAACCCAAGAACTTTCAGAATCTTTCAATTTATTACACAGTTCAGGTGGTAAGTTAAAGACGAACTTATCTACGAACAATCTTTGCCCACCTTCCGTACTCATATCCTGACCACTATGATCTATAAATGTCTCTTCAAACCTAGTGAAGAAATCAGATACACTTTCGTCCTTCTTTTGCTTACAAGCTGCTAACTTGTCCCAATTTACTCGTAACGCTGGCATCATCGTCTTCATTAAATTAATAATTCTACCTGGCAATTCCGTAACCAAAGGTTCAGGTTTAGCACCTCCCTGTTGTCTACCATCTGCAGCAATAATATTTGCCCAAGTATCTCCTAATTCTACCGCATGATTCTCATGACGAATCTTCGCCCACAAAGGTTGCGGAACTACATTACCCATCAACATGTCGATGTCGGCTAAATTCATAATACATGCATCTACTGTCTGGGACAACTCTTTGTAATAACCAGCAGGATTCTTACAAGGATGAGGTAAGGTCTGCTTAAGAGCCAAGAACTCTGCTTTCTTCCAAGGGACATGTACCCATACTCGCTGAAAATGAGCCGGTGCAGCAACAATACCCTGATTTACATTAGCCTGAACTGCTTCCTTCCATACAGGAGGAACTTCTCTCATGGGATACTGTCTCGCTTTTCTTCTAACAGAGGAATTAGGTTCAAACAGTCGCTGAGAAGGGAAATCGCTCCTTAACGCAAGTACCATCGCAACTGCATTCTCAATTCCGGGACCCACTATCATCCCTTTTGCAAACTCAGACTGGACATTTAGCAATTCTACAGGGACTGAACCCAAATCATTATCTTCCCATTCCTCACGAAGGAAAGTACACATAACTTCAAAAACATACCTTTTTGTGGGTGCTTCCCACTGCTGGAAAACATCCATTACTGACTCTAAGTTATACCTTGATACATTCAAAACCCATCTGCGAGCCAAGAGATCTAACACTGCCCGTTCTTCGCGACCAGGTAGCTGACTACGCATTTGTTTACGTGCAGAAACAGGGGTCATACTCAATGACCCAAAGAAAGGAGACAAAAGACCAGTAACAGTATCAGTCATTCGTTGTCGAGCAGAAGGAGAAGCTGTCATAGAGACAGGAGACAAAGTATTTTGAGGTGATAGAAGCGTAGGGTTAGTAGCAAGAGAAGTTGAAGGTACAGGAGAATAAGGCAAAGTAGGTCCAGACAAAACCGATAGCAAAGTCAGCGGCCCCAGAGGAGGCTGCGCCGTAGGAGGAAGAACCAGCTGAGGAGGAGCCGGTGGCGGAACAGCAACAAGAGGTTGTGCAACTGGAGGTTGCGGAGGTACCGTAGCACTCTGTGCATAAGGGGGTGGTAGTCTCAACAAATGTGACATCAAAGGATCCTCCTCAGGGTCCTTCGTTACATTCTCAAGAAGAGATGGCAAAGCTGGATAACATTTATCAATAGCCATATTATGTTGCCTATCTGACACCTCAATTGCTTTATCTTCTTCATCCTCTTTAAACTGCCTAGCAGCTTGCATTATCGACAACCCCTTTTCTCTCTTATCTCTTTTAGCTTGTTTAATTTCTCGTTGTCTGGCTTCTTTACGCCAACGGCGAAAGGAGTCAAACATTGCCGGCGGCTTTCTTCTTAAATAATGTAGTTTTTAGATTATCCAAAATCTCAGTATCAAAACTACCATGTTGGGGCCATCGTAAAACCCCATCCCTCCTAGTGTAGCGGACCCATACTTCATTAAACGTAATGGGGCCCACGCCGTGTTTAGAATAGAGCTCATAAGTCGGAGTTCCAACCGGAGGTATCAAACACGAATCCTCCAATCGGGAATCCCTGTTGCAACCACAACCAAATCAAGTACCAAATTTGCTACGATTAGGCATCTTCGCTCATTAATCGAGCTTCTAACTTCAAGGGATTATCTCTACCGATACACTCGTAAATATACAAGACCCTCGGCTTTGGAAATTGCAATTTTCAAATCAAAACTAAGGACCAAACAAACTAAGAACCAAGACCAAAAACTAAGGACTGGGAGCGACCCACTTATACTTAACTGAGGTATCAGTCACGCCACCAGAAGACCCGTCTATCGTCTCGCCTTACAAAGCATCACAAATGGGTCCAAGACAGGGCGACAGTCAGGGCAGCAGTCCTTCGTAGCCGTCAGGAAAGCGGGAAGCCTCGCAGCAAAGACCTTCAGTCCACGTTCGACATACCGGGGTCGATGAAGTGGGGGCCCTCTTCCGGAATTTCCTCACGAAGCTCCTCACGATCTTCAGGCTTGGACCGGTACCGCTGAAGTCGCCCCACGTTGGGCGCCAACTGAAGAACCGGGTTATTTAAGACCCGGCGGCGCCAGGGGCATGCCCAAAGTCTTCGGGTATCACCTGTCTGAGAACACAGAGACAGGGAAACTTCTTGGTGGTGTCAAAGATCGAATTTATTGGCTGCAGCCAGTAACAGAAGTCCTAGAAGTCAACACGGTATGAGTTCTCAGGAGACTGCTCAATTTTACAAAGCAAGTCATCCCTTTTTGTGCCACAAATCACATTCCAGACAAATACCTTACATTTACAAACTGTCCAATCACATGTATCCACACCAGAGGTATCGCATGACGGTAAAACCCACTTTTCAGTTGCCCAGACAATGATCAATCATTGGTCAAACTCAACTCTCTGCTTCAGACAGGTCGAACGAACCCATAATAAAAAGGGGCTTATCCCCATCGTAAATGGACCATAAAGAAAGGAGCAGAAACAGGTGAGAGTAGGATAAGGCATATTTGTGTGCAATAAAGTTTTATGATGTCCTGTGCTTTGATCCTCAATCTTGATCAGCTACTGGGAAAGGAACTGGCCTAACAAGGTTGGCTTCAGGCAAGAGGGTCAGTTCGCTCAGGTCATTCAGAAGTCAGCTAAAGTGTACGTGTGATAACGACTCGTTCGGCCGTAGTAATCGGCCTATGTGAGGGCAACCACAAAATGGCTGCCATACACAAAATGGAACCAGAGGGTTCAGAACAAAATCCCTTATTTCATAGTGAATCCATCACTCGAACATAACGAAAACACTTGTGCATACCACACTCGTCATTTGCGGTCCGCTGTTACCAAAATCGTCACAATACGACGACTTTTATGAAACGGGTTCAGAATCACAGAACCTCACTATCTGTCCA
Source organism: Lissotriton helveticus (assembly GCF_964261635.1). Taxonomy (NCBI): domain Eukaryota; kingdom Metazoa; phylum Chordata; class Amphibia; order Caudata; family Salamandridae; genus Lissotriton; species Lissotriton helveticus. The sequence goes on along the minus strand of NC_136071.1, from coordinate 763,667,248 downwards.
CTTGAGGCCTCGGATCGTCGGTTCCCATCGTATCCATGCTGCCAAAGGCTCTAGTACTAGCGCAAAAAGTAGTGGCGATAGTGGGCAGCCCTGGCGCGTACCCCTCGCTAGGGGAAAATCTTCTGATATATGACCATTGGCAGTGACATGCGCTATAGGCTTGGTGTACAGGAGCCGAACACAAGAGCAAAATGTTGGTCCAAACCCCAGGTGTCTTAACACCGCAAAGAGAAAGGGCCATTTAACCATATCAAACGCCATGTGCGCATCTAATGAGAGCACCACCGCCGGCTCCTCCACATAGGCTGCGTGAGCAATCACCCCATGTAGTCTCTGCAGATGAAGGGCCGTGTTCCTACCTGGCATAAAGCCCGATTGGTCTGGGTGTATTAGTGCTGAGAGGTGGGGAGTGAGCCGAATAGCTAACAGTTTGGCGAGGATTTTGGCTTCTGCATTTATCAGAGAGATGGGGCGGTACGAGGTGCATCTATCTGCCGGCTTTCCAGGTTTCAAAATAGCCACTATTGTGGTCGTACGTTGGTCCGGTGGTAGTTCACCCACCGTCAGACGTTTGTAGAATATGTAAGTGTGGCGCAGTGGCTTCTACCGTTCTTTTATAAAATTCTACCGGGATACCGTTCGGACCCACAGCTTTGCCCGACAGCAGCACACCAATGGCTGCTTGCAGTTTGTCAACAGTTAGGTCACCCTATATTTCTTTTGTTGCTTACGGAGTTAATTTGGGCATGTTGAGGTCTTGTATGTACGTCTGCGCCTCCTCTATGGACGTCTCCGAATCCGACGAGTAAATTGACTTAAAATGCTGCGCTAGTGTGTCCACTATCATGTGAGGGTCAGTTGTAACCTCCCCCCCTCCGTGTAGAGTTGCGCTATCCACCTCTCACTTTTTTCTCTTCTTTCTCGCCACACTAGTAACTTCCCGGCTTTGTCCCCTATGTCGTATATTTTGTGTCACGTTGCCTGTATCTGTTGTCTGGTTAACACTGTGAGGTGTTCTTTGTGCCGTTGCTGCGCTAGACGAAGGTTGTGGGTTGTGTCAGGGGTGGGGTCCATAGCGTGTCGAGCCTCTGCAGCGTGCACTTCGGATTCTGCAGCTCTTGCCGCCCCTCCCTTTTATGTGCTGTAATGGAGGCGATGGCCTGGCCCCTTACCACTGTCTTGAACACCTCCCAGAGGGTGGTCGGTGAGGTGACCGATCCCACATTATCCTGAAAATATTGGTCTGTTCCATTTTTAAGCACCTTTTTAATTTTCTTAACTTGTAAATAGCCAGGGCGTATCGGATAAATGTGGCGCCTTCTTTGGTGGTAGTGAGTGTACCTAATTAATATAGAGGAATGGTCAGAGATGCCCGGGGTCTGAATTCTATAGTCTCTACATTTTTAAGACTACCCGTGGAACCCAGGAAATAATCTATCCAATTTAAGCTATTATGGACTCCTGAGTGATACGTAAATTGATGTTCTGTTGGGTGGTGTCTTCTCCATGGATCTATACGGCCCATAGCATCCAGGAAGCTCCCAAAGCGCTACCTGCCTGATGCCCCTGATCTGACGGGAAATCTATCCAAGGTTTCATTCAGAGTTGCATTAAAATCCCCTCCAATAATGAACTCTCCCTCCAGAAGCCCGAGCAGAAATTCACTAAGGTCTGGTATGGCCACAGCATGCAACGCCGGGGGGATGTAAACAGACACTATGTTTAGGGGCTGTCCCTCCCACTGCGCAATTATGGCGGCAAACGTCCCCATACCATCGGATTTAACATCACGCACAATCAATGGAAACTGTTTCTTCAGCAGTATGCCCACCCCTCTGGATCCTGGTGTAAATTCTGAGTGGACCACCATTTTAATCCCCACCTGTCCATGGCCTTGCTTGATGTGCCAGTAAGGTGTGTCTCCTGTAGTAACACCACTGCTGGGCCACCCCTCTTGATGCACTGAAGCACTATGCCTCGCTTAATTTTATCACCAAGACCTCTTACATTCCATGTGAGTAGGGAGAGAGTAGGCACCATGGTATCAGGGCCTATCGCTGCCTCAGCCTGCGCTGCGCCTTGTGTTTTCGCACCTGACATGTCCGGTTCAGGATACAGTGAAAGTATTTCTTAGTGTGTGCTATGATTGCGTAACTGACTGTGTGTTGAACCATGCTATAACCATCTTGCGAACAAACTTGAAACAAACCCTTCCCCCCTCCCCCCTCCTTGCCTCCCTGCCATGTGGACCTAAAACTGCCCACCACCCTAACTCAGCAGAGTGCTCAGAACCCAATCCCGTAACCATTACTTGCACTTATGGGAGCGGGAAGTCCAAGGAAGACTATCACATCCCCGTATCCCAGAGTCCTCGTCCGTTGATAGTCCCAACCTTGTCGTATTGCCAAGGAGGGCCTGAATCCCATCAGGTTAAAGTGTTAAAGCAAAGGAGGGGTCATTGTATATGGGGTTTATGGACCTCTCCTCTGCCTTTGACCTTGTTAACAGGTCAAAGTTGTGGCATATTTTACTAAATATGGGCTTTGACCCCTCCCTAGTAAATTTTTTAGCCGACCTGCATAATGGCCTTTTAGCCTCAGTGAGGGTCACCACTGAAGGGCGCTGCACTAGCCACTTTAGTTCTGAAAGGGGGGTCAGACAAGGCTGCATTCTGGCCCCCCTTCTTTTTACTTTATATATTAATGCACTTGAGCCAGCCTTAGGGGCAGCGTCACAGGATGTCCCGCGTATAGGAGATCTGGTTATACCAGTTCTCCTGTACGCCGACGACGCTGTTCTACTGGCTCGCACTGGGGTAGGTCTCCAAAGGCTATTAGATGCCTTCTGGACTTTTATGGAGAACCTGGATCTTAAAGTCAACTCAAAAAAATATCTTGTCATGATTGTAGGGAAGTGCTCAAGGAAAAATAGAGCCAAAACTTTTATGTGTGGTGCAGAAGTAATCGATAGGGTCCCTACGTTCCCTTACCTGGGGGTCCTATTCGACGAAAGAGGGAATTGGGCCCCACAACACAACAGTAGACGTATTGCATTTGCAAGAACAACCTCTGCCCTCTTGGGCTTTGTAAAAAAGCTGGGGGTGAGACCAGTGGAAGAAATACTAAAAGTTTATAAAGCTAAATGTCTTGCGGTCGCCACATATGGCTGTCCGATATGGGGTTATTCCCCTCAGGACAAAATTCAGGTGATTGAAAATAAATTCTTGAGATCAGTCCTAACTGTTCCACAGTCCACCCCCACCTATTCGATCCACACTGAGTTGGGGTTGGGGTACGTGACTGATATGATTAAAACAGCCCCATTAATATTCTGGTTGAAGACCTGGCTTAACCAAGAAATTTCCCTGAACCACACCATTCTTAAAGACTGTCTTCTGCTGGATAATGTTAGTAAATTCCCTGGCTCACCTATATTAAATCTAGCTTTAACAGAATAGGGCGTCCTGAGCTTTTTCACTCCCCGGAGACCATCACAAGAAAGGACGTTCTACAGACTAAAAACGCCATGATGAACTTGTTATCGCTAGAGAGAGAGGAGATAGAAATCCGGAAACCTACCGTAAGAGCGAACTATGTTTTAGTCAGCTCCCCTGGCCCTGAACTGTATCTTATAATTGTGAACCGCCCCTTTCACAGGCATCTTTTAACCAGATTCCGTTTTAACTTGATTCATTTATCTTTAGGCTATTTTAATAATTGGTGTATTCCAGAAAAGGCCAGTCCATGTAGATGCGATCATTTTTTGATGCAAGACACTCTTCATTTCCTCATGTTCTGCGATTTTTATGCTGATCTCAGGAAAAAGTTCTTGTTACCTATCTTGAGGGAGGCAGGGTTCATACAGGTTAGGCCAGCCCTTATGTTTCTCCAAAAATTAAGTACACATAGTATTATATTTTCTGTTGCAAGCTTTCTTGTAGCTGCTGTACGATTTAGAAACGGAAGTATTCGTGTGCCATGTGTCTAGTTAATTTTCATTGCATTTAACGTAGTTAAGAGGATTAATGGTGTTTATTGAAATCTAATCATGTTTTTATGAAATACTTATTCCATTCCATTTTTATCTTATTTATGGCTATGTTGTGTAAATAATTGGTTGTATTACTGTACCATGTCTTTTTATGATATTAATTTATCGAATAAAGTATTTTGACTGACTGACTGACTGACTGTGTCTGCGTGTGTCGGTGGGCCATCACTTAGTGTCTCATTCTCCGGAGTTTCTACGTAGTTGGCCGTCCTCTCCCTCTCCTTGTTCAGTGTTCTCTGAAGTATCCTCTATCTCAAGACGTCCCTTTCGTTCTTGTCCGGGCTTTCCCACCTGTCGCCAGCCTTCAAGCCAGTCATGTGCCTCTTCCGGGGTTTCGAAGAACCATGTCTTGTTGTCGGCCACTCGTAACTGTTTGAACTTTGTTTTTAATCTTTTTTACTCAGTATATATCTCTTTATTTTTGTACATCTATATTTTGTGTTTTTTTCTTCTTTTGGTTACTTTAAAACTACTTTTGAAACTCTCTTTTCTTTTACTTACTTTCCCTATTCTTACCTATTTTATTTACTGCCCAGGACCATGGCAAAGGGAGCCGGCAAAAATCTGAAGGGGAAGGGTCCCGCACCCCGTAGCCGGCTACCTTGTGGGCGCTTAAGGGGGAAGCAGTAACTGCCTGGGATATCTTCAGCACGGTGGAGGTGGCCGCACTGGTTTTCTTTGTCCAGCGCCACCTCCCCAAGACTGTCGTGGCAGGCCCGTTACCGGGTACGGGCTCCGGGAGCGTCGCCAGCTATGGGGGAAGGTGTGCCGGGCCATGTATCGGGAGTCTGGGGTCCGGCACACCGGTGGTCCGACACCCTGGACCGGGAACAAGACCTGCTCGACCTGCTTGGCGTCGAGATCCCTGGGCTTGGTGAGTAGTAGTAGCTATTTAATAACTACTTTGTTTTCTCCTGCTCTGTGTTATGCCATTGCAAATATTTGTTTTTTCCGAAGAGCAAGAATGCTGCCGATCACATTGCAGGTAAATTATGTTTCAAAAGCTTCTGTGATTGCAGGTGCTCGCCTGCTCACTAGCGGTGCTAATATGCTTACTTGTTTTCAATTTTGTGCTCATTTAGACTGGGTGATTATGTATGAGTGTACTTTACAGAAGTGCGTAATGCTAGACACTAGAGATTACATTGCAGGTAAATTATGTTTCAAAAGCTTCTGTGATTGAAGGTGCTCGCCTGCTCACTGGCGGTGCTACTATGCTTACTTGTTTTCAATTTTGTGCTCATTTGGCCTGAGTGATTATGTATGAGTGTACTTTGCAGAACTTTGTAATGCTAGACACTAGAGACTCAAGTCCAGTCCTTCCTTTGTACTCCTGCCACTAAGAAGAGATAGTGGTGGTGGATTAATAATTTGAGTGTATTATGACTGGTTATTTAGTAGGAAACGTTTTAGTGGTCTGCAATCATGAATGACTGTGTCTGTCACTTTGCGTGCTGCGGAGTGCTGCCTGCCAGTACTAGTAGAACCTTGTTGTAGTTGGTTTAGTGAGTTAAATAACTTTCCAAGTAGACGGTCCGCGAATCCAGCAATACTAATATCCTAGTAGACCACATCAGATAGGTCAATAAATTTAGTGCAATTGTTGTCTATTTCCCAGAAATAATTTGTTATTGTTTTTTTGAAATGTTTGATTTGGTTGACAACAATCATTCATGTTTGTGTCTTTCTTTCATGTTGTACATCAGCTTCCCCCAGGGGCAAGAGGACAGAGGAGGAGGTAGCGGCGCCGGCGGAGCAGGAACAACAGGAAGGCCAGGATAGGCCCCAGTAAGTTTTCCTGTTAATAATATTAATTATACTTCCCTATCTTTTACAACACCTATTTATTCTAAACGTTCCTCATAATTCTATTTTTTCCTAAATCGTCTTTGATCTTCATGTAGACTGTTTCTAAATTCTTATCCTGCCTCTACTATGACTCTCTGTGCTACTACTAGATTATTATTAGTCTGTCTGTGTAGCTAGCTAAGCTTGCACAGTTGGCAAAAGGTGTTAAACAAAACTCCTATTCAGCAATAGCTCTAGGCACTGAGTGCAGTCCTCTGGGTTGTCCATAATGTCTATTGAAGTCTTCTAAATGTTTATGCTTTGACAATTCCCAACAATAAAATGTCATTGGCCACCAAGAATGAGATACTAGTTTACTTTTTGATTGGATAGGAGGACATTCTACTACTGTTGCAGGGACTATTCTGCACATACAGAACTATGGACAAGAAATAGGGCATTGGTGATAATAGGCGCAGTTAGACTTTCCACATACCTCAGTCATAACAAAAGTTGAACCCCCAATCTCCTTACTGACTAGCTAGTGTGTTAGAGTAATTATTTTGCTCCCAAATGCAGCGATGATCCCCAATGATTATACAATCCAGAATATAAGACTACGGAGTCAGAGTCCCGACCTCTCAGAGTCACGGACTCATGCTTGCAAATTGCAAACCCTTTCGCTCACTCACTCATGACCAAAAACCACAGAGTCTATGTAAGTTTTAAAGCTTTATTAAAAGTAAAACATCTAGCTCTGTGTGTACTCTGTAAACATTTTAATTGTGCATTATATAAAAACATTTATTAAAATCAATGGCATATAAGATAAATGGTGAACGACTGAAAAGTGGCTGATTTCACACATTAATTGTGGGAGAACCCTCACCTGGTTGGAACTTAAAGTCTTGGTAGGGATGAATCGTTGACGACTCCGACTAACATATGATGATGATCTTGCTCTTGTTCGTAGAAGGGAAGCTTCTGTCTATTATGAGAAAAATGGTGTGTGTTAAAAAGCAAGCCTTCATCAGTTGTGTCGAAAAGTGTAGCATCACATGTTATGGCTAAGCATATATAAAAAACACCCTTCCCTGAAGAAAGGGACATTTTTAGTTTAGACTAGAGAGTCAAAAGTTATTAAATTTGTTTATGTAGTACTAGTAACTTTTTTCATTCCTAGACAAAATAGGGAGTGGTGTATATGGCATCTAAAAATATTAAATGTATTTTCTAGGCGTAACACCATTGGCACAGTCAACCACCAGCGCGGAGGTGGGCACTCCAGGGGCGGATGCGGTGCCACAGCCAGCAGGAACTGCTGTGGGGGATGCCATGGTAGTGGCGGGCAGTGGTAAGCTATTATATTCCTTACTTATTGAGATTGCAGAGTGGGCTCTCTGCAGGGGTGTATATGTTGTACAGTACAAGTACACTTTACTGTTAAGAAGACTTACAAATTTAGAACTAAGTTTTTGTCAACTCTTGACTTCTCATTAGCAATAGCGGCGGGATGTGATGAGTAACCAATGGCCTCCTCTAAATTTGACTACAACTTAGCTGTGAAAGTTTTATCGAGAAGCCAAGTTAGATCAGAGATGAACTTGATGGATGGGATGAACGAAAAGAGAAAGAAGGGTGTAAGGAAGGACGAGCGAGTGAAAATTAATGACTGGCAAAGAATGATACTTGTTTTTGAATGCTGCCCGAGGTGGCTGGGAATCTGATTCATGGCCGGTTGAAGGCTGAAGCAAGGATGGGTGGAAGGAGAAAGAAACGAGGACTGCCTCGGTGGGTGAAACAGAAACTGTATGTGTGCGCAATATATCCTTTGGTTCAAATTCAAATGCAAGTCAAGCACGGATGCATTGCTGGCGGTTTACAAAATAAAATAAAAAGGCTGTTTTTCGGTGAGAAAAAGTAAGGATTGACCAGTTGAGAGTCAGGCATTAAGAAGAATGATTGCCATTTACTTTGAATGGATGGATGCCTGGATGGTATCTTCCTCATAGTTAGCATAGGTGTATGTAGACAGAGTAGACGGTCACCGGATGAAGAGTGTTACTTTGAAGAGCATGTAACACCGCACGTCCGTGCCAGAGTAGCAAAGCCGAGGAAAGTAGAAGTTGTAATTTTTCAGAATACTACCATGACTAGTAACAGTAGTTTGCAAGCACCTAAATGTCATCCCATATGTAAGCAAATATCCTGTGAAGGGATAGATGATCATATTATTTATCTTCTTCATTTACCTTTTGTAGTAGTCAGGGGCAGGGCAGGGTGAAAGTTAAATTAATTAAGCAGTAGCCCTTGTAAAAGAGTATGGCCAGTGCCACCCGTAATTGAAAAGTAAGAGCTTCACCACCTGCATGTACTGGACTGGTAACAGTAACGCAAGTCTGTGTCATCATGGCTTGCGTCTGTTTTTCTCGGGTGCAAGTTGACTGCGCTGGCATTATGCCGGCTTCCACAAGTTTACGTACCAATTTCGCTAAACAAGAGAGAAGAAGAAGACTGTCTGAGTCTAATGTAGTGAGTCCATATAGTGCTAGTAGAATTCCTGAAACTCCCACTAATGTTAGAGCAGAGGCCAACAAAGTGGGAGGTTAGATAGATACGTGCCACAAATGTTATGTACTGTGCTTGCAAGTTGCTAGTGCTACTGTGACACAACTTTCTGATGGATTATTTTGTGTTAATCTTAAAGAGCATTGGTTACAATATGTTTTTCTTTCTTTATATAGATACTCCTTCCAAACTAACAAGGAAGGAGTTGGCTAAACGGGCCCGGCAACGGAAGTTGGAGGCAATTGTCGCCGAATATCGGCGGCTGGTGGCCCAGGAGGAGGAGGATGACACGCAGTCTACAACAACAACATCCACAACAGCTGCATCCTCCTCTGCTGTGCCTGGGTCATACAGCCTGTGCTAACTTCCAGCAGTACAGAGCCGTGGTCTGGCAGTCACCAACCACCGCCGAGCAGCAAAAACAACAGCTGCCCCCCACAGTACCTGCAATTGAAAGGGTTGTGTGCACCGCTTGACCCTGAGAGTGTCCAACCTTGAGCAGGAGGTGGCGAGGCTGAAAGCCCTGCTCAAGGACCTCCAGAGAGAGCAGCGTGACCACCTGGCTAAAGGACACCACCGGCGGAAGTAGAGAGACTGTCCCTTGCCCCTTTTTTAAAGACTTTTGGGGGGTGGGAATTGGGTGTTGCGGTTTTTGGACTGGGGACATCGATTTCATGGACATTGGTTGGGGTTAGGGAGGGGGGTGAGTCGGGTCTTCTTGTGGTATAGTTTATTTTTGTTAGGGCTCAAATAATTATTTATTTAAACTTAAACATAGCATCCGTGTTTTTTTACTGTTTTGTGGGGGAGGCAGGGGTGGGTTAACTGTACGTTTGCTTTCCTGAAACTTAACTGGCTGGTTGATTCAAATTGTCTAATCGCCCAAATTTGTACAAAAGTGCCACTGACAGAGTTAGTGAATTCAATTGTCCTACAACTTTACTAGTACTACCATCCGTCTCTCCTCTCCTCCTACTCCATTATTCTTCCTCCTCCAAAATGCTTATCTTACCTATGATTCGTGTTTGAGAATAGGGCTAGGCACAGGGCTGGCTGCATGGAAAATGGCGATTAAGGTTGGCTATGGAATCCTGGATGGATGAAATGTCATCATTGTGGTGGTAGTAGTAGTGGTACACACTGGCAGTTGCAGAATATAAAAAAAAAGGAAATGAAACATTGTGTGGCCTGAGCGGAGCATTAGAACAGTACGATAGATAGTACAGTACACAAGAACAGTGCCAAAAATTATAGCCTAAGCAATGCTAAAGTATTCAAAATATAACTACTAGTTGCGTGGAGTATGGCTACTACAAGAAATAGTACTGAAGGTGAAGGACACATCAGCCGTCATGTGTAGGAGGAGGATGTTGTTGATGATGAATCCACTCGATGGTGCAGATGAAATTCTGATTTGATTTGCAAATACTCATGGGTGTGTGTCAAGCAGAATAAGAATATGTCCTCGAATTCCTTCACCAGCCTTGAAATTGATTTTCTGTTGCTTTGACGTTATCCTCCCCAGCAAGTGTGTGGAATTATTGTTGTTATTTAGTCACACCTCAATAAAAACCACACAGCCCAGAGGAAGAGGGTTAGGGTTTGAAAATTGGATGGGAATGGGGGTTTTTGGGAAAGTTTTGTGGAGAGAGGAAAAAAAACACAGCATGGACAAACAACAAATGAAGAAAAACAAATCTTTGGAGACAAAGATATCCATAAATCTTTTAAGGGACATAAATGAAGTGCACTACTGCATGCATGAAGTTGTTTGCTAAATAGATGGTTAGGTTACTGATAAGTAGTACTTACTACAACTTACTAACTATGAAGAAACTATTTGACAGTACAGGGCTGCAGTAATTACGCAATTTCACTTGCCTATCTGCCCTCAGAGAGAATAAACACTTATTAGTACATTAAATTAGTTTTAAAAATAGCAAAGAAACGTATCAAATAGCTGGAGGAATGAATTTGAAGCAGGAAGCAAACAAACGCACAGAGTCACACTCAGAGAAGTTCACAACAATAACATTATTTAAAAGATAAGGAGAAGTGAAGAGGATACTGTAACTGTATGTTGTAGTTGTCCTGTTCAATTTGGGAAGTTGCATGCATCCAGCCATTCCTCTTATTCGCGGTACTCCTCCATTCCATCTGACGCTCCGTCAAACAATCTTGGTGACCAGACACACTGTCCACTGCCTGCCTGGCGGATGCGGAATTGCGGATCACTAATGGTAAGCCTGAGTTAATCGTTTTTCCCATCGCGCAGGGTAAAAGCCGGCCTGTAATTGTTGATGGAAAAACAGGAAGTGATATTAAAACACCACGGAGAAAAAATATAAGGTACGGTGTGTAGCGCAAAAATAACACTTTCAGTTTCATGGGTGACAGGATTACATACAAGCATAATTTCTAAAGTGCGTACTCTGAGTCTCCTTTTCAAGGATAGTAATTAGCACACAGCAGGCCAGGGCCATGCAGACGGTCAAGGCAGGCACCACTGAGTGAAGCAACCTACCACCACCCGCAACAGGTACCTCACAGGAATTGGAGCAAGATCACCGCAGACCAGCTCACCACCTTCCTCAGCCAGAGCCCACCCGCCAACACAACGGACCCCAACGAAGCAGCCCGCAACTTCACACAGTGGCTGACCGCCTGCGCTGACGACCTCGCGCCACTAAAGAACCCTCCCAGCAGACCCAGAAGCAAGAAGGCATCCTGGTTCACCGACGACCTCAAGGACTCCAAGAAGACCTGCCGCACCCTCGAGAAAGCCTGGCTCCTCGACCGGACCACCGACAACATGACCGCCCTCAAACACGCTACCCGCAAGCACCACCAGCTCATCCGCACCACCAAGAAGAAATCCCTGAAGGAACGACTGGACAACAACGCCCATGACAGCAAAGAGCTCTTCACTATCGTCAAGGAGTTCTCCAACCCCAGCACCGGCACCAACAACATCACTCCATCACAAGACCTCTGCGACTCCCTCGCCTCGTTCTTCCACCGCAAGATCGCCGACATCCACAACAGCTTCGGCGCCCCACCCTCGCACCCAACCGTCGAACTAACGCCCCCCACCGCCACCCTTCACACCTGGACCACGGTGACCACCGAAGACACAGCCCGCACGATGAACACCATCCACTCCGGATCACCGACCGACCCCTGCCCACACCACGTCTTCAACAAGGCCGACTCCACCATCGCACCCCAACTCAGGAACATCATCAACGCCTCCTTCAACACCGCCACCTTCCCGGAGAGCTGGAAGCACGCTGAGATCAGCGCCCTCCTGAAGAAATCTACAGCGGACCCCACCGATCTCAAAAACTTCCGCCCCATCTCGCTCCTCCCTTTTCCTGCTAAAGTCATCGAGAATATCGTCAACAGACAGCTGGCCGCCTTCCTCGAGACGAACGGATCCCTCGACCCCTCGCAGTCCGGCTTCAGAGCCAACCACAGCACCGAGACCGCCCTCATCGCAGCCACCGACGACATCCGGACCCTGCTCGACAAGGGGGAAACAGTGGCCCTCATCCTCCTGGACCTCTCCCCTGCGTTCGACACGGTCTGCCACCGCACCCTAGTCCAGCACCTCAGCAACATCGGTATCCAAGAGAAGGCACTGGAGTGGATCATCTCGTTCCTCGCCGGAAGAACACAAAGAGTCCGCTTCCCCCCGTTTCGCTCTGAGGCCACCGAAGTCATCTGCGGCGTCCCGCAAGGATCTTCACTCAGCCCCACCCTCTTCAACATCTACATGAAACCTCTCGCAGCCATCGCACGCCAGCACAACCTCAACATCATCTCTTACGCCGACGACACCCAGCTGATCCTCTCCCTCACCAGAGACCCCGACACCGCCAGAACCTGCCTACACGAAGGGATGAAAGACGTCGCCAAGTGGATGAAGGACAGACACCTGAAGCTGAACTCGGACAAGACGGAAGTCCTCATCCTGGGATCTTCGCCCTCCGCCTGGGACGACTCCTGGTGGCCCCCAGCCCTGGGCACCGCACCCAAGCCAACCGACCACGCACGCAACCTGGGCTTCATCCTGGACCCCTCCCTCTCGATGACCAGACAAGTCAACGCCGTCTCCTCATCGTGCTTCAACACCCTGCGTATGCTTCGCAAGATCTTCCGCTGGATCCCGACCAAGACCAGGAAGACTGTCACCCAGGCACTCGTCACCAGCCGACTGGACTACGGAAACGCCCTCTACGCCGGAACCACAGCCAAGCTACAGAAAAGACTCCAGCGCATCCAGAACGCCTCCGCCCGACTCATCCTGGATGTCCCCCGACGCAGCCACATCTCCAGCCACCTGAGGAACCTGCACTGGCTCCCCGTCGACAAGAGGATCAAGTTCCGGCTGCTCACCCACGCACACAAGTCTCTCCACGACCTGGGCCCCAAGTACCTCAACGACCGCCTGACCTTCTACATGCCCACCCGCCAGCTACGGTCCACCAGCCTCACCCTCGCAGCCGTACCACGCATCCGAAGAGCCACCGCCGGAGGAAGATCCTTCTCTTACCTGGCTGCCAAGACTTGGAACTCCCTCCCCATCCACCTTCGGCTGACCCAGGACCATCTCGCCTTCAGGAAACAACTCAAGACCTGGCTGTTCGAGCAGTAGCATACCACTCCCCCCAAGCGCCTTGAGACCCTCCCGGGTGAGTAGTGCGCTATACAAATGGCATGATTGATTGATTGATGTAGCATACCTCTTTGACACAGACAGACAAAGCATATCTAATTGTATGCAGCAAGCCACATAGCCGCAATTTTACATGAACTGCTGTCTGGAGTCTGGCATAACAACACTACACTGGCTCGACCACTCCATACCACGACTAGACAGACATGTAGTTCTGCTGTAGTTGTTGTTGACTTGTTTACCTGTTTGCCACTCACGAAATGGCCACAGTTCTTCCGTAAACCGACGATGATGATCCATCCATCCCAGTGAGTGACTGTAAAGTGACTGTAAAGAAAAAAGATATTATGTAACTTTGATCATCAAGACTCATCATCATCATGGTATATTGACAAACTCAATGCTGTTCATGCAGTCACAGTCTACACACACAGTGAGTCCAAGGACATTTTGCATATTAAAAAATGCAACTTAGTGGCCCCTGCAGTAGAAGTACAATTTGAATTAAACAAGGTAAAAACAGAGTAGACTTAAAATAAATTTAGTATGTAAAAGATTAAAAAATAACAGAAGACACATGATTCATTTCATGCACAACAAACAAACAGCAATTGCTTTCATCAGAGCCAGACAGCCAGTGTTGTCCACGGCATGCCATCTCATTATTCATTACCTGTTCCACTTTTTGTCCGCATCTTGTTCTTAAAGTGAAGGCCCACAGGGCAGCCTCTTCTGTCAATTTCAGAAGTAACCGTCAGCAATCAGCATATAGGCAGTAATTCCAGTCCCACTTCTTTTAAGGGGACTCGTCTACGAAGCAACAGTTTCTTGATTCTGCGTAATTCAGCCATCTGCCTTGAGGGAAATGGATAGGGGGAGTCTGGAGGAGGAGGATAGAGGAGCATGACTGAGTTGTGAACTTGTGAACTGAACTTCTGGAATGCAGACAGCGGCACCTTCAATAAGGAAATAAGATGAAGACAGTGCTGCTGATGGAATTGTTGTGATTAGAGTTTTGTGGTAAAAGTTGCAAAGCAAAGAAAGACACACAGGAATAAAAGTGAATAAGGACGAAAAAAGGAAGTCAGTTTCAGGTCTAGGTGTCAGGAAAGTAGAGTTCGTCCTCAAACACTGTGAATTGATATGGGAGTAGGTCAGCTAACATAGAAGAACTTCCATAACCTAAGTCGGTGTCCTCTTCTTTCTGCGTGGATTAATTTATTCTGTAATCTGGTGGTATGAAGTGCTGATTCATTTTCATCATTGTTAACCTCTCCACATTTTTGGGAGAGAGGCGGGTCCTTTTTGAAGTTACAATGGCACCAGCAGCACTGAAAACACTTTCAGAAGACACACTTGTGAGTGGGCAAGACAAATAATTTAGAGCCAGCTGGTGATCAGTGGCCATTGACCCCTTTTCCCATACCAATACATTAATGGGTTGTGATCAATGAAGACCTCTGTTGGGTCATCCAGATAGGCCTGCACCATCCACTTAAGGTCATCCACTTTGCGTACCATCTGTGGCCTTTGCATCAACACTGGAACGAGCAAACCCTTGATGAATTATCCAATCCGCTACTGACAATATTATGGCTGGGCCTGGTGCAGGTGAGGATGATGATGATATGGTTGCCGGTGTCGGTAACGGCTCTGAGGGAAAGTGACTGCCTGCGGCCACAGAAGTGGACCTTGACGCCGGATGGCCTGCTGATTCAGTAGTACTTCTGCCGGTTCCTTCAATTTCCTGCCGCTCTTTTTCGAACCGTGTGGCTGACAGAGCTAGCCAATGTTTGTACTTTGAAACATCGGCTTCATTAAAAGGAATGAATGTATTGCTGGCCAGTGCCTTTTTGTAACGTGGATCCAGAATAGTGGCACAAATGTAATGTTGTTCACAATGTATTCCTTTAAGCCTTGAATTGTCAAGTAGGAGGGTTAATAAGCTCTCCACCAACTGAAATGCATCTTGCTTGTCAGTATCATCTTTGAACGTTGAAGACACCGCCTTCAGTTGGTGCTCTAGCATGCGCAACAATGGCATTGCTTTGCCCAAAGTACAGTCCTCCCTGCTGACTTCACGCGTGAAGACCTGAAAAGGACGAAGCATGTCTGTCAGGCTTTTAACTAGGTCCCATTCCTCCACCTCTAGCCTCATGTCTTTCATAGAAGAACCCCGTGCAAAGACATACTCATTGATTACCAAGCACTGCTCAAACAGACGCTCAAGCATGTAGAAGGTTGAGCTACAACGTGTTGCCACCTCCTGGATGAGTCTTCTGACTGGCACTCTATGGACACGTTGAATGATCCTCAGCTGCTTCCGGGCCTTAAAAGAATGGCTGAAATGTGTGCAGATTCTTCAGCAGGTAGTCAGTAACTTGCTGACTTTGTTTTCTTTTTTCAAGAAATCTTGAACAACAATGTTAATACTGTGCGCCAAACACGGCACTCTGAAATAGCCACCATCATTCATGGCCCTAACTATATTACTGCCATTATCCGTGGAAACATAACCAATCATGCACTTTCTTGGATGCAGCCATTTAAAGACCTTACTGTTAAACTCCCCCAAAATGTTTACTGCAGTATGAGATTTCTCCATAGCAAACATGGCTACTGTTGCATGTTTCCGACTAGCTTGAAAAATTGTGGACCTGTCAACACCTGCAGATATCTTGTCTCTAACCCCTGCAAAAGAGACCCAGTATGCAGTGATGCACATGTAATCAAGGGCTTGGCAACTGGTCCACATGTCTGTTGTCAGGTAGATAGTGTGAACAGTACTCTTCTGCAAAGCTGCCGCCATTACACCAATAGCACATCTTGATGTAGTGCTGGAACCGCAACTCTGGCAAAATAGGACTGGCTAGGAACCTTCCATTTAGGGCAGACTGTTGCCACAAATTCTAGAAAACCCAGCCCTTCCATGGAAGAAAAAGGGAGAAGGTCCAGCGCTAACATTTTAGCCAGCATTGCCTTATAAAGACGTGCCGTTGGGTGGTTGCTTTCAAATAGCGACCAAAACATGCTTTTAATGGTGGTCTGGACCGTTTTCATATGTGATGAGGAGGATCCAGACCTCTTCAACCCAGTTAGGCTCATTGATGTACTTTTTCGCATTGGTGTCTCTACCAGACTACTATGCCTCCTTGATGTTGTTAGGGTAGAGGAGGGTGTGGGCGCTACCACTGCAGTGGTGCTGCCAGGGGTACTGTGTGTACCAGAAAAAATGTCTCTCGGTTGTTCAACTCCCCCCTGCACGATCAGCTCCTCCTCGTCATCGGATGCAATTTCAATGTCTACATTTGGATTTGTACTTTTGGCTTTCCGGATGTTACTTAGGTGTGCCTCCCACTGGATAATGTGGTGTTTTTTTAGATGACCTCTCTGGCATCCGGTACCATAGTTGGTACCAAGCTTACCCCGACTAACTACTTGTTTACACATCGAACAAATGACTAGGTTTTCCGCCTTTTTGCTAATACTAAAGAAGTCCCAAACTGGGAACTGGAGATTTCTGGTGGTGGTGGAGGTGCTACTTTCAATACCAGATGAAGTGGAGGATGGGCGTGGCTGAATTTGACTCTGTTGTGCAGTTACAGCACCACTACTTGAGGTAATGGAGGTCGAGCTGGATGGAGGTCCCTGCCGGCCATTCTGACGAGAAAATATGGAAGCTGTAGGTCGTGTTGGTGTAGTAGTTACCTGCGTTGGTGGTGGTACCGCCCACATCCTGCACAACAGCATTTTGGGATAGGGTAAAAATGTCTGTTTGCTGCATGCCCGCTGGGGTTGGAGTGACGACTGTGATGACTGGGTCGTCATCGTCAGACTGTTCATCAGCAGCAGAATACACCACTTCTACTTCTTGTTCGTCGTCATCACCCATAAGTGAAAGCCTTGCGGGAACCTTCCTTTTAGCTACCTTTGTCGGCTCATGGCGTGCCTCCCTCTCAGACTGCATTGGTGGGTTCCAATCAAGATCTAGATCATCAGAAGAACGGGGGCTTGAAGAAGATTTTGTACTAGCCCTCCTTGACCTTTTTCTTGCTGGGGATCTGGAAGACAATGGATCATCAGGAGGAGTGGCTTGCTCGGTTGATTCCTCCGCTTGAATCTCGATTTCCTGATGTGCTCCTACTTCTGGAGGAACAAGCATTGTGGGCAGTTGTGCCTCTCCATGCGCCTCTCCATGAGTTACACCCTGCGTTGATTGGATGCTACTTTGCGATGAGTCAACGCCAACATCACTGGTCGATGGTGAAAGAGCAATTAAAGAGGCTGCTTCTGCGGCACTCATGGACTTGGGCCTAACTTGGCGTGGTGGCACTGAGACCAATGAAGCGGAGGTGCTGCTCCCCGTTTGGTGCCCGGCGGACACCGCTGCTGCAGGCGTAGTTTTTTTCCCCCCCAAAAAGTGTCTGTCGGCACACCAGTCTCCTTGGTAAGTGGCGCCACTTGCTTCTTCTGCTCCTTCTTACTGGCAGTGGCACTGGCAACTTTCTTGGTAGAGGAGCTACGGCCACCTTTCTTTGGGCCCATCTTCTTCAGATGTCAGAACAGCAGGACGCTGTTGCACGAGTTGCAGAGTTGTCAGTGGCCACCACACGTGACGTCACGTGACGTGCACACACTGCAGCAGGACTTCTTCCTGGCACTACAGCAAGTGATGATGATGAGGATGATTTTGTCAGTCTTTGTGCACCTAAAGCCAAGGAAGCCAGAGGAACATCAGTTAAATAAATGTTGTATATGTCATGCTTCAATTAATATTTGCAACTAGGCATTTTCTATTATTAACACAACACACCCAAAAACGGAAAGACACAAAATAAAAATTGCAATTCTAATCCAAATGGATGTTTAAATTAATAGAAGAGAGAGAGACCACACAGAGAGAGTTGTTTCATGCACCACTGAGTACCCCTGGGCATAATGGATGAAAGCAAGGCAGACTGGTTGCAGGCCTATGGCACAAAGCACACTGCCTGGCTTCTAAATGGCCCCTAGACCCCACCTACATGGCCAGGCCCTGGACCAGGCCTCAAAATGGCCCCCACCCACATGGCCAGGCCCTGGACCAGGCCCCAACAACACCCAAAAAATTGAAATACACACAGAAAATCACCCGAATCCATTGGCATCCATGCCCTAAATGATGTTTAAAATCAAGAGAACACACAGAAAGACTTGGCCCATGCACCACTGACTACCCCTGGGCATAATGGATGAAAGCAAGGCAGACTGGTTGCAGGCCTATGGCACAAAGCACACTGCCTGGCTTCAAAATGGCCCCTAGACCCCCACCCACATGGCTAGGCCCTGGACCAGGCCTCAAAATGGCCCCCACCCACATGGCCAGGCCCTAGACCAGGCCCCAACAACACCCAAAAAATCGAAATACACACAAAAAATCACCCCAATCCAATGGCATCCATGCCCTAAATGATGTTTAAAATCAAGAGAACACACAGAAATACTTGGCCCATGCACCACTGACTACCCCTGGGCATAATTAGATGAAAGCAAGGCAGACTGGTTGCAGGCCTATGGCACAAAGCACACTGCCTGGCTTCAAAATGGCCCCTAGACCCCACTCAGATGGCCAGGCCCTGGACCAGGCCTCAAAAGTGGCCCCACCTACATGGCCAGGTCCTGGACCAGGCCCCAACAACACCCAAAAAAATCAGAATACACACAAACATCACCCCAATCCAATAGCATCCATGCCCTAAATGATGTTTAAAATCAAGAGAACACACAGAAAGACTTGGCCCATGCACCACAGACTAACCCTGGGCATAATGGATGAAAGCAAGGCAGACTGGTTGCAGGCCTATGGCACAAAGCACACTGCCTGTCTTCAAAATGGCCCCTAGACCCCCACCCACATGGCCAGGCCCTGGACCAGGCCTCAAAATTGCCCCCACCCACATGGCCAGGCCCTGGACCAGGCCCCAACAACACCCAAAAAATCGAAATACACCCAAAAAATCACCCCAATCCAATGGCATCCATGCCCTAAATGATGTTTAAATTCAAGAGACCCCACAGAAAGACATGACCCATGCACCACTGACTACCTCTGGGCCTAGTGGCTAGTGTGGCTTTAACACGCACCCCAACATTACAAAAAACATCCACACAGATATAATAACAGTCAGCTATTCAATTCCATGCCATCCATGCTGTAAATTATATTTAAGTTCAACAAAACTCACAGAAACAGTTGTATCATGCACCCATGACTAACTCTGGACCTACTTGATACTATGGCTACCCACAATATATTTTAATTTTTTTTTTTAAGTTGTGAAAAAGTTTATAAATTGTAGTTGCAGCAACTGCAATGCCTCAAACAAACAACACCAACTTACTTGTAAAATCTCAACTCCAAAAGTAATCCAAACAAAAAGTCCTCAAATACAAATATCCAGCAGCAGCCACAAAGAGTAATCCTTCCAGCTCCAGAGCCAAATGAAAAGTGACCAGGACATGGACAAAGCACTGGGAGGAGCCTGCTGGACAGGAACAGGAAGTTGGACACTCTGGAGCACTTCTTTCCTCCCAAACCTCCAAAAATGCACTCCTTGCACAAAAAAGTGCAGCCAAATGTCAATCTGAGGAGTTATTCTGATCGAAATCATCAATTTCAGAAGGCTTATGCTGCCAGTGATAGATTTCTTGTGCAGAATTGCAATTTTTCCTATTACGGGAAAGCAAGAAGTCAAAATCTCCCGCCGGAAGTCAGCTGCACGGCGCATCTACGTGTTCGCAATTGTTTACTCTCGCGATGCATGATCGCGGGCCCTTATGATGTATTCGCATTCTGAGCGTCTCGCAGTGCAAGATGGTGGGACGCTATGATGTTCTCGCAGTCGAAAAGTCTCGCGCGATCACGCAGCAAGATTGAAAATGGCGCAGCGCACGCAAACCGGGAGGAAAACAACTTGGCGAATTCAGAATCACGGTAAGTCAACGCCGCACGCGCGAGATTGTATTTTTGAAGTGCGACCAAGCAAAAGAAATCCGCCCAACTTGCGAATTCTTTGACAATTTCGCGCGATTCGCGAAATTGTCAAAATTCGCAAATTCCGCGAGCAGAACGGATTTTCAGCCAATACTTAATTGTATGACAAAAGTACACATTCTTGGTATGATAATGAAACCTAAGGGCACCTAGTTAACGCAGTAAAATGACCATTTATGAAGACCAAAAGGAGGCCTTAATTTATCACAAGCATTGGCAAATCCATTAGGACTCGCTTACATTTTGAGCCATTGTTGATACATTAAAATTGCCTGCTGCACTGAAAACAATAGAGCAAAAAAACGATTGCTTTCTTTACAGAATACATTTACAAGATAAAGAATATTATGTTAGATGTAGATAACTTTATATTTGTTGCACATTCTGCAATACACTAAATTTGTGAGCTTGCGCCTTTAAACATTTTGTAATATGTACTAAACCTATTTTAGGAATCTGTGAAGTTTTGCTGCCTCCTAAACTGGGTTTAGAATTGAATTTTAAGTCACAATTTGGAAGGAGAGTGTGTTGGGCATTTTCAAATTGTGATTCCTCTCCATATGTATGAATGGTTTGTGACAATAATAGAGGACATTTTTTCATGGCAGCCCTGCAAAATGCTGTCTGTTTAAAAAAAAAAAAAGTTTCTTTTTTAAATGCAATCACAGATATGGTGGTCTGCTGACTCTTGCAGGCCATCTTCCCAGTGACTTTATCAATTTGTTGTGAGTCTTAATTTTCAACCTACCTAATGGACAATAATTAGGTAGGTTAGAGTATAGCTGATCCTCAATTTTACAAACATTTTTTGCATGCAGCTCTGCGATAACAGTTAATAGGTCATTGCTTTATGTTAGGATTTTAATGTATAACCGGCAAGTAACAAAAGGATCTCTGCGATAAAAGCAGAAACCAACTGAACTATTTACATTGTACTTCTGAGATCTGCATGGTGCACGTTCTTTGCAGCAGGCATATTAATCCTCTCTGCTACATTATGACGAGTCATAAATTTCACTTGACAATACTCAATCTTTCTCCAGCAGACCCATTAATCACCAGAGTTATTCCAACATTTTTATTGTTGCCTCGAAACTTGCTGGAGGCAAATAATCTGCAGCAGGTGTTTTTACATCCACAAAATATTTGAAAACACGGCGCCCCACAGCGCCTGGTGCTGAGGCACCAATCACACTGCCCTAGAGCCAGCCCTGGCGACATAATGATACACCAACCAGCCCATGATCCTCCCGACACAAAAATACTTCTCTGGGTGGAACTAAATCCCACCATATGCATTTTTTAAACAATTGGTGTTGCTGTGCTATCAAGCTTGACCTCAAATCTATGAAAGCAAATGGTGCAGTTTCTTCCTTGCTTTATTACTGTTTTTTTTGTGGATTTACCTCTGTGTACAAGACATTTCTGAGTTTTAAAATCTGGAATGGGGAATGAAGGAAATTGGGTTACTGGTAAAGGGGGGGGGGTTGAAACCCTACTCAAGCAACGACCACAATTCTTATCAGGGTGAAACACAAGCAAGCCCCAAATTAACCTGCGCTTAACCCTCTGGTAACCTGGCACAAAAGCAGTCAGGCCTAAATTAGAGACAGTGTGTAAAGTATTTATGCAGCACTTCAAACAGTAATTAAGTAAAAACACAACACAAGAAAAATCCCGCACCAATTTAGAAAAATAGAGTACATTTTAATAACTTATTTGATACCAAAACAAAAAAATCCAATCAGTAGAACCAGATAGATACAATTTTCAAGTTGTAGGTAAAAATCAGTCAATCAATCAATCAGGGGAATTGTAAGAGCGCTACTCACCAGTGAGGGTCCGAAGGCGCTGGGTGTGTGGGGGGGGGGGTGGTAAGCAGCTCCGTTCAGTCGAAGAGCCAGGTCTTGAGCGTCTTTCTGAAGATGTTCATGGAGAGGGTGCGTCTGATGTCGATCGGGAGCGTGTTCCAGGTCTTGGCTGCGATGTAGGAGAAGGCTCTTCCACCTATTCTGTATCTGTGGATGCGTGGGGTTTCAGCGAGGGTGAGGCTGGCGGATCGGAGGTTTCTCATGGGTGCGTGGAAGGAGATTATCTCATTGAGGTATTTGTGGAGGCATTTGTAGGCATGGGTGAGTATCTTAAAAGTAATTCTCTTCTTGACGGGTAGCCAGTGGAGGTTGCGCAGGTGTTGGGTGAAATGTTCATGTTAAGGATGAATCTGGCTGCAGTGTTCTAAATGGACTGGAGTTTGTGGCGCAGACACTTGTTGATTCCTGCATAGAGGGTGTTTATGTAGTCCAGTCTGTTTGTTATGAGTGCATGGGTGACGGTCTTCCTTGATTCGGGGGGGACCACTTGAAGGTCTTTCAGAGGATGCGGAGGGTGTTGAAGCAGCTGGAGGCGACGGCGTTGACCTGTTGGGTCATGGAGAGGGAGGAGTTGAGAATGATGCTGAGGTTCCGGTGTGGTCCATGGGGTTGGGAGGGTTGCCGAGGGCCACCAGTTTTTGTCCAGAGCAGAGGAAGACCTCTGTCTTCTGTGAGTTGAGCTTCAGGCAGCTGCTGCTCATCCAGGATGCAACGTCCTTCATTCGTTCCTGGAAGTTGAGTCGTCTGGTGGTGATGGGGTCCTTGGTGAGGGAGAGGATGAGCTGGATGTCGTAGGCGTAGGATACTAGGCTGAGTCTATGCTGTCTGACAATGGTGGCAAGAGGGGCCATGTAGATGTTGAAGAGTGTGGGGCTAAGCAATGATCCTTGGGGTACTCCGCAATTAATTTCCGTGGGTTCGGAGTGGAAGGTTGGCAGTCTGATCCTTTGGGTTCTGCCGGTGAGTGAGGAGCAGATCCAGTCAAGGGTGGTTCCCTGTATGCTGGCATCGTGGAGTCTGGCAGTGAGTGTCGAACACTGCAGAGAGGTCAAGTAGGATCAGGGCCGGGGTATGCCCTTGGTTGAGGATGGTGTGGATGTCGTCTGTGGAGGCGAGTAGCGCGGTCTCGGTGCTGTGGTTGCTGCGGAATCCAGATTGGGAGGGGTCAAGGATGGAGTTTTCTTCTGTGAATTTGTTAGCTGGGCATTGACGATCTTTTCAGGACCTTTGGCTGTGAAAGGGAGGAGGAAGATGGGTCGGTAGTTCTTGAGGTCCCTGGTGTCCGCTGAGGGCTTCTTGAGCAGGGGTCTGACTTCTGCGCATTTCCAGTTCTCTGTGATGATGTATGGTGGTCAGGGGTCCGTGGGGGTCCCTGAGTGGATGCCTTTCATGGTCAAAGTGGTGTCTTCGGTGGTGACAGTGGTCCAGGAGGAGACGGTAGGCTTGCTGGCATTGTGGGAGAGGGAGGTGGTTTTGGAGTCAGGTGTCTGGTTGTCGAAGTGGCCTTAGAGGCCCTTGATTTTCAGATGGAAGTAGGATCCAAGCTTGTAGCAGAGGGCCTGGGATGGGGTGATGTCCATGGTTTCACTGGGGGTTTGGTGAATTCCTGGATGACGCTGAAGAGTTCCTTAGAGTTGCAGAGTTGGCGAGGATTTTGTTTCAAATGAAGGTCCTCTTGGTGGACCTGATTCCCTGGTGGTATTCAGTCATGGCGTGTTTGTAGGTGGTGCGGTCTTCTGGCATGTTGCTGTTTCTCCAGTTCTTCTTGAGACGTCTGCATGTACATCTGGATTCTTGGAGGTCGGTGGTGAACCAGATGGCCTTCCTGGAGCACTCTCTGTCGGAGTTGCGCAGGGGTTCCAGCTCATCTGCGCAGTTGGAGATCCATCTGTGGAGTTCTTTGGCTGTGAGGTTGGCATCAGTAGATGTGGTGGGGCGTCGCAGTTGAGGGCGGAGTTGAGCTGCTCCTGGGTGATTTTGCTACAGTTCCTTATTGGAGGGCGCGGTGCAGGATTGGGGGCAGTTGGTTTATCGACATTGACGTGTACGCAGTGGTGGTCTATCCAGGGGGTTGCGTGGTGTGGCTGTAGTAGATGCTGTCACCTCCTGCGAAGATGGGGTCGCGAGTGGGTCCTGCCTTGTGGGGGGTATGGTGATGAGCTGTTTCAGGCCGATGTTGGCAAGGTTGTCCTGGAGGGTGGTGGAGTTCGGGTCGCTGGGGTTGTCGAGGTGAAAGTTTAGGCCTCCGATGAGTATGCAGTCCATGGAGGAGATGGTGTGGGGTGCGATGAGGTCGGTGATGATTGTGGTGAACGTGCACAAGGTCCAGGGGGTCTGCAAGCGAGGGTGGTGTGAAGTATGCTTCAAGGGCTGGGATGGATCTGGAAGTGAAGGTGTACAGTGGTGGTGATGTAGTAGTTTGTGGTGGAGATGGAGAGTCGGAGGGAGCTCTTGTGTGCAATGGCAAGTACTCACCTGGGTGGTTGGGGCGATCTTTCCTCTGGATCTTGTATCCGTTAGGGATGGCGGTGGCGGTGTCGGGGGCAGAGGAGGCTTTGGTCCAGGTTTCTGTAAGGAAGGCGATGTCTGGTGAGAGGGCGTCGAGGAGGTCCCAGATCTCAACAGCGTGTCTGTGCAGGGAGCGCACTTTGAGGAGGATGCACCTCAGGGCTTCGGAGGAGTTGGCATCTGATGTGTGGGTGGTGGCCATAGGGGGCTGGCGGTGTTGAAAGTCTGGTGCCAGTGTCAGCAGGAGAACTGTCCATGGGTGGTGCTAGGCGTAGATAGCTGGCAGTTTTTGATCCTCCGGAGGTTGAGTGCGAGGAGGGATAATGAGTTGTAGCGGTGAATGGTTGAAGATCCAGGGTTCCTGGCACTGGTCGCGGGCGGGTCGCGGACAGGTGCAGACGGGCTTGCCTTTGGCATGCCTTTGGAGCGCCAGTGGCGCGGCTGCACAGCGGCGGCCATTATATAGGAGAGGTGGGAGGGAAAGCACAACAGGGAGTGGGGAGTGTCGGGGAGAGGGGCCGCGGGGTCAGAGGCGGTGGGAAAAGGGTGGCAGAAAATGGGGCACAAGAGAACCAGCACAATAAGGTACAACGCAGGGGCACAAAAGGACAGGCACAAAAAATAATGCACAATTTAAACACTATAATCACAATACAGGGCTAAACAGCAATATCTAAACAGGAACCAGCGGAGAGCAAACTCGAACCCTGCTGGGTCCACACGAACGGCACGACAGAATCTGCACACCAGCGGAGCTGCAGGGGTGAGAGCAGGTCCCTGACCAGGATGTCAGCGGTATTGCGTTGTTACCCTTAGAGCAACCGCCATTAAATAGGGGTGGTGGGAGGGAAAGCACAGCTGGGAGGCGGGAGCGGGAGTATCAGGGGGGAGGGGCCGCTGGGGCCTAGAAGCACAAAGAACATACTGTAGTTATCTGGTCGCGTCAAACTGGGCCAAAGTCACAAGTTCAGGCCAACCATGATGGAACACGGGGGGATACAGCGGCCAAGTTAGGATGTTGAACAAAATACCTTAAATCTGGGTTGCAGAGCATTATAAGATCCCGCGTGGAGGATGGCTTCATTGAGGATGCATCACACAGTGGCGATTCTGGGGAGTTGTGTGGCTGCGATGCGGGATCTTGCATTGAGAATGATTTGTGCAGCGGTGGTTCTGAAGATTTACGGTGCTGGGATGCAAGGTCCTCTGTCATTGAGTGTGTCACACAGTGGCGGTTCCAAAGAGCTGCGTGGTCTTGCATCGGGGATGTGTCACGCAGTGATGGTTCTAATGTGGAGCTGCAAGTCAATGCATTGTGCTGCATTGGATATCCTTGGACCACAGCTGTGCTAGCAGAGCACCTTCAAGCTCACTTCCCAGGGCCAAGGAGTGAGGTGGCACCCAGGGGGGGCATGAATCACAGCAGGCAGAGTTCAGGTGTGGGTTCATGGTTGTTGTAGCCTTGTCTGTCCTTGAGGCTCTGATTAGGAGGCCAGTAAACTAGCCCTTGGAATCACTCGTGGTACTGGATTCAGGATGCAGGTCCAGTCCATTCCTTTTCACTCAGGCAACAGGGCATCAGAGTAGCAGGGCAGCACAATAGCAGTCTTTCTTGCAGCAGGGTAGCTTCTGAGTCTTCTGGTCCTTCTAAGTCTTCTAAAGGTCCAGCAGTGTTCATAAGGATTGAATCGAAGGGTCTAATATTTATACCCAGTGCCAGTTTTAAAGTAGTTGATGGTGTTTGGAATTCCCTGCCTCCCTGCCCTGGCCCCAGCTTGTCATGGGGCACAAAAGACTATTGTCAAACCCTTGTGAGTGCTGAGGCAGTGCTTTTGTGATGTGCAAGTGTGGTAAGTGGTAGCTCCGCCCCAGGTCAAAATGGCTCATCTTACCAACTTACTGTCTGGAAGCAATACACAAAGACCAACTACCAGCTACAACTAGTCATGTGACTCAGGATAGAGGCTGCAGGCACCAAATGGTTAGGGATAAAAAATAGCCAACTTTCTAAAAGTGGCATTTTCAGAATTGTGACTTAAAATCTGACTTTAATCATGAAAGAGGGTTTTAAATGACAATTGTTGAGGCATCAAGTTCGATATTCCTATCTACTCCCAACTGAAAATATAAAATTTGATTTTACCATTAAATTGGATTTTAAATAGCTATTACAATGAGTCCTTGTATTATTTTTTTAGATGCTTCCAACCTGAACTTAGCACTATTAAATGTAATAATGAAACCCAGTGTTTTCCCATGGAGCACCCAGTCATGCTACATAGAAAATAGCTTTTGGGCCTTTTTCACTGTAAGGACATGTGAAACACTAAACTTTTACATGCCTTACTTTTAAATATAATGCACCCTGCCTAATAGGCTATAAGGTCTATTTACCGTTAACCTAGTAACATTTAAAAGGAAGGTTTTGATCTTTCAAAAAGGGTTTATTTTGAAATGTCAAATCGGCTATTTAAAAGTGCACAGCCAGTCTCAAGTGGTAGGCCAGGAGGCAGGTTTGCTCGGCCACAGTAGTGGGTGGTACAATGGGTGCTGCAGCCCATTAGTGACATTTAAATTGCAGGCCCTCTGTGCACTCTGTACCATATATTAGGGACTTGCAGGAAAGATAAATATGCCAATGAGGTGTATACCAATTTGAACTTGCTAAAAGAGGAATATTTTGCAACTAGTAGCCAGGAAAAAAGCGTGCAGAATTCTATGGCTATCAAAAATAAGGTTCAGCAAAAAAAGCAAAAAATCCAGGGTCACTCTGCCAAAGGAGAACATTTCTAACCATGACAATTGGTCTCTCTTTTATTGTGCACACAAGATAGATATTGTCTACACTTGTTACTTGAAGATTGTGAATAATATTTTTGTATTCATACTTTCCTCACTCCCTTATTTCCTTTATTTTCTTGCTTCATCTTGTATGCAACTACATTATGATTGTGCCCTGACGAAGGGTAGCTGTAATCAAATGTCAAGAAATATGTGTTGGCAAATTTCTAGTGATACATTGTTTAAAGGAAAACATCCAGGTTTTAAATATTATTTTGATTATAAATTAAGGAGCTACATTTTTTCCAAAAAGAAATAAAGAATAAAGTGGTTTAGCTTAGAATTAGAGATGAAGAGAAATTCCTTTAGACTTCATTCTGTCTTTTCCCCATAATAAGTGGAGCATTGTTAAGAAAAAGGACACTGCATAGTGAGGTCTACATGATGATCGGTTTGTGGAGCCATCTACCTTTTGTCCTTATACGGAGATAACAGGATCTTGATTCTTGAAATGGTTTTCCTTGCACAGACCTCTTTCTAAATCTTTAATACCTACCTGAGACTTACCTTGTACATTGAAGGCTTTGTAGCTCTCCACATTTGAGTCTCTGAAAGGGGTAGATGTTCACATTTTAACTTCTGTCAGAAAGATGGGTGAATTAGCTGCCCTGTCAGTCAGGACGCCTTATCTTCACATTTTTTTGCTGATAGGATTGCTTTTCATTCAGGTTCTAAGTTTTGTCATTGTTGGAAATTCAGTTACTGTTTGACTGGGTATGAACCCAGGTCAAGCAGCATTCACAATTTTAGTCAGGGTAAGCAGTAGGCAACCCCTAAATTAACCTGTGCTCACCCTCCGGTGGCTTGGCACAGAGCAGTCAGGCTTAGCTGGGAGACAATGTGTAAAGTATCTGCGCAACACTTCAAACAGTAAAACAGTGGAAACACCACACAAAAAGATCCCACACCAGTCTTAAAACACAGGGTGTAGTTTAATAAATGAAACAAGACCAAAATCAAAAAAATCCAGTCAGGGAAACTGGAGGTATTGAATAATTTTGTTTTAAGGTGAAATAGCGACAAAAATTACAAAGCTCTAACAAGGTATTTCTGGGCGCGCCGAATCAGGACAAAGCCACAAGTTCAGGCAGACCGCGATAGAGTGTTGGCCAGCTACAAGGACCAAGTTAGGCCCAGAGTTTTTAGTAGAACTGAGGTGAAGAGGCGTTGCGCATTCGAAGCAATCCGTCGGTTCTGATATACAGCGAGGCTGCAGTGCACAGTCCTGTGCATCCTTGTTGAGGATCCCATTGACAGGGCTTGCAATGAGATGTCCAGGCATTGAGGATGCAGCACACAGCTGTCGATGCGTTGTTTCCGGGGAGTTATGAGGCTGCGAGTCAAAGGCCGTCATTGTCAGCGAGCTGGCATCAATGAGAGGAGTGAGGACCTGGGTCGGAGCTGCACCGGGCGATCGATGATGTATCAGTTCGGAAGATGCAAGGGTTATGCGGACCTTCTGCACCAGGCTCAATCCGTGCAGCAGTGGCAATGAGTTGGTTCTTCTCAAAGATGCCTCGCTCAGCTGAGAACTTGTGTCGGTTCGGCTTGAGGATGCACCGCTCAGCAGAGAAGAGGCATCAGTTACGTTGGTAAGCACCTTAGGCCCATTTCCAAGGGTCCAGGACTGGGGTAGCACCACTTGGCAGGATAGACTCATAGATGGCAGAGTCCAGTTAAGAATGCAAGGCTGTTTGAACCCTTTTTTGTCCTTGAGGCTTCAGATCAGGAGGCCAGCCAACTAGCCCTTGGACTCACTCTTGGTTCTGGGTTTAAGATATGCAGGTCCAGTCATTCTCACCTAGGCAAGAGGGCAGCAGGCAGCAGGTCAACACAGCAAAGCAGGAGTTCAGCAGAGCAGCAGTCCAGCAGAGTGGCAGTCCTTTCAGAGGCACAGCAGTCCTTCTTGCTGGCAGAGTATCCGCCGGTCCAGAAGTGTACTAAAGTAGAGGTGTTTGAGGTCCTCCTTTCATACACAGTTGTGCCTTTGAAGTAGAGAGAAACTTCTAAATGCAAGCCTTTGAAGTGCACTGATGCCCTACTTTGTCAGTCCTGGCTCCAGACCCTCTACAGGGGGTAGGCAGCCCTTTGTGTGGGAACAGTACAAAACCTATTCAGTTGTAAGTGAAGCTGGGACCAGCTCCTCTCCCTCCCATCCTTTCAGGATAGCCCACTCATCCACACCTCAGCTCCAATTGTGTGTGGCTTTCTATGTGGAATACACAGAGCCCAACTGCCAACTACACCCAGTCATATGACCAACGACAGGCTGCAGGAAACCAAATGGCATTTTCAGAATTGTAATTTAAAATCCGACTTCACCATAAATTAGGATTTTAAATGAGGATTGCAGAGACACCAAACATGAGTGAGGTATATCTTCTCATTTGAACATTACACTTATAAAATGTAATAAGGTACTCAATGGGAGAAATAGGCCTTGCCGTGTGAAAAATGAATGTAAGAGTTTTTCACTATCAAGACATATAAAACTTAAACAGTGTGTCCTGTTTTTGAAATGCACTGCACCTTGCCCTTGGGCGCTTCTGGGCCTACCCTAGGGGTGACTTATATGTATTAAAATGGAAGGTTTGGGCCTGGCAAGAGATCTAAATTGCCAGGTCAACATGGCAATTTTAAACAGCACACACAGGCTCTACAATGGTAGATCTGAGACATGTTTAAAGTAAGGGTGGGCGTAGTTCGCGAAGTAGCGCTACGCGAAGCTACGCGAAGTGCACTTCGCACTCCGCGAACTTCACGTAGCACTACGCGAGCTGCGTAGTAGCATGTTCACACTGTGCAAGATGCGTTTTCAATGATTGCACAGTGCGGACAAGCATCCGACACTGTGCAAGCATTGAAAACGGCATCTTGCACAGTGCGAGCTGTAGTTTTCTGCTGCTCGAGGAGATTATTACTCGAGCGGCAGCTTTCTCAACGCGAACAGGTAGTTTTTCATTGAGAGCGGTCGCGAGCATGTGCAACCACTCACAATGAGAAACCTGACATCCTCGCGTTGAGAATCTCGCCGGGATGTCATTTTGCTTGCTAGCGGTCGCGAACATGACGTTCAGGACCGCAAACAAGCAAAAAAGGAGTGCTGCACTACGCTACGCTGCACTACGCATGTTCGCACTGTGCTACGTGCCGCTCGCGTAGTGCGAAGTTGCAAAAACTTCGCAAACTCCGCTAGCGGAGCGTAGTGCTTCGCCCAGGGTTAGTTTAAAGGGCTACGTTAGTGGGTGGAACAATCAGTGCCACATGCCCTCTAGTAGCATTCAATTTACAGGCCCTGGACACATGTAGTGCACTTTACTAGTGACTTACAAGTAAATTAAATATGCCAATTGTGCATGAGCCAATGTTACCATGTTTTAAGGAGAGGGCACAAGCACTTTAGTACTGGTTAGCGGTGGTAAAGTGCACAGTTTCCTAAAGCCAACAAAAATGAATTCAGCAAAAATGAGAGGAGGAAGGCAAAAAGGTTGGGTGTGACCCTGCAGAAAGGGCAATTTTCAACCGTCATAAAGTAGTTTCTACTTTTCATACTGAACAAGAGATCACTCTGACTTCCTTTTTCCCAATCCATCTTCAGAGGAAGAGAAAATGTTCCATTTGGTGGATGTGTTATGAACTGTTAGCATTTTAATTTCTCGGTCAGCAAACTGTAAGCTCTGAGAAACCCCTTTTGTGAATTTTGGAGTGTTTTATAGAGGTCAAAAATCCAAAATGCGGCAGACAGATTGGTACTCGACATTCCCTGCCGCAGCCACATCACGCAATACCTCCAACATCTCCACTGGCTCCCAGTCAACAATCACTTTCAAGCTCCTCACTCGCAGCTACAAAGCTCTACACGACAAAGGACCAGCATACCTGAACCACCGCCTCACATTCCACGTACCGGCCAGACAACTCCGATCCTCCCAACTCACCCTTGCCTCCGTCACCAGGATCCACAAGACCAGGTCCGGAGGAAGACATTCTCCTACCTCAGTGCCAAGACCCAGCGTCTTGAGACCCTCACAGGTGAATAACCACGCTATACAAAACCCTGATTGATTGATTAACTGAATGGAGGAGGAATATACATGGGCTCATGCTTGGGTGAGTCCAGGGCATCCCTGGGTGGGACAGGGTGAGTTCAAA
Organism: Lissotriton helveticus; assembly: GCF_964261635.1. NCBI lineage: Eukaryota > Metazoa > Chordata > Amphibia > Caudata > Salamandridae > Lissotriton > Lissotriton helveticus. The sequence continues at coordinate 763,635,759 of NC_136071.1, read as the reverse complement.
ATGTTTAATTAGGCTATGTGGTGTCCTGGGAGATGCAGCACATTTATTCTGGAAGCACTGGGACAGAGAAGGCTAATTGAAGTAATGAAGACTATCGGTAAGTAAAGTAGTGCACATTCTCACTACTAACACTCCCTGGCCATATAAACCCTGCTTACAGGTGGTGTCTCTAAATCTGTTTTTTCATTGCCATCAATGGGGCTAGCCAAAGACATTTTGTGGATCAAGTTTGTTGCATAATATGCTGAGTTCTGATGTAAACCCCGAAGTAAAACCTGGAGGTTTGATATTATCATATTTACAGCAGCGCATGGCCGGGATGCTTTACTTTTGCGCGGTATGAAACTTGCAACTATTGAGAAAGAAAACGACAACATTTTAAGGTTAAGACAGAAAAACTGTTTGGAAAACATTCACACCTCTAAATATAGTTTAGAGATAAGTTAATAGGCAGTGACATAAATGCTGAAGTCCATGTATTAGAATCACCTGGAAAACAAACCGCTCTTACAACACTGACTCCTGGGTGAATTGAACCTTTCATTTTCTGATTATAGAACATTAATCGTATCTTTATCGAAGATAAAGGCCTGACTAAGCCTGGCTGATCGGTATGGAAAGGCCTGTGCCTTTGCACGCGTTGGCTTATGGCCAGGCAGAGCAAACAGCACTATCTCGCCAACTCATCACCCCCTTTCTGTCCGCAGGGCCTGAGTGGATCATACAGGGAGCAGAGCCAGCCTTTCTAAGCGAACAAAGGGATTCTGTGCTGTATCTAGCTGCAAAGAATGCCCGCAGCAACTCCTGATTATGTCCTCTGTTAATCTAGTTATGTCATCAATGAAGTTGAACTATTTTTGATTGAAAGTTCGTTGATGACGAAATACTGAGAACCTGCTGATGTCCGTATTATAACTCAGATGTGATTTATTTACGCATTTTGTGGGAAACAAGCAGTGAGGTAATCCAAAACTGCTTTTATTAACGGAAATCATGTTTTAAACCAGCAGAAATTGATGTCAAACGGAAAGCTGTGCTTAAACGCGTTTTGTCATCAGCTGATCCAAATGGTTTATGCCTCATCACAGAAAGGCCATTGTTTTGACGCCCACCTCACCCTGTCAGCCATTTTAAGCGCGGGGCGAGAGAACAGTAGACAAGCCCATGCTTTTAATGGGCGTGGATGTGAAAGTGTGCCAACCAAAGCAAAAAACATACCCGGGGAATGTATATTACACCTTCAGTGAACTTTAACGCTGTTTTCTGAGGCATGTCGTGCTATCAAACACATGATACAATATTGAAGTATCTGGAGGGCATGAAAATTATGCCACTTCCCTGCAGCTGCACCCTGGGCAAGGGTGAGTGAAGGCAGTGGCGGCTCCTCCGATTTGGTGGAGGAGCAGCGCCCCAATGCTTTCAAGCAGTATGAGATGCAAAATCCTAAAATTATAACGTTCGGTTATTATCATGTTATGTGTTTTGGGCTGCTTTGCAGGCAGGCGGGTGGGCGGAGCAGCTCTGCGAGCAGGGCAGTGAAGGAGTGGTTTGCCCACTATTGAGTGCTTCTGACTATTTGGTCGGCTCTCTCCCCAGTTGCCCAAAACAGTCATGCACACTTTCCCCTTCACCATGCAGGCTGCATTAAAAGCTGGCATGGAGAACATGCCCACCCCTCCAGCTCTTGCTGAACCCCGTATCACGCCACTCAGACAATCACAACGCTGCATTTTAGCATTGTGATTGGCTTAGGTAGGTGAGGCTGGCTGCCTGCTATCTGTTTCCGTGTCGGAAGCAGGAGAGCAGGAGCAGAGAATATGCAGGACCCGGCAGCGGTAAGGTAGGTGATTTTGTTTCTTTCTCCCTTCCCTCGGCAATTGCGACCTCCTGAACGACCCCTACCCCCAGAAATCAGCATGCGACCTACCCCCCTCTCCCCTCGAGCCATGCCGGCCGCGCTGCTTGAAGGGGCCCATCCCCTCGGGCATCCAAGTACCGTAAATGGAAGGGCTTCTTTCAGAGGAGCTATTGTACTGAAAAGGCATCCTTTACATTCTTCCAGTGAGTGATCAGTGTGGAGGGGGCTTTACTTTGATCCTAATGTGGCTCATCACTGATCTATAAGCACTGCCAAAGCCTGTAGGTTGGCATTTTCTCTTTGAAGGCGAAAAATATTTGCTTTGGCAATTTGTTTTTTAATGAGACAGGAGTCTGTGGAGGAAAAGGACATTGGCTGTCTTTGGCTGAACGCTGGATAAACTGGTTGCAGCCCTTGCTACTAATATAAGTGTGTTACTGGACTTGCTCCACTCATCCTTTCATATGATTGATGATCTTGCAACCATAATCAGCAACCTAAAAATTCCTTTTTTCTAACTCTCTCATTACTCCTCTTCAGTTAAGTTTCAGTGTATTTTTCTATTATTCTTCCCTATCCAAAGGCATAACAATGTCCCAATATGTGCTAACAAATGTTTTTTATAATAAGCATTGACCTTACATTCATGCCCAAGAGCATGTAGAGCCAGCCATGGACAATTTCTGTTTGCAAGCCAGATCTATTAGCTTCGCCAAGATAGTTTCACTGTTCAGTTTCACTGGGGCACCTCTCACTAACCGTCTTTCATAGTAAGGCACAAATATGAGATGAGTAATGGGAAAGACACAGCAAGGCGGAGAACAGAGAACACAAACCCAGCAATATCATGCAGGGATGGAGAAAATGGCATAGCTGGGGCAACATAGCACCTCTTACTTACTGCCCCTTTCTGGAAAGTCTCAGGATTAGCCAAGCATGATCTTAAAACTTACACCCATCTTACGGATCTCATTCTGGTAAATCATAATGACTTTTAACAAGGTCGATGAATCGTGTAACCTGTATTTAGAATTAGAGCTTGAAACAAGTTAAATCATATATGTATCATTGACAATCGAATTTTAATCTAGAATCAATGAAGAGACGTTTGAAAGGTTCCAACACCTTTATTTATCTTAATTCATCAGTAGATATTTGTATTTTATTCAAATTAGTTGTTTAAAGAAATCAGAAAGAGATGATAAGTGAAATCATAATAATCAATAAACAGTGTTCCATAAGGATAATCACTATTTATTTATTTTATTTATACATTTTTATATAGCGTAAACTTGAGCCAAGAGGGTAGCAGAGCGCTTTACATTTAGGATCGTTGCGTTACATGTTACATCAGATACAAGAGCATAGTAAGGTACAGTGCACTTAAACAATGTTTCAATAATTTGTAGGAGGGAGGGGAGGAAGGAGTAATAGCGGGGAGACGAAGAGGAACTATGCCTAATGTCCGGCTGGGTAGGTGACGGTCAAGCGGGAAACCAGGGCCAATCTCCTCATGTCAAGCAGCTCCACCAGTCATCAGCCATGTTGCAGAGGTCTAAGCGTTCAGGAAATAACAGTTTTTAGTTCAATTGTTCAATTGAATTGCGACGGTTATATAGCGCTATCTAGACCCGGAGGTATCAGAGCACTTAAGCAGGGGTACATCAAAATGATCATAAAGCGCTGGCTAGATCCGTAGGTATCAGAGCGCTATAACAGAGGAACAATGCGGAATCTAGCTAATGAACCTAACTTACTCTGAATAGAAATCCGTGAAGAGTTCATTTTGGAAAAGAGCAAATAAGAGCTGAAATGAACTTCCCATATAGAGTAATTCTGGAAAATCAGCAGAGTTCCCCAAAGTTGCACAAGCAACTTTCATTAAAAGGATGATCTTTGCAGTAGCATTGATCAGTTAAGTATCGAGAGAAATAGTCACCTTTAGCAATAGCTGTCAGCAACCTAAGAATATGTCCTGTAGAGCGATGAAGAGATGGGAGTAAGGACATGAGAAGGTGGAGTGTCTAACTAGCTAGGATCACTCATTAATATATACTCACATGTTGATTGTAACTACTAATATTAGGAAGCGATCCCTCGGAACCGATAATCTTCACTCATCCAATGGTGTGTCTTCTAATGTCTCATTCCTTCAATTCTCATAGTAAGGATCCATACCAGTACATTAGTAATGGGTTCACTGACATAATATCAATGTTAAAAGTATCAATGACAAAAATATCGAGGGAAAAATCAAGGATGCAAAAATATCAACTCCCTATACTTAAAAAGGTAAGTACAAAAATGTTGAATTAAAAATATCAAAGTAAAAAATATAGATGTAAAACAAATTGGTTAAAAAATATACATACAATAAAATATATTAATTATTAATATTATTTTCAACAAAATAAATTAAATGTAATATACATTTTAACTAAATATAACAAATAAATGTAATTTATAAAACTATACGCACACAAACAGTAGTGAAAGTGTTAGATAACAGAGAGGAAAACATTACTATTTGTATTTGTATTGTATTTGGTATTTATAGAGCGCATATATCACCACGTAGGTCTCATAGCGCTTGCTAATACTCAGGACAGACAGGTTAACGAGAAAGCCTGATGGACGTGACTGTGCTAGAATAGTCAGATTTAGAGGAGTCTGCGGAACTTCTTATGCTCTGTTTCCAAGCGAAGGGGTAAAGGCAGTTTATTCCAAGTTTCGGGCGCTATACGGGAGAAGGATTTACCACCATTTCTGGTGGTACGGAACTTTGGCACTGTTAGAAGGAATTTGCTGTTGGACCTAAGGCTAGGTAATGAGCTCCTTTGCTATTAAGGGTCTTATGAACCAGACAGAAAATTTTGAACTGGATCCTCTTTTTGATTGGAAGCCAGTGAAGGTTCCTTAGACTAGTCGCTGAAAGAGAACGCAGGGGCAGATTAAGGACTAACCTGGCCGCCGTGTTCTGCATATCCTGGAGCTTGGCCAAGAGTTCTACATTAGTGGAGGCAAGAAGACAGTTAACGTAGTTCAGGCGACTAATAATTAGTCCCTGTACTAGAGGCATGCGGGTGGAAACTGGGATCCGCTTAAATATCTGCTCCTGTAAGCTCCCTGATTTTCTTGTCTGCCTCTGATTTTAACTTGCTCGTTCCACTTTAATTTCATCTTTTGCGTGTCTGATGGGAATTTGGGGGGGGGGGTTTGAAATATTGCTTTGGTTTTCGTCCTCATTTTAAATTTAAAAAGAACTATATTACCGCTCTGTTCTGGGCTTTGCTTGGGGCTCAGCTCCCCTTGACACGGCTCCGCAGCACTCCAGACCTCATTTGCGGCTGGGTAGCGGCCATCCTGGACGTGACACGCGCGTGGCGCAGTCAGCGGTCCAGTCGTTGCACGCATCTCCCCGGCACTGGGCAAAAACCTATTTAACTGGGCCCACTGCGGTTGAGCGCTGCTCCTGTAAGCTCCCTGCTTTTCTTGTCTGCCTCTGGTTTTAACTTGCTCGTTTCACTTTAATTTAATCTTTTGCGTGTCTGATGGGAATTTGGGGGGGAGTGTTTGAAATATTGCTTTGGTTTTCGTCCTCATTTTAAATTTAAAAGAACTTTATTACCGCTCTGTTCTGGGCTTTGCTTGGGGCTCAGCTCCCCTTGACATGGCTCCGCAGCACTCCAGACCTCATTTGCGGCCGGGTAGCGGCCATCTTGGACGTGACTCGTGCTTGGCGCGGTCAGCGGTCCAGTCGTTGCACGCATCTTCCCGGCACTGGCCATACCCTACTTAAATGTGCCTGGGCCGAACGCGCAGCGGGCGCACCTAAGGCAAGCCCGTCTGCACCCGTCAGCGCTTAGGCAGGGCTCAGGGCGAGCCATGCTGCTGGATCAGTCCTTAACCATAATGACGGCCCTCTCATTCAGTATTCTACTACGGCGTTAAATTCTTTAAGAACCCCACGCTGTCCCTCTTACACTGCTACCCATTTAGGGCCTGAGAGTACCATGGCTTGTCCCGATTGTGGGTTTCTTCGTCTATTAAACTCCCCATTGATACTTTGAGTGCTGGCCCCTATTCTCAGGGCTGTATTAAAGCCTGCCTCATTAATACTAGATCTCTGAGAAAGCATCACGCTGACATTGCTGACCTGGTCTTGGATAATGATCTAGATCTACTATTCATTACAGAGACCTGGCTCAACACGTTCTCTAATCCCATTGTTGCTTTGGCCACCCCCTCCGGTTATAAAATCCACCAGACTGACTGCCCAGCTGGAAGAGGGGGGGGTTGGCCATTCTATATAGAGAACTTTGGGTTCTACATAGTGAACCTTCCATTATTTGGGGAGGCTGTGAGGCCATGGATTTTAATCTCCAATTATCACCTCACTTCACATTGGGGGGTCATTATTGTATCGTCCACCGGGCCCAGCGGGTGCTTTTTTGGAATCCTGCGGAGATGCTTTGGCGGATAAAGTTTTATGGTTCTCCAACTACCTACTCCTGGGGGATTTTAACATACATCTCGACTCCACTGAGTCGGCTGACTCCGCAGCCTTCCTGGATAACCTCCAGATGGCCCTGCTCTCCCAATGGGTGACAGATCCGACCCACAAAGGGGGTCACATTCTGGATCCTATCTGTGCTAACTTCCCTGTTCTGGTCAAGAAGCCTCTTCCGATCACCTGGTCGGATCATTTTCCTATATTCTTTTCATGGGCCGTCCAGCGTCAGCTGCAACCAGCCAGCTGTCATCGTGTCCCTACAGCCAGGAAGCTGGATGCAGGGCTGCTTAGTGCTCATCTGGCGGCCGTCCGTCCTTCCCTCCTAGGTGATCTACAGGACATTGTTACCGCATTTTCTAGTTGGATCAGTGGCTCAGTCAATGCCCTCTCGGCCCCAGGTTCTCACAAGCTGGGGAGAGAGGCTCCTTCTAAGCCTTGATTTACCTCGGAGCTAAAGACGCTAAAGCATGCCTGTAAGGTCTTGGAGGGAGCATGGCGGGTCAGAGGCTATTGCCCCATTGCCAAACAGGCTCTCAGAGCCAAACAGAAAATCTACTACTCAGCTATTGTGACAGCCAAAGGCCAGCATTTTGTCACCTGCATTGATCGGGCTAATAATAATTCTAAGGACATTTTTGCTATAGTGCAGAGTTTTGTAACTCCCCGAGCCCAGGAGGTGGTGGTCCCCCCTTCTGACAACTGGTGCAACACTCTAGCAAAACATTTTAGGGGTAAGATCCTGGACATTCAAGATTCCCTTCTGAAAACCCCTAAGCTGACCCCAATTGTCCCGACAGGGATTCAGGAGAGGGTCTCGGTTCATCCTTTCTCGGCTTTCAGTCCAGTGGATTCCCTGTCCTCGCTCAGAATTCTTAGAGCACTGAAATCGGGCTCCCCTAAGGACCCTAGTGCGGCTAGGCTTCTGGCTGAGCTGTCCGACACGATCAACCCGGAAGTTAATTTACTGGTTAATCAGTCGCTTCGTGAGGCCTGCGTTCTGCCTCCTTGGAAGCAGGCTCTCATTTTGCCTCTTCTTAAGAAGCCGACCCTGGATCCGTTGCTTCCTGCCAAATATCGACCTATCTCGCTTTTGCCTAGTTTGGCTAAAGTTTGCGAGAAGGCAGTTACATCCCAGCTCACCTATTATATAGAGACGACGGGTCTGCTACACCCTGCGCAATCTGGGTTTCGTGCTTCTTACAGCACAGAGTCAGCATTGTTGGAGGTGGCGGAAGCTATCTGTTATTGTCTGGATGCCGGCGGGAGAGCAGCCCTGGTGGTGCTGGATCTCTCGGCGGCATTCAACACGGTGCCCCACTCTCTCCTCCTTGCGCGTCTAACAGCTATTGGCATTGAGGGCTCAGCCTGGAGCTGGCTTAGATCCTTCTTGGAGGATAGATCACAGCAAGTATGGTTGCCCCCCTGTGCCTCGGCACCGCCCCCGTTGTCCACTGGCGTTCCGCAGGGTTCCTCACTTAGCCCCCTATTGTTTAATATCTATGTGACTCCCCTGGTTTATCTGGCGGAGTCCTTGGGGGCTAAGGTGATGGCCTACGCGGACGACACGCAGCTTCTGTTTTCCTGGAAACGGGGTGAGGACTCGGTCAGCACGGTGCAGCGCTGCCTTTCGGCGGTGTTTCGCTGGTTGGCAAATGCACAGCTAAAGTGCAACAAAGAAAAATCAGAGGTTCTCCTGTTTGGCTCGTTTCCTGGGGACTTCAGAGCCAGGCTGTGGCCGCCTGACTTCCAGCGCCCTATGATAGAGAAGCGCCTTGCTAAAAATCTGGGGGTCTGGTTTGAGGAAAACTTAAACTTAACAACATAGGTGAAGAAGCTGACAGGGACCTGCTTTGGCACCCTGAAGATCCTGAGGAAGTTTCTCCCCCTCTTGCCAGGTGGTGCCAAAGAGATAGTCATCCGGGCTCTGATCCTCTCCCGCCTGGACTATGCCAACGCTCTCCTGGTGGGATGTCCGGGTTATCTGACAAAGAAGCTGCAGGTAGTCCAGAATGCGGCAGCCAGGCTACTCCTGGGGCTTTCTCCAAGACAGAGTGTGCAGATTCATCTACGTCACCTGCACTGGCTCCCAGTTGAGTCTCACCTCAAATTTAAATGCTGTCCATTGTCCAACGGGCCCTGTATGGGTTGGGTCCGCTCTATCTTCAGAAGCGTTTTGTCTTTTACAAACCTTCTAGGCAACTGCGTTCCTCTGACCAGCTCCTAATTTAGAACCCTTGCTTCAATCGCCACAGGCTGGGTGGCTGTTCTTTCACCCGCAAAGCAGGCCTAGCCTGGAATGCTCTTCCGTTGGCCCTTAGGAGGGTGTCGGATCCGGTAACTTTTAAGAAGAAACTAAAGACTCTGCTTTTCTGAGTTTTTTTTTCTTTTCCCCTTTTTTCCTTTTTAGATTGGTGTGTGGTAGACTTTCAGGAACTAGCGCCGGGATACTCTGAGTAGCTGTGCGCTCTACAAATCTAATATTACATATTACATATTACATACTTTCCTGAGACTACGCATGAGTCCGTAGCAGATGTGGACCATAATGTTGATGTGATCTGACATAGACAGATTAGAGTCTAGAATTACACCAAGGTTGCGCACCGCTGTCTTGGGTGGAGGACATTGTCCTAGGATGGAGGGCCACCAGTCATCGTTCCATAGTTTGGCTGCGTCCCCAAAGAGCAGAATCTATGTTTTATTGGCATTAAGGAGAAGGTGGTTGTTCGTCATTCAGGTGTTTATGGCTATCATACAGACTTTGAAGCGCTTTTGGGTTTTGGGTACATCCTGTCCCAAGGTGATTACCAGCTGCGTGTCATCTGCGTAAGACACTGTTTGAAACTTGAAGGATTTAATAAGTTTGGCTAAAGGTGACACGTACAGGTTGAAAAGCGTTGGGCTCAAGATGGAACCCTGTGGGACACCTTTGTCGATGGATTGGCTATCCGAGGAGAATTCTCCTATTGGAACTTTGGAGGAGCGGTCCGTCAGATAGCTCATGAGCCAGTTCAGGGCTGTGCCCTGGACACCAGATATGCGAAGGCGATCAAGAAGGATGCCATGCGAAATGGTGTCGAAGGCCAATGACAGGTCAAGTAAGAACAGTATGGCTGATTGTCTGGCGTACAGAGAAAGTCTGATGTTGTTGACCATTTCGAGTAGAGCAGTTTTGGTGCTGTGGAATGTCCTAAATCCTGACTGGGAGAGATCCAGTAGTTTATTGTTTTCCAGGAGATGGGTGAGTTGGTTATTGACCAAAGACTCTAGAATTTTGCCAAAGAATGGTAAAAGGAATATTGGTCGGTAATTGGTTAGCTGCTTGGGATCAGCCAAAGGTTTTTTTAAATGGGTCTGATGATGGCCTCTTTCCAAAGAGTGGGGACCGTGGACTGCGACAGAGAGTGGTTGAATAGTGCAGTAAGGTAGGGAAGGAGAACAGGGCCAATTTTGAATAGGACTTGTGCAGAGGCAGGGTCGGTAGGTGAGCCGGATTTGATACGATTAAGAGTGAACAGGTCTTCGTCCTCTGAAAATCAGTGAGGGGGACTGTGTGGAGAGATAGGGAGTCAAGACTACTCTCGCTCATTGTTATGTTGGAAGGTTGGGAAAATAGCTTATGAATATCAATAATATTTTTGACAAAGAAGGTGGAGAGGGACTTCACCCACTCCTGGGAAGCAATTTGCAGTTGTTGGCAGTAGGGAGGGTTAGTGAATTCCCTAACAATATTGTAAAGTTCCTTCTGCGAATTAGCTGCATGGGTGATTCTGTTCCCTAAGTATTCTTTTTGGGCTGCGGCTATATGATTCATGTAAAGCCGCTGTGTTGTTTTATAGTGCTGTTTGTCGCTACTATCTTTAGTGCACCTCCACTTACGTTCCACCTTCTTTACAACAATTTTGTCAGTCTTAAGCTTAGGGGAGAACCATGGGGAGAGGTTAATGGGGCATTTGATTGTTTCTTGGGGGCAATGAGATCTAGAGTAGTGGTGATGGCGTGATCGAGACCTCTGGCGGCATGACTGAGATTGGCCAGTTCAGACAGAGGAATGGGGGAAAAGTTGGCAGCAAAGGACTCTGGATTGATCTTGTTCCAAGGTCGCCTTCATTTGATTTTATTCAAGGGAGGGGGAACAATTAATGTGCCCTGCAGACGAAACCTTATCATGTAATGGTCCGACCATAGAATAGGGAAAGGTTGGTCAATTTCTAGTAGAAGGGTATTTGTATACAGTAAGTCCAGAGTATGTCCTGCCAAGTGAGTAGGGCCCACAACTCTTTGAGAGAGTCCTAGGATGTTAGGACTGTTTAAAAGGTCACTTGAGTGCGGGTCGGATAGAAGCTCAGCATGGAAGTTAAAAGCCCCTACTAAGAGGAAATTGTCTGCAGGCAGGACATTAGGGGCAATAGCCTCTATATGGTTGTTGGAAAAAGGAGCTCTATTGCCTGGGGGTCGATAAATAAGAGCCCCCGGCCAGGATTTGTAGTTGGTTCTTTCTATTGAAAAAATGCAAATCTCGCCCCATTCTGCCTTAGACGTCTCTAAGGTGTAGATATTAACATTGACCCTGGAAGCAATAGCGATCCCACCACCTCTTTTATCCTTTCTGTCCTGAAGGATGGCAATGGCTATGTCAGGTTGTGAGGCTTTGTGTAGCCAGGTCTCAGTGATGAGAAAGAAGTCAGGCTTCTCAGTGTCCACTAAAGACCAGATTTCTATGGCGTGCTTTGGAAGGGTACGGGCATTACAATAAAGTCCTGTCAGATGTTTGTTATTAGATGCTGCCTGGTTAATATGGCTGAGTTTGGTAGCATCTCTGGCCGACAAGGGTTTGCTATTAAGGGGGGATTTTAGGAAGGGGGTGCCATCATTAGTTGGTGAGGGGAAGAGGACTATCTTACTATGATCGAGTGCTGTGTTAAGGGAATACAGCTCCTGACTAGAGTATTGTATGATAGCCATGGGGGGACGATATGATATGATATGAGGTGATATTTATATAGCGCTCTTTCACTCCAAGGAGCATCTTGGCTCTGAGACTCATAGCTAGCTGGATAGATGTTCTGCAGCTGTGCTAATCCAACGGAAGGGAGTATAAAGTTCAGCTCAGGGCTTTACAAGCTTGTTCCGACAGGCTATATATCCAGGTTTTAAGGGCTTTCCTATAGACCTTTTCAGTTGTAATCAGACACAGGTGGTCGGGTAGTTTGTTCCATGCCCTTGCGCCAATCACTGCCAGGGATTTCCCTCCCTTCGTAGACAATCTCCCTGAATGGGCAGCGTGGCTGGCAGCTGGCGGAGGTCAGGCGCGGATGGGCACAGACGGGCTTGCCTTTGGAGCGCCGCCGGCACGCCGCTGCACGCGTCCGCTCTGTGCACTTCCCTATGTGGGGCAGGAAGTTGGCCGGACCGCCGCAGTGAGAATGGCACTGACCTCCAGTGTCTGCGCTGGTAGGAGGTTAAGAATGGCAATGCTTGGCTCCCTCTGCTTAAACGGCACTTCCCGCGGCGGACCAGGGAAGCATGCCTCAAGTAAGGTGAGTGACTCAAAGGAAGTCTTTAAAACAGGTGAGCAGAGGTGAATACAAACTTTAAAAACTTTAAGAACAGGGAGACAGTTCCGAAGTATGCAGTCTGACCTGTATTGGAGTACCCCTCTGTGGACCACTATTCCCACTCTAAAGAGTGCAACTGTAGGGAAAGTATTGGATAGCGAAGGGGTAAAAGTTACTATTCCCACTTTAGTGAGTGCAACAGTAGGGAAAGTATTGGATAGCGGAGGGGTAAAAATAACTATTCCCACTCCAGTTAGTGTAAAAGTAAGGTAAGTATTGGATAGCGGAGGAATTAAATTTACTAATTCAACTCCAGAGAGTTCAACAGTAGGGAAAATGTTGGATAGCGAAGGGGTAAAAATTACTATTCCCCCTCCAGGGAGTGCAACAGTAGGGGACGTGCTGGATAGCGGAGGAGGGAAAATTATTATTCCCACTCCAGTGAGTTCAACAGTAGGGAAAGTATTGGATAGCGGAGGGGTAAGAATAACTAATCCCACTCCAGTGAGTGCAACAGTAGGGAAAGTGTTGGATAGCACAAAATTACTATTCCCACTCCAGTTAGTGCAACAGTAGGGAAAGTGCAGGATAGCGGTGGGGTAAAAATTACTATTCCCACTCCAGTGAGTGCAACAGTAAGGAAAGCATTTGATAGTGGAGGGGTAGAAATTACTATTCCCACTCCAGTGAGTGCAAAATTAAGGAAAGTGTGGGATAGCAGAGAAACGAAAGTTACTAATAACATTTAATCAATAGAAAAATTGCACAAATATCATAAATAAACACTATTAAAAAAAGTACCATTAAATATATTAAACACATATTATAATATAAATTACATATAACAAAAAACTACAAACATATCAAATAACTTAATAAGTACATTTATAAACAATAATTATTTTAAAGGAGCAAATATTAACAAACAAATACATTATTTAAAACATAAATATATTTATTTATTTTCTGACCCATTAACACCACACCAATAAAAAAAACTTCAAAAGTTTTATTGAAATGTATTTACCTAACTAACATAATTAATAATCAATTACAAATATTATTAATAGAAAATAATAAACATTCATTAAATACACATGCTTTAAAACTATAATATCCACAATACACACCTAAAATTAATTACACAATCACCATAGTTAATTTCTAATGAATTGATTTAAATTAATTAACTAATTATTAATTCATCAATTAAAAATAAATTGCTTACCACCCGTCCCACCATTTACACCTATAAACACCATAAAATGGACCTAAACTAATTACACAAAGACCATAATTAATTACTAATTATTTATTTATTTAAAATTAATTAACAACTAGTTATTGATTCTTCAATTAAAATTAAATTACTTCCCATTCTTCCTACCATTTGAACCTATAAACACCACAACACACACCTAAAACTAATTACTCAATTACCATAATTAATTGCCAATTAATTAATTAAAACGAATTAACAACTAATTAATAATGAATTCATAATAAATAACTTTACACATTTAACACTATAACATCTCAGTTAAACAAATATTAATAAATAAAAAGTATTCAATACATTTAAAATAATTAAATTACTTCCCACCCTAGTCCCCTATAAACCCTCAACCTGCTACAGTACTAAAAATGCAAAATTCAGATTATAAACTATTAATAACTAAAAACGATCTATAAATGTTATATAAATAAATTACTTTCCACCCTATAAACCCACAACCTGCTACGGAACCAAAAAATCAGAAATCAAATAAATGATTTTTTTATAACTACTAAAGTTTTAACACATATAATAAAAATACAAACAATGCATATACAGAAAACATAAATAAAATAAAATAAGAAAAATTGAAAATGAGTTAAAAAACAACCATTTGGGCCAACGTTTTCACATTTAACTTCTAAGTATGACAGATGTTATAAAGCAATATACCATTATTTCCACTAGACCCTTCTGGTTGTGGATATATAGGACTGGTATGTTCACCAAGAATCCGAGGAACCCAGCCAATAACTGAGCTGCGTCTTGCAATGTTTTTTCAGTGTGTACTGGGTATATAGCAATTAATTTGGTAAAATTTAAAGAGTGAAAAATAGGTATCAACGACACCTATGTATTTCCGAAATGGGAACAAAATATAGAGTTTAGCAGCAGTAGCTATGTTGACTTCTTTTTTACACATTGTCTTTCATTTGGAAGGCAGACATGCATAGAAAGTCAATAGGTAATAACAGTTACTCTACAATTCTCTGTCCCCCTAAGTCTCCCGATAAAAATGGTGCCTCACATGTGTGGGTAGGCCTATTGCCTGCGACAGGAAACAGCCCAAAACACACCATGGACACACCACATTTTTAAAGTGAAAACTGACCTTTTTTTTAAAAGTGCCTAGCTGTGGATTTTGAGCCTTAACTCTGCGGGCACCTAGGGAAACCTAGCAAGCCTATACATTTTTGAAAATTAGAAACCAAAGAGAATCCAGGAGGTGTTGACTTGTGTAGCTCTCACCAGGTTCTGTTACCCAGAATCCTTCGTAAAACTCAAACTTTGTCACAAAAAACACATTTTCCTCACATTTCTTGATGGAAAGTTCTGCAATCTGTGTGGATCCACAATATTATACCCATCCCACATTCCCCAAAGTCTTCTGATAAAAATTGTACCTCAATTGTGTGGGTAGGCCTAATGCCCGCAACAGGAAACAGGCCATAACACAATGTGGACACATCACATTTTTACCTTGAGAACTGACCTTTTTTTTGCAAAGTGCCTAGCTGTAGATTTTAAACCCTAGCACTGCCGGCACCTAGGGAAACCTAGCAAACCTATACATTTTTTAAAATTAGACACCCAAGGGAATCCAGGATGGTGTGACTTGTGTGGCTCTCACCAAGTTCTGTTACCCAGAATCACTTGCAAACCTCAAACTTTGTCCCAAAAAACATGTTCTTCATATTTCTGTGATGGAACGTTCTGGAACCTACGTGGATCCACAAACTTCTACACATCCCGCATTCTCCCAAGTCTTTAAATAAAAATGGTACCTCACTTGTGTGGGTAGGCTTAGTGCTCGTGACGAGAAACAGCCCAAAACACAATGGGGACACACCATATTTTTACAGGGAAAACTGTTCCTTTTTTTTTAAAGTGCCTAACTGTGGATTTTGTACCCTGGCTCTGCCGACACCTAGACAAACCTAGCAAACCTATGCATCTTTGAAAATTAGACACCCAGGGAAATCCAGGAGGGGGTGACTTGTGTGGGTCCTACCAGGTTCTGTTACCCATAATCCCTTCCAAACCTCAAACATTGTCAAAACAAAAAAACACATTTTCCTCAAATTTTTGAGATGGAAAGTTTTGGAATCTACGTGGATCCACAAATTTCCACCCACCTCAAATTTCCCAAAGTATTCCGATAAAAATGGTACCTCATTTGTGTAGGTAGGCTTAGTGCCTGTGACAGGAAACGGCCCAAAACACAAAGTGGACACACCACATTTTTACAGCGAATACTGACCCTTTTTCTGCAAAGTGCCTAGCTGTGGATTTTGAACCCTAGCTCTGCCAGCACCTAGGGAATCCTAGCAAACCTATACATTTAAAGCTAGAGAAATGAGGGATGGCATGACTTGTGAGGCTCTTGCCAGGTTCTGTTACCCAGAATCCCTTTAAAACCTCAAACTTTGTAAAAAAAAAACTAATTTTCCCCACATTTCTGTGATGAAAAGTTCTGGAATCTGCGTGGCTCCAAAAACTTCCATGCACCCCACATTCTCCAAAGTCTCCCGATAAAATTGGCACCTCACTTGTATGGGCGGGCCAAGTGCCCGTGGCAGGGAAGGGCCCAAGACGTATTGTGGAGACATCAAAATTACCTATCACAAAACAACCTGGTTTTGCAAATTGGGGCACCTGGGTTTTTGGCCCTGGGCACGGCGGCCATCTAGGGAAATCTATCAGACTCACACATTTCTGAAAACTAGACACCCGGGGGAGTACAGGGAGGTATAGTTTGCATGGATCCCCCAACGTTTTCCTACCCAAAATCGCCTGCAAACCTCAAATTTAGCTGGAAAAACACTTTTTCCACACATTTTTGTGCGGGATCACCATGCTGGCACAAATATCCTACAACCCAGCGTTCCACTTGTTCTTGCGAATGAAATGATACCTCATTTCTATGGGTGGGCCAAGAGCTGTAGCTGGGAAGGGCCAAAAACATAGGGATTAAGGGTATAGCACAGAGAATTCTAAGTGCTACAATTTTTTAAAAATACATTTTTTGCCAATTCTGTATTGGACAGCCACAAAAGTGAAGTATCATTTTACTCGGGAGATCACTCAGGGAAATACTGTGGCTATTTTGTTTGGGGGTGGGGGCATTGGTATGCCCATTCTGGGCAGCCCCACCCCTACATATAAAAAAAGCCAGCATAATCCCTGGTGCCTAGGGGTCTCTTTGCCCCCTGGGGGTCAGATCAGGGGCTACTGCCCCATCCTCCTGAGGGGGCAGAAAGACTTTGGCATTTTATTTGGGGGTGGGGGCATTGGCATACCCATTCTAGGCAGCCCCTACCCTTGAACTTTGAAAAAAAAGAATCCCTGGTGCCTAGTGGTCTCTCTGCCCCTGGGGGGGGGGGGCAGATCATGGGCTATTGCCCCATCTACCTCCTGAGGGGGCAGAAAGACTGTGGCATTTTCTGGGCCAGCTGGGGGCATTGGCATGGCCATTCTGCGCAGCCCCCACCGCTACGTATAAAAAAATAAGAATAATCCCTGGTGCTTAGTGGGCTTTCTGCCCCTGTCCTGGGAGGCAGATGAGGGGCTACTACCCCCATGGGTCGCCAGAGGGGGCAGAAAGACTGTGGCATTTTGTGGGAGGTGGGGGCATTGGCATGCAGATTATGAACAGCCCCCACCCTTAAATTCTGGAGAAATAAATCCCTGGTGCCTAGTAGGCTTTCTTCCCTCCCAGTGGGGCAGATAAGGGGCAATTGCCCCCATCTGCCTACTGGGGGGCAGAAAGGATGTGGCAATTATTTTTAGGGTGGGGCATTGGCATGCTCGTTCTAGGCAGCCCCCACCCCCTACATATTAAGAAAATAATCCCTGGTGCCTAGTAGGCTTTCTGCCCCCCAGGGGCCATATCAGGGGCTACTGCCCTCATCTGCCTCCTAGGGGGGGCAAAAAGACTGGCATTTTTGGGGGGAATGTGGTCATTTGCATGCCCATGCTGGACAGGTCCCACCCCCTATGTATTGAAAAAACAATAATCCCTGGCTGCCTAGAGGGCTTTCTGCCCCTTGGGGGTTAGATCACGGGCTACTGCCCCCATTTGCCTCCTGAGGGGGCAGAAAGACTGTGGCATTTTTCGGGGGGAGACATTGGCATGCTCAATCTGGGAAGCCCCCATCCCTAAAACTCAAAGAATATATCTGATGCCTAGTAGGCTTTCTGCCCGCGGGGGGGGGGGGGGAAGATAAGGAGCTATTGCCTCATCTGCCTCCCAGGGGGGCAAAAAGACTGAGGCAATTTTTTGGAGGGTGGGGGCATTGGCAGACCCACCCTTATGTACAAACAACAATCCCTGGTGCCTAGTTGACTTTATGCCCCCCTGAGCATGGTCTATTGCCCCCATCTACCTCCTGGGGGGGCAGAAAAAAATTGCCTTTTTTGGTTGGCCCATTCTGGGCGGACCCCATCCCCGCCTATAAAAAAAAGAATCCCTGGTAGGGTGCTTCCTGCCCCCTCCGGGGCAGATTAGGAGTTACTGCCCCCATCTGCTCCCCCGGTGGGCATAAAGACTGATGATGCCATAATTTAATGGGGGAGCAAAGGCCCTTGCCTAAGGAGCCTCTCCCCACTCCCTGGTGCCTAGTGGGTGGATTCCTGCTTGGGGAACACCCTCCTGCGGCGATCCACAAGCAGGGATCAACAAAGGAAAGGGAATATTCTTCCCCTTCCAACGATACCTCTCCCATGTGTTTCGGTGCTCGCGGGGTTGAGATAGTTCCACGAACAGTTAAACAGTGAAACAAACTAAGTTTCAGTTCCGTTTTCTGGGTAATGACGTCAGCACGCCATGCGTGCGATCGTCATTACAACAACAACAAAAAATATGCCTTGGAGGTTAGGGAAGCTCTTCTCTGCCTCCCAAGGCAAAAAAAAAGGAAATGTAAACAGCAAAGGGATGTGTGCTCATGATGGAATGGTTCCGTTGTAAGCACACAAGCACGTTTGCTCATGACAGAACCATTCCGTCTTGAGCACAGAAGGGGTATAATGAAAACATTTCTGCAGAAGCTCTAAATGCATTCTAAAGCTCAATAATTTTCATTTCTGATTTCTCCACCCTCATAGCATTGAAAGAGCAACAGAGGGGTGAGGGGAAGAGCTGAAGAGATAGAAGAAAGAGGTGGAGAGATGTATTGAGGAAAGAGACAGCCTGGGGAGAGCAAACAGTCCAGACTCAGTAAGAACATGCAAGTAATGAGAACATGCAGTGTTCAGAGAGGGGCCTCTTTTTCTAGCAATCATTCACAACTTGGCAGGAGGAACAAGAGCTTAAGGTAAGAGATATCTCACGAAGATAGAAGCGAGAGACAGTCAAAGGCAAGGATTAAACAGGGGTGACTGAAAAGAGGAAGCTCATGAAGAGCAGGCAGCACATGCAGGGTAGGACTAAGGAGGGAATGAGAAGATGCAGTTGGTTCAGGAAGGGACAGCCTCAAACAGACTGTCTTCCACAGCATGGCAAGAACAAAATACATAGAAATGGGAAAGAAAGAGACATTCAAGAAGAGTTAAAGAGTTTGCAGAAATAGACAGGGGATAGAAAAGAGTAAGCCCAAAACTTTTACCTGCAGCTGCGTGTGGCCGGGCTTGGCTCCGCTGAGCGCTGTTGGCCGGGCTTGGCTCCGCCATTCCTCTTTTCCTTGCGGTGGGTGCTCCCGGCCGGGCTTGGCTCCGCCGGGGGTTCTGACTGACTACAACCCCCAGCAGCCCCATCGCGGCAAGGACGCCGCCGCCCTCACAACCAGGGAGCGCCGGAAGGCGCATAAAGGAGAGCACGCCTTCGAGTTTTGCGGGGGGCGCAGAAAACTTTTACCTGCAGCTGCGTGTGGCCGGGCTTGGCTCCGCTGAGCGCTGTTGGCCGGGCTTGGCTCCGCCATTCCTCTTTTCCTTGCGGTGGGTGCTCCCGGCCGGGCTTGGCTCCGCCGGGGGTTCTGACTGACTACAACCCCCAGCAGCCCCATCGTGGCAAGGACGCCGCCGCCCTCACAACCAGGGAGCGCCGGAAGGCGCATAAAGGAGAACACGCCTCCTCGTCCCGCAGGACGCGCGCGGGCGTGCGCCGGGCTAAGCCCGGGCAAAGGGCGGGCCCTCTGTGGCCCTCAGGGGACCGAAGGAGACTGGACTGGGCCTGGACCCTTATATTTCCCTTTCGGACCAATCTCGCGCCTGGAGCGTGTAAGATATCTGATTAACTTTTAATTTTGTGTGTTATAGGTTGTTTTAGTATAGAGTGCTTAGATTGAAGTGTACCTGTCTGCAAGTATTAGTTCCATCTATATTTACAATGTCAAAACCCAAAAATGACAAGGTGCCGGTGGGCCCTGCTACTCTTGATAATTTCCTGGTTAGGAAAGTAAGCCAGATAAATAACAACAGACGTGCATCATTGGGGAAAAGCACTGTGGTAGGGGAAACGTCACTGGAAAATTCCCCTATCAGTTTGTTACAAGGATGTGCAATTAACTCGACTGATGTCATTTCCATTGACCCTCCAGTGTCCATCTTAGTTAATGTGGAGGCTCATTCTGACCCTCAGGTGCTGTCATGTCCTGATACTAGTTCTGATACTATTGTGTTACATGAGCCCCAACCAGAAACCAGGGCCATAAGAACTTGTAGAACACTGTCTCAAAAGGTAAATGGGAAGCAAGATAAGTCAAAAAAAAAAGGTATGGTAAGGCTATTTTTAGCCCTGTATTACCAACCCCTTTTGTTTTTACGGGCACTAATAATGATGGTAATGATAATGGTGTAAGTATAACCCCTGATTTTTTAGCTTCGCTTATAAAAAATCTAGAAGCTTCTTTGACAACTAAATTGGAGGAGCTTATTAAACCATTAACGAGTAAGATAGATATCCAAGCAAAGGAAGTGACAAGGCTGGGTGGTCTGCTATCAGCAAAGAATAGTGTTACATCTAGTGGAATTGTACAATCTCGGAGGAAAGGTAAAGAACCTGTCGATATCAACGACATATGTAATAAGGCAAGGGAGAATGCTGCTGTTGCAGTAGCCACTGGTTCTGAAACCCCTACTCGTCCAGACATCCCTGTGGTAGCGGCTCCTTTGATACCATCTACAAAGCAAATAAACAGTAGAGCGCCCAGACCCCCGAGGTACAATCAATATCTTAATTTACCACCAGATTGTGCTCCGTTTGTGGCTGTATTAACTAATGTGCCCCCCTGCGGGACACATCCAGCATCTCCTTTTGATGAATCCCAATCCTCTTTGAAAAATAAGACTGTGTCTTGGCTTAACAAAAATTGTGGGTTCCCTGTGTCATACGCGGAACAAATTATGACAGTAAGACGTGTAAATTGGGTAGGGCCATCTAAAAAGACTGGGATAGGGGACTGTATAGTCATAAATTTTAAACACCCCCAGCACGTGGCAACTATCCTTTTGAGAGCTTCTGCATTGGTATATAACACGAATAGTATTTGTGTACGTCCCTTGGGTTATTTTTATGCGCATCTGTGTAAACCTACTTCACAACAGAATTTAACCAGGCGGGGGCTTGAACCTTATACTCCTGTGCAGGAGTCTCAGTTTTTCTATAATGTTACTAATTCTTGTGGGTCAGGTGGGCCCATTAGAACTCATAACAGGAGTCCAAGTAACGGCCATTATCATTATGGGTCGAACGTAAATACACAGAATAGATTCGAAATGTTATCCGGTCTTGAGCAGTGTGACTGACTGGGGGCACCTGCGGCTCTGATTACTAGGGCTTCAGGTGAAACTACAAATTCTTTGAATCCGGTGGGTAGAACTTCAGGAATCCTTGTTGTCTCCTGGAATATTGCTGGTCTTGCGGCCAAAATGTCTGATGTAAACTGGGTTACTTACATCAAGCAGTTTTCTATCATTTGTCTCCAAGAGACCTGGGAGCTGGGCTGTAATCTGTTTTTAGAAGGGTATAGGGCCTTCTTTGTGCCGGCCTTGCCTTCAGTGTGGGGAAGGCCCAAGGGGGGTCTTGTAGTCTTTGTCTCCGTACTGATACCGTGTGAAGTACGGAGATTGGAAGCTCAGCACACAGGGGTCATGGGACTAATTCTATCTGGTGGTAATGTTCTTGTGGGACTGGTGAATTTTTACAATGCTGCTCTTGATAGTGCAGGTCCGAAACATATCCATGTTCTTAATTCCTTTGTCTCTAATTTTATGGAAAAAGTGGGCCATAACCTCATGATTTTGGGGGATTTTAATCTGCATCCATGTGTCGATCCATTGCACAAGTGTTTACCAGAAATGATCTGTGCGCGTGCAGATTGTCTGCATATGGAGCACACCTTAGAGGGGGAAATGTGTAATGACTTAATGAATGACCTTGACCTCTCTTTGGCTATGTCTTTAAAGGACCCTTCATACTGTTTTGATATCCCTACTTTTAAGGGACATGGTAGGGGTACCTTCATTGACCATATACTTGTCTCGAGGACTATGCAAACTTTTTTAGATTCTTTTTGTATCCTCCCTAGTGAATTTAGTGACCATAATCCTGTTACAATCTGTCTGAACTGCCCATGGGGGAAAATTTGTCCTAAAAATACTGTCCAAGGAAGTCTGGGCACAACAGATGGGAGGAGGCGGTTAAAATGGTCAATTGACTCTGCGGATGCACTCTATAAAAACATCTCTGAAGGGTGTGCAGAGGACATTGACGTTTGTATTAACGGGGGAGGTGAACCTAAATTGGTTCTAGAGGCTTATCAAAACATAGCGGAGAAGGTGTCAGCGTTCCTATCTGTTCCTAATAAAACCCACACAAAAGTAGGACCGAGATGGTTTAGCCATGATTGCACTGTAGCTGCTCGCAAGCTGAGGCTTGCTTTGTCAGCTTCCCCGAGGGATCGGGAGGTTGTAAAACTTTGTAGAAAGGAATATAAGGCTATTACTATCTCCCGTAAGGAGCTACTGAAGAAAGAGGCGTGGGAGGAATTGCTTGACCCCTCTACTTTGAATAGCAGCACCAAATTCTGGGCTTTGGTTAAGAAACCTTTCTTGACCGAGGACCCTGGTGACGGAATTACTTGCTGTATAACCAAAGAGGAATGGGAAGGCCACTTTAAAAGTTTATATTATTCTGAAAATGCTGGATCTATGATTGATGCCCCCTGTGACAGGGTTAGCCCTATTATCTTTTACGAAAGTGAGGTTTTGGCAGCCATAATGGGCCTCACTGCTAATAAAATTATTTAAAACAAGAGGTGGTGATGGACAGAGTCTCTGAATTAAGCAGAGTACTCTCACCCAGTCAAGAGATCAGGGCTAGATCCAACACCGTTTTTTAGCTCATTGCACCATCCCAGTTTCAGAACCTGGCTGTATGCAAATTAGTCTGTCCCTGGCCCAATGCATCATGGGAACAGGGCAGACCAGACTACAAAAGCCAATTCTTACACTGGGAAGGAAACAAGCTTCCGGGGACCGGTTTCTGGCATTACAGCCGTCTTCGGCCCGGCTTGCTTGAATCCTGATGGTGCAATGAGCAAGGGACTCACATCTGAGTATACCCTTCCACGCTTAGGGTGGACAAAATTATTTAAAACAAGAGGTGGTGATGGACCTTTCTGGTGAAGAATTGGCTTGGTAGTTTGGTCTGCCCTGTTCCCATGATGCACTGGGCCAGGGACAGACTAATTTGCATATAGCCAGGTTCTGAGCTGGGATGGGGCAGTGAGATAAATAACGGTGATGGATCAAGCCCTGATCTTTGGACTGGGTAAGAGTGGTCTGCTTAATTCAGACACTCTGTTCATCACCACCCCCTTTTCTGTATCGTTTTTGGCCACTATAGGTGTGGCAGGGTATACTCAGACATGAGTCCCTTTCTCACTGCTCCATCAGGATTCAAGCAAGCCGGGCCGAAGAGGCTGAAATGCCAGAAACCGGTCCCCGGTAGCTTGTCTCCTTTCTGGTGAAGAATTGGCTTGGTAGTTTGGTCTGCCCTGTTCCCATGATGCACTGGGCCAGGGACAGACTAATTTGCATATAGCCAGGTTCTGAGCTGGGATGGGGCAGTGAGATAAATAACGGTGATGGATCAAGCCCTGATCTTTGGACTGGGTAAGAGTGGTCTGCTTAATTCAGACACTCTGTTCATCACCACCCCCTTTTCTGTATCGTTTTTGGCCACTATAGGTGTGGCAGGGTATACTCAGACATGAGTCCCTTTCTCACTGCTCCATCAGGATTCAAGCAAGCCGGGCCGAAGAGGCTGAAATGCCAGAAACCGGTCCCCGGTAGCTTGTCTCCTTTCTGGTGAAGAATTGGCTTGGTAGTTTGGTCTGCCCTGTTCCCATGATGCACTGGGCCAGGGACAGACTAATTTGCATATAGCCAGGTTCTGAGCTGGGATGGGGCAGTGAGATAAATAACGGTGATGGATCAAGCCCTGATCTTTGGACTGGGTAAGAGTGGTCTGCTTAATTCAGACACTCTGTTCATCACCACCCCCTTTTCTGTATCGTTTTTGGCCACTATAGGTGTGGCAGGGTATACTCAGACATGAGTCCCTTTCTCACTGCTCCATCAGGATTCAAGCAAGCCGGGCCGAAGAGGCTGAAATGCCAGAAACCGGTCCCCGGTAGCTTGTCTCCTTTCTGGTGAAGAATTGGCTTGGTAGTTTGGTCTGCCCTGTTCCCATGATGCACTGGGCCAGGGACAGACTAATTTGCATATAGCCAGGTTCTGAGCTGGGATGGGGCAGTGAGATAAATAACGGTGATGGATCAAGCCCTGATCTTTGGACTGGGTAAGAGTAGTCTGCTTAATTCAGACACTCTGTTCATCACCACCCCCTTTTCTGTATCGTTTTTGGCCACTATAGGTGTGGCAGGGTATACTCAGACATGAGTCCCTTTCTCACTGCTCCATCAGGATTCAAGCAAGCCGGGCCGAAGAGGCTGAAATGCCAGAAACCGGTCCCCGGTAGCTTGTCTCCTTTCTGGTGAAGAATTGGCTTGGTAGTTTGGTCTGCCCTGTTCCCATGATGCACTGGGCCAGGGACAGACTAATTTGCATATAGCCAGGTTCTGAGCTGGGATGGGGCAGTGAGATAAATAACGGTGATGGATCAAGCCCTGATCTTTGGACTGGGTAAGAGTGGTCTGCTTAATTCAGACACTCTGTTCATCACCACCCCCTTTTCTGTATCGTTTTTGGCCACTATAGGTGTGGCAGGGTATACTCAGACATGAGTCCCTTTCTCACTGCTCCATCAGGATTCAAGCAAGCCGGGCCGAAGAGGCTGAAATGCCAGAAACCGGTCCCCGGTAGCTTGTCTCCTTTCTGGTGAAGAATTGGCTTGGTAGTTTGGTCTGCCCTGTTCCCATGATGCACTGGGCCAGGGACAGACTAATTTGCATATAGCCAGGTTCTGAGCTGGGATGGGGCAGTGAGATAAATAACGGTGATGGATCAAGCCCTGATCTTTGGACTGGGTAAGAGTGGTCTGCTTAATTCAGACACTCTGTTCATCACCACCCCCTTTTCTGTATCGTTTTTGGCCACTATAGGTGTGGCAGGGTATACTCAGACATGAGTCCCTTTCTCACTGCTCCATCAGGATTCAAGCAAGCCGGGCCGAAGAGGCTGAAATGCCAGAAGCCGGTCCCCGGTAGCTTGTCTCCTTTCTGGTGAAGAATTGGCTTGGTAGTTTGGTCTGCCCTGTTCCCATGATGCACTGGGCCAGGGACAGACTAATTTGCATATAGCCAGGTTCTGAGCTGGGATGGGGCAGTGAGATAAATAACGGTGATGGATCAAGCCCTGATCTTTGGACTGGGTAAGAGTGGTCTGCTTAATTCAGACACTCTGTTCATCACCACCCCCTTTTCTGTATCGCTCACTGCTAATAAAGCGCCAGGGCCTGACGGAATACCCCCTGATCTTTACAAGTCTGATCCAGTTTTTTGGGCTCCCATTCTGGTCGCCGTA
Source organism: Lissotriton helveticus (assembly GCF_964261635.1). Taxonomy (NCBI): domain Eukaryota; kingdom Metazoa; phylum Chordata; class Amphibia; order Caudata; family Salamandridae; genus Lissotriton; species Lissotriton helveticus. The sequence goes on along the minus strand of NC_136071.1, from coordinate 763,610,572 downwards.
TTTAATGCTGCGGCCACTGTGGGTTGTCCAGAATCTTGGGGATTATCAACTATAGACCCTGTATTCAAGAAGGGAGATAGGGGAAGTGCACTTTGCTATCGACCCATATCCCTAATTGATTCAATGGTTAAGATCATGGGGAGAGTTATACTTCAACGCCTAATAAGTTGGTCGAATGAGAACCACATTTTGACAATCTCTCAATATGGCTTCTGTGAGGGGCGCTCAACCATAACGCAGTGTCTCAATCTGTTCCTTATTCTGAATAAATATACTGTCGTTCAGAAGGGAGCAATTCATCTTGCCTTCATGGATCTCTCCTCAGCCTTTGACTGCGTTAACAGGGGGAGGCTGTGGAGGACCATGAAGGACAAGGGAATAGATGGGGGTATTGTGGAGTTCCTTGCGGATCTGCATAATGAAACAAGAGCCAATGTGAGGTATTCTTCGACTGGGGAAACCACGGGTTGTTTTCCAATTAATAAAGGTGTACGTCAGGGGTGCATTATGGCCCCTTACCTTTTTAATTTTTATATAAATGACTTGGAGGCTGAATTACAGGAGATAAAATCTGATTGTCCCAGGGCGGGTGCGAGGGGTATTCCTCTGCTTTTATATGCCGATGATGCGGTCTTAATTTCACGAACAGAATTAGGTCTTCAGGCACTCTTGAATGGTTTTAATAAATTTATGTCTGATGGGGACCTCACGGTCAACAATTCAAAATCTTTTATAATGCATGTTGGCCGTCAACCTAAGAAGAAGTTCAATTTTAAACTGAATGATGTTCCGATACCCATCACCCAGTCGTTTTCCTACCTGGGTGTTTTATTTGATACGAAGTTGTGCTGGGCCCCACATTTGGCCAAGAAGAAGGGGGAAATGTCCAGGGTAAATGCTTCTATCTTCAACTTTGCCTCTAAATTGGGGAAAAAGCCAATTGTGGCTATGATGAAACTATATAACGCTAAATCCATAGCCACTGCAGTATACGGAAGCGAGATATGGGGCTACACAAACGATGACCAACTTCAAATAGCTGAAAATAAATTTTTAAAGCGTCTGTTGTGTGTCCCTGGGAGCACACGAATTTAGCTGCTCATGAAGAACTTGGCTGTTTGCATTTATCGGACATTGTTGGACTGAAACCGTTGTTGTGCTGGGTAAAACTATGGTTAAGTGATGCAATCCCTCTGACCCACCTGATAGTGGAGGATCTCTTATCGCTTGACCACGCAATGCGTGTACCCTGGCTTAAATATTTGAAGTCCCAATTTTTGAAGCTTGGCCGCCTGAACCTGTATGATAACCCGGGGGATATAGTTAAGGGTGATGTTGCTGCAATTAAGAGAGCTTTTTTCATGAACCGTAATGCTGTAAGAGATGAAGTAGAGCTCTTGAAACCTAATGTTAGAATGTATATTATGTTGAGTACTTGTAATGCAATGGAATTGTATCTAACATGCTCCTTCTCCACCCATGAAAATTTTTTGCTGACCCGTTTCAGGTTTAACATCTTTCATCAGCTTTTAATTAGACCCAAGTCGGACATTTTTAAGAAACCTGCAGCTCCCTGTGGCTGCGACGGGAAGTCTCCACAGGATATGCTGCATTTTATATTTTTATGTACATTTTATGAATATCCCCGTAAGCGGTATCTGGTTACTCTTTTAAAGAAATTAAATTTTAATCAAATTAGACCCGCCCTTATGTACTTACAGTTGCTGCATCCTGACAGTGTCCTCCAGGTGTTAGAATTTTTAAAAATGACCATGAGACTAAGAAATTGTTTGGATGAGTAAATGTGCATTAATTGCAGTTTATGGCACTATCACACTTTATTTCGTATATTCTGTATATGGACCTTGCTTGCATTTTTTTTATTCTGATTCTGTCAATGCACTCTTTTTTATGATACATTTGAGTTGTATGTAATTTAAGATTGACTTTGTGATCACTGTGATGTTTTATTATGAATTGTTTATTGTGTGTACTTTTATGGATTGCAATATATCCGAAATAAAGTCAATTTGAATTTGAATTGAGTAAGCCCATGGACAGAATGCAGCACAAGAACAGCAAGAAGAAGCAGGGAATGGATGAGGCAATTCACTGATTTCAAGCAGAGGCAGCTCCCTGTGTCTGCCTCCCACATCTTGGCAAAAGAAGATGGAGACAACTTGGTAGTTAAGAAGAAACAGTTCTAGGAGAAAACAATTGTGGCAAAGCTTGGGGCCTTTCTGTCTAACTGAAAATCTCAGCATACACGAAAGGATTCTTCTGTGCCATGCAAACTACATGCACAATAGTAGCACCAAACTAACAACTTTGTGAAGATATAGATATATTTTCACCAAACAAAACAAAGGTTATAGGGACATTATGGTTAAGCTCAAACTTCACTCGTACAAAACCAGTGAACTTCAGCAGTTATAGTTATCAGAGCTTACTATAACATGCGCCCATGCAATACACTGCTTATGACCTCAAATATTACATTACTCATGACATGTTTAGTGACATCACTGATGTCATCACTGATGACATCATCCAGTGGGTGTAAGTATTTTGTAAATGTTTCTGAAATTTAAAAATGTATACTAACCTAGTGCATAAGTTAATTACTATTCTTTCTGTACTACTAATAAGTGATATAATTTCTAACATATGTGATATGAGTGTTTGTGTGACTGTCTGTATCTGTGTGTGAGTAGGAGTGGTTATATTGGTCTGTGAGTGGCTGTATGGGTGAATAAGTGGATGTTTGAGTAGCTGTCTGGGTGAAAATGTGGGTATGTGACTAGCTGTATATGTAAGCGAATGGTTCTGTGAGTATCTGTATTGGTGAGTCAATGGCTGTGTGAGTGGCTGTATGGATGAGTGAGTGGCTGTGTGAGTTTCTGTGTTGGTGAATGAATGGCTGTGTGAGTGGCTGTATGGGTGAGTTAGTGGCTGTGTGAGTGACCGTATGGGTGGATAAGTGGGTGTCTGAGTGGCTGCATGGATGAGTAAGTGGAATTACGATTGGTTGTATGGGTGAGTGAGTGACTGTTTGAGTGGGTGTTTGTTTAAATGAGTGGGTGTGTGAGTGGCTATATTGGAAAGTGGATGTCTGTGTGAGTGGCTGTATGGGTGGGTGAGTGGATATGTGAGCGCTTGTATGGATGTGTGAATGGGTATGTAAGTGGTTGTGTGAGTGGGTGCATGAATGGTTGTATGAGTGGGTGGTGGCTCTGTTGAGAGGCTGTATGGGTGAGTGAGTGGGTTATGAGTGGTTGTGTGGGTAAATAAGTGAGCATGTGAGTAGCTTTATGAGTGAGTGAGTAGTTGTGTGAGTAGCTGTATGTGTGAGTGAATGGGTGTGTGAGTGACTCCATGGATGATATCAGTGATGTCATTAGTGATCCCATTTGAAATGTCATCAGTGATGACACTGACCATGTCACAAGTGATGTAATATATGAGGTCATAAGCAGTATACTGTGGGGGCATAAGTTATAGTTAGCTGAGGCAACTATAACTGCTGAATGCCATGGGTTTTGTACAAGTGAAATCTGAGCCTAGCTATAACGTCCCTGTAACCTTTGGTCTTTTCAGTGAATTTCAAAGGTTTTTTAAATTCCATTTCTAAAGTATTATGTCTGTATAACATTTTTGTTTTTGTTGTTAGTTTGTACGGTTAATTTTTTAATACTAATTGTATTACAATTTGTTTTGACTTTTAATGTAGTTTTTTTTGTACTGTAGACATTTTTTTTTGTAATTATACTTTATATACGTTTGAAAACATAAAAATCATATATGTACTTAATGTAAAGCATATACATTTTTCTAAATGTAATTAAACACATTTAAATTTATTTTTTATTTTTTGGGTATTGTCGTGGAACGTTTACAGGTCCATAAACATAAATGGATGACTGCTTGATGGTTTTAATCCTGATCACATGATCGGAATGAATCCACTAGTGAAAATGTTATTCATTACACCAAATATGTTCTCCCCTCCATTATCATTAATGACATCAGTGTGAACTTTTTTTTAAGTGTATATATATACCACCTTATGTCTGTTTTTTAACAAACGTATCCATTTTACAAGTTTCAGCAATCTACAAATTTATGGACCGGATTTGCAAATTTGCTCAAAAACATACCCAAACCTTGTTTTCCAATTGGATATAATAGGAACCCACCTAAGTACATGGAAAACCACACCCAAAAGCACAGTTACATCTCTGATGAAGTCTCTAGAAGGAGGATTGAGAACCAGTGGTGCTCTGATTTTACAGAATGGCTGAAGCTATAACGTCCATCCAAGATGATCATCCACAACCTGTTGAGGATGAGGAGGAAGACACACCTTCTCACAGAAAAGAAAGTGATAAAGTGATGTGTGGGAGAACTTTACTATACCTTCTGGGGAAAAGAAGGTAACAGCAAAATATGTGCAGTGCAATATTTGCGGCAAGCAGTTATCCGGAGGCACTGCAAAGAAGTATTTACATGGGATAAGTTCCATGTGGAAGCACCTAAAACAATTCACAAAAGGGACTACAACTGAATGATGTGGGAGAAAGCAGGTGCAGCAGGACAACCAACCTTTACAGCAGCCTTGGGAGAATCGTCATCATCTTCAGTCATTACAGTTCCAGCTGCATGTGAAGAATTGAGTGACATTGTTATTCATTGAATGAAATGCCACTTGTTTGACAATGTAAAAATGTATTCTATGGGTACATTCTTGGTTACAGTGAAGGAGCATTGCTAAGAGTTTTTATTTTGCTTCCAGTGATTACATAATATTTTTAAAAGTCTGAATCCAGTTGCTTCTTTGCATTTCCACATCCTTACCTTTTTTGCTACGCTGTTCACTTTTTCCTCAGAAAAAAACTTAAGAACCTGTTAGAAAGTCCTTCTATTAAAAATAAAAGTTGTTTGTTAGAAGAACCACCATCTGGTCAAACAAAGAGATAAGTTTGTTGTTTTTAATGTGTCAGTGACTGCATTGGTGTGAGAATGGGTGTGTCAGTATGTGTATCAGTATATGCCTGGGTGTGCCATAGGATGCATTAGTGTTTGGCTGAGTGTACCTGCTTTGGTGTATGCCTGGGTGGGGAAACATCACTTACAACGAAACTTTTACAACGCACTACCATTACAATGCGGTCATTACAACGCAAACTATTACAACGCATTGCGCTGGGGGGCGCTCTAGGATAGGGAATAGGTTAATATACTATCCAATAACCTTCCCTAGTGTCCACGGGGACTGGAGTTGGAATAGTAAATTAAACTATTCACTATCCAACACCCAAAAGCGCTATGCGTTGTAATGGTATGCGATGTAAAAACCGCGTTGTAAAGGCATGCGATGTAAAAGCATGCGTTGTAACATCATACATCTGCCTGGGTGTGTCAGTGTGTGTATTGGTTTGTCACTGGCTGTTTCAGTGTATGCATCAGGGTGTACCTGGGTGTTTTATTACATGCATTAGCGGAGTACCGCTCAGAGTCGCTTGTCAGAGGTCACAGAGGAGTGTTGCCTGTCATCACGGGACATTGAATACCCTTTTCAAAAACGGAGTAGCTGGGGCTAACTTTTACCGAGCCTGCTGAACTACAGTCGGACTGCGAGTCCCAGGAGCCGCGGCGTTCTTGGAGCCGCACCTGGGGCTCTTCCGGCTGACCACGCCTCCCGCCCCCTGGGCGTCACGCCTCCTTTTCACCAATAACAGAGGGGCATTGGACGCGCATCGAGGGACGCGCGCGGGCCAAGGCGCGGGGCGAAGACCGGGCAAAGAGCGGGCCGTTTGAGGCCGTTCGAGGACGGCAGAGACCGGACTGGGCCCCCCCTCCTTGCGCCCATTCTCACTGCCCACGCACTGGTATCTGGATTTACCCAAACTGCACAAACTGTACAAATAGCGGCTCCACAATGAGTAAAATGGAGACTAGGAGCAAAACAACCTTGGCTGCGGTTGGACACGTCACGGCTGGAACCGGCCAAGGTAAAATTGACAACTACTTCCTTAAGGCAGGATCTCTTTTGATTGATGATATTACAGTCCTAGAAAGACACATCTCCCAGGAAATCGAGTGGGTTAGAAGGTCGTCCATGGGTACTTTAGCGTTAGCCAAGACCCCTGAGGCAAGGTTGGATGTGAATGGATTACTGGCTGGGGCTTGTGGGGGCGACCAGCCACCCGCAAATTTGGACCTCTTTAAGGAAACCTTAAGTGACCTGGAAGACATGAGCCTACTCAACCTCCCACTGACCCAAACAGTACAACCCTCAAACTCTATTACGAAGGGAGCCCCCCCCACAACCCCTAAACTTACCCAGGGAGGAATCCCCGGTGGCAACGCCCACCCTTGATACAGCAGATTCACCAAGTAGAGCTAGGGGAGAAAGGGAAGGGGCTATACAATAAAGGAAGATGGGGGGACCATGCAATAAAGAGAGGAAGGCTAAAATACAGAGATTAGGCACCACACAAAATAAGGCAAGCCCCAATAATAATAGGGTGGAGACATCTATATTAGATAGAACAGAACCTCCTTCATTAGCTAACGCTTCCACTGAACCTCCGCCTCCCACAACAGATGACACCTTGGAGGCAGTTGGAGAGGATATTACACTTGCAGACATAGGCAATCTGTTCAGGTCTTTGTTCAGCCCTATAGAAGCTCGCCTGATCAGGATAGATCAGGCGAGCCGGGCTGAAGAGAGGTGTTACCTCGAAACCGGTCCGGTCCTCGGATGCTTGATTCCGGTCTGGGAAAGATATGGCTGTTGTAGTTCGGACTGGACTGTTCCCATGGGGCAACAGGGTCAGAGCTGATTTGCATAAAGCCATTATCTGACCCAGGGTGGTGTGGAGTGCAAAAAACGATGGATTTGGGCCCAGATCTTTTGACTGGGGGAGTGTGTGACATTGATCCACATTCAGTCCATCACTTGTTGTTTTTTGCAATTGCCGCCCTAAGTGCGCTGGGGATGCCCAGACGTGGGTCCCAGGCACTCCACACCACTTGGAGTCAAGCTAGCCGGGCTGAAGAGAGGTGTTACCTCGAAACCGGTCCGGTCCTCGGATGCTTGATTCCGGTCTGGGAAAGATATGGCTGTTGTAGTTCGGACTGGACTGTTCCCATGGGGCAACAGGGTCAGAGCTGATTTGCATAAAGCCATTATCTGACCCAGGGTGGTGTGGAGTGCAAAAAAACGATGGATTTGGGCCCAGATCTTTTGACTGGGGGAGTGTGTGACATTGATCCACATTCAGTCCATCACTTGTTGTTTTTTGCAATTGCCGCCCTAAGTGCGCTGGGGATGCCCAGACGTGGGTCCCAGGCACTCCACACCACTTGGAGTCAAGCTAGCCGGGCTGAAGAGAGGTGTTACCTCGAAACCGGTCCGGTCCTCGGATGCTTGATTCCGGTCTGGGAAAGATATGGCTGTTGTAGTTCGGACTGGACTGTTCCCATGGGGCAACAGGGTCAGAGCTGATTTGCATAAAGCCATTATCTGACCCAGGGTGGTGTGGAGTGCAAAAAAACGATGGATTTGGGCCCAGATCTTTTGACTGGGGGAGTGTGTGACATTGATCCACATTCAGTCCATCACTTGTTGTTTTTTGCAATTGCCGCCCTAAGTGCGCTGGGGATGCCCAGACGTGGGTCCCAGGCACTCCACACCACTTGGAGTCAAGCTAACCGGGCTGAAGAGAGGTGTTACCTCGAAACCGGTCCGGTCCTCGGATGCTTGATTCCGGTCTGGGAAAGATATGGCTGTTGTAGTTCGGACTGGACTGTTCCCATGGGGCAACAGGGTCAGAGCTGATTTGCATAAAGCCATTATCTGACCCAGGGTGGTGTGGAGTGCATAAAAACGATGGATTTGGGCCCAGATCTTTTGACTGGGGGAGTGTGTGACATTGATCCACATTCAGTCCATCACTTGTTGTTTTTTGCAGGATAGAAGCAAGGCTGACCAATTTTGAGAAATCTACCACTCAGTTTATGGATAGCTGGAAAGCCGAGAACAACCGCCCCATAGTAACCGTAGATCCAAAGCCCAATAAGGGTATGGAGTCTCAGAACCTGACTAAGAAAAAGGGGACAGAAACCTCCAAACTCCGAAACCCAAATCCCAAGCAAAAACCCGCTACCCAGCAGGTGGCTAGTGCAAAAATCAGTAATCGTCCCCCATGCCCACAGCCATTAGCAACATCAACCGATGCAGTATACTCACAGCCAATAGCCACTCCACTTCCCAACTCTTCACAAACTAAATCCCAAAACCCAAATATTACATTACAGAAGACACAAAAAACTGTAACAGTAAATCTTCCGCCAGAGGTAGCTACATATACTGTAATTTTGGCTGGGGTACCAGAACTAAAACCAGCAGCCATTGAAACAGGGGCCTTGTTAAAAAACAAGGTCATAAACTGGCTATCTACATTTAGGCCGCTGCCTAGAGGTATGACTAGCGACATTCGTTTGGTGAGAAGAGTCTCATGGGTGGGGAAGAGGCCCAAAACAATTAGCGGCGACTGCATACTGGTCAGTTTTAAAGAACCAGGGACAGTCTCCTATATTTGTGGTTGCTTTCCGGAGGATGAGGGGAACAATATCCAGCCGCTCCCTCTCTCATTCTTTTATCCATCAAACACCCATACAGCTAATGAACAGAGATGGGGATGCCCCCAGGATCCACTGGGGAACTGGGAGCATAATCAAGGAGGGAGGAGGGACCCATACCACCAAAGGCGAATGGCATCGGGGCATGCTTTGATACATAACGAGGCTGAGGGCTGGGAAACTGTCAGCAGGAGAGTGTTGGAAAGGGGTGGACGAGAGCGAGGAGCATCCTGGCCCCCTAGATACTATCAGCCCCCTTATCTCCCAATTTTCAATCGCTTTGATTGCCTTGAAATGGTGGATTGACAGTTCGAGTCGAAAGGTAGGGCACATTCCCATTTTTACGGGAAAGCCACACCCAATACCATAGGGGGAGGCGGGGACAATCTGTGCGCTTTATTATGCAACACTACCCAAGGGGAAGAACAGGTAGTCCCCATAAACCTAGGAGATCCCCAACAGAGAGTAGAATTGGCACCAGAACCAGTGGATGACCATAGGGGACAAGGGCCTATAGGGGGGACATCCCCAAAAGACCATAATAACTTAATGATAAATCCAGGTTCACTGGAGTGTAGTCAGCTTGCCACCCAAACAAGAGAGTATCACACCTTAAAGCTGCTGTCATGGAATGTAGCCGGATTAACTAATAAAATAGACTCCCAATCGTGGGCTGACCTAATTGATTCCAAAAGTGTATGTCTCTTTTAAGAGACCTGGGCAAGGGAGGAGCACACTTTCCGGGGCTATGACATATTTACGACACCGGCAAAATGGGGAGGGAGGGGTCGTCCATCGGGAGGACTTGCAATCTGGGTGGCATCCGATTTGGGTTGTCTAGCCACATGCCAAGATGTGGATTCAGAAGACATACTGGCCGTCCTCTTGGAATGGCCCAGATCGCCTAAACTACTTATAACAAATGTCTATTCCAGACCACTCCCTATATCCAGTGTCTCAAAAACTATAGAAGAACTGTCGTCTTTCTTGGAGGCCATTCCGGGTGGTATACCATATGTAGTGGGGGGGGGATTTTAACTCGCATTTTGAGCCATTACCGGGTCTACTTGATGGACCCTCCCTAGAGGAGGATTCAAGTTGGCAGGTTCCACCCTCAGAGGCCCCCCTCCGAGAGCTTGGACACCATTAGCCGTACAGATAAATACACTCACCCTCACCCATGGTCTCAGGGCTTGTAATGGCAGCGTCAAATCGGACATCCCGAGTAAATGTACATATAACAAAATAGGGAGAGAATCAAGACTAGATTATCTCCTGGTACAGTTATCTGCTTGGAAACGGGTTATAGACTTCAGAGTGATACCCAGAGAAGACAGCGACCATAATGCCCTGGAACTGGAATACGTCATCCCTCGTACTGAGGTCAGGGTACAGGACGAACAAAGGGCCAGGGCAGGACATCTCCTAGAAAATAACAGAAAGAGAATAAGATGGGAGAAGCTGTCCACTAGAGATGATAAGCTTGCGATCCTCTACGCAAGGATCACACCGATTCTAGAAGAGGCATTCGCATCGTGGGCGCCACTGAGCACCCAGGAAAATAGAGAGCACCTCCGGAGTATACATGAACAATTAATTAAAACCCTAGAGATGGATCTGTTTAGCACCGGACCCTCTAGGACCAGGGGAATACACAAAGATGCCTGGTTTAATATCACATGCCGAAATGCCAAACGCGACCTTGTGCTTACAATTAAAGCGGGAGGATCGCGGGAGGAGATTCGTGCCAGAAGGAGGGGGTACAAGACACTCGTGGCTAACGCCAAGGTGGAGTGGGATCTCCAACATTGGGAGAACCTCTCTGAGTTACTAGCAATCAGGGACTCCCGCAAATTTTGGCGTGTGGTCAATCATGGTTCTGAAAATCTTCCATCGGCAATTGAACCAAATATTTCCCCGAGCGTGTGGCAAAACCACTATCAGTCCTTATACGCCCCGGAGGCTGAATTCTTGGAATCCCCACCTGAAATTATGCAAAGCATCCAGGTCCCAGAGGCTTTCACTGAAAAAGAGGTAAGGGCGGCGATCGTAGGTTTATCCTCTGGTAAGGCACCGGGGCTGGATGGGGTGCCGGGAGATTTATTTAAACAGGAACCGGGCATCTGGGTGCCCTACCTTCTGTTGATATTCAATGCAGTTCTTGAGGGGATGGAATTACCTGATACTTGGCTGGGGGCGGAGGTGGTCCCGATATTTAAAAAGGGATCTCCTCTGCTTCCAGCCAACTATCGCCCAATAAGTCTCATTGACGTGTCGCAGAAGTTATTTGGTAGGCTAATACTCAACAGGCTACAGACCTGGCTGGATGAGACAGACACCCTCAGTCCACTTCAAGCTGGATTCAGAAGAGGAGTCTCCACAGTCGATCAAATATTTCGACTAAGCATCATCTACTGGAAGACAGCACTGATCGAGGGCGGCACTCTGTACACGGTCTTTGTGGACTTACGTGCTGCATTTGATTTGGTCCCAAGGGCAAAATTGTGGGAGGTAATGGCCGAGTTGGGAGTCCCTGGAGATATCCTTGAAATCCCAACAGACTCCACAAAGATAACTACGCACGAGTTAGATGCGGGAAAGATGGCAAGCTGACCGATAGGTTCCCCGTTCGCAGAGGGGTGAGGCAGGGTTGTGTGCTAGCCCCGACCCTGTTCTGCCTTTTTGTGAACGGGGTGATAGAACATCTGAGGAGGATTGCTAACATCGATGCACCAAAATTGAACGGCAGCAGGGTGCCCGCAATTATGTTTGCGGATGACACCCTGCTGCTGTCCAAATCACCTATGGGGCTACAGAGGGTCCTGGACGGATTCCTAGGCTTCTGTAATGAAAGGGGGCTTGAAATCAACCCTGCAAAGACAACATTTATGATCCTCAATCCTAAGGTCAACAATCACCCAAATCCCCGCCTGGGCACAACATGTCTGGAAAGGGTTTACACAATAGAATACCTTGGGATAACCCTAAACCAGAAATTAACATGGTCGGCCCATATAACAAAAGCTAGCATGAAACTATCGCAGAGGGCGGGAGGCATCACGAGAATTGCTAGGAAATCCCCACTTCGCCCTTTGGCACCTGCCATCCACATTTATAAAGCTCAGGCTCGGGGGGGAATTATCTATGGAAGCGAGCTGTGGGGTCATACCCCGACACATACTATCCAAACCGTAGAAAATAAATGTATTAGACAGCTGGCCGCCCTTCCCCCAAGTACTCCACTACTCCCACTGAGACTAGACCTGGCTCTGAGACCTATCACGGAAGAACTGGGCCTCAAACCCCTGACCTACTGGCGTCGCCTGTGGAGTAGCCAGGATCTTGTCAACTACAGAGCGGAGCTCCAGGAATTTCTTACTTTACCAAATGCCACTAAAATTCCTTGGCTAAAGTACATAAGGAGAATGTGTGTGACTCTTGGAGTGCCTGACTTATGGTCAGATCCAGGAAGCGTGTGCACAAGGATCTCCAGAAAAGCATTGTCTACTTTGTTTTACAACTACATGCTCCAAAAAACCCTGGACACCATTCGGGAGGGGTCTGTAACCGATCTCTTTATCAAAATCAAAGATTCGTACAGCCATGAATGTGTTTTGGATGGCACGACACCGGTGTTTACAAGGAAGATCTTTCTGCAATGGAGGTATGGGTCTCTCCCCCTAAGGTCCTTTACAAAGGCTTGGGCAGGTGGATCAGAGACTGGGGCGTGCCCGGCATGTGCATACAAATCGGAGAATGACTTGCATGTGGTTCTGTTCTGTGGAGCCTACACCAGAATTAGGAGATATTGGCTGGTTCCACACTTAAAAAACTTGGGCTTCAGAACATATGCTCCGGCTTATAGAGTCCTAAAATCGGATCTATCCCCGCCAACAGTGTTTGCTATGGCAAAATTTTTTGACTGCAATGTGGTGGGCACGTGCCCGAATAATTAAGGACACCGCAACACTGTGAACACCTCCTCTACCTCCCTTGTATTTGGCCTAAGCTATTTTTTAGAACTGTATTTTAAATAGCACATTTCTATACTGCCCCTATTGGGTTTTAAATGTATTCCATTGAATATTTTATTTTGTATATATCTTTTATGATCTTTCATGATCGAAATAAAGATTTGAAACTGCATTAGCATATGGCTGGGTATGCCAGTTTCCGCTTTGTTGAATGCAACAGCGTGTCAGTGTCTGAATCAGTGTATGTGTTGGTGTGTCAGTTTATGCATCAGTGTGTGCCCAAGTGTGTTACTGATACATTAGTGTTTGGCTGGGTGTGTCATTGTCTGCATTGCTTTACACCTGGGTGTGTCTGTCTATGCATCAGTGTATGCCTGGGTGTGTCGGTGTTTGCATCAGTGTGTGCCCGGATGTGTTATTGGATGCATTATTGTTTGACTGGGTGTATCAGTGTCAGAATTGCTGTATGCCTGGGTGTGTCAGTGTCTGCCCTGGTGTGTCCCTGAGTATGTCAGTGTATATGTCAGTGTGTGCTTGAGAGTTTCAATGTATGCATGAGTGTGTGTGGGTGTGTATTAGTGTATGCATTAGTGGGTGTTTGGCTGTGTCAGTGTAAGCATCTCTGCCTGCCTGGGTGTGTGAGCAAGCATATGCATTAGTGTGTGACAGAGTGGGTTAGTGTATGGATGAGTGTGGGCCTGCCTGTCTCGTATGCATTAGTTTGTGCCTGGGTGTATTATTGGATGCATTAATGTTTGGCTGGGTGTGTCAGTGTCCGCTTTGGTGTATGCCTGGCTTTGTCAGTGTCTGCATTCGTGTAGTCCTGGTCGTGCCAGTTTATGCATCAGTGTGTGCCTCGGTGTATTATTCGATGCAATAGGGTTTGGCTGGCTGTGTTAGTGTATGTATTAATGTGTGGGTGAGTACGCACCTGGCTGTAATAGTACATATGTGGGTGTTTGAGATTCTGTATCAATGTTTGGCTGAAAGTCTAAGGGTCTGTTTAAATATGTGTCTGGGAGTGTCATTGCCTGTATGAGTATATGCCTGGGTATGTCAGTTTCTGTATGAGAGTGTCGCTGGGTGTATCAGTAGTAATATCAGTGTGTGTCTGAGTATGTCAGTGGCTGTATCAGTGTGTCCCTAGGTGTGTCAGAGGTTGTATCAGTGTGGCCTGGGTCTGTCAGTGGCTGTATAGGTGAGTGTCTGGGTGTGGCAGTGGCTGCATTGGTCTATGCATGAATGTTTCAGCCCCTGTGTAGTTTTATCAATGTATGCCTGGGTTTGAGGGTAGCTGTATTGGTGTATGTGTTTGCTGGTGTGATTGGGTGCAGCAGTGTATAACTGGGTGTATGAGTCACAGTCTGTGTGTGGCTTGGTGCTAGTATCGGCATGAGTGTGTGCATGGGTGTATGGGTTTTTTAAAGTAGCAGTTTCCATTGTAAATGGGTGTGTGATTAACTGTATGGAGTTTTGAGTGGCTGTGTAAGTGTATCTGTGGGTGTGTCAGTACCTGTGTAAATGACCCTATAGGTGTGCAAGTTCATGAATGAGGACCTGTATGGGTGTGTTTGTGACCTATAACTAAAATACTAATGTACATTTGTATAACTTTACAGATGCATTTTATTGACACATTCCCAAAACAATTAAAACCAAACAATTAACAAATAAACATAACATTGCCTATATACTATTTACAAATACACTTTTTTGCACAAGTACTTCAGAAAGCATAAAAAAGTGATGTTTTGAATCCTCTTACAATACTGTCAAAGGAAAAAAGGTTAGAGATAAATATCTTTCCAGCAATACTTGCAGCAAACAGTTATCCAGGGGCACTACAAAACATTATTTACATGGGACAACATCTTTGTGGAAAACATAAAAATGATTCCAGAAAGGGGCCACAACTAAATCATGCAAGACAAAATAGGTGGAGCAGGCAGTCCACCAGTACAGTACCCTTAGGAGAACCACTCCCAGCTACAGTCATTATGATAGCAACTGCCTTCAAAAATGTAAGTGAGATGCTTGCTCACTGTGCAAAATGCCAGATGCTTCTCACAGTGCAAATGACTACTGTGGGTGCATTTTCCCTTTTTTACTGTTCTCCGATTCTATACGCATACACCAAAAGTGATGTGCTGTTGAAAGAATCACCAATAAACAGTGGGGAAATGATAATCATAAAGATTGTATAAAAAAAACCTGCATACTATGTGTATCTAACTAATTAGAGGATGGAGAAACTTAGGAACACCAACTTGGTTTCTAACTCTGAGCTGTGCAGAATATCCATACAATGACATACATCACTTTTTGACAGAAACAAATTGTAACAATAAAGGCATAAGATTCAAGATAGCATGAGAACTTTGCTCTTTTGATCCGGGAAATGTTTGCAGGTACTTTAAGAAAAGATTTGAACCTATGCTGTCCTTTATCTGCATCAAAAAAATCCACATCTTGGAAATATTACTGATTTCTTTTCACAGCAAGAGTACTAAGCAAGAGGTGTTCCTCATATTCATATTCTGTTGTGCGTAACAGATGCACCAAAATTTGAAACCGACGAGGATGTACTTTCTTTCATAGAACAGTATATTACATGAACCCTTTCAAAAGACACTGAGGAAAAAAACAGAAAGCAGAAAGTACTGCTCCCATTAACATACATGTCCAAAGTACTATCTGCAGAATATTGAACTATTTTCTTAACTCCCCGATGAACCTTCATGTTTTCCACAGTTTGAAGCCCGTTCCTTCTTCCCACTTCTCTTTGAAGAAAAGAAAAAGTATAACACTGTTAGAAAAAGCTCCTTTAACAAACAATAGTACGTTTAACAAACAGTTCAAAGGTACCCCATAAAATCCTCCCAGGACTGGTGACACACTTATTGACTGCCCTCTAGGATAAATTCATACTTTCTGACAAGGGCCACTTTAATGATGGGATACCTCAGCCTCTTCCCTTTCTCTAGGGCCATCACAAGGAATAATATTCTGAAGGCCAGCTCCACAATGCTCCTCATATATCCTCTGTACCTCTAGAGCTACTTCATATGCCTGAAACAAACTGTCCACATCACCGCCCCTAATTACAGTCAGACACCAAGTCTCTGTGTATATAGACCATTTTTTCTGCTCTAGACGCAGTAGTTTTTCTCCCACCATTTTTGCTAGACTCCGACAGCTAATTAGCATTCAAGTCCACCTCCTTGACAGTCACTTAGTTAGCCAATAATACTTTTTCCTCCTCCAAGGCTTTCTCAGCATCACCTTTTCTCTCCTCTGCAGCCACCTGGGCCAACTGCAGCTTCAGGTCCCTATCAGTTTGTCTGTCTTTGAGGTTCTCAGGTTACTGGGTTTGGGAAGAGACACTACTTCCTGCATCCATCCATTAGGCAACTCTCCCCGAGGAATCAACCTCTCTTCTCTAGAACCTCTACCCAGTCATTATTCCTCTCCCTTCCCTCCTTCTCAGAGCCAGTACCCTTAGGGACCCTGATACTAGGGCCAGCTACAACCGGGGTTCTCCCTTCTCAATAGACTGCAATGGCAAATAAGTGCTCAAACTTGGATGTACAGGTGAGTAAATGGGTGTGTGAATGGTCTTATGAGTGTGTGAGTGAGCATGGCAGTCACTGACTGGCTGTATGTGTGATGGGTACATAAGTGCTTTTGTAGGAGTGTAACTGGGTCTGCCAATTACCTGCATACATGTATGAGTGTATGCAAATTAAATACTATTAAATTACGCTGCAAGCAAGCACCCACATGTACTTTTAAACAAATCCATTTATACTGGTATAATAAAATTAATATTCATTCAGTATACCAACTTCTCTGTCTCCTTTCCTGATCACTGCATATTTAGTTAAAGTTATGATTTAAGCACCCCTTTCCTTCTAGTACAGTGTCTAGAAGCTGCACATTTTCATTCAGCTTTCATACTCTCACTATTTTTAATAAATGTACTTTTACATTCAGTATTCTACAACCCAATCAAGATACCTATAAACGCTCTTTGTTGTTCTCTCAGCCTTATTTCTGCCTGGTAACATCTGTTTTTAATTGAAATCTCCAGTCAGAACCCCTGTAAACTACCTCCTCTCTTAGTAGAAAAGAAAAGCAGGTACAAAGGCTACCCCTCACCATGTGCTCTTATGCTGCTCTGTTCACAAAGCACTGGCTTCCTTTCATCTTTCTTTTTTGTTATACCACTTCCAAATGGTCAGTATTTCTTTAACCCTTAACCTGTTTCCTGCGATGAAGGCAATTATTTTTTCTACAAATCTGCAACTCCTTTGTGACACTCAGCGCGTCCCCCCCATGTAACTTTGCGATGGATTGGTGAATCTATGAGGGAGTCCTCTAAACCATTTAACATTATACAGCTATAACTTTGCACCTAAATTTAACTTTATAAGATAGTAATGATTTAGAAAATCTTCTTCAGTCTCTTTAGAACCCTTCCCACACACTGCTTTAGCTGATTTGTCATAGCAATCACCTTTGGAACACTCTCTCGTGTCAGTAGGCCAAAAGTTCACAACACTTTCAGTGAACAGCATATTTACTTCAAATTCAACTATAGCAGGATTGGTTGACTGTTTGGAAATGTAAGCATATCCCAAATAGCATAACATTTTTTTAATTTTTCCAGAGCCAATACAAATGTAGTTACTTTTTTCTCCAAAATCACTAACTAATTTTACCTGCATATTTAGACCATCCAATCAATTTCTTTTTTTAAATTAGGTGCTGTCATCCATTTTTATCTGCCTTTCAACTTTCTCATTCAGCTCCAGCCTTCTCCTGTGTGCTACTCCTCATTGCCTTCAAAATGTTTAGAGTGTGGATCACAGCTCTGTGTTTTGGGTGTTAGAAAGAGTGGCATTGTAGAGACCTGGGTTTGCTGAATGTGGACATTACATGGGTTGGCCAGAGAGGGCTAAAGTGGCATCAATTGCAGCTTATGGTTGAAAGTATTACAGATTGCGAACATCCATAGCTCTTGATTGTGTACTGTGGTGGCAATGACTGAGGCATGCTAACTGGAGGAGGACTGGAAATCCTAATAAAGGATACCTTTGATCAATTAATGGCACTTTTCCCTCACACTGCCTTGGTGTTCTCAAACAAAGGCAGAAATGGAAGTGGTCAAACAAATTCTGTCGTCAGATAGACAAAGCCAGGAAACACATCAATAAAACTGTTTCCTCATTCCTCAAACACCACAACATGGGGTCCATCTATGACAACAATTTGCACTTTGGACAAATAGAAATGATGGTGTTCACTTGACAAAGAAAGACAACATAATGTTCCTCAAGAATTTCAAAGACTGCATCCTATTTTATGTGCAGTTATCAACTTCACTGCATAAACACAAAGGTCGTTGTTACAAGTTGGACATTCCAATGGACCCCAAAACCTGTGGTGGCGGTCTGCAGACTCCCAGAATGGCAGTCTGCCTGCCTTATTAGGAATGTGGCAGTTGGGGCACCATGTAACCACTGCTGCCACCAGGGATCCACAATCCATTGCGTTTGTGCAGGCCCCTAATATGCTGCGGCACCAAAAGGCATATTAGGAGTTTCCTCAACGTCAAAAGTGTGGCAGCGAGAAAACAAAGGGGCCCTACAGGCCCTCCTGTTGCCTCTGCACCATGGCGTGCATGCAAGGGAGCATATGTTGTGCCCCCCATGTGCATGCACCTGCGGTTACTGCAGGGCAGAGACATGACAGTCCATGCCCTCCAGGAACTGCCTTTGGCGTTTCCAGCTTAGGCCGAAGGAGTTTCTAAGGCAAGCCCGTCTGTGCCTTTCTGCGTCTGGATAGCGGGCAGCACCAGCCATGCTGCCCATGAGATGTCCCATTTGCCTGCTTCTCCTTCCAAATACCATTCGGGAGCTATGGACTCTGCGCCCTGATCAATGCACTCACTCCTCTAGGATCCACTTATGATGTAAGTTCTGGTAAAGGCTTCACTTGCACAAGTTGTGGTCTTACTGTCCATTTGTTGGACTAAGCTTCTCTTGCCTTCTATAGTCCCTCCAGAACTGTTCATTCTGGCGATACTTTGGGAGCTTCCTTAGCCTAAAAAAAGCATTCAGGGCTGGCCTGCTGAATTGCCGCTCTCTTCTGAAATATGTCCAGGATATTTTTAACTTGTTAGCCGATAAATATTGAGATGTCTTGTTTCTTACAGAAACATTGCTTGAGGACTGTTGGTCTCTTGATATAACACTAGCCATCCCACAAGATTTTTCCATCAAACACCTTGATCATGAGAATACATTCGGTGGTGGGGTTGCAATGATACATCATGCATCAACTCAGTGTTCTATCTCTAAGCTGAACAACAATGACACATTGGAGGGCATGGATCAGCTACATCTTTACAATCTTTGAAACACTAGGCCAATTGTATCCACTGCATACTAATTACATGGTACTTTAGTGACTTTAATCTCCATATAGATGACATGAACAACACATTGGCACAACAATTTTTTAGCACTTTGGAAGCTTTTAATTTGGTACAACTTGTCAAGGGACCTATCTATACATCTGGCCATACCCTGTATGCTCTTGATAAAAATACTCCAGATTGTTGATCTTACATGGTCGGATCATCTTTTAGGGCCCGATGTACGTAAATATGAAATACAGATTCCTAAATTCCGAATTTTACAGATTCGGTATTTAGGAATCAGTATTTCATATGTAGCTAAAAATTAGGTAAAAAATACTGAATCTGTAATATTCATTATTACCGAATCGGTAATACCGATTTGGTAATAAGGAATCACCTTCCCATTAATTCCTATGGGCCTGGAGGCCCATCGGAATGAATGGGAAGGCATTCACTATTACCGATTCGGTAAATACCGATTCGGTAATAGGGGGGGCATATGCAAGGGTGGCAGGGTGTCACATTGACACCCTGTTGCACCCCTGATTTGTGCATGTGTGCACATGTGGCACACATACATGCCCTAATGGCATGCATGTCTGCCACATTGCACTGAGAAAAAAGCAAAAAATTGCTTTATTTAAGGTATTCGGTATTTACCACCCACTTGTAGTTGGTGGTAAATAACGAATCCTGATAGCAAAAATGCACTCACTTGAGTGCCACCTACATAACTTTTAAGGATTTGGTAATTTACAGATTCCTTAAAATAAGGAATCAGTATTTTACCGATTCCTTAAAATAAGGAACCGGTAAATTACCGAATCCTTAAAACCTGCCTCCTACATTAGAAAAGGCTAAATACCGGTCGGTAACGGGATAATTACAGATTTTCAGCCGTTACCGACCGGTATTTAGCTACCTAAATATGGCCCTTAATTCCATTTGAGATTTAAAGTCCCACTCCGTTCATTCCACCCTGCACAATTAGGAAAGTGTCCAGACCATGGCACGAAGTTAATGACCTCCTTCTGGCTCACGCCCTACAATCTGTTTTTGTTGAACAGAGTAGAGTGTTGGAGTAAGATGCAGTGCTTTCTAGGGCTCGGCCTACGCCCCTCAGCGTCAGCAGGGGGCGGAGCTCCGAGCTCCTTTTGTTAAGGGCTTTTGAATCTTGCAGGAAAAATTCCTTAGTGCGCGAGATTTTTCAGTACTTTTAGTTCCAATCTAAATGGTAATTGGTCCTCGCTGTGCCGTGTTTATATTAGTCGTAACGCAATAGGCCATATATTTTACTCGTAGGCCACTTCCTGCATATCGTGTGCGGTTACGCGCAGGGCCGTCCATAAATTTTAATTAGGAGCTGTCAGGGAGCCGCTGTAATGGAATCCAGATGCTCTGGGCGCGTTCACCATTCTGCAGTGCGTTTTGAGGGCGCACGTTCGTGTGCATCGTTTCATGTGTAAGTGTATACGGTATGGGCTACGGTATGGCAGAACACAATTTGATTCGTTATCAATTTTCACCTTTTGCAAATAAATGAAGGGTCTAGTGTTTTGACAACTCGTATAGAAGTAACCGTGTTTATGTATACATTTCTGGCAGAAGGCTAAAACGTGCAAACTGTCAATCCTCTCTGGAAGCTGTTACAAAATATGATTTTACAAAGAGGCAAATCATCATCCGGCCATATCAGCAGTCGTGCATAAAACAAATTTCAAAATGCAGCAGGAAAGCCACTTGTTCAGTACGGGGGAGAGATTAAATAAATGTTACTTGACTTTTCATCTACAGTGGCAGTTCCTTTACACGATAGCAAATTACAACTTGTGAGTAGGCAGCGGGAGTAAAGAAACAGTAAGTGGAGCTTGTGCAGTGGTAGTGTTGCGTAGCTATGATTGTGCAGCAGGTGCAGTGGCACCAGTGTGTGGCGTAGTTACCATTCGTGGAGCAGGTGAGGTGTTATCAGTGTTACTTAGCTATGATTGCGCAGCAGATGTAGTACCACCAGTGTGGCGTAGCTACCATTGTGCAGTAGGTGCAGTGGCACCAGTGTGGCATAGCACCATAGGTGGAGCAGTTGCAGTGGTAGTGTTGCTTAGCTATTATTGTGCAGCAGGTGCAGTGGCACCAGTGTGTGGTAGATGGCGTTGTGTAGCAGGTGTAGTGTTATCAGTGTTACTTAGCTCTGATTGTGCAGCAGGTGCAGTGGCACCAGTGTGGCATAGCTATCATTGGTGCAGCATGTGAAGTGGTACCGGTGAGTGGTAGCTACCATTGGTGGAGCAGGTGCAGTGGTAGTGTTGCTTAGCTATGATTGTGCAGCAGGTGCAGTGGCACCAGTGTGTGGCGTAGTTACCATTCGTGGAGCAGGTGAGGTGTTATCAGTGTTACTTAGCTATGAATGCGCAGCAGGTGCAGTGGCACCAGTGTGGCATAGCTATCATTGGTGCAGCATGTGCAGTGGTACCGGTGAGTGGTAGCTACCATTGGTGGAGCTGGTGCAGTGGTAGTGTTGCTTAGCTATGATTGTGCAGCAGGTGCAGTGGCACCAGTGTGGCGTAGCTATCATTGGTGCAGCATGTGCAGTGGTACCGGTGAGTGGTAGCTACCATTGGTGGAGCTGGTGCAGTGGTAGTGTTGCTTAGCTATGATTGTGCAGCAGGTGCAGTGGCACCAGTGTGTGGCGTAGTTACCATTCGTGGAGCAGGTGAGGTGTTATCAGTGTTACTTAGCTATGATTGCGCAGCAGGTGTAGTACCACCAGTGTGGCGTAGCTACCATTGTGCAGTAGGTGCAGTGGCACCAGTGTGGAATAGCACTATAGGTGGAGCAGTTGCAGTGGTAGTGTTGCTTAGCTATTATTGTGCAGCAGGTGCAGTGGCACCAGTGTGTGGTAGATGGCGTTGTGTAGCAGGTGTAGTGTTATCAGTGTTACTTAGCTACGATTGTGCAGCAGGTACAGTGGCACCAGTGTGGCATAGCTATCATTGGTGCAGCATGTGCAGTGGTACCGGTGAGTGGTAGCTACCATTGGTGGAGCAGGTGCAGTGGTAGTGTTGCTTAGCTATGATTGTGCAGCAGGTGCAGTGGCACCAGTGTGTGGCGTAGTTACCATTCGTGGAGCAGGTGAGGTGTTATCAGTGTTACTTAGCTATGATTGCGCAGCAGGTGTTGTACCACCAGTGTGGCGTAGCTACCATTGTGCAGTCGGTGCAGTGCACCAGTGTGTGGCGTAGTTACCATTCGTGGAGCAGGTGAGATGTTATCAGTGTTACTTAGCTATGATTGCGCAGCAGGTGTAGTACCACCAGTGTGGCGTAGCTACCATTGTGCAGTAGGTGCAGTGGTACCAGTGTGGCATAGCATTATAGGTGGAGCAGTTGCAGTGGTAGTGTTGCTTAGCTATTATTGTGCAGCAGGTGCAGGGGCACCAGTGTGTAGTAGATGGCGTTGTGTAGCAGGTGTAGTGTTATCAGTGTTACTTAGCTATGATTGTGCAGCAGGTGCAGTGGCACCAGTGTGGCGTAGCTATCATTGGTGCAGCATGTGGAGTGGTACCTGTGAGTGGTAGCTACCATTGGTGGAGCAGGTGCAGTGGTAGTGTTCCTTAGCTATGATTGTGCAGCAGGTGCAGTGGCACCAGTGTGGCGTAGCTATCATTGGTGCAGCATATGCAGTGGTACCGGTGAGTGGTAGCTACCATTGGTGGAGCTGGTGCAGTGGTAGTGTTGCTTACCTATGATTGTGCAGCAGGTGCAGTGGCACCAGTGTGGCGCAGCTATCATTGGTGCAGCATGTGCAGTGGTACCGGTGATTGGTAGCTACCATTGGTGGAGCTGGTGCAGTGGTAGTGTTGCTTAGCTATGATTGTGCAGCAGGTGCAGTGGCACCAGTGTGTGGCGTAGTTACCATTCGTGGAGCAGGTGAGGTGTTATCAGTGTGTTACTTAGCTATGATTTTGCAGCAGGTGTAGTACCACCAGTGTGGCGTAGCTACCATTGTGCAGCAGGTGCAGTGGCACCAGTGTGGCATAGTCACACACACCACCAGCCATCAGTGCACGCATCAATTGTTAACGCATCCACAATTAACTATTGTAGCAATCTCAGTATGGTACACTTTACTTTTAAACATATTCATGTAAAGCACAGCGTGCCACCATTGCTACAATTCAAATCTAACCCACATTATTCCACTACACACCACATGCACACACTCCATAACACATGGCGAAAAGACATTGCCATTTACAATGCCATTAGCTCAAACTTAAATAAATCCGAGCCCGATTGCATTTCCAATGCTTGTTATTGTTTGGGTAGAGAAGGCTAATGACACTATTGCTCTCAGAAAGTGTATTCTGCTAAGAGACTTAAGACTTCAGCCCCTTGGTTCTCCGACTCTTTAAAACTTCTTAAATCCAGCTGTAAAAAGTTGGGAAGAATCTGGAGAACAAACTATGGTGTAGAGGCCAAGGCAACTTATCAGGAGGCTCTTAAGAAATATCACAAAGCCTTTTACTTGGCTCGTAATGCTTTTATTGCTCTATCTATCTCCGAAGCAGATAACTCTCCCAACAAATTGTTTAAGGTGGTTAACACCTTTTTTTCCTTATTGGAGACAAAAAATATGAGCTCTGCGAAAGATCGGTGGATCTCATGTGTGACCCCAAAAAAATTGTGTGATATTTTGCTGTCCATTAAACATGCTTTCCTCACATTTATAACATACACATGGGATCAGAAAAGCCCTCACCTGATCCCTTCATTTAGTGTACATAAAACATTTCAGCACAAGGACTGTTTCTCGATATATAAAATGACGGCCACAACTTTTCTTTCAGGTTGCGGCCAGCGAATCAGGGCCTAGCTGTGGCGTGTGGAGCTACAGAGCCACAAAGGGTGGCTGCATCCTTAGATATACAAATTTGGTTTTCTTTTAATATCTTGAAAACTACTGAACAGATGTACACCAAATAACAAGAAGCACACTTTCTGGATCTAAAGCCACCTTTCTGACAAAGTTGGTGTAATTTGCTTAGGAGAAAACACATATTGGGTCCCCCTTTCTCTCTGCCCCAGCTTGACGAACCACCCCAAAACTTTCAAGACAGCAGCTTAAGTGAGTGGTGTACTAATTCTGAAACTTTCATGAAGATTTGCCAAACAGTGCTAAAGTTATTGGCAAAACAAAAAATGCATTTCCTATGGAAACTAGGTTCTAACTATGACCACCTACTGGCAACCACCAGTTATATATATGAGACTCTTTCTAACTGGAGGAAAGGAATTTATAAAACATCACAGGCCTAAATTCTGTTACTACAGATAAACACTAAATGGCGGTACTATAATACCAGCAGCCTTAAGTTGCATCTAGGAAGTCCCTTCTCCACTTCACAATTGTATATTATTTTGGTTGCCTAATGTTCAAAATGAAATCCTAACACATTTTTGTTTACATTTCTTCATAGTTCTTGAACTGCTGTAACAAAAAACGATTACAAATTAAGAAGTATGTATTTTTACTTTCTGCGAAATTACATCTACACACTGCTCCCCGGCTGTTATGAGGGTTTTATAGTTCACGCAGAAGGCAGCAAAACGCCGTAGTTCTGGAGACATTTCACTGTATCTTGTCTGCACTTCAGGTGGAACTTTGTTTTCAGGAGCAGGGACCAGACGTCTGTAGACTGATGAGCCCTATCCTTTTATTCTGTGTGGAATTTTAATTTGCTCCTTCTGGTGTGTTTTCAAGTGGTAAAGGAAAGATATAGTTATGAAATAGAATTTACATTTTTTTTTAGAAATTCATTGATAAAAACAAAGGTTACAGGGACATTATGGCTAGGAAATAGAATTTAAAAAACTTTAGAAATTCTGTGAAAAAACAAAGGTTACAGGGACATTATAGTTAGGCTCACATTTCACTCACACAGAACCAGAGAAATTCAGCCGTTATAGTTATCTGAGCCAACTATAACTCGTGCCCCCACAATGCACTGCTTATGACCTCATTTATTACATCACTCATGACACGGTCAGTGACATCACTGATGACATCTTAAATTACATCACTGATGACATCATCCACAGAATCTCTGACACACCCATTCACACCCCAAAATAACCTTTCAAACCCCTCCAACTTCCACACTGCCATTCTCAAAACGGTTGACACACCCATACCAGTACTTACACACCCACTCACTGATTCATAAGTCACACAAACTTCCACTCAGTCACCCATACAACCAGTTCACTAATACAGCCACTGATATATCTACTCATGTACCCATAGTCACTCACATACTGTCAGTCACCCAGAGAGATACTCACACACCTACTCACTTACCCTTAGAGTCAGTGACCCAGCCTCTTACTCACCCATACAGATAAACACACACCCACTCACTTACTCATACAGATACTAGCACATACTCACACACATATACAGTCACTGACACAAGCACACACTCACCATGTAGCTACTCTCACAAACACGGGATGTCGGTCTCCATCCAGCACCAGACGTTGTGAGGGCCAGACGAAATAAGAGGCAGAATTTTACCAGAACTATCGCTACTATCTACATGACCTACAGTCTGGCCCACAATTATCGTTAGATGATCGTGAATTTCAGAGTATTCATTCACATCGATGACACCCCTGAGGATACTATTTCCAGAAATATCGGCTCTCCATTTTTGTACAACTCATCATCCATGATGTTAAAGGACTCTATATCTCTATCCTAAATCGAACTCGTCCGCATCATACAACTACACCTGGTTAACAAGTGACTGAAGGACTTCAATTATATGTGTTTTTGACCTTCCTCTATTTACATATCGAGTTTTCTATGTCAAAGACGGGTCACCTGATGAAGGCTTCCAATCCGAAACGCGCGTAGTGCATCTACCGCTTTGCCTGCATCATGTCTCTCTCTCTTTTTAATGTTTAATTATATGTATGTTTGTATATATTTGAAAAATTCCAAAAATAATACCAATATATCATGTACTGCACTGCAATGTGGTGAAAAATTATCCATCTATAAATAAGCTAAAAACTATATTTTTCAAAATAATAAATCCTATAAAAAAATATACATTTGTGTAGTCGTTGACAGTTTTGTACATAGTGGGTTTTTAAACTGTAACTGTATCGTATGACTAGTTATAGGCCTTTCCAAACCAGGCCACTCTCACAATCACTCATTCACACATATAATCCAACACTCACTTATACTGCCTTTCACATATGCAGTTACTCACCCATATACCACTGACACATCCATTCACTCACTGACACAGCCATACACACACTCAGTCACCCATACAACCTCTCACAGACAGACTCACTAGCCCATACAGCCACTGACTCACCCACTCACTCATCCATGCAGGCAGTCATATACCTCCTCACCTACCCACACAGTCACTCATGCACCCATACAGGTACCCGGACAACCAATCAATCACCCATATAGGCACTCCCATATCCACTCACCAACCCGTACAGCCACTTAGACACCAACTGACAGACTGATACAGACATTAACACAACCTAGTCCCTCACCCATACATTTATTGAAACACTTAATCACTCACTTATACAGTCAGACAACAAACCCACTGAATCATCCATAGAGGCACTCGTACATACACTGACCCACCAATGCACCTTGGTGTATTTATATTTAACATTCATAAACTTTTTTAAAACACCCTCAGTCACTGGTTGATGTCATCAGAGATGTTATTACTGATGTCATTTGAGGAGTCATCAGTGATGTCACTGACCATGTCTTGAGTGATGTAATATGTGAGCTCATAAGCAGTGCATTGCGGGGGCACGAGTTATATTTAGCTGAGTTACCTATAACTGCTGTATTTCTCTGGTTTTGTATGAATGAAATTTCAGCCTAACTATAAACTCCCTGGAACCTTTGTCTTTTTCAGTGAATTTCTTAATTTTTAAAAAATGTTATTTCCGAACTATAACTATTTTTTCAGTGAATATATAATATATCCTTTGAAAGCCTGCTCACAGGACTAAATTTCCATTTGTATTATAACTCGCCCAAGAAGTACGCAGCACAATCCGATTATTTTTTCAATCTCTTTCTTTATTTCAGTCTTCACAAACAAAAGTGCATTGTGCAGCTCAGCATAGCCTACGCGTTTCAGCAGTAGCCTTCCACAGGGCATACATATATATTGCTCAGACTTGCTTCCTGCATACAACTACAAGTCTCTTCCAAGAAACCCAGATTTCTAGCAACAGAGAATGCTCATCCTGCCCACTTTTAGAGGAGCCGGGCGAGAATGGGATCCGCTTTATTCCTTTTTGCTTACATCTTCCAATGCCGATGAAGATGTAAACAGGGACTATGCCACCATTGACAAATGAGCAGATGGCTGTCCTGTAGTCTGATCCAAAATGTGAAAGACATTGCTATTCATGCTAATAGCTGAAGGAGCTTACCTAGGTCATTCTGATATGTATAGTGGTCAGTGGAGTAATCTAACATGTAAACGATAACTTAGCTGAGTATTGTCTGAAAGGGGCTGATCCAAACCCCCTCTGTATAGGCATTATTATTTGAATAAATTATTATTATCAGTAGTTGTAGTAGTAGCACAAGTGGAAGTAGTAAACGTAGCCATGGTAGTGATAGCAAGAGACTGACAGAATTGTAAAATTGCGTCTAGTCTAAACCTAAACATGTTTGATGAAACATGTGGGTCATCATTTCAAGGGATGTGATTTTCCCCAGAAGGTTTTTATATCCATATTCTGAGTTCTGTAGAATGCCGGATAACTCAGTAATACTACATATTGACCCTTATTCTGATCTTCGAACCTTGGAATAGTGCCAGTCTTCCCTTGCACAAATTTCATTATACCCTGTTTAATAAAATCTATTTTACACAAATGTCACTATTTAACAATATCTGTTTTGGTCAGTGTGAAATTTGTTCAAAAATCGTGAAATTGGGCTCATAAAATATGTTTTATCTTGTTTTCTATTACCAGCCCACTTGTTATAAGAGGCATGATAGCTTGTACAGGATCACATTTATCGTCATGTACCCTACTTCCATAATAAAATGAATTGCGATATTTTTTGTTCTAAGTCTCTGATGTGCTTTGGATAAAAATACTTGGTGAAAATACAACAGTGCACTAATAGCCATTTTCTACATGGTATAATATTTTATGTATTGATGTTGCGGCCACAAAACACTCATAGGATTTTAGAAGGTAACCAAGCATCAGATCAAGGACGTTAAACTATATTTATATTGTAAGTCCGCCTCCTTAAACCTCTGTATGTCATATTCCCTTAGCTCTTCATTTATAATGTAATAATGTTTATTACGCACTGAAGCAAAGATTAATTTAAATATATGTATATATATATATATATATATATATATATATATATATATATATATATATATATATATATATATATATATATATATATATATATTACCTACTGGCGGTCGCCAGTAGGTATATATAGTTAGGATTTTTTCTCTATGGGTTTTTTGAAAATTCTATGTCTAATAACTTTGGCGTTTGTGGACGGAATTGGCTGAAATTTTCAGGAAAATGGCACATTTTGTTTCTGAGCAGCCCTTGAAAATTTGGGGGGGGGGTTCGTCAAGGGGGGGCCGAGAAAAAAGGGGGGTCCCAAAACGTGTTTTTAACATTGAGTTTTCCATAGGGCGGTTGGCCTCACTTTTAGCCCGAACGGCTGAATGGATTTGCACGAAACTTGGCAAAATTGTAGGGACTGGTAGCCCGATGTGCCTTTTGTAGGTCTCAATATATGTGCTCCAGTGGATTTTGAGAAATTAACGTTTAAAAAAAGATATATATCTGTAACAGCGGACCGGGCAGCGCTCTGGTTCGCGGACTTTTCGCGCAACGGAGCTTTGTGAAGCGAAGCTGATTGGTTCTCCGGCGTCTGTCAACATTCCAAACAGTCCGTAGCGGCCGCCATCTTGTCTCTCGGTAGGATCGAGAGACAAGAGGAGGTCAAAACAAAGGGGGAAATAACTATAAGGGGGCATAGTAGATCCTCGCTGACCCCCTAGGTTTGATGTGGAGGTTTTAAAAGGGCCCCGCGGGGCAAAAAAAAAACAAAATAATAATAATCGAACGGCTGAATGGATTTGCACGAAACTTGGCAAAATATTAGGGACTGGTAGCCCGATGTGCCTTTGCTAGGTCTCAATATATGTGCTCCAGTGGATTTTGAGAAATTAACGTTCAAAAAAAGATATATATCTGTAACAGCGCTCCGCTTCGCGTACTTTTCGCGTTACGGAGCTTTGCGAAGCTGATTGGTTCTCCGGCGTCTGTCAACATTCCAAACAGTCCGTAGCGGCCGCCATCTTGTCCCTCGGTAGGATTGAGAGACAAGAGGAGGCCAAAGCGAAGGGGGAAATGACCATAAGGGGGCATAGTAGATCCTTCCTGACCTCTTAGGTTTGATGTACCATTTTGCCAAGTTTGGTGTAATTCCGTTCAGCCATTCAGGCTGTAGACGTATGTAAATGTCCTATGGAAAATTGCATGGGGAAAACACATTTGAAAGTGTTGAAATTTAGAACCAATTAAAATGTTACTTTGGTTTTGTATTTGTGTGTGATGAAAGTTAATTGGTTATGTATATATGTCAAATGAGAGGAAACCACAGCCATTTTGTGATACTACTGTCTGAGGTACATTTGTGAGGAATTTTTGGTGGTGAATTTCTGGTGTTTGATTTACACAGTACTAACACTTCTGCTACTTTTAAAAAGGTGAGTTGTTAATTTGTAAGGGGAACTATGTTGTACACTTGAAGATAATTTGAAAAATGTTTTCTGTTATTTATTTGCAGTCCTTCTGTTATACTAAATACTTGATAAAGTTAGTTTTATATTATGTATTACTAAAAACGATAAATGAAAGTGATTATTTTTTTCTGCAATTTACAGCAAGCAATTTCAAAATAAAATGGCTCACAATGAAGAGACCGTGGCAATTTCTTTTGAATTGTCCAACACATTGATTGAAATTGAGAGCACCAATAATGAAATATTGTCACAAGGAGGACATGACTTGTATGATTCCATTAGATTGATTGAAATGGACAGCACCAAGAATGAAATATTGTCACAAGGAGATGACTTGAATGATTCCACTACATTGATTGAAATTGAGAGCACCAATAATGAAATATTGTCACAAGGAGGAGATGGCTTGTATGATTCCATTAGATTGATTGAAATGGACAGCACCAATAATGAAATATTGTCACAAGGAGGAGATGACTTGAATGATTCCACTACATTGATTGAAATTGAGAGCACCAATAATGAAATATTGTCACGAGGAGATGACTTGAATGATTCCACTACATTGATTGAAATTGACAGCACCAATAATGAAATATTGTCACAAGGAGGAGATGACTTGAATGATTTTTTTGATCAATCTCTTGATGGCGAATTTATCGAGTGTTTGGAGACCATAGAGTTACAAGAATCATCATTGGAGACTTTTAATGAGGACATTGCTGATGAGGACATGTTACTAGTTCTTTCAAATTTAGAAAATTCTGAAGAATAAATTTATATTTAGAATTCAAAAATTGTTTGAGACATTATTCATTTTTATTTTTAATTTATGAGGTTGTAGCGAAGTGATTGTAGTATAAAATGAGACTTATAGTATAGAGTGCAACATTTTTATGTTACATGGTAAGTTTACTCATATTTACTTCCCTTCTGCCACTATATTATCTCCAATGTGTATTTGACATGTCTTCTTCATCTCCGGCCTCCTTTCTCTCACTGTGTGTCTCCGATGCATCTTATCGCTGCTATTTTGTGTAATTACAGAAGAGAGTAAAATAAAATAGTTCGGAACGTGAAAAGGGGGCAAAGTAGAGTACTCCTCACCCCCTAGGCCTTTTTAGGCGGTCCCAAAAGGATCAGTTTCTGCTTTCCTGAGAGATTATGGTATGAGTTCCATATACCACAATAACTTGCATTACAACATGCAAGATATCTATCTCCTATTACCAACTTTTGGAGATATTCGCGCTAAGCGCGAATATCTCCAAAAAGTAACACCTGCCCTGAGCAGTTCTTAGCCATGTTATCCAATGGGAGGTGGATAACATGGCTAAGAGCATTAGCTCGGTAATGCATGAATATCGCTGAGTTTTTAGCGATATTCATGTATTGCGGCCGTTTATTATCGCATTTGCGATAAACCTTGATAATAGTAAGGTTTATCTTCGATAATTTCTGACGATGCTTAGTGGTAAAAAATTGGTTGGTAAGCATCGTTAGCGATAAATATCGCTTAACTTTGGTAATATGCCCCAACGTCTGTTAACGTTCGATTCGAAGGAAATGAGGAAGTGTTGAAAAACATTGTCTGCGCCATCTTGCCTTTTTTGAAATGCCACACTTTTGTCGTGCACGGCAGCCATTTTAGATGTCTTGACCAGACCCACTCTCTGCACGCTGTCGATTCGTAGCATGGCTCCTCACCCACGCAAGCATCTTCCCTAGGCACTGGTCACCACCGCTCTCTGTCTTATGCATGGGCAATAAACCTCCCCCCATCTGCGCTGCTCTTCCCTGAGAATCACACTCTGTGCCCGCCCGACACCTCCCTTTTGCCCTATTCACTACCGCACCCTCTGACACTCCTCTTTCTCTGTGTCCGATTGTCCAGGCTATCAGCTAGCCCTGCAGATGTAGTTTATGGCCCCAGCTGTAAAGAATCACCCCTCTTCAAAGGAGTTATAGTAGATCAAGGCCCACACCCGATGAGATCCGTCACACCACACATGTTCCTACTATCTGAAAACCAGCCTGTATTGTGATTGGGGAGGGGACCGAGCCTGAAGCGGAAGATTCCAGGAATGACTCTTTGTACATCAAAGTTTTAACAATTATGTGTCACATTAAAAATATATAGCACTCCAACAAAGTAGTAGGAATATAAAACTTTAATAACATATAAATATATACAACAAAACAAAAACAGTAAAAACATTTAAACAACGAAGAGACCGTGGCAATTTCTTTTTAATTATCCAATAGATTTATTGAAATTGACAGCACCAATAATGAAATATTCTTGTCAGTAGCGGTCTGTTGTGCGAATAGTTCCAAGGCAGCAGAACGCGCTGAAATCTAGATGGCACGAAAGTGATGTCTAGTAAGTTGCCGCCCAGCAAAAAACGGCGTGGGGCGCCGCGGGGGTGAGTGAGTCCAGTAGGCACCACAGCTATTCTTACCGGCATTGCAGAATTACTGCTGGGGACAATGCCTGTGCTGTAGCAGGGTCACAGCAGAAACAAAAAGGATTCTGTTGAAGATGTTGTTGGTTTTCAATTTGAAAACAGTTCTGGTGTCAACTGCTATGCTAATGTAGTGGTTAATGTTTTGTTTTCTCTAGAAAATGTAAAAGAGGGGGAGGCAGTCCAAAGTTCCGTTAAAAGGGCAAAGGAAAGGATCGGTGGTTTGAACTATCAGTCAAAAAGGGGAGGGGGTGCAATAATTTTTCCTACCGGGTCACACTGTGCTTTCACCGGAAGTGAGGTCTGCAGGATGCTAGTAATTCAAAGTGAGGCTGGCGCCAGCATGGGAGCGCCGACGTCCCGCGGATACAGTTTCGTCACTCCACGGGCGATCATGGCAGTCATTCCCCATCGGGGGTCGGAGACTCCCGCGGCTCCTCTAGAATCTTCAAGGTCGTGGAGGACTACGGTGGTGGAGTCAACCAGTGACCGGGCCATTTCTTTATGCTGGGCCCGCTCTTGCCAGGTCGACCGCCATTTTGAGAGTTCGGCAGCTACCGGCGATCGCGGGGTCACATGAGCGGACGGGCTCCACCCTGCCGGGCGAGACGTTGCAGCATGGCCACAGTGGAAGAACCGTTTTCCGGGCGCCTGGAGCGCTGAGGGTGCAGCTGGGAAGTCTCCACCTGGGGAGGCGGGAGAGGCCTGTTCGCACCGTCTCTCCCTCCCAGTGCACCCCACGGCGTCTCGCTTGAGATTTGTTATGGCCGGACCAGGCGATGAGGACGAGGGGGGGGTCGGAGGCATGTGCAAGACATCCCCCCCCAGTGTTGTCGCAGCCATTATAAAAGAAAGAAGTGTCCCGTCCGTCTTCGGGCCGGGCTTCCGGTGGATGTCGGCCGGACGCCCCTGGCTCTGGCCCCATGAACGGGTTTCTTGGTTTATCGGCTGCAGCCGGATCCCGTCGGCCTCGGCCCCCCGACCGTTGGTGGTCGGACCGGAAGAGCATGTGGCGGGACTACCTGCAACTCTCAAGGGCCACCGCGGCCGGACTGGGAGAGAGAGGGGAGGGTCGAGGAGACATTCCCCCCCCCTGCAACTGTTCAGCGTTGTAAAGGCAATCCCCTGGCCGGGTCCCGCTGGCCTCGGCCTCTCCTTCGGCTACACCCTACGTTAGGATCTCCTGGCCGAGGCGTGGCAGCAGGACCTGCCTTATATGGGCTGCTCCCGGCTGGGCGTAGCCGGAACCCTGCCCCACCTTGGAAGTTTCCAGAGTGGGGGTGGATGTTCTACTGACTTGCATTTTCCCTAGTCTATCGATTTTTTTGGCGTGGCAGGCGGTGGGACAGCGAGGGGTGATTTGGTTTCTCTTACTGTTTTTCTGGTCTCTCACCACTGGCATATTTTAACGTTTTCTTGTTTCTAGGACATTAATAGGTTTTATCATTACGTTATGTTATCGTTTCTTTGTTCGTTGTTTAATAAAAGTTCATGTTCATCAGTGGCCTACTGATTTTCGTTTTCCTATTTTTTTCTTTCCAGGTTGTTTCATGGTAAAGTTTCTGTTAACAGGATACAGTGATCACTTCGTTATTATTGCATATGTCCTTTTCACTAGGGGTGCTCTCTGGTCGGGCCAGATGACGTATCTCTAGTAAATGGTCCGGGTGAAAAAGGTGCATCAATCAGTGGGGAGTAGATAGGCATGACAGATTACAACGGGGGAGAACGGTCCGCATTACGTACCCTTTCACTACTTGCAAAGATTTTCCTACGTTTATTTGCAAACAGGGAATACCTCCAAAAAGAACTAATTCCCAAACAGTCAATGTTCGGACAATCAATCAATCAATGAGGAATGAAATAGGTACGACGTGTTAAAGGCTTGCGTTACCTACCCTTCACTATCTGCAAAGGGAGATAGAATATTCCTATTCTTCCTCGTTTGCAGGTAGAGAAGATCCTTAAGAGAATTAACTTCGAACAATTCAATGCTCGATTGAAACAATCAACAAGGGGTACTGTGAACACAAATGAACGCCGCTTATATACATACGCATTGCTATTTTCAACAGGTTGTTCCTAATGTTTCTATTTTAGCGAGGTCAAAAGAGATCCCATTAGTGGCCTACTGATTTTGCTCGATTCCTTTTGTTTTTTTACACGATTTTTCGCTATCTGCAAAGACTAAACAGAGTATTGCGACTCTGTGCTTGTTTGTAAATAGAGAATGAACCAAAGAGAACAATCAATCAAATGGAGAGAGAAGCAGGCACGACGGATTACAAAGGGGGCAAAGGGCTGCGTTAACTACCCTTCACTATCTGCAAAGAGAGAGTACTCCTAATAGAAATGAGGGGTGGGGGGCAGCAATCAAAGCAGATCAGTGTGCATAAACACGAAAATGTTTTTACTTACCACGTACTTGACATTCGACAGCTTATGATATTTGCTATTAAAAAACCATTGAAATTCACTGAAAAAACCATAGGTTATAGACCATATATAGTTAGGAATTAGCATTTACAAAACCTTGAAAATTCACTGAAAAAACCATAGGTTATAGACCATATATAGTTAGGAATTAGCATTTACAAAACCTTGAAAATTCACTGAAAAAACCATAGGTTATAGACCATATATAGTTAGGAATTAGCATTTACAAAACCTTATTTTACTCACACAAAACCATTGAAATTCCATATATAGTTAGTTGCACTAACTATATATCGCGCACCCGCAATCCACTGCTGATGATGTCACATATTACATCATTCATGACATGGTCAGTGACATCACTGATGACATCACTGATGACATCTCAAATGACATCACTGATGACATCTCACTTGACATCAATGATCACATCACTGATGATATCATTCATGTGATAATACAATGCATCTCCTCACACTCTAATATAACCTCTATTACACCCAGTGTTAAATAGAGAGTATAATTTTTGAAACCATTGACACACCAATACTAGTTACTACATACGCACTCACTGATTCCTATGTCTACACACACATTCACTCATACAATCATTCATACATACAATCACTCATCTTTACAACACTATCATATGCACTCATACACCTATACAGACACTCACACTCTGCCACTCATCCATGGAGTTACTCACACACCTAGTCAGTCCTGAAAAGAATCAATCACACTTCCATTTTCTCATCTATACAGTTAAACACAGAACACCTTACATTTTTGAAACATATACTAACACATACTTACTCTCTTATAGAATCACTGATACAAGTACACATTGATCTGCACAGAGTCACACACCTCCCAGCCAGCCATACACACACTCAGTCTCCCATACAAATACTTGTGCAACCAATCAATAACCCATATAGCTACTTATATAGCTACTGATCAACACATGCAGCAGCTTGCACAACAACAGACATACTGATGCACACTTTCAGACAGTTTAGTCACTAACCCGTGCATTCAGTAAGACGCATTTAATCACTCACTCATACAGTCAATCACGCACCTACTAAAACCTTCATTCAGACACTTATACATCCACTCATTCTTCAATATGTAAAACATATTTAAACTTTACAGAAACACATAATCACTGGATGTTGTCATCAGTGATGTCATCAGTGATGTCACTGACCATGTCATGAATGATGTAATATGTGACATCATCAGCAGTGGATTGCGGGTGCGCGATATATAGTTAGTGCAACTAACTATATATGGAATTTCAATGGTTTTGTGTGAGTAAAATAAGGTTTTGTAAATGCTAATTCCTAACTATATATGGTCTATAACCTATGGTTTTTTCAGTGAATATATATATATATATATATATATATATATATATATATATATATATACAAAGAAAGACCACTTTGATAAAAGTAGACCAAGGACACCAGGGGAACCCGTTGGAAATCTTTAATTTTCACATTGTGGCGCTGCGTGATGCATTTCAGCTTCATTAGCCTTCCTCAGACGCCTTACGCCACCGGATTGAACCTTCTCCCTCCTCAAGCAGTTCATAGGTCCTCCCATAAGTATGGGAGCGGCTGACCCTGTTCACTCATGGCAGCTGTGCTCCAGTATGGGACCACAGTAACAAGCATACAACAGATGAATGTCAGAGTAACAGGGTAAGTGATGCGCTTCAAATGCGTGCTCAAAAATACCTGGTGAGAGGGGGCCTTGTAGTGGCGGGTGCCGTCCGTGTGTTTCATGTACAAAGATTTCCTCAGGCCCCCAACGCCCAAGCCACAATTACAGTTCAGGCCAGGCCGTGGAGAGCAACTACAGTGAGCACTCCCCCCCGTGAAGTCACAGGCTGCCGACTGACAGCATCCACTTGCATGGCCTGTTCTCGTGGCGGTCTCGGGGTAATCAATTGCTTGATGAAAAAAAGTTTGTTGCCAGCTGAAACCCGAGACTCTTTTCTGGACGGGTCCTTGAAGCGTGCTCCTGGCAGTCACGTAGAAATACAAAGAAAGACCACTTTGATAAAAGTAGACCAAGGACACCAGGGGAACCCGTTGGAAAGTTTAATTTTCACATTGTGGCGCTGCGTGATGCATTTCAGCTTCAATAGCCTTCCTCAGACGCCTTACGCCACCGGATTGTACCTTCTCCCTCCTCAAGCAGTTCATAGGTCCTCCCATAAGTATGGGAGCAGCTGACCCTGTTCACTCATGGCAGCTGTGCTCCAGTATGGGACCACAGTAACCAGCATGCAACAGATGAATGTCAGAGTAACAGGGTAAGTGATGCGCTTCAAATGCGTGCTCAAAAATACCTGGTGAGAGGGGGCCTTGTAGTGGCGGGTGCCGTCCGTGTGTTTCATGTACAAAGATTTCCTCAGGTCCCCAACGCCCAAGCTACAATTACAGTTCAGGCCGGGCCGTGGAGAGCAACTACAGTGAGCACTCCCCCCCGTGAAGTCACAGGCTGCCGACTGACAGCATCAACTTGCATGGCCTGTTCTCGTGGCGGTCTCGGGGTAATCAATTGCTTGATGAAAAAAAGTTCGTTGCCAGCTGAAACCCGAGACTCTTTGCTGGACGGGTCCTTGAAGCGTGCTCCTGGCAGTCACGTAGAAATACAAAGAAAGACCACTTTGATAAAAGTAGACCAAGGACACCAGGGGAACCCGTTGGAAATCTTTAATTTTCACATTGTGGCGCTGCGTGATGCATTTCAGCTTCATTAGCCTTCCTCAGACGCCTTACGCCACCGGATTGAACCTTCTGCCTCCTCAAGCAGTTCATAGGTCCTCCCATAAGTATGGGAGCAGCTGACCCTGTTCACTCATGGCAGCTGTGCTCCAGTATGGGACCACAGTAACCAGCATGCAACTGATGAATGTCAGAGTAACAGGGTAAGTGATGCGCTTCAAATGCGTGCTCAAAAATACCTGGTGAGAGGGGGCCTTGTAGTGGCGGGTGCCGTCCATGTGTTTCATGTACAAAGATTTCCTCAGGCCCCCAACGCCCAAGCCACAATCACAGTTCACGATTCAGAAAAGGGGGTGGTGATGAACAGAGTGTCTGAATTAAGCAGACCACTCTTACCCAGTCCAAAGATCAGGGCTTGATCCATCACCGTTATTTAGCTCACTGCCCCATCCCAGCTCAGAACCTAGCTATATGCAAATTAGTCTGTCCCTGGCCCAGTGCATCATGGGAACAGGGCAGACCAAACTACCAAGCCAATTCTTCACCAGAAAG
This sequence comes from Lissotriton helveticus, assembly GCF_964261635.1. NCBI lineage: Eukaryota > Metazoa > Chordata > Amphibia > Caudata > Salamandridae > Lissotriton > Lissotriton helveticus. Next base: position 763,572,470 of record NC_136071.1, on the reverse strand, counting down.
GAGACAAGCTTCCGGGGACCGGTTTCTGGCATTTCAGCCGTCGTCGGCCCGGCTTGCTTGAATCCTGAAGGAGCAGTGAGCAAGGGACTCATGTCTGAGTATACCCTGCCACACCATTAGTGGCCAAAAACGATTCAGAAAAGGGGGTGGTGATGAACAGAGTGTCTGAATTAAGCAGACCACTCTTACCCAGTCCAAAGATCAGGGCTTGATCCATCACCGTTATTTAGCTCACTGCCCCATCCCAGCTCAGAACCTGGCTATATGCAAATTAGTCTGTCCCTGGTCCAGTGCATCATGGGCACAGGGCAGACCAAACTACCAAGCCAATTCTTCACCAGAAAGGAGACAAGCTTCCGGGGACCGGTTTCTGGCATTTCAGCCGTCGTCGGCCCGGCTTGCTTGAATCCTGATGGAGCAGTGAGCAAGGGACTCATGTCTGAGTATACCCTGCCACACCTATAGTGACCAAAAACGATTCAGAAAAGGGGGTGGTGATGAACAGAGTGTCTGAATTAAGCAGACCACTCTTACCCAGTCCAAAGATCAGGGCTTGATCTATCACCGTTATTTAGCTCACTGCCCCATCCCAGCTCAGAACCTGGCTATATGCAAATTAGTCTGTCCCTGGCCCAGTGCATCATGGGAACAGGGCAGACCAAACTACCAAGCCAATTCTTCACCAGAAAGGAGACAAGCTTCCGGGGACCGGTTTCTGGCATTTCAGCCGTCGTCGGCCCGGCTTGCTTGAATCCTGATGGAGCAGTGAGCAAGGGACTCATGTCTGAGTATACCCTGCCACACCTATAGTGGCCAAAAACGATTCAGAAAAGGGGGTGGTGATGAACAGAGTGTCTGAATTAAGCAGACCACTCTTACCCAGTCCAAAGATCAGGGCTTGATCCATCACCGTTATTTAGCTCACTGCCCCATCCCAGCTCAGAACCTGGCTATATGCAAATTAGTCTGTCCCTGGCCCAGTGCATCATGGGAACAGGGCAGACCAAACTACCAAGCCAATTCTTCACCAGAAAGGAGACAAGCTTCCGGGGACCGGTTTCTGGCATTTCAGCCGTCGTCGGCCCGGCTTGCTTGAATCCTGATGGAGCAGTGAGCAAGGGACTCATGTCTGAGTATACCCTGCCACACCTATAGTGGCCAAAAACGATTCAGAAAAGGGGGTGGTAATGAACAGAGTGTCTGAATTAAGCAGACCACTCTTACCCAGTCCAAAGATCAGGGCTTGATCCATCACCGTTATTTAGCTCACTGCCCCATCCCAGCTCAGAACCTGGCTATATGCAAATCAGTCTGTCCCTGGCCCAGTGCATCATGGGAACAGGGCAGACCAAACTACCAAGCCAATTCTTCAGCAGAAAGGAGACAAGCTTCCGGGGACCGGTTTCTGGCATTTCAGCCGTCGTCGGCCCGGCTTGCTTGAATCCTGATGGAGCAGTGAGCAAGGGACTCATGTCTGAGTATACCCTGCCACACCTATAGTGGCCAAAAACGATTCAGAAAAGGGGGTGGTGATGAACAGAGTGTCTGAATTAAGCAGACCACTCTTACCCAGTCCAAAGATCAGGGCTTGATCCATCACCGTTATTTAGCTCACTGCCCCATCCCAGCTCAGAACCTGGCTATATGCAAATTAGTCTGTCCCTGGCCCAGTGCATCATGGGAACAGGGCAGACCAAACTACCAAGCCAATTCTTCACCAGAAAGGAGACAAGCTTCCGTGGACCGGTTTCTGGCATTTCAGCCGTCGTCGGCCCGGCTTGCTTGAATCCTGATGGAGCAGTGAGCAAGGGACTTATGTCTGAGTATTACCCTGCCACACCTATAGTGGCCAAAAACGATTCAGAAAAGGGGGTGGTGATGAACAGAGTGTCTGAATTAAGCGGACCACTCTTACCCAGTCCAAAGATCAGGGCTTGATTCATCACCGTTATTTAGCTCACTGCCCCATCCCAGCTCAGAACCTGGCTATATGCAAATTAGTCTGTTCCTGGCCCAGTGCATCATGGGAACAGGGCAGACCAAACTACCAAGCCAATTCTTCACCAGAAAGGAGACAAGCTTCCGGGGACCGGTTTCTGGCAGCATCCACTTGCATGGCCTGTTCTTGTGGCGGTCTCGGGGTAATCAATTGCTTGATGAAAAAAAGTTCGTTGCCAGCTGAAACCCGAGACTCTTTGCTGGACGGGTCCTTGAAGCGTGCTCCTGGCAGTCACGTAGAAATATATATATAAAATATTTCCCAAAACATTCAAATTGATACATAAGGGAACTTAATGGCTTTGCATCATATGATTGCAAAACTTTTATGAACTAATTTTGTTCATTTGTTGAGCTGTTCAGAGACAGAAACAATGTACTGAAAAATTGCTTTTTTTCAGACGCATCAGCTTATTGCAAAAATAAGCTGGAAAGTTAAAATGTACTGTATTTGTTATGATACACTATGTTATATTAATAATCTGAGTTGCTTTTACTTTTATATCAACTACTTATTAAATTGTAGGTTTCAGCATATGTTGATAAAAATGTGGCTACTTATTACTTTGGTGCCCGCTAGCTGGGTGTCATCACTTTTGAGGTCTTCCTCCAGCTTATTTTAGTTTGCCGTTCCTCACTTGTGAGTCTTATAGGTGTGTCAGAACTTTACATTTGAAGAGTTCTCAAAGGAAATTACCTGTGGTGTTCTTACTTGTGCATCATTGTAAATGGTCCACGTGGCAGATTTGAAATGCACAGTGATTATATATTAGCAAAGATCTATTTGAAGTTAGGCACATTGCGTTATAAGCCATGTTGCTTCTATTTGGTTAACGTCCTCAATTTATTAATGAGGTGATCTAAAAATGGGGAATGGTTTCTCCACTTTAGAAATATCTTACTGCTTTAAATGAGAAAATATAAATGACTTGGAGGGGTTAAATACATTTTAACCCTTAAAGAACTTCAGCAATAAAGCCTTCCCTCCCATGCACCACATGATATAAAATCCACTATACCCCATAGTATGCCATAGCAGAGCTGTGGGAAGCATCTGAAGTGGATTAAACATTATCAAATTAAATCTTGAGCTAAAATAACGTTAACTTTAGTCCAAAATCCTAAAGAATAGCATAAAATGTCAGAAAAGACAACTAAAACCTCTGAGATAAACAAACATAGATTTATGATATGTGCCCCAAAAATTACCAGTAGTTCCATATATTAAACTGCATATATGGGCCCTTGAGAACGAGCTCCAAACACATTAAATGCAAGCATAACTGCAACCATAAAACAGTAGGAATTACACAACCAAAATTGTTAGAAATCGGGTTTCTGGTTGGCTAGGATTTGCATCTAAGCAAGGCAGAACCCAACACTCTAGTCAGGGTAAGGGAGTTACACACCCAAGATAACCCTGACTACAGTTGTGGGTTCTGCCTGGCTTAGGTGCATACCCTAGCCAGCCAGAGACCCCGTTTTTAGGTCGAGCATTCGAGACCTCTTGTATATACTTTAGTATATACCTATTATATACTTATGTGTATGTACTTTGTGGGCTCTAGAGATCAGCCCTAGGACTTGTCTGCTTCTGCTTAGGGACTTTTTTTCTGTTCAACTCCCTCTATTTAACTATCTTGATAGTAAAAGCAACCAGCAAAGATAAGTAAAATACCAGAATTGCTTTCAGCTGAGAGACTTTCTTTTTTTTATTTTTCTGGCAACTGCCTCTATTTAACTTTCTTAATAGAAAATGACCAGCAGAGGTCAGTAAAATACAAGAATCACTTTAGCGTTCTCTAGATTCCAGTACATAGATATTGTCTTCCACAAGCACCCGTAGACAATAATATTTTTTTCAAATCTTGTATTTTTAGTGCTCTGACCACCATAGGCCCTGATTTTATATTAAAAACAGAGCTTTGGACTATACCATTTCCCGCTGAAAGGCAATATTACTCTCCATGTGTTCCCATACCTGGCCTGTCATGCAGTTTGCTGCTTACTTTCCCTCCATGTTAAAGAACAGTAGATGTTTCAGCACCCAGGATAATGTGCTGCATAGCTAAATACTTGGAAGGTCCCAATGCATTGCTTATGCTTGTTTACATTGGTGGCAGCGGTGGGATGTGCATTCACTCTAGACAGTCACTAGGGGAGTTGAGGTGTCTGCCCTGCCCTGCCTTGCGTAGATGACTCATCATAGGGCATACCCTGCCAACTTCCGGCGAACAAAGCAAAACCAAAGGGGATGATGGATGGAGTGTTGAACAATACAAACGCTCACCCACAGTCAACTGATCTGGGTTTAATCCATCATCATTCTCTTTTTGGACTGGGTTCAGAAACCCTTACAGCAAAGAGAACAATTACAAAATGGAGTATAAGTATTACACCTAAAACCCAAGGAGTTTAGATTACTTCCAGGAACAAGAGGACCCTCCCATGAAGAAGAGCGGAAGGACTGTGTGAAGAGCACAGCCTGTTCTGAGATATGGGTGGGTTGGCCTTGCAGTTGCTGCTTCTGTCTGTGGTATCCTGCTCAGGGAGGTAATCTCCAAGGGCTTGAGTGTCTTGGCCGCCTGTTGGAAGTCTTAGGGATACAAAAGACTTCAAGAGAAGGACTGGACTGTTCTTTACTTTTTTCCCTCTAAAGAAAGAAAGTCTATAGAAGCACTGTGGTTCTCCAGCCTAGTGATTGGTTCCTTAGGGACAGCAGGTGGAGAGCGATTTCTCCTTCAATTATCTTTCTAAAGAAGTAAGCACGTGATGAGCACTTGGTTCTTTACCTTATTTGGTTATCCCCTTTTTAGGGGCTGCATATTATGTATAGTGGTAACGTGTTTATGACTGATGCAACTTGTAAGTATGTGTGTTATTGTACCAAATTAAATGTTATGACGTGCAAGCTTATAAGTGGTTACCTTATTGTACTACCTATCATGGGTATGACTATTGCCTAGTTGGCAAGGTGATTTGTGGTTCACCAGACTGTGGTCTATATGTTTTATCTATAATATATGAGATATTTTTATATAAACTTGTGTTGTATGTTGTGTGTCACTGGTGTATGTGTGTGTTTTGCAAATGCTGTACACATTGCCACTAGGATAAGCCCTACCAAGGGGGTGAGCAGGGGTTATCTTGGGTGTGTAACTCCCTTACCCGGACTAGAGTAGTGGGTTATGCCTGGCTTAGGTGTATACCCTAGCCTACCAGGAACCCAATTTCTTACAAAAACCTTAAGAGAGCACAACTCCAATAAAACCAGCAAATTTATATTTTTCTGTATGAGCATCTTGTAAAAGGCAGCTGGCCCTGGCCTATCTAAAATACCTTATTGCCAAAGGCCGATTTACCAAATAAAGGAAAACAAATGGGCCCACTTTACCAATCTTTTTCTGTCAACAGTTGTAACTTAATCCTGTTTTTTACATGAATTTAGTGCTACTATCCAGGCCGAATGCGCAAAACATAGAGTTATAGTGTTCATAAGCAGAGCTACCAAAGCTTCTAAAGGTAACCTCAGACACTCATCACTGATCCTCAGATCACAGCAACAGGTGGTCAACACAGGCCACTCCTGCCTCTGTAGAGTGAGCCCAAATTACAGTCTGGGTGTGATCAAGCAACAACTGGAGTGAAAAAGGGCATCAGTGCTGTGGTATAGCAAAGAACCACATGCAACAGCGGGACTTTATGCAGCCTCTGAACTCAGGCAGCATTTATCATCTCGTCCTTCTCCAATAATGCAGAGCTAGAACCTTGTAGATAAACTGAGCAGGGGTGTAACATAGGCCCATACAGTCCCTGTGGTGTAAGGGTTCCCCTACCCTTGAGGGAGCTTCCAAAACATCAGGGGTCTTGCATTCAGCCCAAGGCCATTTAATATATGTGGGAAAATCTGGGGATCCTCACCTTATTCTGCAAGGGGACCCCATCATTTTGCAATACATCACTGAAACTGAGAGGGCACAAGATTGTGATGGAAAGGCAGCAATACCTCACCTTCAAACTTAATTTTCATGTGAATCAGGCAGTCTTTTGTCAAAGTCTCCCTCCCTGCACTCACAGCACCTAAGGCAAAAAAGTTCTACAACTTGAGCTACACCACTTTCCGGTTTATGAAGCCATTTTCTGGCCTTGCTCTTTTCTTCTATGGATCTGAAGGGTATGTGCAGAACGTCTTCATGCATAACACATTAATTTGCTCGCTTGCATACTTGTCTTTGTGGTGCATGTGTGGACACATACAGAAATGAGAAAGCTCTTTTCAAATCATGACTAACAGTTGCAGGTGCCATTGGCTGTCAATTTCTTTGACCATTATCTGATCAGTGTTTTGACCACTGCACAAGCAATAATGGAGGGGCAGAATAGTTGCCTCTTTGTGTTTGTTGAATATTCATTGCATAATCTCTTGAAGCAAAAGATATCTATAGCACACACACAATCTCCCTCCCCTCAATGAGGTGTGTATTTACTTTTATAATTTCTCAGGCACCTTAAAACACGGGATTGTTATTTATATAAAGGAGTAAACTAAGGGCCAGATGTAGGTAAATCTCATTTACCGATTCATAAATACCGAATTTTACCGATTCGGGATTTATAAATCGGTAAATGAGATGTAGGTAAAAAATCGGTATTTTTTACCGAATAGGTAAGATTCGATATTTACCGATTCGGTAAATACCGAATCGGTATTTGCAATTGAATCCTATGGGCCTTGAAGCCCATAGGATTCAATAGCAAATACCGATTCGGTATTTACCGAATCGGTAAAAATACCGAATTGCTAAGGGGGACAGGGTGTCACTTTGACACCCTGTTGCACCCCTGTAACTGGCTTGTGCGCCATGTGGCACACATACATGCCCTTAGGGCATGTCTGTGAGCCACATGGCACAGGTGTGCATGTACACAAGAATTCGTAATTTACCATGCAATTGTATTGCATGGTAAATACCAAATTCTAAAGGCCCTGTAGCACTGCTAGAAATGCTACCTACATCTCAAAATACATATTCGGTAATTTTACCGAATGGTAAATTTACCGAATCGGTAAAATTTACAGAATCGGTAAATTTAACGATTCTGTAATTTTACCGATTCGGTAAAATTACCGATTCTGTAAAATTACAGAATATGTACGTTTTTTCAGCCCCTACATCTCCATAGCCCAATACCGGTCGGAAACGGCCAAAAATCGGTATTTTTGGCCGTTTCCGACCAGTATTGGGCTACCTACATCTGGCTCTAAATGTTTCTGGACTTTTACTTTTTTGATAACCTACTGCAAATTACGTAAACACAATTCAGAGAAGGGTCCTGCTTGCATTGTTGACCTCATACAGATGGTGTTTTCTGACTTTGTCAGTGTATACTTATGCTATGAGGACTGGTCCCAATAGCATAGATTATACAGACACTCACGCACATAGACAGACATACACATGCTTGTGCGCAAGCATATACACAGTATATAGTATCTGCTACTACCCAACAATTCAACATCTGTCTCTAATCATGTAGATCAGTTTTTCTACCTAAACTTCCACACCAGGTAAGTGTTCCAGCTCTTGACCCTCGGTCTAGGTCCACTCTCTCTCCGCAGCTCTGCTGTGCTGTCTCTTGCCTCCAGACCCCGACCTCCTCCTTGGGAGGTTCGAGGCTGCTGCTCGCAACCACTGTAACCTTTCTCAGCCATTTTTTTCTTAATGTTACCCCGTTGTGCCACTGTTATTCTGCCCATCTGTGTCTTGCTCTAATTCCACCACTGTTTTTTATTTTCACGTGTCTGCCTGTTCCTTTTGCCGCTGCTGCCCCTGCGGCCTCTCCCCCCCAGAATACCCCGCTCCCGCCACCGAGCATCTCCTCCCTCTCACCTCTCCTACTTTATGACAGACGCGCGCAGCAGGCATGCCAAAGGCAAGCCTGTCTGTGCCCGTCCGCGACCCGACCGCGGCCAGCACAAGGTACCCTGGACCTCCCACTACCCATCGCTACGACACCACCACCCTCCTCGCACTCAACCCTGGAAGACTTAGAAAATGCCTACAGGCCTCACCGAACACGACCCACTGCCAGTTCTCCTGCCTCCACTGCTGCCAGACCCTCACCACCCCCGGCCTCCAACATCACCAACGACAGCACTGGCAACACCCTAAAACGCACCCTTCTCAACGTACGCTCCATACACAAACATGCCATGGAAATCTGGAACCTACTCGACTCTCTCCCGCGCGACATCACCTTCTTCACAGAGACCTGAACCAACGCATCCTCCACCCCCGACATTAGCACTGCCATCCCATATGGATACAAGATCCAGAGAAAAGACTGCCCTAACCACCCAGGAGGGGGCCTTGCCATCGCCCACAAGAGCACCCTCTGCCTCACCACCTCCAGCTAAACTGTCCCCTCCGTCGAACACCTGCACTTCCAGATCCAGACCACCCCCAAAGCCACACTCCAAGGAACCCTCCTCTACAGACCCCCCAGCACCCGAACACCCTTTGCCACCACCATCATCGACTTCATAGCACCCCACAACATTTCCTCAACAAACTACATACTCATTTGAGACCTGAACTTCCACCTCGGCAACCCCAGCGACCCCAACTCCACTATCCTTCGTGACAACCTCACCAGCATCGGACTTAAACAACTGGTCAACACACCGACCCACAGAGCAGGACATACCCTCGACCCCATCTTCTCGGGAGGAAACAGAGTCCATTTCAGCCACTCAACGCACCCGCCATGGACCGACGACCACCACTGCATACACTTCGCCATCAACAAACTCAAAGCATCCAAACCAGCCCCACGCCCACCATGAAGGAACTGGAGCAAGGTTACCGACGAGCAACTTAACTCCACCCTCACCCGAGACAAGCACACCTGGGCACCCAACACAAACGACACAGCCAGAGAACTCCACACCTTGATCTCTGACTGCACAGACGTGCTCGCCTTGCTACACAACCCGGATAGACAATGCCCCAGGAAAGCCACCTGGTTCACCACTGCTCTCCAAGAAGCCAGACGCACCTGTAGACGCCTGGAGAAGAACTGGAGAAACACCAAGACAACCGAAAACCACACCACCTACAAGGACGCCATGACAGACTACCACAACCAGATCAGAGACACCAAGAGGAACTTCACAACAGAATCCTGGCCAAGTCCACCAACTCCAAGGAACTCTTCAGTGTCATTCAAGAATTCACCAACCCACGCAGTCAAGCCACAGACATCACCCCATCCTAAGACCTCTGCAACAAGTTTGGAACCTATTTTCACCTCAAGATCAAAAACCTCTACGGCAACTTCATTGACCATCCACCAAGTGTCACAGACGGCCCCCCACCCCCAAAAAACACCAGCCAGCCCGCCATCTCCAACTGGACACCGATCACGGCCAAAGACACCTCTTCGACCATGAAAAGCATCCACTCGGGGGCCGCCACTGACCACTGTCCTCCTCACATCTACCACAGAGTCACGACTGCCATCGCTCCGGTACTACAACGCACCATCACCACCACCTTCAAAACAGGCACCTTCTCAGATGACTAGAAGCGCGCAGAAGTCCGACCTCTACTCAAGAAGCCCACAGCTGACCCCACCAACCTCAAGAACTATCGGCCCATCTCGCTCCTCCCCTTCGCAGCCAAAGTTGCAGAGAAAACAACCAACAGGAAACTGATACGATTCATTGAAGAGAACACCATCCTCGACCCATCCCAATCAATATTACGAAGCAACTACAGCACAGAGACCGCCCTACTCGTTGCCACAGATGACCTCAGCACCCTCCTGGACCAAGAACACTCAGCAGCCCTCATCCTACTCGACCTATCAGCGGCCTTCGACACCATCTCCCACCGCAGACTACATGATGCAGGCATACAAGGAACAGACATGGACTGGATCCGATCATTCCTCACTGGAAAAAGCCAAAGGATCAAACTCCCACCCTTCCACCGACCCCACGAAAATCCCCTGCGGAGTCCCACAGGGTTCATCTCTGAGCCCCACCCTCTTCAACATCTACATGGCCCCCCTCGCAGCCATCATCTGACAACACGGCCTCAAATCTTATCCTACGCTGACGACACCCAGCTCATCCTCTCCCTCACCAAAGACCCCACTGTGAGAAGTTGGCCTGATATATAGTGTTCACTATTCTAGTGATCACTCTGTATTATTCCAAACAACCCTTATTGATGATTGGTTGTAAGTCAACCTTATAGACCAGCTATCCTAGTAGCGTGGACAAGAGCAGTCTTTAGGCTAAACTCTAGAGGGCGTGTTAAGCCAGCTGTTTTACCATCACATATACCCCTTGAACACCAAGTGAAAGGACACCACAAACGTAGTTATAAAAAATAAAGGATATTTATTAATAACAAGACTACCCTGAACTCTTTATGAGTCAGGGAGCTAAGCACAATACAAAACTCTTAGGAAAATACTGCAAGTTGCACAAATAACACAAAGGCCCGAGGGGCACGAAAAACCATATACTCTAAAAGTGGAATGCGAAATACTAGCAGGTAAGTAACACGATCCAGAGGCTTCAGGACCGCTAGGACTACCTTACTGAACCCTCAGGTTAGGAACAGGAGGCCTAGGGAACCCGGGTGCAGAGTGGGAACTCTTACGCGGGATGCGGGACAAAGTCTATGGAGGCTAGTATTTTTAAAGTTACTGTTTCCGGACGAATCCGACTAGGTAGACTAAAAACGAAAAAGGATCTGGACACTAGGATAGTGAACCTGTGCTGGAGCACCGAAATGCTCGGATTACCTAGCCCAGGGGCTGCGGCTGCATAGGGTTCAAATGACGTCGGGAATCCTCGTTGTAGTCTATGGAGCCTGAAAGAAAATGTTGCTGGCAGGCGACCAGTGAAGATGTTCGGGGCGATCCAAGGCTGGATCAGTGAAGAAGGCGACCTGAAAGCAGAGGGGACTCAGTTCTTAATCACTAGCCAGTGATTGTGTGGGCACCAGGCTGGCACCGGATGAAGTCACCGCGATCAGGTGAGTGGGTGACGCTGGACTCTGCAGCCACACGGACCAGGAGGCGTTGTCGACGGCCAGGCTGGGGGTGCGAGCTGTCCCACGGTGGTGTCTGCTGTCGGCGATGCTGGATCCAGGATGGGAGCAACAACCTTGGCAAAGGCAAGCCCACGTGGTTGAGTCAAAAATGGCGTCTGGAGTGGACCAGGAGGGTCCAGGGCGCTTCTTGTTGATCAAGGAGCAAGGGTCAGTCTAGAGGACCTAGACCAGCGGTGAAAACGTCGTGGTACGTCGTCAGGAGGGTCACTAGCCGACGGGCAAGTGACCGGACAACGTGGCAAGCAGCAAAGAAGCAGAAGGGCCCCACGCAGATCTCGTGGATGCTGGGGGGCTGGACTTCGGTGCTGGAGCTGCTCAGGATTGGGGCTTCTCGAACCCCAGTGCACCCACTCGAGGATCCCGCGGCGGTCGTGCTGGTTAAGCGTCGTGCAGGTATTGAAGATAGCCGGTCCCTCGGGTCTCGTCGCACCCACGAATCTCAGCTGGGCTGATGATGCAGGTAGAGGTCAGAGATGGCAGGGAATCCGGGTCTCGTCGAGCTGGTCAGTCTTGATCCGGAGGATGGACGTGCAGCAAACCGCAAGCGCTTAGGTGGTGCCTGCTGGTGCAGGGTGGCTACTCCTTAGCCACAAGGGAGAGTCTTCAGAGAATGGCAAGAGTTCCTTTCGTGGAAAGTAGTTCAAGTTTCAAGATTATCCAATTTGGGAAGGGTGCCCGCTCCTACCTTTATTCTCAGAAAAGGGGCTGGCACGCGACTAGGTCCTGCCCATGGGTGGGACCAGGAGGGGGGTGGTTACACCCCTCTCCTTTGTCCGGTCTCTCCCCAGCTCAGGGGCTGGTGTGCCCCTGGAACTGGTTTGAGCCGGCATATGCACAGTGAGCACCGGGGTGCCACTTGCAGTCACCTTCCTCTCAGCCCTGCGTACCTGGGATACACAAAATCCTGTCTGGGATGGTGCTGGCACCGCCCCTGACAGGAAACCCTTTGTCCAGGCCTCCCTCGCTGGAAGGACTCCCAGCAGCAGGAGGTCAGACTCGTGTCTCAGTGGCAGCATCCATTTTGTGATGCTGAGGCTCGAGTTAACTCTAACCGGGGTTCACAGTTATATACATGTCGTGTCCCTCTAGAAGGGTGGAATGCTAACCCCGTCGCCAGAATTGGTGAGGGGTTAGTATTCCAATTCGTATGACACCTTACTCAACATGTTTTGATAATGCTTTGCCAAAGTTAGCATTTGACCGCGAGGTTCATAATGCACTTAAGAGTATATGGTATAGCGTTATCATGGAACAGCTATGTGGACTTGGTTCCGCAAGCTGCAAACGGGCTCAGCTCATGCCAGAGCACCATCTCACATAATTCCAAGCACTCTGCCTTCAGGATTGATAAGGCCTGCCATAGGAGTGACTGATAGGAATATATGTGTCCATTTTAGGGTTAGATATAGGAATTCTATATCTAAAGCAAAGGGTGATTACACCACCTTGCCCCAGCAGTCGTGCAGCCAGTTGTGTCAGATTTGGGTGGCCAGCCAGGGGTGGCATAATACATGCTGCAGCCCCTGGTAGGCCCTGGGTACACCTATGCCCTGGATACCTAAGGTATGCTATACAGGGACTGATAAGGTGACTCAGTATCCAATTAGATATGTACCTAGGGTACATGGAGTCCATTTTACAGAGAGAGCAGGAAGCCTGGGGTCCTGATTAGCAGGATCCCAGGCCAACTAAGTCAAAAACCAGTAAAACACTAGGCAAAAAGTTGGGGGTAACCATAGTCAGATATCCACCTTCCTACATAACCCTCCCCCCCCCCCCAAACGAAAGGAGATAAGGCTATCCTTGACCAGGTAAGCCTATATTGCCTGAGTGGCCATATGAGGAGGTGCATGCACTGTCATGGTTACCCCCTATCTCATAGTCCACTAAGCAATCCCTCACCCTAAGGCTGTCTGAGGGTCTCCACCATAGGGAATCTCTACCTGTGGTGTGTTTTGGCAAAGTAAAAGGCTGGTGCTGGGATGGAGTACTGAAGTGAGGCTCCACTAATGTTGGGCTCAACTTCCTCCAATCACTATCCACCATGTATGCCTTTCTTTCCAGGACTGAGTTGCTGTATGCTCTCAGGGTCAACCCCTGGCTACCTAAAGCTGGAGGCTGGGTCCCTCTGTTTGGCTTGCTGGAGGGACAGGTCAGGTTTGGGGCCCTTAGGTCCCAGGTTTGGCTGTGCCCAACAGTGTCCATCTGTGGGAGGTCCCTTACTAATTTTAAGGGGGATCCCTCAGGAGTTGGTTTTATTTTCACTTGGCTAGGACTACTAGCTTCAGTGCCCTTAATCTGCTGATTGGGGAGTTCTGTTGGACAGGGGGCCCTTTGGGGTCCTCCACTGGCCTCCCTGACCTCTACAGCCCTGGGCTGACTGAGGCAGGGTAGAGAGGGGCAGGTTACCTGCTCCAGACTGGGTCCCACTTTGGAAGGGTCCACTGGCATCAGGGGTTCTTCCAGGCTAGGCCTGACTACCTCTGGGGCAGCTCCTTCCCAAGGGGCAAGATCAGTTCCCTGAGGAGGCTGATCCTTTCCTAAAGTCTGGTGGGAGGGAGATTTCTCTTCTTCCTCAATGCTCTCTGTTTGAGTGGAGTGATCCATAGTTTCAGGCTTCACAACACTATTATCAGTCTGAGTTTGGGCTGTGGCCATCACAACCCCACCAACCTTTTCAGGAAGGGACTCAGTTTGGGTATGGGCTGTTACCATCACAGCCTTGCTAACCTTTTCAGGGAAAAAATCTACTTGAGATTGGGCTGAGACTGGCACAGCCCTCCTAACCTGTTCAGGAAGATTTACCATTTTAGAATGGGTTTCTTGTTCTACCTCAGCCCAGGCTGAGATCTCTAAATCATTCCCCAGTAGGCAATCTACAGGCAAGTTTGATGACACTGCCACTCTCTTGGGGCCAGTGACACCTCCCCAGCTGAGACTTACCACTGCTATGGGATGACTCTTCTGCACTCCATCAATGTTTGTCACCTGGTATGTGGCACCAGGTATAAGTTGCCTTGAGGGGACTAGGCTTTCAGTTACCATGGTGATGCTAGCCCCTGTGTCTCTATAGGCCTCAACTTTCAGACCATTGATGAGGGGCTCCTGTCTGTACTTGTCCAAAGTGTTGGGACAATCAGTGAAGTTGGCAAACCCCATGCCAGTCTCACAGACAAGAGTATCTGAGGATCTGGTTAGGCCAGAGTCCCCAGGAACTCCCAAAGTGAATCCACCCAAATTCTTAGGGGCACTCCCACCACCTGGGGGATTACTACTAGTAGTAACAGGAGGCTTGGAAGTGTTACTTGGGGGTATGTTTTCCTTATTGTTGTTGGCCCTTGGGCAACTGCTGTCAGTTTTCAAATGGCCTACCTGTTTGCAGGTATAGCAATAGGGTTTCTTCTGGGTATTGGAAGGATTCTGAGACCCACCCCCCTCAGAGGATTTTTGGGGCCCTGATGTGGTTTGATCTGTGAATTTATTCCCACCCTTCTCTTGAGGCTTGGTTGATTCCTTCTTTTGGTCACCACCTTGGTTCTTAGGCCTGATCCTGGTTCTGACCCATTTGTCTGCCCTCTTACCCAATTCTTGTGGAGAGGTCAGATCAGAGTCTACCAGGTGCTGGTGTAATAACTGGTTCTGACAATTATTTAAGACTTGCTCTCTCATAATTAGATTATACAATCCTTTGTAATCAGTAACTTTACTACCCAGTAACCAGCCTTCAAAAGCCTTAGTGGCACAATCAACAAAGTCAGCCCAATCCTGAGACTGAATTTTCTGGGTGTCTCTGAACAGCAACCTGTACTGTTCAGTTGTTAAGTCAAACCCATCAATCAGTGTATTCTTCAGGACTTGGTAATTGTTAGCATCCTCAGCTCTAGTAGTGAGGAGCTTATCTCTACCTTTACCCTCAAAGGAAAGCCACAATATAGCTGTCCACTGACTCTGGGGGATGCACTGGACAGTGCAGGCCCTCTCCAAAGCAGTCATCCATTTGTGGATGTCATCCCCTTGTTTAAAGGGGGGCACTATTTTACTCAGGTGTCTAGTATCAAAACTCCTGTCCTTATCCTTAGGGATATTGCTGCCACCAGTGGGGACTACCCCACTCAACTGTTGCTCTCTAGCAAAGGCAAGCTTCTCCTTGGCAAGGGCAATTTCTTCCCTCTGGATCCTCAGATTAGTCTGTTTCATCCTTGCTTCATGTTCTCTCCTCTGAGGGGAAGTCATTCTCCTCTGGGGAGAAGTCATTCTCCTCTGGGAAGAGGCATGAGAGTGCACAGATCTATTGGAGTCCCTAGAATGAGATCTATCTCTTTTAACTCCAAAGTTAGGCCTGCTTAGGGTCAGTACTGGGGGTCCCCAGATCCTTTCCTATGTAGGTCTAAGTTGGCCCTAGTAGGTCTGCTGACTAGCTCAGATCCTTTGTCTGCCTCATCCCCAGAAGGATCCTCTTCATCCTCCTCCTCCTCTACTTCCTCAGTTTCAGGGAGGTCAGGATCACCAAGGGTACCTTCTAAGGCTGGCATGCTCCCATCTGAATGAGAAGCTTTTCTAGCATCATATGTCTCTAAGAGACCTAACTGAAAAGGAGTGGTAGGGTTAGAACCCTGTTTCAATTTCCTGGAGGTACACAATTGTCTCATCTCCTGGAAACTGAGAGCTGCATATCTGGAAAGGACCTGTGGAGGGTCACTAACCACTAGGGGAGTCTCTGAAGACTCTCCATGGGTAGACATGCTTCTAGTGAGGAGTAAGTGATGCACCTACCTACACTATGGGTTTACCTACTGATCCCTTGCTAGAGTTGTAGTTAGGGTGTGCTAAGCCCTGTTACACTACAACAGCTGGTTCAGTAGAACTCAGAGTATTCTAAGCTAAGTTATATGTACCTTGGTACTTATGTGATCTTTCAAATGATATTCTTAGGATACGTGTGTGGTAAAACAACAGCAATCTCAAATCCCAACCGCTGCTCACCAATGTGAGAAGTTGGCCTGATATATAGTGTTCACTATTCTAGTGATCACTCTGTATCATTCCAAACAACCCTTATTGATGATTGGTTGTAAGTCAACCTTATAGACCAGCTATCCTAGTAGCGTGGACAAGAGCAGTCTTTAGGCTAAACTCTAGAGGGCGTGTTAAGCCAGCTGTTTTACCATCACATATACCCCTTGAACACCAAGTGAAAGGACACCACACAAGTTGTTATAAAAAATAAAGGACATTTATTAATAACAAGACTACCCTGAACTCTTTATGAGTCAGGGAGCTAAGCACAATACAAAACTCTTAGGAAAATACTGCAAGTTGCACAAATAACACAAATGCCCGAGGGGCACGAAAAACCATATACTCTAAAAGTGGAATGCCAAATACTAGCAGGTAAGTAACACGATCCAGAGGCTTCAGGACCGCTAGGACTACCTTACTGAACCCTCAGGTTAGGAGCAGGAGGCCTAGGGAACCCGGGTGCAGAGTCGGAACTCTTACGCGGGATGCGGGACAAAGTCTATGGAGGCTAGTATTTTTAAAGTTACTGTTTCCGGACGAATCCGACTAGGTAGACTAAAAACGAAAAAGGATCTGGACACTAGGATAGTGAACCTGTGCTCGAGCACCGAAATGCTCGGGTTACCTAGCCCAGGGGCTGCGGCTGCATAGGGTTCAAATGACGTCGGGAATCCTCGTTGTAGTCTATGGAGCCTGAAAGTAGATGTTGCTGCCAGGCGACCAGTGAAGATGTTCGGGGCGATCCAAGGCTGGATCAGTGAAGAAGGTGACCTGAAAGCAGAGGGGACTCAGTTCTTAATCACTAGCCAGTGATTGTGTGGGCACCAGGCTGGCACCGGATGAAGTCACCGCGATCAGGTGAGTGGGTGACGCTGGACTCTGCAGCCACACGGACCAGGAGGCGTTGTCGACGGCCAGGCTGGGGGTGGGAGCTGTCCCACGGTGGTGTCTGCTGTCGGCGATGCTGGATCCAGGATGGGAGCAACAACCTTGGCAAAGGCAAGCCCACGCGGTTGAGTAAAAAATGGCGTCTGGAGTGGACCAGGAGGGTCCAGGGCGGTTCTTGTTGATCAAGGAGCAAGGGCCAGTCTAGAGGACCTAGACCAGCGGTGAAAACGTCGTGGTACGTCGTCAGGAGGGTCACTAGCCGACGGGCAAGTGACCGGACAACGTGGCAAGCAGCAAAGAAGCAGAAGGGCCCCAAGCAGA
Source organism: Lissotriton helveticus (assembly GCF_964261635.1). NCBI lineage: Eukaryota > Metazoa > Chordata > Amphibia > Caudata > Salamandridae > Lissotriton > Lissotriton helveticus. The sequence goes on along the minus strand of NC_136071.1, from coordinate 763,555,113 downwards.
TCTCGTGGATGCTGGGGGGCTGGACTTCGGTGCTGGAGCTGCTCAGGGTTGGGGCTTCTTGAACCCCAGTGCACCCACTTGAGGATCCCTCAGCGGTCGTGCTGGTTAAGCGTCGTGCAGGTCTTGAAGATAGCCGGTCCCTCGGGTTTCGCCGCACCCACGAATCTCAGCTGGGCTGATGATGCAGGTAGAGGTCAGAGGGAATCCGGGTCTCATCGAGCTGGTCAGTCTTGATCCGGAGGATGGACGTGCAGCAAACCGCAAGCGCTTAGGTGGTGCCTGCTGGTGCAGGGTGGCTACTCCTTAGCCACAAGGGAGAGTCTTCAGAGAATGGCAAGAGTTCCTTTCGTGGAAAGTAGTTCAAGTTTCAAGGTTATCCAATTTGGGAAGGGTGCCCGCTCCTACCTTTATTCTCAGAAAAGGGGCTGGCACGCGACTAGGTCCTGCCCATGGGTGGGACCAGGAGGGGGGTGGTTACACCCCTCTCCTTTGTCCGGTCTCTCCCCAGCTCAGGGGCTGGTGTGCCCCTGGAACTGGTTTGAGCCGGCATATGCACAGTGAGCACCGGGGTGCCACTTGCAGTCACCTTCCTCTCAGCCCTGCCTACCTGGGATACACAAAATCCTGTCTGGGATGGTGCTGGCACCGCCCCTAACAGGAAACCCTTTGTCCAGGCCTCCCTCGCTGGCAGGACTCCCAGCAGCAGGAGGTCAGACTCGTGTCTCAGTGGCAGCATCCATTTTGTGATGCTGAGGCTCGAGTTAACTTTAACCAGGGTTCACAGTTATATACATGTCGTGTCCCTCTAGAATGGTGGAATGCTAACCCAGTCGCTAGAATTGGTGAGGGGTTAGTATTCCAACTCGTATGACACCTTACTCGACATGTTTTGATAATGCTATGCCAAAGTTAGCATTTGACCGCGAGGTTCATAATGCACTTAAGAGTATATGGTATAGCGTTATCATGGAACAGCTATGTGGACTTGGTTCCGCAAGCTGCAAACTGCAAACGGGCTCAGCTCATGCCAGAGCACCATCTCACATAATTCCAAGCACTCTGCCTTCAGGATTGATAAGGCCTGCCATAGGAGTGACTGATAGGAATATATGTGTCCATTTTAGGGTTAGATATAGGAATACTATATCTAAAGCAAAGGGTGATTACACCACCTTGCCCCAGCTGTCGTGCAGCCAGTTGTGTTAGATTTGGGGGGCCAGCCAGGGGTGGCATAATACATGCTGCAGCCCCTGGTAGGCCCTGGGTACACCTATGCCCTGGATACCTAAGGTATGCTGTACAGGGACTGATAAGGTGACTCAGTATCCAATTAGATATGTACCTAGGGTACATGGAGTCCATTTTACAGAGAGAGCAGGAAGCCTGGGGTCCTGATTAGCAGGATCCCAGGCCAACTAAGTCAAAAACCAGTAAAACACTAGGCAAAAAGTTGGGGGTAACCATAGTCAGATATCCACCTTCCTACACCCACCACTGCCAAACTCAACTCTCAGAAAGGAATGCAAGACGTCGCAGTCTGGATGACCAACAACTGCCTGAAGCTCAACGCTGAGAAGACAGAAGTCCTCGTCCACGGTACCACCTCTCCTGCATGGGACAGCACCTGGTTTCCGACTGCCCTTGGAAGCCCACCTACCTCCTCAGACCACGCAAAGAACCTCGGCCTCGTACTCGACTCATCACTCACCATGAACCGACAGGACTATGCCATCACTTCTAGCTGTTTCAAAACCCTCTGCACCCTCTGCAAGACCTTCAAATGGATCCCCCTGAGTCAAGGAAGACAGTCACCCACACACTCATCACCAGCAGACTGGACTATGGAAACGCACTCTACGCCGGCATCAACAAGTCCCTACTCCAGACAATACAGAACACTGTCGCCAGACTCGTCCTCGGCATCCCCCAACACGAACACATCAGTGAACACCTACGAAGTCATTTTCAAAATCCTCACTCACGCCTACAAATGCCTACACAACAACAGACCCAAATACCTAAAAGACAGAATCAACTTCCATGTACCCAAAATAAACCTCTGATGTTCCCACCTCGCACTGACCGAAACCCAGCGCATCCATAGAGCCGGAGCAGGCAGAAGATCATTCTCTCACATTGCAGCCAAGACCTGGAACGAGCTACTGGCAGACATCAGATGCTCCCACTCCCTGAACACCTTCAGGAAGACCCTCAAGACCTGGCTCTTTGGCGAAATAGATCTGCGGACCCCCACCCCATCAATGCCTTGAGACCCTCTCGGGTGAGTAGCGCGATTACAATTCCCTGATTGATTAATTGATGTACACCCATACTAGTGGTGGACAGTAACCGAGTTCTATTCGCGTTTTTCAAAAAAGCGAGCTAACAATAATTTTATTTAAATAACCCAGGAGAATCTGAATGCAGTTCTGCACCACATTTATGTATTGAACCCATTCAGATTGGCCATTTACATATGCTACACTTGGATTTTCGCAATTCAGGTAACATTATAGGTACACATTCACTTAGCAATAACGAATTATATCTGTGTGTAGGTTATCAAATTATTGGGAAATTGAATCCTAGTTTGGAGAAAACTTTCAATTGTTCATTACAGAGGAAGACCAGTGAAATAGAGCCATGATAAAAAAATTCTCAGTGAAATTTTTAACAAGATGAATGTTCTTGAGATTATTTCCCCAAAACAATGTTCTCCATTGTAAAATCTTGCTGTTGATAAGTATGTGACATATCCGTAGACTATGCTAAATGATGTTTTTGGTCACATTTTCATTGTAAATAATGGCCCAGATGAGATACAGAGATCTCGAGTTAGATTGCCATAATTTGTGTCTGGATTTACCCTCTGGCACCCTGGCACTGTATTATGCATAGGGCGCACTGTCCCTTTTTGCATCAGAGCACAAGTCTAATAGCATCTGCCAGGTGAAAACGGGGACAGCGCACTCTATTACAGATAATGCTGAGCCGCTAACTGGTGCATTCACTGGGGGCAGGGCATTAGTGGAAGTCTGAGCAGCTGTTTGAAGCACCTGGTTCTCCTTTCACAGTGCAGGCAGCACCCAACTTGCTTTTAAAAGAGGGGCAGAGATTCCCCTCCAGGCTGGTGCTGTCAGTGACTATACTAGCCTGCCAGGGGCGTTTTTGCAGTCCATGGCACCTTGTTATTTCCCGTGGAGGAGTCAGCATCAGGGGTGCATTAAATGTACACCACCTCTTAGTGGTGCTCAGACAGTGCATCTCGAGATGAGCTATTTGCTTCTGCACCTGTGCCAATAATACAGCTTAGGCCCAGAGGCAAAGTGTTTCTTGCATTATCATGTGCGAATGCTCCCTTATTTATAAAGTTTTTTATAGCGCAAACTTGACCCACGAGGGTATCAGAGCGCTTTACATTTTGGATCGTTGCGTTGAAAGTTACATCAGATACAAGAGCATAGTAAGGTACAGTGCAACTAAACAATGTTTTAATAATTCGTAGGAGGGAGGGGAGGAAGTAGTAATAGCGGGGAGACGCGGAGGAACTATGCCCAATGTCCGGCTGGGTAGGTGACGGTCAAGGGGGAAACCAGAGCCAATCTCCTCATCAGCTGTCAAGCAGCTCCACCGGTCATCAGCCATGTTGCCCCGTTCTCATCATTCAGGAAAAACTGTTTTTAGTGTATTTGAGTTGCGGAGGTTATATAGCCCTGTCTAGACCAGGAGGTATCAGAGCGCTTAACCAGGGGATCGTTGCATTATAAGGTACATCAAAAGGATTATAAAGCACTGGCTAGACTCGGAGTTATCCGAGCGCTATAACAGAGAAACAATGTGTTACAAATTACATCAGTTACAATAGCGAGGTAGGGTACAGTAAGCAAACAACGAGGTTGAGAGAATTTGTAGGAAAGGAGGGGGGAGGGAGCCATAGCAGGGAGATGAGGAAGAACTGTGTCCAATGTCTGGCTGGGTAGGTTACGGTCGAGGGGGAAACCAGGGCCAATCTCCTCATTAGTTGTCTAGCAATTCCACCGGGCATCAGCCATGTTGCTCAGGTCTCAAAGTTCGGGAAAAACAGTTTTGAATAGACTACGAGGATAGAGGTAAAAGAAGGAGGTGGGGGGAGGGCGTAAAAACAAGCCAGAGAGAGAGCTGGGGCTACCATATAGGCCAAGGGGGGATGTGATCAAGGTCTGGTCGGAGTCCGGTGGAAGGGAAACCTGTGGCAGCCAGGGGATACTGACCTTGGAGATGGGGACATGTGGTAACCATTACCGGTAACGCTCAAGGTGCAGGGGTGCCGCCCTCCACCATTTGAATCCTCATGGGCCGAAGAGACGAGACTCCCCCCACAACACGATCAGAGCATCCGATCACCGGTGCTTGGGGGTGGTCTGGGCAGAAGCTGGTGTCCTTGTGTTATCACTACTGGGTTGCCCCAGCCTCCAGGCCACAACTAAATCGCGGAGTGCGCCCCCGCCTCTCCGAATAAAGTGACAAAGGTGGCGAGGGGCAACCTGTTTGTCAATCACAGCCCTTGTTGTCAGGCCCACTTCAGAAATACTGCAGGTCCCCCGGTCATACGGGCTCCAGACGGCTTGCTCCTTCACATGTGGGAGCCACCCCGGGGCGGTACACGGCCGTCGCCCGATTAACTCCAAGCTAGTACGGTCCAAGACTGCAGCTCCAGCCCCAGTCATCCAGACCAAGGGATATTCCGGTGAGCCGCAGTCCGCCTGCAGCTGATCCCCACCCCCATCTCAACTCTAGTGTCGGACTTTCGTTGGACTCACCGACTGCGGGTATGAGGATAAATTATGTGAGGGGGGTTCCGCCACCGCTGCCGGGGGGGGGGGGTATATTGCCACTCCACCTCGCCAGTCCCTTCAGTGAACGATCGCCGCCTAGGCCTGCCCTCTAATTTCAAATGGCCCTGGGGTGCAGAAGGTGGTCATACACAACCATCACACCTGTGGGGCACTTTAAGTAATACAGTCCCTGGACTTATAGACCTTGGGGCAGATTTAGAAGCCCCTTGCTCCACTTTTGCGTCACTTTTCCCATGTTAAAAATGACGCAAAAGTGGCAGAAGGGGCTTGTAAATCTGCCCCTTGTCTGTATAGAGTGGCTATTTTGTGATACGATTCCGATTTGTAAGGGGTCATAACTGGAAACATCTTCAGGAACAATGCCTGGCACACAGAGTACTTACATACTATTGCACTCTTCACTTGTGTTCCAAGTCCTTGAGGGCGTTGGATATTTTTTTTGGTCAATGGTCTGCCTTAACCCGGATTGTCAAGGGCAGTGGAACCTCCTTCCTCTGGGAAGGAGGTTCCACCACCTCAGGCTTTTGTGCAGAGTTGCCGTGCATGGCTAGGATTGTGCCCTCAGAGCCCACAGAATGTTTCGCTCACTCCCAACTTTGATGCACGCTCTCCAAGCCACCACACCAGCCAAGAGTGAGAAGAAGTCTACCCATTGCAGGTGCAGAACAGGGGCAGATAAATCTAAGTGGAATAGGACAAACTCACTGTGGGCTCAAACAGACTCTTCCAGGGGTAAATTAGTTTTCAAGCAGCATGTGGTAGTAGCTTCTCCTGATACAGTGACAGCTGCTGACAGATACTAGCATCCACTGAACTTTTTGTTTTTAGAAATCTTCCAGTTTCTTCACAGGCCAGTCTTCAACTGTAAGTATTCTGTGGCAAATAAACCTCAGAATCAGCTGGGAGAGAAACATTTAGGAGTTGGTGATTTGCGCACATCATGGGGTAAGCAAATGTTTAACTTTCAAATCCTGTTCTCTTCAAATCAAGTACAATGATAATTACAAGTGTGACTGAAAGGCAAGCGCATGAAAAAAGGTTCAAGCTTATTATGTTAATTACATGGAAAACAAAGTACAGGACTTTGCTTGTCTTGACAGAAATCTTTACCCAGGTCATCGTACCCTTTTCATGCAAGTCAAACATAAAACAAATGAAAGCTATCACAAGGCAGATTCAATTTATCAAAAAATATCCACCATTGTATTTACTGTGACAAACATTCTCCACAGAGCATTTCTTCATTTAAGTTGCGTATAGGGTGCCTGTTTGATTATTGCACGATTAGTTGGAAATAGCAGTCTAAATAACACATTAGAACTGGAATGCGGATAGCAGAAAGGGAATTAATAGTTTGAAAAGTGTGATCTGTCTTCAGTTACTGGCTGGAAATCAAGCATTGTCTATGACTGTTGTATTTTACCTTTAAACATTTTTAGCAATATATTGTATGTAGATCTTCAAAGCAGAAACACACAGGTAAAACATTTGTGATCAATGATGTTCGTATACAATTGTTTTATTACATTGTAGATGACAAATATAGGTTATATTACTTTGCTGAGTAGCAGCCAGTTGTACACACACGGGGTGTGCCTGCAGTATTTTCGGTTTGTCAGCAGTATTGGGCGTGTCAGGTAAAGACCTCTGTGTTGGCAGTTTTTCATTCCGTCAGCACTCAGACCTTTAAGCAGTATTTTAATTTGGTGTGTAGCGTTTTTCAACGAAGAACCTTGGAAACAATGCAAAAAATATTATGTGGTGGGATTTAGTGCTAACATTAAACAGCACACATTTTGCTCTTGATAAGGTAAAGACTACCAAAAGCTTTTACCAATAAAAAAAACAAAAACCACCAACACAAAACTGATTTAGAGATGGGCCCTGCATCAGATTGTGAATGGGCTGTTCTGTCCCAGCTGTTCCTTCGCACAGAGTTGGCAGAACCCTATTGATCACTAATCATCAGACAACTCTGAACCATGTCCTAGTTTTACAAAGAAGTTATGCTACGCAGGGCACAGGTGAAGTTGTGTTGCATGAATGGGAAACAGCAGAACAGTGCCATATCCACTAAGACGTGGCACTGCTCTGCTCTCTTCTTGCGTTGTCACATTTAGGCAGCCATGCACCCCTGCCGACACCTTTTAACCATAGTGCAAGGGTAGCTGCGTTGCCTGAAGCATAGTTTTCGTATTGAAAGGGGTCCCTTCCAGTACAAGACATCAGTGGTGTAACGAAAAGTGTGGGGACCTCCCTGCACGGTACTTAGGGGGGCCCCCTACGGGCTCAATCAGGAGCTCTCCCGGCCAGAGTTCAGTGCCGAGGAGGCCCCTTGGAGCTAGGGGCCCCCCGCACCGCGTAGGCTGCGGGGGTCTGTGTTACGCCCCTGCAAGACGTATTCTGTGCAATGCAGCACATAGCAAAGTGAGAGAAATGAGGAGACTCATTACACCAACCTCAAAGAGGCGTGGAATTTAGGAGCAAATCCCTGCATAAAATTATTTTTTAATTCTTTATAGATAGGGATTTGCATCAAAAGTCAGGGGTGGTGTGTAGGAAGGCCCTTGCACCACCCATGGAACGCCTCCTTAAAGCAAAGTAACGTAAGGCAGCACATATCACAACTTTATGTTACTTTGGGTTACAATGCAATGCAAAGTATGATTTGTGTTGGATTGTAAATCCCACATGAACACTTTGCGTGAAGTTTGGGTTAGAAAAGTAACACTAACCCAAAGCAAAGCATTTGTAAATCTGGGCCATGTACTTTACTGTGCTGAAATGTCCGGTTAGACAAAGGGTACTTAATATATGAGAATGGAATCAATAAGGCATAGAGACTGCAATTGTCAAGTCCAGTTGGAATTTATACGACATCCTCTCACCTCTGGAGCGTGAAAATAAAAGACGATCCATTTCATATTGATGCATGGGTCTGCCCATCTTTGCCCAGAACTACATTTCAATGGCAAATGCATACCATGCAATTAACGTAGAAGGGAATTTCAGCATTTATATGTCTCTTTTTTCTCTGTTACACGTGCCGGTGATGGTGGACAATTTTTTAGTCTGCCTTTGGCTATAATGATTTTATAGCTTTCACTTTGAAAGTAAAGCTGCTCTGTAATTGTTTTTTTTATATTTCAAGTAGCGGTTTTGTTAACTACCATTACTAGGGATCATTTAATTGACTAATATATTTAATTTCCCATATGAGCTGATGTACATGCTACACATTGCCTGAATATTTCCACAATAAAAATGTGAATTGTAGCTTTTGATCATTGGACAATTCTGACAATCAGTTGGTGAAGAATTAGAATGATCTCAAAACATCTCTATTGCGAGAAAACCAAGGGACACTTTGCCCCCTTTTCTAATGTCAGCCTTATAACTAAATCTAAAAATGTATGCCTCAAGTCTTAAATGACAAGGAATGAATGAACTGAAAGTGTATTCCACATAGACTATGGCAAAGAATAGAACGATTATGACAAATGTTTCTGAAGGCGTCAATGAAAATTCTTAGTTGGTGGCTTTGCACTCCTGCCACTCTAGCCAAGCATTAGGTGACACTTTTCAAAACATGCAGTAGACGATCTAATGGAAGATACAGCCATACACAAATGTTGAATATTCATTCAACAGAGTGCCAAGGCTGGCTAAAGATAAAGGGAGTCCATTACTTATTGATGCATGGGTCTGCCCACCTGTGCCCAGAACTACATTTCAATGGCGAGTGCATGCCATGCAACTACTGATGGGTAATATAACATAACAGTAAACAATGTAGACTGAAAAGGTGATGATGAGCAGACTCTTGATCAGAAGTATTGGTGTGAGCACGTTGTGTCTAGGACAATGCATTCACTTAGTTGTGCCAGCCTGCCTATAGCAGCACATGCAGTATCTGAGGTCCATGTAGAATCTGCCACCAAGGAACTGGGTTCCTCGCACTTGAAATAGATGAAATGCCATGTAATTGTCTCTGTACAGTACACACATTGGAAGGGGGTGATTGCGGAGTGTAAATGCTTATAGTCTATGCCTCCCTGTTCCACAAGTGTACTATTTGGACTTAATAAGTTACAGACAGAATACAAACATCTCCTTTCTAGATAAATAATATATTTTCAATGGCTAGAGTGCCATTAGACTCCTACCTCAAAGACACATGCTTGCCATCCAAATGAAAATGGAAATCCAAAGGGTTTCCTTTTTCTTCATGGAAAAGAAACACAACTACAAACCTTCTGGATTTGACTCCACCTGGCTATTTTGTCTGAGCTATCTTGTGTTTTACTCTTTTAACATGTCTTTACCAGACGTTTGTCACTCTGTTTTGATTTAACAAAAATCATCTTGAATAGTATTTGATCATAGCGAAAGTGAGACTTTTTTAATGCAATTTTTTATATGCTTCAGGCATTTTTGTCATTAAATGTGCTGTACTGCTTAAGGAACCTTCAGGACGCTTCATCTTCAGTTGTAGGAATTTGCTGGATTTTATATTCGAAGATTTCATGAATGTTTTCAAATAGCATATGAAATTACATTTTTAGTGAACCGTAGCTTTCCTGTATATTGCATGACTTTTTCAAGCAAAGACACTCTCCTGTAAATACATCTTGTGAGATGAAGGCAGGAGAGTAGTTCGAGCAGACTATGTCTCTCTGAAAGATTCTTTCTATGCAAACCAGTTTCTTGCAACCCAAACAAATGGCATAAATTGAACAATGTGAAGTTTCCATATATTTTTCGAATTTTGCTTTATGCAAAATCCCGGAATTTCCAAAGTTCATGTTTATAATATCCATTTTGCGCAAACTTACATTTTACTATTAGATAAATCCTTTTCATAAATGTTTGCTTCTCTTTTAGTTCTGATCGTTTTAGATTCTTATTCATTTCCAAGCTTTTGTTTTTTCTAGATCAATAAACTCTAAGTGCAATTAGTGATGTAGACATCTGCTGATGAGAAAAGAACTGAGGATAGCAAACTCAATTCCTGGAAGCCAAGACCAACGACCAGATGGTAATGACTTTTTGTCACTTCTGACCTGGAAGTGAACCGGTGACCTCAAGGTAAAAAGCGCACTAACTTTCGAGCAAATGGTCACACTACACAGTTGTTTGATTTGTTTGTAAATCGTTTTCCATTAAGAATGAGATGAAGACGAGTTTCAATTTAGGGGTTTACTTCAAAGTGCATAAATAACTACCACAAAAAAAACACATCAAGACTTGCAATTTCTTTTTGAAAAACTGGACAAATTGGATATCATACTTTTCAGCAGATTATGTCATTGTAGAGGTGCCAATAGCTTTGAAAATTATTTTGAAGATTTGTTCAAGAACTTCAAATATTAATTCTAGATTTGCCAGTAAATTTGGTTAAATCAAATAATGTTTATGTACAAATATTTTCAGACCTTTACTTAACGAACACCAGTTCCCTGCTTTAGACATTCCATTAACTTTGTGAAGTACCTATCAAACAAATGTACTATTTTCCCTTTTACCAACATTGCAACAATGACTAACTAGACACAATCACATCCATATATTTTAACTGCTCGTTACTGAAATATTTTTAAGATCAACTTACCAGAGATTTGAGCAAGTCCAGAACTGTAACAAGGAGGGGTAACGAGGGTTGGATCAAATGTTGACCCTAAGGCTCAATTTACCATTCCAAGAAAATAGAATGGAAGGTCCAACCTGAGTCAGAGCCCAGAATTGCAATGCCTAACAAAAAGGGGACTCAGTTGTTCCTAAGGAAAGAGTGATACGGTCAAGGGAGGAAAGAGGTAGATAAGAGGGTAGTGCTCAGTGGAGGACAACCCTGGGCATCCCATTAGTTGGAATGAATGGCCTCACACACTCTTGCAAGTGTCATGCTTCATCATCGGCCGTTGCTCCTCGTTGGACAGGCGGTGCAATGTCCAACGGGCTCACCTCTAGGAGGGGCTCTTTATCGGAGATCTTTTTTCCAACAGCCTGTGGGTGAAGTGCAAGTGAGGGGCCAGATAAGAAGTGAATAGTGTAGGTGGGTGTGTTAAAATATAGCAAGGGATACCGGAGAGCAATTTATTCTGGTGGTTCCCATGCTATAAATAAAACCAGTGGGTAGCCTATGATCGCCAGAGGTTAGGTTCTGTATCACGATCTAGGACTACAAAGCGTTCTGTGAGGTCAACATGTTTCTCGCTTCTGCAATTCTGCTGCGATTCTTCAGGACCTAAGTTATTTATACATCTATCACACGGAAAGACCTCTAAGAGTGTCAATCTCTAAACATCATTGTTATTGTTGTACTACCTGGTTAAACCGCTCTTGCCTAGAGGAGACAAAAGGAAGAGTTACCAAAATACAAGGACAACAGTTTCCCATTCTTGACCGTGAGCACACTGTGGTTGTGTGAAGATAAGTGACTCTGTGGCTGTGACATTCTGTGAGTAGTGACCGCTAAGTATCAACTCCATTCACAAGTACCACATATCACCTCTAACTTATTTACAATTAATAAAACTAAATTAAAATAAATAAAATTGGATAAAACATGATTGCAGCAGTTTTTTCAAGGTGTCTATTTAGTAAACCCGCTGGGGTTCCTTGGATACTCACCTACAGGTCAAGGAGTACAGGTGTCAACAGTACCCGGTAGGTGTGACTTCAAGGGAGAGAGCCAATAGGGGTTTAATGGCTAAGGGAAGACAGAGGCACGAATTTTCAAACCTGTCATGGACCCCTAAATGCTAAAGTGTTAGATCATTCTGCAATGGAAAATGATTTCTCTTGGAGCTTAATGTTTCACACTGTTAGTACAAGCCCTACAATGTAGGGGCCACTTTATCCACTATCCTGCTTTCACTGGTATGTAGGAAAAATAGGCATATGCATAATATCATGGCCCAAAAATGCCTCGGTATATTTGTGGTCATATTTCAATTCGGATTAAGCAATCTCAGTAAGTATGCTTAGTGTGCAGTATAAGCACAAAAGGTTCCGCTCCTGTGCGCTGCTGACCGCATGTTAGAGTTGCGGTATTGCCCAATCCTTGAGATCGAGTGATCAGTCTCACTCGTGTTGGACGGTTACGAGGCGCCCACCTTACCTGCGGCAGCGCCCGACGCGCTCACACAGATACTGGTGTCAGGGTCACTACAACCAACTCGCTGCGCTCCCTGGGGCTGCTGTCACTACCGCGCCGCTCACTTACTTCTCAGAGCCTTGGTCCAAGCTCTTACGCCTACCCATCGCTACCGGGATCCGGATAGTGCCGGGTTCCCGGTGCATTGGTGTTTTTGTTGACTGTATGGGGCGTCACCAGCGTGACTAGTATGTCACGTGTTTGGCGGTGTTGGCGTGGTCGCCATCTTAGAGAGGGGCGATTCAAGTGCGTCCACACTTAGAAATCCAGGGTTGCCATGCAGCAGGGTATTGATATCATAACCCTCTGGCGGTGCGTGTCATACAATATGCCTAATTTCAGCAGGGTTGGTCAGCAAGCTATATTTCACATTTTGGCAAGGCACTTCATGTATCATATATACACCGGCGCTGCTACGGGCGCCATCTTGGAAGGGTATAGGACCGTGCCTCTTCAGATCTATGCCCTAGTCAAGCTCGATGTATGCACAGTACTGATTTAATATCGATGTTAAGTGCACTGGAGTAAGAATTACTGGAATGGGGATTCACCCCAGTGAATGAAATGTCACGTTGTTAGGTGGAGCTAGCTCGGTCGCCATCTTGGAACGGGCAATCCGATCACATCCACACTTCAAAATATGGGGTGGCCTTGAAGTAGGGTGTTAAAGTCATAACACTCTAGCGGTGGGGGTCACCTGATGAGCGTATTGTCCGAGTTGGTCAGCACTCTTATGTATACAGCGTGAAGCAAGGCACATCATGTCTCATGCGTAGCAAGACGCTTAAGTGGGTGCCAAAAAGGAATGGTGAAACCGGCCCTCCGAAGCCCCATGGAGCTCGATATGTACTATTCAAGGGTTGGGCATAGTAGCTAGAAAGATATGGCATGTATGAGTCCAGAGAGCTTGTGGTTCAGACAACTAGACAGATAGGACATGGGATAGATACACAGGGTTAGTATGTACCCTGCCTGGGACGTGGTCCATCCATGAAATCATAGACTCCCCCACGGGATATCTTCGTTGAGTCCCCGCTTATCTGAGGATAACCTATGTACCCAACGCTGCTCTTTATGGAATAGGTCCTGTTTAGACCTGCTGTTGGGTGTTTCAAGGATGACCCACCTGATGGAGTCAGCAGTGTGGTTGTGTTCCAGGAAGTGACGGCACATCTTTGTATTGGTCTTTTTGCATCGTATATTGCTGCGATGTTCCGATATACGAATCTTGACCGGTCTGGTGGTCATGCCCACATATTGTAATTCACAGGGGCACATGATGAGATAGACACAATTGGAGGAGTTACAATTGGTATGATTGCGAATTTCCCAAGTAAATGTCTCTGTCAAGTTAATAGACTTAGTGACCTTAGTAAAGGGGCAGACGCTGCACGAACCACACGGGTAGTGTCCCTTAACTGGAGGGAGTTGCCAGAGTGTGTTCTGTCTGCGGACTATACTATGTTTAGGTCTGGTGTGAACCAAGACATCTTTTATGTTACTTGACCTTTTAAAGGCAAACCTGGGGATCTCCAGAGTCAGCTCTCCTGTATTAAGTATTTGCCAATGTTTCTTGACAATTCTTTTAATGTCATTAGAGATAGGTGTAAAGGTAGTAACACAAGTCAGAGGCATGGCCTCTTGTGAGGCTCTGATGTTAACCTCCAGGAGTGCCTCTCTGTTGTTGTTCTGTGCCCGCTTTCGTGCTTTGTAAATCTCCCTAGTGGGGTAGCCTCTATCTTTCAAATTTCGTGAAAGAATACTGGACTCATTCTTGTAGTCGGTGAGGTTGGTGCAATTGCGCCTTACCCGCAGAAATTGCCCAAAGGGGAGATTCAGTCTCAAGGCTTTAGGATGGTGGCTGGTGAAGAGTAATAGGCTATTCCTGTCCGTGGGTTTCCGATACATAGTAGTATTGATCTTGCCCCTTTCCAATCTGATGGTGAGGTCCAGGAATGCTATCCTGGAGTCTGAGGCAGTGATTGTGAAGGTCAGGAAGTTATTCAGGGCATTCAACCACGCGAAAAACTCCAGGTACTGGTGTGTTGTCCCTGCCCAGAGTATGAGGATGTCATCAATGAACCTCCTCCATAATATGATGTTAGAATGGTAGGGGTTCATTGGTCCATTGATGTATTGTTCCTCAAAATCAGCCATGTAGAGGCATGCCACCGAAGGAGCAAAGGTACTGCCCATGGATGTGCCCTGGGTCTGTTGGTAATACTGTCCTTTGAATTCGAAGAAGTTCTTCGTCAGGGCAAGTTCGGCACATTCCATAATGAAACAAGGTGGAGTTGCCGATGTCCATACTTCCATATTCAGAGTCCTCTCTATTACCCCGAGTGTGGCCCTCTGTGGGATATTGGTATAGAGGGCCTCCACATCAAGGGTAATGAGGAAGTCAATGTGGATGTCCTCCTGCAGGTTGTCAAGGAGGCATAGGACATCCTTGGTGTCTTGAACATAGGACGGGATTCTCTTCACTAGCGGTTGCAGGAAGTAGTCACAAAATTGTGATAGAGGCTCCAAGATCGAGCCTATCCCTGACACAATCGGGCGTCCAGGTACTGGTGTTGTCCCCTTATGAATTTTGGGGAGGGTGTAAAAGTATGGTACTTTTGGATCCTTTTTTATAAGGAATTCCGCCTCTTTTTTGGTAATCCATTCCTGGCATTCTGCAGATTCCACCAGTCCTGTGATGGTGATTTTAAGACGTGCGGTGGGGTCAGTCGGGATAGGGGTGTAGTAGCGTCTATCCCCTAGCTGTCTTAGGCACTCAACTTCATAGTCTTTAGTGTCCATTAAGACTGTGGCACCACCCTTGTCAGCCTGTTTGATCGTGATGGTTTCATCATTGCCCAGAGAGTTGAGTATTTGTTTCTCTGTATTGGACAGATTCTGGTATTTCTTACATGGTCTCAGGGCCCCGATGTCCTTGAGCACAGCTTGCTCATATGTTAGGACTTCGTTGGGTATCATGCCACTATGCGGTGTAAAAGTGGATGGATTGTGAAGACCCGAGTCAGAGCGTGTCTCGACGGGTTTACCATCAAAGAAAGCTCTCAATCTGACTTTCCGGAAGAATTTCTGAATCTCACAAGTCAGTTCAAAATTGTCTATTTTGGGAGTGGGCACAAACCCCAATCCTTTCTGGAGGACCTTTTCTTCTGGTATTGTGAGCTGGCGTGATGAAAGGTTAACCACGAGACTCACTTCCTCCCTGTCCTGCTCCTCGTTTCCACCCCTGCAGTTGGTGTGTCCTCCCACTGGACCCTCTTGTCCTGCGCGTTTCCTCGCCTGCGCCCGCGCCCTCTGCCCCAACCTCTGTCTAAAAAAGGTTGCTGGTTCAGGTGTTGCGGGGCAAACTGAGGCGGGTACGCAGGTCCAAACGGGGTCATGGGGTGTTGAAACTGTGGGAATTGCCACATTGGAGGGCCTTGGTAGGGGGGGGGTTGGTAGTAGGGTTGTCCCCGTCTCCCTCCTCTATTGCCTCGCCGGGGTCTGGGTTGCCACTCATCTCCACTAGAGTTGTCCTCGTTGTTAGAACCTCGCTTTGAAGAGGAGGCACTTGAGTCTGAGAGATACCCTGTCCCTGTGGGGACAAAGTCGTCTTTGAGATAAGGATAGACTTTCTCTTTGGAGAATCGCTCAATATCCTTTTGTAATTTTGCCACTTTTTGTTTCATTAAGAAATCTTTATGTTCAGTGATTTCTTTATTGAGCTCTGTCAACTTAGTCTTAAAACCGGTGTTCTGTCCAGAGTTTTTAAGGGCGCTCTCTGCTGCCTGGATTTTAGTCAGGAGCTCATCAGCCAGGCGTTTGGCTGTGTTCACCAGCAGAATCAGTAAATCATGTGTACATTTCCAAGAAATGAGAGACCATTCTATTTTAAATTGGCCGTCCTCCCAGAAAATTCGGGGGAAGTTCTTGACTATGAGGCCGTTAGGTGCTATTTTAGCCTTAAAGTATTCGGCCATTAATGCGCCATGTAGAGTGATTCTGACCCACTCTCTTTTCATATCAGAGAGTGCTTTCCAGTCTGTGGAGTTGCTCCCTGTAGCGATTTCTAAGTCCATGCCTAGCATAGATGGAAGCCTATGAATAGCTGCTGCATCATCATCACCAAAACTAAGACCTTGTCCGTCCATATTGGGATGGTATGGAGTTTACTGGTGAAAATGAAAGAAAAGATCAAAAGGGGATAATACTCAATGGTATATCAACCCGGTCCGTGATATATTGATCAGGGACTCAAAAAGAGGAGGGGGATAGAGGAATACTTACCCACCAAACAATATATACCCACGGTGGTTAGCCGTGCAAGATATGTAACAAGGAGGGGTAACGAGGGTTGGATCAAATGTTGACCCTAAGGCTCAATTTACCATTCCAAGAAAATAGAATGGAAGGTCCAACCTGAGTCAGAGCCCAGAATTGCAATGCCTAACAAAAAGGGGACTCAGTTGTTCCTAAGGAAAGAGTGATACGGTCAAGGGAGGAAAGAGGTAGATAAGAGGGTAGTGCTCAGTGGAGGACAACCCTGGGCATCCCATTAGTTGGAATGAATGGCCTCACACACTCTTGCAAGTGTCATGCTTCATCATCGGCCGTTGCTCCTCGTTGGACAGGCGGTGCAATGTCCAACGGGCTCACCTCTAGGAGGGGCTCTTTATCGGAGATCTTTTTTCCAACAGCCTGTGGGTGAAGTGCAAGTGAGGGGCCAGATAAGAAGTGAATAGTGTAGGTGGGTGTGTTAAAATATAGCAAGGGATACCGGAGAGCAATTTATTCTGGTGGTTCCCATGCTATAAATAAAACCAGTGGGTAGCCTATGATCGCCAGAGGTTAGGTTCTGTATCACGATCTAGGACTACAAAGCGTTCTGTGAGGTCAACATGTTTCTCGCTTCTGCAATTCTGCTGCGATTCTTCAGGACCTAAGTTATTTATACATCTATCACACGGAAAGACCTCTAAGAGTGTCAATCTCTAAACATCATTGTTATTGTTGTACTACCTGGTTAAACCGCTCTTGCCTAGAGGAGACAAAAGGAAGAGTTACCAAAATACAAGGACAACAGTTTCCCATTCTTGACCGTGAGCACACTGTGGTTGTGTGAAGATAAGTGACTCTGTGGCTGTGACATTCTGTGAGTAGTGACCGCTAAGTATCAACTCCATTCACAAGTACCACATATCACCTCTAACTTATTTACAATTAATAAAACAAAATTAAAATAAATAAAATTGGATAAAACATGATTGCAGCAGTTTTTTCAAGGTGTCTATTTAGTAAACCCGCTGGGGTTCCTTGGATACTCACCTACAGGTCAAGGAGTACAGGTGTCAACAGTACCCGGTAGGTGTGACTTCAAGGGAGAGAGCCAATAGGGGTTTAATGGCTAAGGGAAGACAGAGGCACGAATTTTCAAACCTGTCATGGACCCCTAAATGCTAAAGTGTTAGATCATTCTGCAATGGAAAATGATTTCTCTTGGAGCTTAATGTTTCACACTGTTAGTACAAGCCCTACAATGTAGGGGCCACTTTATCCACTATCCTGCTTTCACTGGTATGTAGGAAAAATAGGCATATGCATAATATCATGGCCCAAAAATGCCTCGGTATATTTGTGGTCATATTTCAATTCGGATTAAGCAATCTCAGTAAGTATGCTTAGTGTGCAGTATAAGCACAAAAGGTTCCGCTCCTGTGCGCTGCTGACCAGTCCAGAACTCACATCAGAAACCAGAAAACGGTTGCTATACTATTGGACTGTCAGAACCACTGTACTTCTCCCTTTCAGGTGTCGTGGCGCAGCTCCGCAGGGGCGGGAGGGAATGGGGGGAGTGTTTGAGGTTTTACCAGCCGCTACTTGCACAGGTATGAGTGGTGGAGCCGGGTGGAGGGGATTTCGACAGACGACGATGAGGGTATATTAATTATTTATTTAATGTTCCCTCTTCGTCGTGTGTTGAAATCCCCCCTCACCCCATTGCTCCAACGCTCTTTCATGTGCGAGCCGCGGCTGGGTTTTACACCCCTCTAAAAAATGTCTTCTGAAATAAACAGTTGGGTATAGGTGATTTCAGTCGGTACGGTGAGATGTCTGTCAGATTTCACCTGGGAGTTTTACATGCCCACACTGAGAACAACACACACGATCTCTCTTGTCTCTGTTTTGAAGGCCTTAAAATGTTGGTTTGTTTGAAAAATACTGTGTTGTAAGTATCCCTAACAATCAGCACTCCTCTCTCTTTCCAATACCACTTACGACCCCTCATTTCCTACTTCTCATATAATATATTTTAACAAGCTATGTCAGTGTGATGATTGGGAAATCTGGAGCTCACCCTCCCTATTAACCCCCCCCATCTTACTTACCAAGCTACGTCCCTGTTCAGGTGCCTCTATTTAATGTATGAAATATGGGTTAATTGACAACTAGCAAACATGCAGCCTTGCATCCAGTGTACCTGGTTTTCAAGATTGTTTAATTTGATAAATGTATCAGATAGATATGATAATCAAGCTTCTGCATTCACGGTCTTTATCCTACATTTCGACATTTTGTTATCTTCAAACATCATGTCTACGATTTTGCATCATTGTTTTGTATAATGAAAAGCAATATAAAAATTGAGTCTCTTAGTGTTTATTGTTTGATTTTAAGCCTATTCAATTATATACGTTTGTGTTTTTTTGTTTGAATTAAAGGCTTTTCAAAATAATAGCTAGATCCTATAAAAAAAAAACAGTATAAGGCTGTATCTGAGACAGTAGCTATGTGCCAGCGCTATAACAGACGAGGGCACGCCAGATTCCAGCACCCATTTTAGTTGAAGGCGGCATCGAGAAGAGTGCCTTCGACAGCACTGTTTGTGTTCCAGTGCTGCACAACTGTCGTAGGAAATAGACAGCTTCAGAAAGATACAATAGTTACTTTTGTTCCAGAAATACCATTTGTGTGATGTGTGCACGACCTCTGAAACTCCAGGATAAGCTTATTGTTTAGTGACTAAGCTAACAGCTTGCATAGTGCCTAGAAGAAGCATAAAAAGGGTGTTAGGACTGTAGAACTGAATAACAATCCTAGAATTTTTCTTGTTGTTTTTGGTAACCATAATCTGCTTTGTTTCATTGCTGCTCATATTCTGCTTGGTTACCATTAACGTTTTATGCACTAGATAGCATTTTAAAATACATATTTTTAAATGCATATTTGTAATATGTAATAAAGGTAAGCTGTTTTATTAGTTGGGCACTTTAAAGAATGTTAGGAGGTTCATATCTGGTATGCTCTAGATTAAGAATACCTTGTTAGTGAATGTTGTAGGTATGCATCATTCAAGGATTGACACTGCATCTGTGAAGTACTGGTCGTGGGTCCTGTTATGAATACATCTCCATATTCAATTTGAAGTGTCATTGGATTTATTCTGGAGTTACTTACTACATACAATATTCTGTTTCTTAGTGCTATTTGAGAGTGCTATTTATTAATGGAAGAAGGCTTGGAATACAACTGTGCCACTAAACTCATCTTCAAGGACTGATCTTTACCAGGAAACACTTCACGCACAATTTTGCTCATTGGGATGTGTATGATTTACAATCCAGTATGATTTGTGTTGCTACCTTGAATAAGTCCTCAGTGCCAGGGGCTTAGAAATCCACCCCCTGCAAATCTAGGGGGAACCTAGAGAATGTACTAATACGACATAGTGTATACTGCTTCTGTTGACTGAGCACAAAGGATACTATAAATAATAGAGTAGTGGAACGAGAGGAAAGGTAATAGGATGAAGAAGCAATACAAGCAGTACTAAATTTGAACTGGTAGTTGCGGGTTGGCCCGCTGGTACTCATTTTTGTGGACTGCCACTTATTGTTCCTCGTCAGACTTTCACCCAAAGCAAGAGAGAGAAAAACACCAACAGGGAAAATAAAGAGGATAAGAAAGACAGAAAAACAGTGACAAGGGGAGAAACCAGGGATAAAAAAGAACCTGCAAGAGTGAAATAAAGGGTTTGGGGGTGTCTGGCATATACTAGAGGTAAAGGAGGCGTGAGGAGGAATGAAAACTACTCAGCCTTGATATTCAGAACTCCTGATAAGCGTAGCACTGGCTGTGGGCTTCTGACCAAAACTTTGGGCCCTGTCACTTATTGTTTTACAAATTAAACACTGAACATGGATATCTCTTTATTATAACTTTTAACCCCAGGTGTGTAATACATTACAAAACTCCTCTAAAGAGTCAATATATTTTTAGTAAACCTCTATCACATTTGTTCGTGTATTTATAAATTGATATCTGTCAATTGCAAGCAAAGATTCAAACAGTCAACTGAATGCGGGTGTATGAGTTTTCCAGTGATACATTTTAAGCCTACAGATTTTTTTCCCATTGTCATTTAATTAATGACATCCTTCCTTGTAAATTCCATTTACATTGTAGCATACATCTGGAGTTATTACTGACCCCCAAGGTCAGCTGGTTCTAGGTATCAGAAAGATTATTTAAGGAAATATGTAGTTATGTATGGTTCTATAATTTTGAAAGATGGGGTCCCCTACATAACCTATAGGCTCACTGTACATAGGGACTAAACAACATAAGGAAAAAGGAATATGTAGCAAGCATCGATTGTATACGCCAAAGTTTTCTAGGTGAAAAAATTCCACAGACATAACCACATGCAATGTTTCACAAATAGACCAAGACTGTCATTTAGTTATAAAAATATATTTATGTTTTTTAGTGATAGTTATAACTCATTTTCTTTAATACATATTCATACATTTCTTTTTTTAGTCATTTCGTTTTTTTAAAAATTGCAAACAGTACAGTGTCAATAAATATAAACAGACAAAGAAATACTAAATCATGTGTATCCTTAACCATCGTGACAAACACATGATCAAATTCATACATAAATCCAGTAGTTTTGATCAGACCCAATAGTGATGAATATACTGTCGATGTATCATTGATGGAAGCAATGCGGTAGATGGAAGCTACGCGCGTTTCGGCAAGACTGCCTTCATCAGGGGACCGTCTATTGCAATAAAAAGTTTATTTCTGCGACCTTGATTTAAATGACTGATGGTGACAGAGATTAGACGAATAGAGAAACAATAGAAAAATTCTTAAATATGCGTCCTTCTCCAGTCTAGATAATATGAGAGGCTCGATATCAGGTCAGAACCTTTACCAGAATATTGTCACTTAATTTAAAGTATCCTCTCTTCAATGTTCTTTGAGCTTTCAAATCTTTTTTCATCTTCCTTTAGAGAAAAAAACTTCAAAGCAATCCTTAATTTCTTGGTTATGACGGGGACCGCAACGAAAGAGCTGCCGCCGTCAAGTGTACCGCAATCCCCAGAAATGCAGGGCTTAAGTGTAAAACGGCCAGGGCTTTTTTTAACCCCACGTCCTCAGGGTGTGGAGACTGGTCCTTTAGGCTATGTGTTTGCTGAGCTGATGACCTCACAACCCTCAGGCCAGTGAGCTCATCAGCCCAGCAAATACATCAGGTCAGATACAACAGGTTTAGAAATCATTGCTTGCTGGCTGGCAGGCAATGCGTCACTTCACTGTTAAGAGAGTCTCTCTGAGACTAACAACTGTAAAAAGAGCCCCGACCTCAAAGGTCAAGAAAGATGTGTGTTCAAATTTTTTTAAACCAGAAATACGAGAGTTTGTTTGTTTTATAATTTTGGCAATAGTTGACTGGGGGTGAAAGTGAAGATGGCGGAGCCCCGACGCCCAAGCACAGAAACCGCCACTGCATTTTAGCAGCCGCGGCCCGTGGAGGAAGTTTCGGTGGGGCGGAGAGGCGGGGCGGGGAAGGGGCAGGGTGGGGGGTGCTAAAAACTGGAGTATGGATAATTGAAGGTAAGTAAACAATTTAATAAATAAAACGAATTTCGTAGCGCACCCTGCATCACATTTTGCGATGCAGGACGCGCTACGAAATTCGTTTTATTAATTAAATTGTTTACTTACCTTCAATTATCCATACTCCAGTTTTTAGCGCCCCGCCTCTCTCCGCCCCACCGAAACTCCCTCCAGGGGCCGTGGCTGCATTTTAGCAAACTTATAGTGTAGGAGCCCGGGAATAACTAGCAAAAAATCCATCCTTGTGTCAAACACTGATGCAAGAATGCATTTGCCACTAAAATATAGTGCCAAATGGTGAATTTGCATTTCTCATAATTATGCATAATTTTTCAGAAATTTTGCGTAATCACGCAAAACACAAATTATGTCAATTTTGCACACCCCTACTCTGAACCCTTTGGTGAAAATCATCCCCATTGTTCACTGAATGCTGCTTCATTGCTGCTATTTGTATGCAGTCTGTTTCCTTTGTTTATCTGAGAAGGTGAGCACGGGAAGGGAGAAGAAGAATAATGCTTCGAATAGTGTCATTGAATGCTAGATTTTTGTATTTGTTTTGTATACTACAGTTTTCCTGCTATGTTGCCCCACAAGCATCAGAAACCCCCAAATACCAAATGGTTTTTGCTTTTAACAAAAAAATACCATGACATATAATTTGTTCCGTGGCAGTCGTTCATATACTAACATTGTGTGTTTCTGTTTTTTTCTCATGTTTGCTCATCCAGGAAGTACAGCAATTGGGTCTGTTGTGTTCACAGTCTTCATCAATAAGTCCACCCCTCAATAATAATAATAATACCACCAGCATTTGTAAAGCGCAAAGCTATCTCTGGCGAGGTGTCCTGGCGCTGGGGGTCGTCAGGAAGATTAAGCGAGCTGGGCTAACCTGCCGACGGCCCCCAGGGATCAAACTGTGAGCCCCTGTGTTCCGGAGTCAGCCACCCTGGCCACTGCACCACACCACCCCTTAGGGACCCTCTTGCAGACCGCCTTGTTTTCTACAGGTTTATGGGTGTAATGCAGCCCATGGAGCCTCTGCAGTGCAATAAGGACTCCATCTCATCAGGGGGCACCCATCCAGCTCAATGTCAATGAATATCTGTGAAATATAGAAGGCTCAGGACCTCTCATAAGATTCGGCATGGAGAGAGTGAGAACAGCATAGAGCATGCTCGTGTAATTGTTAATGTAGGTCTCCTGCCCTTGTTGCTAGAGCCTTTAATGTGCTCTGAACTATTTGTGCAACCAAGGGTAGGGTCGTATTGCTCCCATTGGGCAACGTTTACTGGCCACCAGGAAGACCTTTCGTTCCACCTATGGCACCATCTACACAGATAGCATGCTATTTTGCCATTTTAACTAGTAATAGCTATGTCCCCCCTCTCAGACATCCAGGAAATTGACTGACTCCCTGAGGCAGCAGAGGACATGTTTGATGCTGCAGTTGGGCTGAAGGTGATGCTAAGTCCTTATTCATATCTCACCGACATAGATGAGCTACAACCCCCCTCCCTGCTGCTGTTCTATCCCTAGATGTCTTAAATAGGAGCCATTGGTGGCCTCTTCTTCTGGCAGTGCTGTAGATCCTTCCATCGTGATGACCAACAGGCCTGCAAGGTAGGAGTGTAATGGAAAGTTTTTCTTTACATTCGTGGACCGTAGCAGGTCTTTCTGCCAAATGGTTGACCCGAAATGTGTGTGTTCCAGGAGACATGGGCAACAGGAAGTAAACACAGGGACAGTTTTCGGAGCTATATAAAATCTTCTATTCGCTCAGCATCGGGCTGTCCTTCTGTCAGCCTGTGAATATGGATTCAAACCATCATGAAGGGGCATATTAGAGAAAATCCAGTACAGTCCCCGTATATATTGGGGTAAGCGGTTGTGGAGCTCATAGGTAGTCTTAGCTACTTATCAATGTTTACAGTAGGGCAACATCCTTTAGAGAGTCTACCCCAACTCTAGAGACTTTAGATGATTTTTAAAATTATTATGTTAAGTCATATATTTTATTGTTGTAGGTCATTTTAACAGTAAATGGGAGTCTAGTCCATATTTCTCCGACCTAATAGCTGAATAGCGTTCACTTTAGGGCATTGCCGCCATAGAGGCATCGCCTATTACTCTACTATCTGCTACAGCCCTGCAAGTTACTAGTGTTTGTTTTTCATACAGGCTGAAAGCTTGCAATGGTCGATCTAAGTCATACGCCATGCTGTCTCCTAGTTTCCACAGAGGTAACTGTAGGACTCGAACTGATAACATCCTTCTCGATGTTAGAGCATGGGAGTTCTTGATAGTCATGGCAGATTCCCGGGGATTTGAAAACAATCATTTCCCTCTTGTTTTCGATTTGGGCCATGGGGTAGCATGGAATGAGGCATCAAGGCATGCCCCTGATCGAGTAGTGCTTGAACTAACTAATTCTGGGAGGATGCTAAAGTGGAATGCTACTACTAGTTCCAAATATAACGCCTTAAAAATGTATGATATCTTATTCTCCACACTAAATCTAGTAGCCAACAAGTTAGACAACAGCGAGCTCCTCCTAGCCAACCCTAATTATAGCTTCACTAAACTTAAGGAGATCTTTTTGAGTGATTGTAAGTCTGCTAGGAGACCAGCAAAGGTGAATCCTTGGTTCAATTCTTCAGGCAACGAAGCTATGCATGCTCTTTTGGAAGCCATTAAAAGAAGGGGATAGAAGGGTGATTCCATTAGCTAAAGCACAATATAAAACTACACTTAGGGGAGCAGAAGTAAATTGTAATGATGATCAATGGGCTGAACTTTTAAATGCAGCATCTAGTTAAGACACTAATAAATGTTGCCATATTTGTCCAAAATGGCTCTACAAAACTGACAATGAGCCCAGAAATCCATATATAGGGTGTACTGTGGGAGAATCATTTTAGATCCCTGTATGGAAATACTGCCCCCTTGATTTTAGAACCAAGCACAGTTGTAGCCACTACCACTAGAGTTCTGACAGAGTGTAGCAATTGCCCGCCTGAACCATTTTTGCATTTTTCTCTAATTGATACAGAGAAGGCTGTGGTAGCACAAAAAAAGGGGAAGGCTGTTGGCTTAGATAAAATTCCCTGTGATCCGCTTTCGGGTGTTTGGGTTCCTTACATTAATGTAATCTTGAGCGACATTCTAGCAGGTGCTCCTGTATCTCAAACTTGGAAAGGCGCGTAGATTGTCCCCGTAGATAAAAAAGGACTCAACGATCTGGCGCAGAACTATCGCTCTGTTAGCTTGATACATTCAATTAAACAATCTTGTGCAGACAAATCCTCAATACACTTAATGAGAGGTTAGCTGACAGCAAAGCAATACATCACTTCTAAGTTGGTTTAAAAAAAATGTGGGCACTGTCAACCAAACCTTTCGATTCCAAGTGTAAGAAGGGGGACATCAGTGGCGGCAACTTGCTTGTTGCCTTCGTGGATCTTCATTCTGCCTTCAACTTGTTCCTGAGTGAGAAACTGTGGGGCATATCGAGGGAGTAGGGATGCCCCATGAAATCCTAGACATCCTAATCAGATTGCATGAGGCCTAGGTTAGATCGGGCCCTAATGGGGAACTGCAGAGGAATATTTGCTGTGGAAAGATGGGAAGATGGGCTCGCCAGGTTTGCGCCTTGGCCCCCACCTTGTTTTGATCATTTATTGATGGTTGTGTGGATTTTTTTTTACTTGATTGCCAAAATGATTCTCCCATTTTAGCTAGAACTAAGGTCCCTGTCCTGTCTTTTGCTGATGATACCCCCTGCTGTCAAAGACAGCCTGGGGGCTGTCAATGTTATTGCCGCAACTTTCCCTCTTTTGTAACCAGCGTAGTCTTGAGTTGAGCACAGCCAAGACCAAGTGTATGATCTTTAACCCACATAAAAAGTTTAGGGTGAGTATATCACTGCATGGTGTCTGCTTTGATAGAGTGAGGGACTTTGATTACCTTGGCATGCAGATATCAGATTCAAATTCATGGCAGTTCCATACACAAAAGAGTATTGCTACATCAAAACACAGGGTTGGGGCATTATTCAGATTTGCAAAACCAGCCAAGTCTCACCCCATTAACCCACCCCTTTAAATATATCAGGCGCAGGTTCTAACTGCAATATTATATGGAAGTGACTTATGAGCCCATTCTGATTTTTCTAAACTGGGTTGCGAGGAAAACACATTTTTGCAGTCATTACTAGTAATCCCTCAGAGATGTCCCTTGTTATCTGTAGGACTTGATCTTGGGTCGAGATCATTGGGCATGGTAAGTAAGTTGTGTCCCTTAGCTTGTGAGGTGCATATCTGGAAGCTGGATGTGCTGAAATCTTACGGGGAGGGTTTTGTTGATATCCTTGGAAGAACTGGTGTCTTAAAGATGATCTCCTGGTTGAAATCAAGGTAAACCTGATGGAGCTTGGCCTAGAGAATATGTGGATTTAACTTGAGCTTATTGGCCAGGGCACTCTAGAATTGTTCACAGCCAGATTTTGGGAAAGGCGCTATGCTAAACATATGGCCCTTGGAGCTGCAGGTATGTTAACTCTATCTTTTTGAACTTTTAAAGTGTCTTTTTTAATTAAACGTTTTAGATACTATTTGGTCTGCTCCTACAGTACTTCAAATTTTGATGCAGCCTTCTTCCTCTCACTGCATTTTCAATACCTGGCTATCCAACTCCGGCAGCGCTGCGGCATGTTGTGCCTGATCTTATTATAACAAGAATAATGTACACTTTTTCTTTTTTTGTCCAGCATACTAAGGAAGTCACTCTAAATGGATTACCCTGGCATGCAATAAGCTGGGCCTATGAAATCACTCAATAGCATTATTGGCTTTTAAGAAAGGGTTAAGACCCATTTGCTATGTAGGCTGTAATGAAGTACCTTCAGAGTGCATGGTACGAACAGACTGACCTATGTTTTTAACAATTGTACGACCATTGTACTTACTGTTGTACTTTTTTGTATTTTTGCACATGCATTTGCAATTTAGTTTTTATATGCCACTGTATAGACACCTGCCCTATGTGATAATTCAGTATTGTGCTTTTCTTTCGCCCTTGGTTTCATGATACTTTAGCTCTTTATGGATATCATTATGCCTTACTTCGATGAATTGTATCTATAATGTATTGCTTTATGCACTGTAATGGTTAGTAATAACCGAATAAAGTTATAATTATGATGATACATTCTCTCTTTAAGTATACTTGTTGGAGTGACAAGGGAGAGTGGCTTGAAAATGGGGATTATCTTCTACAAAGTGGGTTAGCAATCAGAAAAGTAAGGAGGGGTATGGAGAGGGACATGTAAATACCAAAACACACCCTCAAAAGGTAACTTATTTGCAATACATAAAAGGTACCCCTACATATACTTCAGTAGTACTGTAGCCCACAAGGGCTCCAATCTACTTCAGTCAAGTCCTGAAGTAAGTTACACAATACACATGACCAGTCACAGGTACTGCAAGTGAATTCCACATAAACTAAGGAATCGTGACATATCCCCACCAGCACAAAGATAAACCCCTGACACACTATACAGCTGTGGCGCTTTGTGGCTTGACAACATCTTGTAGCACAAGGGAAAGAGAGCAGAGCCTAAGATGTGGATTCCATTTAGGTGTTGCCACATGTGATGATTGTTAGATGTGTATCATAACGTTCAGATGATGTATGTTTCCTACTGTTTTCAAAACAGTTATACCTAGAAAAGGCAGAGTTCTCTGCCTAAGCTATATAGAGCTGCCTATCGCTGATTTACAGTCATTTACTAGTTGTTACCTATGTGGTTGTGGTTTAAGTCCTATATGCCCCCAAACTCTTATGTAAGGGGTTGGGCACATGTGTGGTTGCTAATATGTATAGATTTAATCTCAGAGTTACTGAATTGTATTTAGGCAGAGATTGACAGCCTGGCGTAGACAGAACTCTGCATACACAAACTTCTCCCCACAAGGCCAAAATGGCTTTTAGAAAAAACTGTCCATACAAACAACTTGTGGAAGCATGCTCATTGAATTAATGATTTTATAAATTACCATAGTTCCCTCACTACTAAATATTAGGTGGGTACAAACATTTTGGTGCAGACTAATCTTTGTGTTTGCTACCAGTAAGGCTACCAATGCTAAATTCATAAGATTGATATTTTAAACTGAACAATCCAAAAATGCTTCAGTTTGTACATTGTTTTTAGATTCAAGCTTTGGTGATCCTTCAACTAAAGCATTCATGTCTCTTACCACCCTAGAGAGGAATCAGACAGACTCAATGACTAGATTAAACAAGAGCCAAATGTGTTTGTTGTTTGTACTGTGGATGCATTAAGAAGCGCACAAACAGGAATGACGCATTTGCACACAGAGAATGCAAATGCACCTCATAGGTCACAAACATCAACAAAGATCAACATGCCTTCACAAATCCATTCACACAGACCAGAAGACACACAGAAACCCATGCACAGACATATAGGCACCCATGTACATGAACATACAGGGCTGTAAAATGAGCAGGCTCAAAGTGGAGGCGAATGCCTGTTTTTATGCAATTGCACGGACTAGGGGTGATACATTTACCTTAGACTTTCTTCGAGTTAGTCCATGATTCACAGAGAGCACAGCTTAGAAACAGTGAGCAGTGGTAATCATTCTGTTTCTAAGCTGTACCTTCTAGAGTTCACACTCTAACTCTGAGAAATTCCAAGTTAAATATAGGTGTTTTAGACAGTGCAATCACATATAAACAGTTGGTCAGCTTAAGCGCGGCTGGCACAGGTAACTGTGGTGGGGCATGGCAGGGGCGGGTGGGGTAAAGTGGAGAGACAACCGGATAGTGAAAGTAAGGCGATGCGGCACTATCCCGTCGTCTGTCAACTTGACCACCCACCCAACCGCGGTTACCTGCGCTGGCCGCGCATGGGTCCGCTCTGGTCTGCACCAGTGCACATGTTAATAATATGGCCCTAAATGTGTGGGCATACTTGCACATAGATCAATAAATATACAAACATCTTGTCCATACATCAAATATAAACACCCATGCCAAGTGAGCAGCTAGATTAGCACACATACAGTTTGCCGTACAGGCAGGGCATCAGACATATAGGCTACCAGGTGCTCAGTCCAACAGTTCTACATCACCCTGTGCCGAAAAGGGTAAATGGTAACGTAGATTATCGCAGGCAAGGGTGAAATGTAGCAGGGGGCACATGGTGATGTTAATCAGGATGAAGGTTGAATGTTTGTTTTTGATAAACACCACCAATCTCAACACCTCTCTGGTATCAACATTCTACATCTGCTCAACCAGCAATTCTGCATAGGACATACAAGTCCCTACTCTAATAACACTAAAATGTTTGCTTTGATTAAGGCAAACCTAAAAACCGGATGACATACATGTGTCTATAGTTGTGAACTTGTTTGAGAACTTGCAAATTCGGTTAAATCTATTTGCTCCAGAAATATACATAAAGCTAACCCTCTAGTCCCAAGGAAGAGAGGCATGCATGAGAACCCACGAGGACACCTTTAAAAAGCTGGATAGCTGATAACTGTCTAAAATTAGCCCTTCCACTGCTGTAAAATGTGGAATTCTGCATATTGTGATGCATCATTTATGTCTATATGTCTTTGGTTCGGCTCTGTGTGTGACAATTATATTATCATTAGCGGCTGGCGGCTGCGCTGCATAAATCAGAGCTCCTGAACGGGGCTCATATACATGACTTATACATATTTATGTAACTTAAGAACCAAGGCGTGCCTAGTCATCATTTCAGCCTGAAGCTACCTAATTTAAGATTCTATAAAACATTCGGTATGATTTTGCTAGGGACCCCTCATTGTTGTCGCAAGCTATTCCATCTTCCTAAATAAAGGTCTGAAAGTGTATCACCCCATCCCTGAAAAACCCTTCTGGCTACATGCCTCTGCTCCTTGCTGCTAAGTGGCGACGACCTGTGTGTCAGAACTGGAGTGAGCATGTGCACACATCGTTATCGATCAATGTTACCTCCCAGACGACAAGCTTCTGATCAACAGCAGAACTAAAGAACAACAGACAGATAATGAAGCAGACAGTGGAAGAGAATGTATGGCGTTCTGTTTTTTGTTATTGCATTTGTGTAACTAGGAGTGTTGCATTTTTTTGTCAGTGACTATTTTGACTAGAGTTACAAAAGATCCATAAGAGCATTCAAATATTTAGTATTATTTATTTTTGAGCGGTTGAAGAATACATTTTGCTGATTGTTTTATAAACTATTTTTTTTATAAAATAAACGCTTTAAAAAAACACAGTTGGCCGACGTAGGGGCAAATAAGTCAAAACTTTGCTCTATTATGAATATTTGTATGCTTGGAGCAAATTGAAAACTTTTCTGGTACTCCTAAAGAATGTCATCATGTAAAATGGAAAGTTACACATGAGAAAATCTGCCAAAATATTTACTTGCACATTTAACATATTGTTTCTCCTCATGAACACTTTTACCCAATGGGGCAACCACTGTTTGCTTCTCCTGAAAATGTGTCGTCTTCTCTCTCAAGTTCCACTCTGGAAACACATTTACTACTTCCTTTGAAAGAGGTAAACTTGTGAGCATTTTCAGTCTGGAAAACAACTTGTAAGAGGTATGTAAATAAAAATATCTGCAAACCTATCAATTGTGTTGATGATCATATACCTTTTCTGCTAGCTCAACCAGGAATATCTTCAACCCAACTGCAACCCTAAATATGGATTTGAAAAAAATCTGTCACACTCATGAAATTTCATTAATCACAAATCTCAGTTGCAAGCTTAATTCAACTAATTCAGATTTGCAAATGTAATTCTTTACACATTTAAGTTAATCCTAAGCATGCAAAAAGCTTTGAGAATTGAGCTGTGTGCTCTTCTTGCTTCCTAGGTCGAGCCTAGTGGCAGGGCGCATGCGCTGCTTGCTGTGAGACTGCTGTGATTGTGTCATTATCTTTCGTAAATGCTGCCATCGGATTCGTTAATAGGCATGTTAGTCCCTCAGTACGGCCTTCTCTTCATTTGTAACCTCCATGGTCACTAACCCCTTTACGTTTGTTGTTACACAGGGACCAGTTATTTAGTCTGTAAGCACTATTTACTTTATTGAGAGTCTCTTATTGCAGACCGGACATGCGCTGCTTTAGCTGAAACAGCTTGTGTGTCTTTTTAAGCAGCATGGCTGCCCCCCATAACAGGGGCGCCTGTTTTCAATCACTTTCAACCGGCATTATCCCATGTCTGTTTCAACCCCTTCCTCCTGCCCCATCAGTTAAATGGAGTTAGAAATGATTAGCAAATTAAGTCATGTGAATTCCAGGTAACCCATAATCGTGTGCTAATGGGCTGAAGCTGACAACAGCACATATGTGTTACATGTCATCTGCACTAAAGCCACCTGACAGAGTTGTTTTCAAAAGCCTGTTTTATTAACTCCAACACCATCACCACCACCAATACCACCACCACCACCAATATCACCTCCACCAATACCACCACCAATACCACCACCTCCACCACCACCACCACTACCAATACCACCACCACCACTGCCAATAAAACTACCAATACCCCACCAATACCACCACCAATATCACCATCACAAATACCACCACCAATACCACCACCACCACCACCAATATTACCACCACCAATCCAATACCACCACCAATACCACAACCACCAAAAGCACCACCACCAATACCACCACTACCAACAATAACACCACTAATATCACAATATCACCACCCCCACCAATACCACCACAAATACCAATACCACCACCACCAATACCACCATCAATACCAATACCACCACCAATACCACCACAATCAATACCACCACCAATACAACCATCACCAAAACCCTCACCAATATCACCACCAGGCAGTAGCGTAGTGGTGGGAGTGCTGCTGGGCGCTGACATGGGGTAGGGGATGAGTAGGGTGGGGGTAGTAAACTACGGATTACGCTGAATACCACCACCAATA
The DNA here is from genome assembly GCF_964261635.1 of Lissotriton helveticus. NCBI lineage: Eukaryota > Metazoa > Chordata > Amphibia > Caudata > Salamandridae > Lissotriton > Lissotriton helveticus. Next base: position 763,523,185 of record NC_136071.1, on the reverse strand, counting down.
CCAATACCATCACCCTCAATACCAATACCACCATCAATACCACCACCAATACCACCACCACCACCACAACTACCACCAACAATACGACCATCACCAATATCACCAATACCATCTCACCAATATCCCCACCACCAATGCCACCACCAATACCACCAATATCACCACCAATACCATCACCACCACCAATACCACCACTAATACCACCACCATCACTAATACCACCAAAACCACCACCAATACTACCACCACCACCACCAATACCACCACCACTGATACCACATATACCAATACCACCACCACCACCACCAATACTACCACCACCAATGCCACCACCACCACCAATACCACCACCACCAATACCCCCACCACCAATACCACCACCAATACCACCACTACCGGCACCACAAGTACCACCACCAATACCACCACCACCAATACCATCACCACCAATACCACCACCACCAATACCAATACCACCACCACCACCAATACCACCACCACCTCAGGGCCTCTCACTCACTAGTAATAGCAGGGGCACTGTACGAGGCAGGAGCTGTAGCCGAGACCATACCTCCCTCCCTCTATGCCTGCCATAAAGCACCACCCGGCATACACCAGGAGGTGAAGCCACGGCCCTACTACAGCTGGAGTGTTTTTATTAGCCCAAAATATAGCAATGACATTTTGCAATGCCACACTGCACACTCAAATCATGCAGAGGGCTGGAAATAGCTCCCCCTCCCGCTCGTCCTCCTGAGCCGCGACAGTGTAATCACAGAGCGGCAGGTGTTGGAGCGCTTTGTTAGTGTTTATAGCAAGAGAAGTGCAGAAAGAGGCAAGAGAAGTGCAGAAAGAGGCAAGTGAGGTGCAGAAAGATACAATGGAGGTGCAGAAAGTGGGAAGACAAGTGCAGAAAGAGACAACAGAGGTGCAGAAAGAAGCAAGACAGGTGTAGAAAGAAGCATGAGAAGTGCAGAATGAAGCAACAGAGGTGCAGAAGGAGGCAAGAGAACTGCAGAAAGAGGCAAGAGAGTTGCAGGAACAGGCAAAAGAGGGGTGCAGAAAGAGGCAAGAGGGGTGTAGAAAGAAGCAAGTGAGGTACAGAAAGAGGCAAGAGAGGTACAGATAGAGGCAAGAGAGGTACAGAAACAGGTAAGAGAAGTATAGAAAGAGGCAAGAGAGGTGCAGAAGGAGGAAAGAGTGGTACAGGAAGAAGCAAGTGAGGTGCAGAAAGAGGCAATGGAGGTGCAGAAAGAGGCAAGAGAGGTGCAGAAAGAGGCAAGAGAGGTGCAGAAAGTAGAGGAGATGAGCAGAAAGAGGCAAAAGAAGTACAGAAAAAAGAAAGGTGCAGAAAGAAGTAACAGGAATGCAGAAAGATGCAAAAGAGGTGCAGAAAGAAGCAAGAGTGGTTTGCACACCATTAGTACCAATTTAATACCCACACTTGGCAATAAGTAAAAGGTGACCATTCTTAGTTTGCAAAGGGCCTTCACTATGCTGTAACACTTGTCGCTGCATTTTTATTATCATTTGAACAGTTTGAACTGGAAACAAGGTTTTTTTTGTTCAAATCTGCAGATTATGCAGCAGATGATGGATTATGTGGCATATGCGTAAAATGTATAATAACTTATTATCATTTAATTTTTCCTTTAGTGACACTGCCTAAAAGCAGTGGGGCCATGCTCCTCCACCTAAGCAGAGGAGCCACCACTGAGTTGGATCGAAAATAAATGAAAAAAAGTGTGAGCAGGTGAGGAAAGCAACTGAGGCCGGGGGGAAGCAACACGGTGTAAACAACAGGAGGGCGGTGGAACAATATGGGGACAGGCAGAAGCAACATGGGGGATCGGGTGAGAGAAAGCTATAAGGTGGGCACGGTGAGAGAACCAAATGGAGTGGCAGAATTAAATGGATGAGAGCACAACATGGAGGTTGAGTGGAGAAGTACATGGTCAAGAAAGCAATGTAGGAGGAGAAGCACACAAGGGTGAGTAATCACAGAGGGTGGCAAGAACCCCACAGGCAGAGAATGACCCTCCAAGCTTACAATATGTCTTGCTAGAGGCAGCGTATGCGCTGTCTAGTACACAGGACCTATAATATCGAGTGCACACCCAGTGCTGCTGCCCTCTATCACAGAGCTTAGAAGCAAAATGCACCAAATGCATAGGGTGCAGAGAAACTGGTGCGAACTGCCAGTTGTCCTCTGGACCTCCTCTGCTCTGAAATCTGATTCAGTCCTGTTAAAGTCACTGCTGTGAAAATCATATAGTAGGTTTACGGTGAAGAATATGCACTGACAAGAACTCAAGACCAATGCGCTTTACGGCTAGTTTCTAGACGGGCAGGAGAGACGCATCCTTCAGAGAACAAGAGAGCTTCCGATTCCTCTACTTGGATTCTGGCATTTGTAGTAGTGCCCTCCTGTAACAAAACAGGACTTAAAGTGCAAAGCAAAAGCACAGAAAGGATAACTCCTTTCTTTTGGCAGGGAACTCTCTGGCACAATGATTCAGAATGCAATAAGTCTTACTAATCTACTTTAAAGCTGTTGTACCATGAGATGTCGAATTTTAACCTGCATTGAAATTCCAACGCCCAAGTGCTTTACAAATCTAAGAATTTGCCTTGGCATTTAACTCCCAGCAAAAGCCATGCTTTAAGTCATGCTGTTGGCTCATGCACTGGAGGGTTCAGAATGGATGGACCCAAAGTCTATCATTCCTCTCCCAAAGAAACTTTTGGGAAGGCACCAGACTAGAAAACATGAGCTAAAAGACTGTCTTCTTACTCAACCAGAGTTGCTGCAGAGTGACATGGTGTTGAGTTTGGTAACCGAGAGGTGAACTTTGCTGTCTACCAGATCTAGGCAATGGCAGCTGCAGCAAGATCTCATTCCAGCTACAGGAAAGTTAAAAAATTAAGTTTCCTATTGCAAGCCGAAACAACAATTTGCTGATGTGTGAGATCACACTGCACCTCTCTTCAGTGGCGTCCTACAAAACTAAGCGTAACGACCAAGGGACCGATTCCGATCCCGTAAAATAATCCGCCGTACGAATCGCATTCGTATCCGAATCCGTACGAATGGGAACTTTACGTCCGACCTGCGAATTCCGATCCGTTCCCGTCTATTTCCGTACGAATATCATCTAACCGTCCGAATCACAGTCGATGATCCGTACGAACATGCATCAGGAATCCTACTGTACGATTCGTAAACTACCCGTACTAACACACAAGTACGATCCGGTACGAGAAGCCTGACAGCGATTCGGACGGGACAAAGGATTCGGACATAAACAATGATTCGTACGGCAAATATCGGGTCGCATCAAGCAGCGTGAACCATACCACACGTGTACCCCTCGCACAAGCACAAGTACGACACGCACACCCCCCTACGCGTAGCCCCCCACCCGCCAACGGCCCGTACAAGTCAACCGCACGCACAAGTACGACACGCACACCCCCCAAACCAGCCCACGCGAACAGCCCCAACCGCCAACGGCCCGTACAAGTCAACCGCACGCACAAGTACGACACGTACACCCCCCTACGCGAAGCCCCCCACCCGCTAACGGCCCGTACAAGTCAACCGCACGCACAAGTAAGACACACACACCCCCCCAACCAGCCCACGCGAACAGCCCCACCCGCCAACGGCCCGTACAAGTCAACCGCACGCACAAGTACGACATGCACACCCCGCCAACCAGCCCACGCGAACAGCCCCACCCGCCAACGGCCCGTACAGTCAACCGCACGCACAAGTACGACACGTACACCCCCCAACCAGCCCACGCAAACAGCCCCACCCGCCAACGGCCCGTACAAGTCAACCGCACGCACAAGTACGACACGCACACCCCCCCAACCAGCCCACGCGAACAGCCCCAACCGCCAAAGGCCCGTACAAGTCAACCGCACACACAAGTACGACACGTACACCCCCCTACGCGAACACCCCCACCCGCCAATGGCCGTACCAGTCAACCGCACGCACAAGTACGACACGTACACCCACCTACGCGAAGCCCCCCACCAGCCAACGGCACGTACAAGTCAACAGCACGCACAAGTACGACACGTACACCCCCCTACGCGAACACCCCCACCCGCCAACGGCCGTACCAGTCAACCGCACGCACAAGTACGACACGCACACCCCCCAACCAGCCCACGCGAACAGCCCCACCCGCCAACGGCCCGTACAAGTCAACCGCACGCACAAGTACGAAACGCACACCCCCCAAACCAGCCCACGCGAACAGCCCCAACTGCCAACGGCCCGTACCAGTCAACCGCACGCACAAGTATGACACATACACCCCCCTACGCGAACACCCCCACCCGCCAATGGCCGTACCAGTCAACCGCACGCACAAGTACGACACGTACACCCCCCTACGCGAAGCCCCCCACCCGCCAACGGCCCGTACAAGTCAACGGCACGCACAAGTATGACACGTACACCCCCCTACGCGAACACCCCCACCCGCCAGCGGCCGTACCAGTCAACCGCACGCACAAGTACGACACGCACACCCCCCAACCAGCCCACGCGAACAGCCCCACCCACCAACGGCCCGTACAAGTCAACCGCACGCACAAGTACAACACGCACACCCCCCAAACCAGCCCACGCGAACAGCCCCAACCGCCAACGGCCCGTACCAGTCAACCGCACGCACAAGTGCGACACGTACACCCCCCTACGCGAACACCCCCACCCGCCAATGGCCGTACCAGTCAACCGCACGCACAAGTACGACACGCACACCCCCCCAACCAGCCCACGTGAAGAGCCCCAACCGCCAACGGCCCGTACAAGTCAACCACACGCACAAGTACGACACGTACACCCCCCTACGCGAAGCCCCCCACCAGCTAACGGCCCGTACAAGTCAACCGCACGCACAAGTATGACACGTACCCCCCCTACGCGAACACCCCCACCCGCCAACGGCCGTACCAGTCAACCGCACGCACAAGTATGACACGCACACCCCCCAAACCAGCCCACGTGAACAGCCCCAACCGCCAACGGCCCGTACCAGTCAACCGCACGCACAAGTATGACACGTACACCCCCCTATGCAAACACCCCCACCCGCCAACGGCCGTACAAGTCAACCGCACGCACAAGTACGACACGCACACCCCCCCAACCAGCCCACGCGAACAGCCCCAACCGCCAACGGCCCGTACAAGTCAACGGCACGCACAAGTACGACACGTACACCCCCCTACGCGAACACCCCCACCCGCCAACGGCCGTACCAGTCAACCGCACGCACAAGTACGACACGCACACCCCCCAAACCAGCCCACGCGAACAGCCCCAACCGCCAACGGCCCGTACCAGTCAACCGCACGTACAAGTACGACACGTACACCCCCCTACGCGAAGCCCCTCACCCGCTAACGGCCCGTACAAGTCAACCGCACGCACAAGTACGACACGTACACCCCCTACGCGAACACCCCCACCCGCCAACGGCCGTAACAGTCAACCGCACGCACAAGTACGACACGCACACCCCCCAAACCAGCCCACGCGAACAGCCCCAACGGCCCGTACCAGTCAACCGCATGCACAAGTACGACACGTACACCCCCCTACGCGAACACCCCCACCCGCCAACGGCCGTACCAGTCAACCGCACGCACAAGTACGACACGCACCCCCCCCAAACCAGCCCACGCGAACAGCCCCAACCGCCAACGGCCCGTACCAGTCAACCGCATGCACAAGTACGACACGTACACCCCCCTACGCGAAGCCCCCCACCCGCTAACGGCCCGTACAAGTCAACCGCACGCACAAGTACGACACTTACACCCCCTACGCGAACACCCCCACCCGCCAACGGCCGTACCAGTCAACCGCACGCACAAGTACGACACGCACACCCCCCAAACCAGCCCACGCGAACAGCCCCAACCGCCAACGGCCCGTACCAGTCAACCGCACGCACAAGTACGACACGTACACCCCCCTACGCGAACACCCCCACCCGCCAACGGCTGTACCAGTCAACCGCACGCACAAGTACGACACGCACATCCCCCCAACCAGCCCACGCGAACAGCCCCAACCGCCAACGGCCCGTACAAGTCAACCGCACGCACAAGTATGACACGTACACCCCCCTACGCGAAGCCCCCCACCCGCTAACGGCCCGTACAAGTCAACCGCACGCACAAGTACGACACGTACACCCCCCTACGCGAACACCCCCACCCGCCAACGGCGGTACCAGTCAACCGCACGCACAAGTACGACACGCACACCCCCCAAACCAGCCCACGCGAACAGCCCCAACCGCCAACGGCCCGTACCAGTCAACCGCACGCACAAGTACGACACGTACACCCCCCTACGCGAACACCCCCACCCGCCAACGGCCGTACCAGTCAACCGCACGCACAAGTACGACATGTACACCCACCTACGCGAACACCCCCACCCGCCAACGGCCGTACCAGTCAACCGCACGCACAAGTACGACACGCACAAATGACGCCAACACCCAAAGCAGCACAAGGACTTACCAAACAGGTCCCACAACAACACTGATCATGTCTCCTGTGTACACTCCATTGAGAATCACTGTTCTGGTCACAGCCAAACAGAGGTCAACACCAACACCCACCCCATATAACACCCCCCCCCCAATTCAAAATAAGCCACACCCACATTTTGGCCAATAAAAGGGTCCACACATACAACCCATCATCCTTAGCAACATACCCATTCTTGCGAGGAAACTGAGAGCACACCAACAATTGCAGCCACATACCTTCACACATACACCATCACATCTTCACTTACACCACCCCCTTCACAATTACAACCACACACCCTCATCCATACACACCATCACACCCTCAATCACATACACCCCACACCATGACCACAGCCAAGAATCCAAAGTTCACTAACCCGGAGAATGAGATACTCACAGATGAAGTCATCAGAGTCGAGCCACAGCTGTTTGGCGCATTGGTCAGACAGACCAGCCTGGCAGAAAAAACACGCCTGTGGGAGAGGATTGTAGACCGGGTCAATGCTGTTGCACCCATCCGGCGCACCAGGGTGGAATTCCAGTCCAGGTGGTATGAGCTGCGGAGGATGGTCAAGAAGAAAATGGACTAGGACTATGCCTCTGCACACCACACAGGAGGCGGCGGTCCCCGCAGACCTCCTGTATACCATCCCTGGGAGGAGAGAGTCATAGCCCTGCTGCCACCGGTGGGAGTACATGGAATACAAGGAGCCGTTGAATCTGGTGAGTGTACAAAAAATACATGTCACATGGGTGGACTTACAACAGTGCCCAGCAGCATGGAGTGGGTGGCCATGAGTCCTAGCAGGACACATCTAAAAGTGGTTTGTTGCAAGTGGAACCCACAAAGGGTGGAAGGTGGAGGGTAGGAGGCTGCACTCATCCCATATGTCCCAGGGCCTCACCCAGGCACCATGCCCAATGTACAGGGATAGGGAAATATCACACAATATAGTAGACCACAGCTCCTAATCAATTTCATGTTGTGGACACACCTTCCCGAGATGCAATATTTTGAGACACAGTAAGGCAGTGTAGCAAGCAAACAAGCACGAACAACCTGTCTCCATCCCTGTCGCCCTCTCCCTCTGTGGCCCTCTCCCTCTGTGGCCCTCTCCCTCTGTGGCCCTCTCCCTCGGTCGCCCTCTCCCTCGGTCACCCTCTCCCTCTGTGGCCCTCTCCCTCTGTGGCCCTATCCCTCTGTGGCCCTCTCCCTCTGTGGCCCTCTCCCTCTGTGGCCCTCTCCCTCGGTCGACCTCTCCCTCTGTGGCCCTATCCCTCTGTCGCCCTCTCCCTCTGTCGCCCTCTCCCTCGGTCGCCCTCTCCCTCCGTCGCCCTCTCCCTCTGTGGCCCTCTCCCTCTGTGGCCCTCTCCCTCTGTGGCCCTCTCCCTCTGTGGCCCTCTCCCTCTGTGGCCCTCTCCCTCTGTCGCCCTCTCCCTCGGTCGCCCTCTCCCTCTGTCGCCCTCTCCCTCTGTCGCCCTCTCCCTCTGTCGCCCTCTCCCTCTGTTGCCATCCCTCAGTGTTCCTCCCTCTGTCACCTCACCGCAGCTCCCTGGGCACACACACAGTTGCTCCTAAGCACTGCACAGGCCTAACAAACACCATAGATCTGAATGTAAAGGGATGTCTCACAAGTACCACTAGTCATCTGCTATGTGCCTGCAACACACCCACCATTTGCAGTCCACACTGTACTGTGTTAGGACACACTTCTCGGAATGCTCTGTAGTACACAATGGGCACAGGTGTAGGCAGCACAAGTCCCTCCTGTGATCACTGCTAACACAAACACCAGGACAAGGTCACACATCCTGGGCACCAACACAAAAACACGATCATGCCAGCATGATACATCAGGGGACAGCCAAATCATGAACGATTGACGCTTCCAATTCCCAAGCTAAGTAATAGCATGCCTTGTCATACACCCCCATACAGAAAGTCAGCCCCAGGAGACAGGCAATGGAGTGCAACACTGTCCCAATTGTCATGTACCACAACAAAACACTCACTCATATGAATATGCATACAACTCATACATGCACATAGCAGATGCTCTAGTCCATTGTGCCTCTCAAACAATGCACGTGTCCCATCTCATGAACTTTGTGTATGCACGTAAGTACTGACATGGACATGGGTATCGACAAGGTGATGCGTGTTTGAGAAGTGCCAAGTTCAAAAGCCATGATCTATAACTGTGTGTCTACAGATCCAGGTGTGTTGGCATTGTTTGCCCAGCATGGGAAAGCAAAAGACATCCAAAGTAGTAGAGGACATGCAAATTAATGATGCTCTGTCTCTTACATCAACACGCTGCATATGAACTCTGTACATGCATGACGCAGACATAAGGATTTACACCGTATCCTGGATGTTGCGTGAAAATGAGCAATGCTTAACACGTGTGGTGCCGGCAACACAAGACACAGCAATGGCTGTGTCAGTCATTGTCAAGACAAATGAAGAATGTAAATAGCCCAGAGTACATGTAAATTTTGTACCACTACATACACAACTTAACAATGTCAACAATGTCAAGCTTGTGGAACAGTGATGCTGATAATGGATAAGTTAACAAGATGTCACTTGATAGTGCCTTAACAGTGTCTGTCTCTCCCACACACAGGGGAACATGCGGCGGTCCCCCCCAACCAGGGGGGAGAAGGATCCCAGTCCCAGGCTCAGCAGGACCCAGACCCCACCAACAGCGCCGTCCCTCAAGGCACTGTGGATGACCCCAACCAACCTGGCTCCTCTGGATCCCAAACCCCTGCAGCAACTGAACCAGCTACATCTCAGCCAACCACCGGACCCATTCCCACCACATCCCAGCAGACAGGTCAGAGCCCTGCCCATGATCCACAAGAGAGCCAGTCTGAAAATGAGGGACACCCTTTGTCGGGTGCCCCTGAGGATGGTGACGACCTCCACCCTGCCAGCAATCGGGGGGCCCGTCGAGTGGATGTGCCCACTAGCGCAGGCCGTGCTCATGTGGGTCAGGGTGGTGGGAGTGGTGGAAGGCGGAGGCGAGAATCTGGACAGTCAGCTGCAGCACCCGGTATGCCTGAACTCGCTAACATCCTGGAGGCATACTGGCGGGACACCAGGGAGGTAAGCCAGCTTGCGGAGGCCCTCAACCAGGTCAGACAACAGCAGGCAGAGCAAATAGCCAGGCAAGACCAGCATTATGGACGGGTGGAGGCACACCAGGCTCAGCTCTTGATGGTGCATCGGGACATTTGCCATATGCTACGTCAGATGGCTGCCAACATGCGGCCCCCTCCCTGTGTCACAAGGCCAGCAACATCACGGCAAAGTGCAACACCAGCCACAGGGAGGGAGGAGGAGGAGGAGGAGGAGGAGGTACCCTCTGACGTAGCGTCCCATGCACCGTCCATGCCTGCACATGAGGGTCCCCAAGGAAGGTGGGTCGTCCACGGCGAAGACGTTGAGGGGCAGTGGGCCATGGACATCTCCCAGGACACTGGACCTGGCATCATGCCCCTGGGTGCAACAGCAACCACGGCCACACCCCTTTCTGAGGCCACGCCTCTCACAGACAACCCCAAATCTCATAAATATGTGCCTCTTCAGAACGCGCAGCGGGCGAGCGCAGCGGGCGCGCCGTTTGCGCGCCGAAGGCGCGCCTAAGGCAAGCCCGTCTGTGCCCGTCCGTGCCGCGGCCGGGACTAGGGCTAGTCACGCTGCCCAACCCACGTCCACTATAGCTAATACTCAACCCATTACTAGGGAAGAAATCCTTGCCTTAAACTCCCAGTCCGGATATTGCCATAAATCCATAAACGTTGACAACTGGCTAGGACCAATCTGTTGTTTTAATTGTAGAACTCATCTTATCCCAGAACCACTGTTATCCACAACAGGACAAGAGACCCGCCTTCTAGGAGGACTGATCAATGCAAGATCCATGTGTAAAAATGGGACGCATATTCATGATCTAATTACGGAGACCGAACTTGACCTGCTTTTTGTGACAGAAACATGGCTCAAAGCCTGGTGTAATCCGGTAATAGCCCTAACAGTTCCTCAAGGCTACCGCATCCAAAGAGTGGACAGACAGGAACAGAGAGGGGGTGGTCTGGCCATCATTTACCGCGATTCTATCAAATGCACCATGTTTGAACTCTCGGATATCAAGGGGGCTGAAAGTATGGGCTTCTGTATCCAGATAAACGAGGAAACTACCTTTTCAGGAGCCCTAATCTATCGCCCGCCGGGATCACAGAATAACTTCCTAGAAAATCTTGGGGAAACACTCAGCAATCTCACTCTTAAGTTTGCTAACTTTACCCTGCTGGGTGATTTAAACATCCATCTTGATGAGGCTGAGGATCCTAACACGCTATGGTTGAAAGACCTAGTCAGTGTCCTAGGACTCACAATACTGACAAATGAGCCCACACATAAAGCGGGCCATACCTTAGATTGTATCTGTACCAATACTAAATCTATGAAAGTAGACTCCCCTCGTATTCTGACCTGGACCGACCATCTGCTGGTCCCTTTTAACCTAACCCTGGAAAGGAAAGGGACCAAAACGGACCAGCAGAAAATTGAAATCCATACAAAGAAAGACTGGATTAAGATTCGGGATACCCCTAACCTGAATCAAATTGCCAAGGATAGTAAACCCCCCTTAACTGGAAATACGGAAATAGATTATACCAATTTTTGTACCTGGATCACTGGACTCTGCGGGACTGAGGACTCCAGTAAAGTGAGTAAGAAGCGGAATAAAAAGTCCGCCCCCTGGTTCTCCCTCCCTTTAAAGGAAAAACATAAAGAAGTCAGAACCCTGGAAAGAATATGGCGTCGTACATATGGAATAGAGGAACTAGCCATCTATAAAACATCGAGGAAACACTACCATGCAATGATTAAAACTGCAAAAAAAACATATTTTCTTGAGGCCATAAACTCGTCAAATAACAAACAAAAAGATATTTTCAAAATAGTTGACGACTTCATGAATCCTAGGATTCTCAGACAGGAGATCCCTCCCTCGCTCCCACTATGTAACTCAATCGCCAACTACTTCGAACAGAAAATATCTGATCTTACCAAGGATTTCCCAGACCCACCATCAACCCCCCCCGCAGAAACCCCTACACCTCTCAATGACAAGATCCAGTTTAATACATTCACCCATATTGGCCTGGAAGAAACCCGTCATGCCATTCTATCCAGCAAATCCGGCTCCCCATTTGACCCCTGCCCCCCTTTACTGTTACACGCTCTAGTGGACACAGTAAACCCTAGCATAAATGCTATTATAAACTCTTCCTTGTCTACCGCAGCCATTCCACCAGAATGGAAACTGGCCGCTGTTAAACCTCTGCAGAAGAAAGCCCTAGCTGACCCCACCACACTCTCAAACCTCCGGCCTATTTCACTGCTCCCTATTCTCTTTAAACTCACAGAAGCAGCAGTAAATAAGCAGTTAACCAGATTCTGGGGGGAAAATGATATCCTGCATCCCAACCAGGCAGGTTTCAGGGCGAAACATTCCACGGAGTCAGCATTACTACATACGGTAGAAACCCTGAAGACAGCCATGGACCAAGGGAAAAAGGCTGTCCTGGTGCTGCTCGATCTATCGGCGGCCTTTGATACGATCTCACACTCCGTATTAATTGGCCGCCTAGCAGAATCAGGAATATCAGGAGCTGTTCTTGACTGGCTAAAAAACTTTCTTAGCCACAGGAAACAGGTTACGGTACTAGGGAAGTACCACTCAGAGGAAAAAGCATTAAATACAGGAGTACCTCAGGGCTCTAGCCTAAGCCCAGTACTATTTAACCTGTATATGCCCCCCCTGATAGAACTCATCACCTCCTTCCACATCAGCACTATATCTTATGCTGATGATACCCAGCTCATCCTTGTGTTAGACAACAACACAACCAAGGCAGAGGAGAATCTGAGAGATTGTCTGGCGGCAACATTCGACTGGATGAGAAAACACCACCTTAAATGTAATTCGGGCAAGACTGAAATTCTACCATTCGGTCAACAAAACCTTTTCTGCCCCAAATCATGGTGGCCACAGGATGCAGAAATTCCCCCTAACACCATCACTACGGCCCGTAATCTTGGGATCAGGTTCGACGAGGCCTTGTCATTTAGACAACAAGCAGGTGCTGTGGCAGGGTCCTGCTTTAATATAATCAAAGGCCTCAGAAGATTCTTCAACCTCCTCCCACTGACAGAAAGAAAGACTGTGGCGGTAGCGCTAATTACATCTCGCCTGGACTACTGTAACAGTCTCTATGCAGGCTCCAACAAAGCAGTACTGCATAGACTGCAGATGGTCCAAAATGCCACCGCCAGCCTCGTGCTGAGATGGCCCAGGGAGTCGTCTGCATCTGCAGCTCTTAAGACCTTACACTGGTTGCCCATCCACAAAAGGATACTATTTAAAATCTTGGTAATCACCTTTAGAGCCTACTACCAGCTGGGCCCTACCTACCTGTCTAAACTGCACCAGGGCCATATCGGCAGCACGCCACCTACCCGCAGCCTTCCTGGACATCCTTGTGCCTCCGCCGCCGCAGGACACACGCGGCCGCCGAGTGGGGCGAGACAAGGAAAACTACAACTCCCAGCGTCCCCTGCCTTGCGGGGACGCCGATTGACTGCTGGGGCTTCCGTAGGGAGGCGAACAAAACCGAGCCCTTCCTCCGGTGGAGCGGGGGTCTAAACTGCACCAGGGCCATATCGGCAGCACGCCACCTACCCGCAGCCTTCCTGGACATCCTTGTGCCTCCGCCGCCGCAGGACACACGCGGCCGCCGAGTGGGGCGAGACAAGGAAAACTACAACTCCCAGCGTCCCCTGCCTTGCGGGGACGCCGATTGACTGCTGGGGCTTCCGTAGGGAGGCGAACAAAACCGAGCCCTTCCTCCGGTGGAGCGGGGGTCTAAACTGCACCAGGGCCATATCGGCAGCACGCCACCTACCCGCAGCCTTCCTGGACATCCTTGTGCCTCCGCCGCCGCAGGACACACGCGGCCGCCGAGTGGGGCGAGACAAGGAAAACTACAACTCCCAGCGTCCCCTGCCTTGCGGGGACGCCGATTGACTGCTGGGGCTTCCGTAGGGAGGCAAACAAAACCGAGCCCTTCCTCCCGCGTCGCGGGACGCGGGCGGGCGTCGCCGGGCAGAGCCCGGGCAGAGGGCGGGCCGTCTAAGGCCGTCAAAGGACGACCAGGGACGGGCCACATCCCTTTCACCATGGGTAAGCGTAAACTGGCAACAACGGCGCCTGGCGAAGTTAAAGCAAGGGTGCCAAAGTACACGACCAGTATTATTACGTACTTAACAACTAAGGTGGAGGAGCTATCAACGCAGATTGCAGAGTCAGAGCGTGAGTTGGGCCTTGCTACCAGCCCTGGGGCAGTTAACACATCCAGTGTGTCTGTTATAAACTGCATTCCGTTGGAACCCAGGGTCATCATTGATTCTTGCAGACCCACCCTGCCACAATCCTCCACAATTCTTCCTTTACCGGTTTTGCCCGAAACAGTGATACCATCATTACCTTCGACCCCGGGGGTTGCATGTAAGACTACACTAAACCAGCCTGGGCCTTTACAGCCAACTTATGTCACTGAGGAGGGCATTGCGTCTTTACTGGAAAAATTGTTTACAGAAAGACTGGAAGACGCATTAATCCAGATTGCTTCTGACATTACTGAGACTCTGAGGGATTGTGTCAAGACTCTTGTGGCAAAATGTGAGCGATTCAATGATGCTCTTAATAGTCGGGCCCCCTCTACTTTTACATCTATGGTATCATGTCCCTCAATTGTGCAGGTTCCTGCCCCTAAAGTTTGGGGTCCTTCTATAAATAGATCAACTGTTACTTCTGAAGTGGTCACTGATAACCCTGCACAAAAAAAGGGAAAGTGGATAAGGGGATATATATTCCCATGATGGAGGCGGCCCCCAGTGAAAATACCTCAGTAAGGCCTAGAGACCAGCGGGGGGTTGTGGCGAGAAGGGTACCCCCAGTAAATCTACCTCCGGATGCAACACCTTTTGTAGCAATTCTGGTTAATGTGCCTAAACTTGCAGATGGGGTGGTGGAACATCATGACACTCTTATTAAGCATGTTAAAAAATGGTGTAATGCTAATTGCACGGGAGAAAGTAACATCGCAGACAATATTGTAACAAGTAGAAGGGTCAACTGGGTGGGCACAAGTAAGAAAAATGTAGAAGGAGATTGTGTAATTGTTAATTTTAAATCTAGAAGTGTCGCCAGCCGCCTCTTCTGGGATGGCTCTCCTTTGGACCCTGTAGGAAAAGGTGTTCGAGCGATGCCCCTTGGCTTTTTCTACCCTCGAGCCTATAGGCCAGGCGATAGTGAGAACAACAAGTCACATTTTTCCAAAAATACTTGGGCGGAGGACAAACTTATCTCGCCTATGTGTGGTAATGACTGGGTGACAAAGCCACCCAAGGGCAGTGGCCTAGTTAATTCTGTAAGGATCAGTCCTTCAGACGACTTACTGTTGTCAAATAGGTTCACGGCTCTAGCCGATCGAATAGATATTGAATGACTAGAGCCTGAGCATGATAACCTGACTGTCCCATGCCTAGTTAATGCAGAGGCCACCACATTAGATGATACGGTTAATACTGCTATAAACGACCCTCTAGAACTGGGTCGGGGGCACATCAGGTTATTATCATGGAACATCGCGGGCCTACGGGCCAAACAGGATGATCCGATTTGGCTACAACAAGTGAAGGAACACGATATAGTTGCCTTACAAGAAACTTGGTCAAAAGAAAAGGGACTCTGGGTAGATGGCTATATTTCATTCTTTGTCAATGCGCAGAGTTCCACGGCTGGAAGGGATAGAGGGGGACTGTTACTTCTAGTCTCAGTTAAATTAGCAGGGACAGTCAAAGAAATCCCCAGTTCCTCACACTTTTTCCAGCTGGTGGAAATTCTTTTGGCACACAAGAGTAAGATTGTGTTTATAAATTGTTACAACTCCATGCAGGGGGGACCCCCTAATTTTGTTTTAGAAGGTTTATCCTCCTTTTTAAATAATTACATGTCAAAACAAACCACTTTTGTTCAGTTAATTATGATGGGAGATTTTAATGTTCATTTGTGTGAGTTACACTGCCAGATTGTAGATGATACCGGTCCAGATCACACATCGTTGCCACATTTTGAACATACCCCGAAGGGTGTGGCAATGGAAAATCTGTTATCATCTAATGATTTATACGAACCAGGGTTCTCAGATTCAACAAACCGTGTGGTCACGTATAATGCAAGAGGAAGCGAATCGATTATCGATTACTTTTTTACGTCCCCGGGGCTCTTACGTCATGTATTGTTTTATAATGCAATTGTAAGCGGGTTTAGTGACCACAACCCGGTGATGTTAGTTTTGGACGCTTTTTCTGGCTTGAGCAAAGGGGATTCGAGGGCTACCGCTGCGAGGGACGTAAAGAGTAGAGATCAGGGAAGGCGCCTTAAATGGTGTAAAGTTTGCCCTGAGGATTTTAATGCCCAAATTGAGCAAAACATGGCAGTAGAAATTGAGAAATGTAGGGACGGAGAGAGGGGGGGGAAGGAGGTAGTTAGTGCCTTTGAAGCTATTTGTGCCAGAGTAGAAAAAGAGCTCATAGCTAAACCAAGGAGGGGTCCTGCTCCAGCTTTTGGGTGGTTTGATCGCTCCTGCTCTGAGGCACACTCGGCTTTGCTGAAAGCCCTTAAACAATCCCCTAGAGATAGGTCTTTGGTAGCACAGTTGAGAAAAGGATATGCTATGGCGGTTAAGTTGCGAAAAAAGGCCATCAAAGATGAAGCATGGGATTCTTTAATGGATTCTGTAACCCTTAAACAAAGTTCCAAATTCTGGTCCATAATTAATAATCCTTTATTTGCTCAAACAAACAACACGGATCTTGAAATTAACATCCCTGAAGCAGAATGGATTAAACATTTTTCTAACATATATGGCTCAAATGAACTAGTTGAGGCATTTGTAATGCCCGGCTCCCCAACTCCCCCTACTAAGTTAAAATTTAGTAAATCTGAAGTAGAACTGGCAATCTTAGGTTCTGCTGCTAATAAAGCTCCCGGCCTAGACGGGGTACCTTTGGACCTATACAAACTCAATCCTGAGATGTGGGCTGAGATCTTAGCCAATGTTTTTAACTGTGTGTATGAGGGGGGTTTGCCAAAAACTTGGGCATGTTCAATCATAGTACCCATTTTTAACGAGCATTTACAATGCAATGGTCTCGGCATCATTAAAGGTAGAGCTATTGGCATTGCTCATGACATTTCTTTTTTTTTTCTTTAAATCATAAATAAATGCCATTGTCATTGTCAATACACACCACTCTGCACTCAACTGCACTCACCTGCACTGCACTGCACTCACCTGCACTGCACTGCACTCACCTGCACTGCACTGCACTCACCTGCACTGCACTGCACTCAACTGCACTCACCTGCACTGCACTCACCTGCACTGCACTCACCTGCACTGCACTCACCTGCACTGCACTCACCTGCACTGCACTCACCTGCACTGCACTCACCTGCACTGCACTGCACTCACCTGCACTGCACTGCATTCACATGCACTGCACTGCACTCACCTGCACTGCACTCACCTGCACTGCACTCACCTGCACTGCACTGCACTCACCTGCACTGCACTCACCTGCACTGCACTCACCTGCATGCCACTGCACTGCACTCACCTGCACTGCACTGCACTCACCTGCACTCCACTGCACTGCACTCACCTGCACTGCACTCACCTGCACTCCACTGCACTCACCTGCACTGCACTGCACTCACCTGCACTGCACTCATCTGCACTGCACGCACTTGCACTGCACTCACCTGCACTGCACTCACCTGCACTGCACTGCACTCACCTGCACTGCACTCACCTGCACTGCACTGCACTCACCTGCACTGCACTCACCTGCACTGCACTCACCTGAACTGCACTCACCTGCACTGCACTCACCTGCACTGCACTCACCTGCACTGCACTCACCTGCATGCCACTGCACTGCACTCACCTGCACTGCACTGCACTCACCTGCACTCCACTGCACTGCACTCACCTGCACTGCACTCACCTGCACTCCACTGCACTCACCTGCACTGCACTGCACTCACCTGCACTGCACTCATCTGCACTGCACGCACTTGCACTGCACTCACCTGCACTGCACTCACCTGCACTGCACTGCACTCACCTGCACTGCACTCACCTGCACTGCACTGCACTCACCTGCACTGCACTCACCTGCACTGCACTCACCTGAACTGCACTCACCCGCACTGCACTCACCTGCACTGCACTCACCTGCACTGCACTCACCTGCACTGCACTCCACTGCACTGCACCCACCTGCACTGCACTGCACTCACCTGCACTGCACTGCACTCACCTGCACTGCACTCCACTGCACTGCACTCACCTGCACTGCACTCACCTGCACTGCACTCACCTGCACTGCACTCACCTGCACTGCACTGCACTCCACTGCACTCACCTGCACTGCACTCACCTGCACTGCACTCACCTGCACTGCACTGCACTCACCTGCACTGCACTCACCTGCACTGCACTCACCCGCACTGCACTCACCTGCACTGCACTCACCTGCACTGCACTGCACTCCACTGCACTCACCTGCACTGCACTCACCTGCACTGCACTCACCTGCACTGCACTGCACTCACCTGCACTGCACTCACCTGCACTGCACTCACCCGCACTGCACTCACCTGCACTGCACTCACCTGCACTGCACTCCACTCACCTGCACTCCACTCACCTGCACTGCACTCACCTGCACTGCACTGCACTCACCTGCACTGCACTGCACTCACCTGCACTGCACTGCACTCACCTGCACTACACTCACCTGCACTGCACTCCACTGCACTGCACTCACCTACACTGCACTGCACTCACCTGCACTGCACTCACCTGCACTGCACTCACCTGCACTGCACTGCACTCACCTGCACTGCACTGCACTCACCTGCACTGCACTCATCTGCACTGCACTGCACTCACCTGCACTGCACTCACCTGCACTGCACTCACCTGCACTGCACTGCACTCACCTGCACTGCACTCACCTGCACTGCACTCACCTGCACTGCACTGCACTCACCTGCACTGCACTCACCTGCACTGCACTGCACTCACCTGCACTGCACTGCACTCACGTGCACTGCACTGCACTCACCTGCACTGCACTCACCTGCACTGCACTCACCTGCACTGCACTCACCTGCACTGCACTCACCTGCACTGCACTGCACTCACCTGCACTGCACTCACCTGCACTGCACTGCACTCACGTGCACTGCACTGCACTCACCTGCACTGCACTCACCTGCACTGCACTCACCTGCACTGCACTGCACTCACCTGCACTGCACTCACCTGCACTGCACTCACCTGCACTGCACTCACCTGCACTGCACTCACCTGCACTGCACTGCACTCACCTGCACTGCACTCACCTGCACTGCACTGCACTCACCTGCACTGCACTGCACTCACCTGCACTGCACTGCACTCACCTGCACTGCACTTCACTCACCTGCACTGCACTGCACTCCACTGCACTGCACTCACCTGCACTGCACTCACCTGCACTGCACTCACCTGCACTGCACTCACCTGCACTGCACTGCACTCACCTGCACTCACCTGCACTGCACTGCACATACCTGCACTGCACTCTGCACTCACTACTCTGCACTCACTACTCTGCACTCTGCACTCACTACTCTGCACTCACTACTCACTACTCTGCACTCACTACTCTGCACTCACTACTCACTACTCTGCACTCACTACTCTGCACTCTGCACTCACTACTCTGCACTCTGCACTCACTACTCTGCACTCTGCACTCACTACTCTGCACTCTGCACTCACTACTCTGCACTCACTACTCACTACTCTGCACTCACTACTCTGCACTCACTACTCACTACTCACTACTCTGCACTCACTACTCACTACTCTGCACTCACTACTCTGCACTCACTACTCTGCACTCACTACTCACTACTCTGCACTCACTACTCTGCACTCACTACTCTGCACTCACTACTCACTACTCTGCACTCACTACTCACTACTCTGCACTCACTACTCTGCACTCACTACTCACTACTCTGCACTCACTACTCACTACTCACTACTCTGCACTCTCTACTCTGCACTCACTACTCACTACTCACTACTCTGCACTCACTACTCTGCACTCACTACTCTGCACTCACTACTCACTACTCTGCACTCACTACTCACTACTCTGCACTCACTACTCACTACTCTGCACTCACTACTCTGCACTCACTACTCACTACTCTGCACTCACTACTCACTACTCTGCACTCACTACTCACTACTCTGCACTCTGCACTCACTACTCTGCACTCACTACTCTGCACTCACTACTCTGCACTCACTACTCACTACTCTGCACTCACTACTCTGCACTCACTACTCACTACTCTGCACTCACTACTCACTACTCTGCACTCACTACTCTGCACTCACTACTCACTACTCTGCACTCACTACTCTGCACTCACTACTCACTACTCTGCACTCACTACTCTGCACTCACTACTCTGCACTCACTACTCTGCACTCACTACTCACTACTCTGCACTCACTACTCACTACTCTGCACTCACTACTCACTACTCTGCACTCACTACTCTGCACTCTCTACTCTGCACTCACTACTCACTACTCTGCACTCACTACTCTGCACTCACTACTCTGCACTCACTACTCACTACTCTGCACTCACTACTCACTACTCTGCACTCACTACTCACTACTCTGCACTCACTACTCTGCACTCACTACTCACTACTCTGCACTCACTACTCACTACTCTGCACTCTGCACTCACTACTCTGCACTCACTACTCACTACTCTGCACTCACTACTCTGCACTCACTACTCTGCACTCACTACTCTGCACTCACTACTCTGCACTCACTACTCTGCGCACTCACTCCTCTGCACTCACTCCTCTGCACTCACTCCTCTGCACTCACTACTCTGCACACTCACTCTGCACACTCACTCTGCACTCACTACTCTGCACTCACTACTCGGCACTCACTACTCACTACTCTGCACTCACTACTCTGCACTCACTACTCACTACTCTGCACTCACTACTCTGCACTCACTACTCTGCACTCACTACTCACTACTCTGCACTCACTACTCACTACTCTGTACTCACTACTCTGCACTCACTACTCACTACTCTGCACTCACTACTCACTACTCTGCACTCTCTACTCTGCACTCACTACTCACTACTCACTACTCACTACTCTGCACTCACTACTCTGCACTCACTACTCTGCACTCACTACTCACTACTCTGCACTCACTACTCACTACTCTGCACTCACTACTCACTACTCTGCACTCACTACTCTGCACTCACTACTCACTACTCTGCACTCACTACTCACTACTCTGCACTCACTACTCACTACTCTGCACTCTGCACTCACTACTCTGCACTCACTACTCTGCACTCACTACTCTGCACTCACTACTCTGCGCACTCACTACTCTGCGTACTCACTACTCTGCACTCACTCATCTGCACTCACTACTCTGCACACTCACTCTGCACTCACTACTCTGCACTCACTACTCTGCACTCTCTCTGCACACTCTCTCTGCACACTCTCTCTGCACACTCTCTCTGCACACTCTCTCTGCACACTCACTCTGCACACTCACTCTGCACACTCACTCTGCACTCACTACTCTGCACTCACTACTCTGCACTCACTACTCTGCACTCTGCACACTCACTCTGCACTGTGCACGCTGCTGATATCATGGAATCTTCCACCACACTTTCTAAAACTCTATAGTCCGAAGCATAATAGGCACAGAACCAAAAGAAGGGTAGACATTGCTTAAAATAATCTTATTGTATTCATGAGAAGCAAAAGCGAGACTGTGAAATGTGCTGAATATCAGTTTGTTACGAATCAACAGAGTGGAGTTAGAGAACCAAGAAATAGTAATTTAGATTCCGGGTTAGAAGGAGTAGTAATCACAAGCTGAGGATCAACGGGCGCGAAACAGCGTGGTGGGCGCGCAGGAGACGCAGCGTGAGCGTGCACATCAGCTGAAGATCGCCGGAGAAGACACCGAGCCTGCCTGCTGCCGTGACTGACCCGCTGCAGAGGGAAAGAGCCCGGTGAGTGGGGGTAGAGGGGGGGGGGCGGCAGAGAGGGAGTGGGCAGAGAGGGAGGGTGTGTGTGTGTGTGTGTGTGCGTGTGTGTGTGCGTGCGTGTGTCTGTCTGTGTCTGTCTGGTGTGTGCCTGCCTGCCTGAGTGTGTGCGCGTCCACAGACCCTGGTCGGCTCGTGCACCGCTCTGTACTCCCTTGCGAGCTTACATGGCGACAATAGTTCTCGTTGCCGAGACCTAAAAAGGGCCTAAGAAGTGATCCCAAGTGTTTTCGTCCAATTTCCTTATTGGATTCTTCCATGAAGATTCTGGGCAAAGTTTTGTTAGCAAGAATTAACAGTTGGTCTCTTGACAACGATATTTTAACAGATGCCCAGTATGGTTTTCGTGCAGGCAGAGGAACAGAGGACCAATGCTTAAATCTTCATTTGTTAATTTCGAAATACACTACTGCAAAAAAGGGGTCAATTTTTGTAGCATTTATGGACCTGTCCACGGCCTTTGATTTGGTTAATAGAGCTCGGCTGTGGACCATGTTGTTAAAATTGGGACTTGATCCTCCACTTGTATACTTTTTGGCAGAACTCCACAAGGATTTAAAAGCTTCTATTAGAATGGACCATGACGGTAATCGTACAGCTTGGTTCAAATCAAGTAGGGGCGTGCGGCAGGGCTGCATTCATGCACCCATGCTGTTCACTCTTTATATAAATTCTTTAGAGAAGACTCTTTTAACTGCTACCTTGGACACTCCGCGTGCAGGGGATACACGCATCCCTGTTCTCCTGTACGCGGATGACGCAGCTCTGATAGCTCGGACCCATTTAGGTTTGCAAAGACTCTTAAATGCTTTTAATGATTTTATGTCTTCACTTGACTTAGTGATAAATAACTCCAAATCTCACGTCATAGCCTTTGGGGCTGTCAAAAATAATACAAAACAGTTCTATTGCAATGGTGACGTGATCACAAATGTCAAAATTTTTACTTACCTGGGTGTAATTTTTGACAACTAGGGAAGCTGGGCTCCTCAAATTACAGCTAAAACTAAAGCAGTTAGGAGCTCGGCCAATGCTATTTTAAGTTTTTCGAGGAGACTGGGTGGGAAGCCAACTGTTGCTTTATTAAACTTGTACAGGGCAAAATCGGTGGCTATAGCCAGGTATGGTGCAGGTCTGTGGGGCTATGTCAATGGCAAATCTATTCAAAGGGAAGAAAATAAGTTCCTTCGTTCCATATTAGGGCTTCCCCAATCAACAGCCTCGTTTTCAGTTCACCAGGAACTTGGTTTAGGGTATATCACTGATACCCTTCTAATGGCTCCTATTTTGTTATGGATTAGGACCTGGGCCAATAACAATCTAGGTTTGAACCATAAAATACTGGCCGACTGTCTAAAATTGGATAACTCAAAAAAAATAGCTTGGCTATCATACATTCAAAAGTGTTCTTTGGACCTTGGCCGTCCAGAGATTTTTTCTGCCCCCCAAGGTCTAAAGAAATCTGATTTAGATTGGGTTAAGCTCAACTTTTCCAAATTGAAATTTATGGAGAGGGAGGAACGCCAACTTACTAAACCCACGATCAGAGCCCATTTCCTGACCATCACTTGCTTTACTATACAACCGTACCTTGCCATTGTTAACATCCCTTTTCACAGGTGGCTTCTGGTTAAATTTCGGTTTAACCAGATTTACATGGTCCTTTGTGATAGCCAAGGTTGGTACAAGGAGGAGGATGCTCCTGTCTGTAATTGTGACAATTTCTCAACGCAAGACAATATGCACCTTATGTTGTTCTGTCCTTTTTTTATTGTGCCCAGACAGAAATACCTTATACCTTTATTGAAGGACAAAGCCTTCCACCAGGCTAAACCTGCCCTCCTGTATCTCCAATTGTTGGATTCAGCTTTGGTCATGTTCAGCGTGGCCAATTATCTTGTTGCTGCTGTTAGGATCAGGAGGAGACTACTCAAAACGTAACACAAGGGTTTTGCACGAAAGGATGAAATGGAAAATGTTTTTGTACCTGATTTTTTTAGCTAAATATTTATTCCCCTATAGCTGTTTTCTTTTAAATGTGAATATATAAATTATGATTGATGTGTTTTAGCTGTTTTTAAATTGTGAATATATAATTTTTTTATTGATGCGTGTAATCTTTAAAAGTAATCTCTAAATGAATATGTACTGTCCCTTTCCCTTGATTGTAGAATGCTTTTATGATTTTTAACTAAATCGAATAAAGTGGTTTTTGACTTGACTTGACTACCTGTCAAATAGGTTTGGCAGATATTGGCCCGCCCGACCACTCAGATCATCCAACCTGAACTTGCTGGTTATTCCCAAATCTAGACTAGCCACGAAAGGAGGCAAAACCCTCGTAGTGCTAGGCGCTAGGGCCTGGAACAAACTACCTCTGCAATTACGCCAGATCCCGACAGAGACCCTTTTCAGAAAAGCTCTAAAAACATGGATTTTTAATCTTACTGACTCAGCATGTCTGGCCCTGATCTAAACCATCTTCTTAGAAATCGCCATTCTATGACACTGGCGCACGACTAATTCTTTGGCCATACACCTTTCTGGACACAACGGTCAGCGCCAAGATGCTCCTTGGAGTGTAAGCTGCGCTTTATAAAAATAAAATTACATTACATTACATTACATTACATTACATCCCCTATGAGACTCTCCCACATGGACTTGCTGGTCACAGTCTGCCCAATGTTGCCAATCACTGTGGCCTGGACTCTGGTGACTCAAACTGTAAGGCATCTCATCTCCAGCAGTGAACTTTGGATTCCACCCCTTCCTGTACAGCATCTATTCACGTTTCCTGCACAATATCACCCAATAAATATTCTACAGCTCATACGCTTTAGGTGAGTTATCTTTTAAACAGCATAAACTGATATGTGTGTGCAAATGTATAAAATGCAAGGGTATACAACAAACAGCAGTCAGCCTCACACTTCGATCAGATTTTGAGTGAGGACACACATGGGTCAGAAAATCCTATCAACTACATACCTGGATGGAAATACACACCTGCGTGGGACAGTAAATGCTGGAGGGGGGTATGGATCCCAAAACTTCCATCACAGGCTGACCCAGAAGAGTGTCTTTGAGGTGTACATATAAGTGGCACAAAAGTAGTGGTCCACGTAGGGAGTACCTACAACTGTGTCCTCAGGTATGTGAGCTATCATCAGCATGATGCAGTACTGTGGATGTGATGTGTGGCGCACAGGACAAGGCTGGCAGGACAGACTGTGGGCAATGGGCTGTAGCACTCCACACAAGCACACCTGAATAGGTGACCTACCCCTATGTAGCTACAAGTACTATACTACTGTAATGGTAGCTACGCATACAGAACAACTACACACGTCTGGCAAATACCTACACCAGAACGGGGAAATCACACCACACCCAAGAGACATGCTCATGGTGTGTGTTCCATGTGGCAACTTGACTGACTGTGACTGCCATGTTGCAGTGGTGTGAGCAGGTTGTGTACAGCCACGTGACTGTAAGCAAGCACTTTAGTGCTATAGTGGTGTTAACAAGGTAACCCTGTACAATATTGTGCCGTGGAAGGGGGGGCTGTGCTGGACACGGCACATGACCTGGTGGTACGTAGACCCAATGTCATGTGAATCTGCATAGTCATGCCAGTATGTGTCGCACACACAGGCATAGCAGCAGCAATGGCTGAGTCGGAAGCATTGTGATACCAGGATGCTGATTGTCTGGTTTTGTCTGTGTGTAGGGTGGCAGGAGCATGCTCCAGAAATGGATGTAAGGAGGGTCATCCTGTAGGTGTCAGTGTTCCTGAATGGTGTGAGCTGCATGGTGGCTGTGTATGCAGCAATGACTGAAGACATGACGGCAGGAGGGGTGTGACAACATGCAAAACAAGCACATACCACAACGCCATTGGCAAGCCACAAAGTGACATGTGTATGTGAAGGCTGGAGTGTCTGCCTCACTCAGGGTCACTGAAAAATAAATGGCACAGTAATCACCAAGGTCACTGGATCAGGGACATTACGGACAAGTGGGGCACAGGACACACAGCATCATCAGGTGTAGACTACAGCTAGTGTTTCCAAAGCTAAACAGCAGCTACAAAGCCATCTACCTCACACACAACATAGTATACTAGCCTTCCCCAACCCCATGCGTGTGCTCACTTTACAGGTAAACACTAAACAAGCATAAGCTAAGTTAATGACAAATAGTATAGATGCACATTAGAAGGACATGTGCGTTGACATCAAGGCGGCACAATATTCCGTAGAAGTCAGACGTCATGCACAACATCATTATTTACATTGTGAGCCCATGGAGCATCATGAAACATACATGTGCATTGGCAATAAGTCCAAATTACAATATTATTGATGTCACCTGTAATGCAGCAGTACTATTACCTACTAGCCTGTCAAGGACTGGCCATACCTTTCTTCTTCAGAGTGGTGTGATGCTCAAAGGGTTCCACCTCCAAATAGCCCCTTGGTCTGAGTACAAAGGACAGACACAAAAGGGTGATCAGGCGAGGGAAGGAGAGGATGGGAACTGCTAGGAGGGAGACCTGAAACACAGGCATATAACCATTAGGATTACATTCTCATGTCACTGACATTTCAAATACCTCATTTGATACACTGTACCACTCACACCTGTGAAGTGTACTAACTGGATACAAGTTTAGATGGGGAAGCACCACTTACATCGGATATATCGCATCGCGCTGCCATTGCAACGCGGCGATTACATCGTGGCCGACATCAGATCGCGTGTCATCAGTGCGCATGCAAGTGCATCGCATTTACATTTACATCGTTAACGATGACATCGTGAATGCGAGCGAGCACAATGATGACCTCGTATTTGGAAGCACAATGTTTAATAATGTCATAAAATGGGAATTGCAAACCATGTATGTCATAAAATGCCATATTTTACAATTAACAAACATTGACACAAAGAATGCGAGCGTGAATGCGAGCACACACAATGTATTTGGAAGTATGTTTATTCAAAACCGAAGTATGTTATTTGCGTATTAGAGCAGAATTGTGCATTTTACAATTAATAAACAGAATGCGAGCGTGAATGCGAGCACACACAATGTATTTGGAAGTATGTTTATTCAAAACCGAAGTATGTTATTTGCGTATTAGAGCAGAATTGTGCATTTTACAATTAACAAACATTGACACAAAGAATGCGAGCGTGTAGCTAGGCAGACTTTGTTCGAGCCTCCTATCATCCCTTCATATCAAGAGCATATATTTTTTAGAATTAACAAACATGTACATAAATGTGTTCAAATATCAAGAGCATATATTTTTTAGAATTAACAAAAATGTACATAAATGTGAATTACCAAAAATGTACATAAATGTGTTCAAATTAACATATCATATTTCATAAACATCTGCTAATGTTTACTTTTTTTTGCGAGCCTACTATCATCCACTCATATCAAGATAATATACTTCTTTTGGGTGGGTGGGTGGGTGGGTGGGTGGGATGGGTGGATGGATGAGCGGGTGCCTGGATGGATGCATGGGTGGATGTGTGGGTGCCTAAATGGATGGATTGGTGCCAGGATGGATGGATGGATGGATGGGTGGCTGGGTGGGACGGGTGGATGGATGGGTGGGTACCTGGATGGATGGATGGATGGGTGGCTGGGTGGGATGGATGGATGGGTGGGTGCCCTGTTAAAAATGAATACAGATGATTTTCTGTATAGTTCTATTTAAGTATCATATCTGGGACTTTGTAGGGTCTTAAAACGAACAATTGCCAGTACGTTTTCTTTGCTCTGGAGAATTTAGCAACTCTCGACACGTATCTCAAAAACGGTCTTCAGCATGCCGTCATTTAGTAAATATAATGTGTTGATATTTTTTCCAGTTGTTGGCTTTGTGAGCTGCGCATTCACTAAGCACACAAAACCAATACTTAAGCATCACATTTTTGTACTCGCTTACGGTGAAAAGTGCATTTTGGAAACGTGCTAACCAAGATAGCTTGCTGGTTTGTTTTAAAGTATTTTTACTCTGAGTGAGTTCTAAGGTCAGTTATTCTTTAAAGTATGAAAGAGATACTGGTCCTTTAGAATAGGCGACATGGCTGTCGTACCCGTCTCAGGAGATGTGCTCGTCTATGTTTCTGGCTAAGGCGCACCCTTTGTCTGCTTACTTATTTTAGCTCCTTCCCAAAAACTATATTCCACAAAACCTGTAGTACTTGCCATTGACAGGATAATGTAGCCATTAGAGTGTAATTGATTGATTAAAAAATAATGTCTGACTCAGATGTGTTTCAGTTAGCATGACTAGGCCGCAGCTAGCTGGTCTTGCTTGACAAATTCACAATGTCAGACATTAAAGGGCACTTATATTTTATAGGAACACAAATGTATGTGTTTCTCTATGTGCATTTCCATTTCAGAAAATGCGCGAAATAAAAGCCTCCACCACAATCTTTGTTTATTGAGCAAAACCTAACTGTATTTAGTCATTTGTGTTCCTCTCCACGGCGGGCAACACAATATATACCCCCCACCCCCCGAACAACCAGTGGCGTAACGAAATCTAAGGGGGCCACCCTGCAAAGTGCATGGAGGGGCCCCCTTCCAGACTTACTCATAGCTGCCATGGTTTCAGATTTCTATGCGTGACATTTTCAAAATTTCAATACAATTATGAGTGACATTTTGACGAGTATGAGGGACACTTTCTTGCGAGTAAAAAAAATCAAGCAATAAAAAAAAGGAAACATAAAAATGTCAGAAATGAATTAGATCGAGGAGCTCTAAGATCTTAAAAGTGGTGCAAACAACTGCGGTGGCTGACCTATAATTACAATGAAATTATGAAAATGACACATATAGCAATCTAAAACCTTGGCAGCTATGGGCAGACTGGTCTGTACCCTCACCCGGGAGAATGCCTGACCAAAAGTTAACGAATGCCTTTGCCTCACTTATCATTAATGTTTCAGTCATTCTGAAACAGACAGATGGAATCAGGAGTAGAAATCGAAGCTCTCAGCTGGCGGGGCCCATTCATAAATAAGTAGCCTTACTTAAAAGTAAGCGGAGGGGGTTAGTACTCATACGCTAGAGGCTGCCTCCCCCTACTCCCCAGGACGGAAGAAGTAGCAACAGAGAGGCCCAGTCATCCCGGATTGACACTCCAAGACCTGAGCTGGCAGTCACGCAGGCACGCTGCTAAAATAGAGACGGAGTTAGTCATTAAAGAGAAAGGGCGGGCACAGGGCAGCAGAGAAAGTGGCACCCCTAACCGTCACCCTGGGGGTGCCTCCTTTTGCCCCAGGAGTGTGGGGGCAAAGGCTTGGGAACCCAAGTCTGCTCGGATTGGTTTTCTGAGGCCAGGGCTGCGCTAATAAATTTACAGCTGAATGGCATTGTTAAAGGCCGAGCGGGACAGAAGAAGGCATGGCACCACTGAGCCCCCTGCATGTGAGCGGACATAAACAGAGGCCCCAATCTCTCTCGGTACACCTGTGAGCATGGTGGTGCTGTGGACTGAGGGTCCGACTGCCCCTGCAAACACAAGACCCCGATCAATCGGCTGGAGCTCCTAAATATCTTCAGGCCGAGTCAGCTCTGTTAAACGGCTCAACATTCAGTGGGACAACACTGCGCATCAGGATATTAATAGTCAGACAAATAAAGGTGCCACTGCCACCACCGGGCCAAAACTGCCTGCCAGTCCGGACCTCTTAAATGACCTTAAGTGCACTCACTCACAGAGGCATGTCCTGCTTGATGTGCACGATAATTAGACATTGAGGGCATGCAAGTGTGACCTTTATATCGTAAATCCCAATGAGACTGGCTCGAGTCGACCCTTCACTGATAAAGCATAGTATTGTATAATCGAAGTTCTCTTTATATTATGCTGCTGTGCTGCACTGGCTTTACCTGCGCTGCCTCATTCGACTTTGTGCAGACTGCATACAGAGCTGTTCTATGTAACTGTATTTTAGGCTGAATGTCGCCGCTCCTAAAAGAAAATTGCAGTTGGAAGACAAGAAGAAACAGTGTGTGACACCTCACTTACTTTGTTAGCGCACAGCCCCATTGCCGGTGAGGCCAGTTGTGACGATTTGATTGCACAGTCCCTGGCAGCTCCACGGCTGCAGTCCAGATCGGACACTCTTCTCCGGCCGACATGCATGGCATTAGCAGAACTAGCTGCACTGGGCTCGCTGCAGGTGGCACCTGAGCCGAGGCAGTCATGCTGATGCACCGTCACGGCCGAATAATAACGCCGATCTGGCCGAGTGCTGAGAGCTGCAGCGGAAGGCCCAGTGTGCTGGCTGCACAACAGGTGAAACTATGCCGCCGCCCGCTCAGACACCTATGCTGATTGGGCAAATTAGATCATGGGGCAGGCTCATGATTCAAAGAATGCGCGGTATCGCGTAAAACACTGTAGCTAGCTGGGAGCTGAGCCAGCC
Source organism: Lissotriton helveticus (assembly GCF_964261635.1). Taxonomy (NCBI): domain Eukaryota; kingdom Metazoa; phylum Chordata; class Amphibia; order Caudata; family Salamandridae; genus Lissotriton; species Lissotriton helveticus. The sequence goes on along the minus strand of NC_136071.1, from coordinate 763,492,806 downwards.
CCTTTAAGCCTGTCGGACGAGAAGAGGTAGCAGCCAAGTTAGGAGCTGTGCAGTCTGGAGCTCTCGGGCGTTGGTACTGTGGATTGTGAGGGGGCCCCCTGGAGCTCGATGCCCCCCGCACTGCGTGGGCTGCGGGGGCCTTTGTTACGCCCCTGCGAACAACCCATTTGCTGTAACGATTTCCAACGTGCGGGCTAAACCATCGCGTTGTCATGTCGCGCGATGTAAAGCCGCGCGATGTGACACGCGATCCTATTGCATGGCCACATTTGCGTTGCTACCTCGTGCGATGCTAAAACGGCCGATGTGACTGCATTTGCGATGTAGTGACGGCGATGTGAATTACCGCGATGTGATTCAGTACGATGGATTGTCATACAACCGTTTAGATGATTAATCATGCCATCACATGAGATCTGATGCTATGACACGGACACATAAAACCAAGGACAGTCTGTCATCCATCAGAGTCATGTGTACCGCTCACAACTGAGCTACCATGCAATTAGATCTATGTTGTGAAAAACTCTTTCACTGGCTCAGATGAGGTGGACCTGACATACAAATGGAAACATATGGAAATGCTACTTACCCTAACTGTAATGTCTGTCTGATATTGGTTACCCATAAGGGCCATGTAGGCAAACTTTACTTCAGCCACAACAGCTGTAACTATCACATATGTAGAGGAAGCTAATGACCAACATGCAATGGAGGCACTCTGTAGCCAGTCTTTTGATCTGTCAAGTTAGCACTACTATGCAATATATCACATGCCAGTAGAAGAACTATAAAGTGCTAGTGATGTTGATCCGAGCCACATAATGAGACCCTACCATTACTTAGGAATGCAGCACGGGACCAGAGATTCATGTGAATGACTGCACTCCACTGGTGCAACACAATTTATCACATATGCATCATCACAACAATTAGACTTTACATGTAAAACATACTTGGCATCATGTGAGTCTAAACAGCACTGCTACTCACTGTGAAGGCTGGCGTAGCAGTATTCTCAACCTGCACTGAGGTAACGACATGACAGTGACATGATATACAGCGACAAGGGGCAATGCATCCATGTTAACTGATTCACAGGACAGTTGTCTTAACATGTGGAACATACACTGGGCCACACCCACACCACATAGTTTCATGGTAATCAAACTGGACTGGGCCACAAGCTGGAGGTGAGGATCCAGTCACAATCTAATGCACACAGTGAGGCTGCAATCCCCCACAGAGTCCGTGGTTGTGACCTCTGACACAATGTAAACCCAAGGTATTTGCAATGTTGCAGTGCCAATGTCTACACACATTGATGCATTCACCAGAGTCTCTAACTACAACAGATGACAGTCAGATGGGGTGAATATCCTGTCATGGGAGTGGGCATACATGTAATAAGTAACATAAAGTAGTTGCATGTATGCATGGTCTCACTACATGCACATGAACATGTACCACACGTTTCTAAACATACCAACGCTAAACAGCCTCATATGCGTCCTTACCCAAATTGACTTCTACACATGTCCATGCATGCTCCGTTGATTTGGCTGACGTTGCAATCATAATGAGCGATAGCAGGATGACCACGATGACCCCAACGGACAACAGGCAGGGCGAGCTGTGGATGAGAGTGGCACACAAGGGGTCAAGTTCTGTATAATGTCATTATCACAATGTCCTGTTGAATAGCCAGATGTTGTAGAACACCTGTACATTCCAAGTGCACACATAGCACGTATGTGTGTTGCATTAGAACTGCACATGTGTGACACTGCACAACACACATCCAAGTGACGTTGCATACAGTCTGTTGCATACACAGCATGCTACCCATGCTACTCTAGAGTCCATCTGTTGCTGAAAAGCTGCGATGACTCACCATTATGCAAAAAAGTTGCGGATGAGGTGACTCCGGATATCATCTTCATCCTCCTCGTCACTGGCATCCTGGGCAAGGCCTTCATCCTCAACGGGCGGATGTTCCAGCTCATCAGGATCAAGGTAGAGTGGCACGGCCTTCTCCACTGCCATGTTGTGTAGCATGCAGCACACGGTGAAGATGTCACACACCTTGCGTGGGCTGTATTGGAGGGCTCCGCCTGTCTTGTCCAGGCACCTGAACCGGCTCTTCAGGAGTCCAAAGGTTCGCTCAATCACCCGCCTGGTCTTGCCATGGGCATTGTTGTACCGCTGGTCTGCAGCTGTCCTGGGGTTGCGTAGTGGAGTCATTAACCACGGCATGTTAGGATATCCAGCGTCTCCTGCAAATAGACATCAAGTACAAAAGTGATTAATATGATGCAGATCATGAAGTTGTGACATACTGACATACAGAGCTGACAGTGTATACTCACCAACTAGACATGCCCGGTGGTTGTGCAGCTGCAGCATCATCTGTGGTACCCTGCTACGCCTCATGATGAAAGCATCGTGGCACGATACTGGAAAACGTGCACAAACATGTGAGATAATCATGTTGGCAAGACACACCACCAGGGCATTTATCGAGTGGTAGTGTTTCCTGTTGCGATACGCTTGCTCCTGAGCCTGTGGTGGCACCAGAGTAACATGTGTACCATCAATTGCACCAATTACATGTGGCATGCGGCCCAGGGCATAGAATTCCCCCTTGACATCTGTCAACTCTTCAGGAGTCGGAAATCTAATGAATTCATCTAGGTGTAGCAACATGGCAGCCAAAACATCAGTCAACACCCGGCTTATCATTGTCTGAGACATCCCTCCCACATCAGCTATGGTAAATTGGAATGTACCTGTGGCAAAGAAATGGAGGGCTGCCATCACCTTTACCTTGGGTGTCAGTGCAGTTGGATACCTGTGGCGTGGTTGTAGGTGAGCCTCAAGCCTGTTCGTCAGCTCCTTGATCAACTGCCTGTTGAAGCGATAGCGACGAATACAATAGCGCTCCCTCATGGCTTCCAAGTCAGGCAACGGCCTTTCCGAGGGGGTGCCCTGCAATACACAATTTATTGGAAATGTCTTCAACTGTCTGACTGAGACTGTAACAATGTACATGGCACAAGCAAGACTGCTTAAAATAATCTAGACAATTTGGAGTGTGGCGTGGCATACACACTGAAGTAACGTGTGCCAGCTCCCAGCCACTCCTCCGTGAATAATTAAAGACCTGTGGTGTGTGGAATGGATATGACATGCATACAAACAATCTGATGGAAAGGTCTTAGTGAGCATGACAATGTATCATGTTAGTGACAAAGGTCATGTGAATGTCTGTAGTAGGTTGTCTGCACAACCAGACATCTGACAGCAATAAACACACACACACACCACATGTGCCATCATTTGCACACTTCTGCCTTAGTCATGTTGCGGTGTGTAGCTTCCCTAACTATTACATATCCATCATCATACAGCATAAATGTGTTATTCTCACAAATGGTCTGTGATGCCATCACACATATGAACAGGTCATTAACACACGTGGCATGGTGTGCGTACATTAGTAACCCTGTCATCACGGCAAGGACACTACATAGATGCTCCTACAGCAGATGTACTGAACAGTAAGGACGGATTACTTCCCTATTGTAACAAAATATCAGTAAGCAACAGTAGTTAGAAGCATATTCCTGACTTTCAATACATACCAGGCTTATGACCTATTTGCATCCCTGGATGCCATCGCTCTGCACAGTGAGTCGGGGGCATCCAGGCCACACCGGAAAAATGACAGTGCCGCAGATTGGCATCCTACAAGGGCGTGCCCAAGTGTTGCCCGTACCTACAACGCACACTCTGCCAGCAGTTACACAACCATGTCCCACCGAGAGTGTGGGTAGCGGACTAAGATGCATGTAATGTTGGAAGACCTCAGTCCCAGACTCAGGGAGGATGATGACATCTTTCCGTAGTGCCCTTACCTCTTGGATACCCTCTACAGCAGAGCTAACGGGAATGTGGACTGTGATTGGGAGGCCTGGATGCCCATGCTCTCTGGGGTGGGGTGGGAGGAAAGGGAACATGGTCAGTCCAGGGCGGGGATGTGGGGGTCTGACAAGGTGCCTATCTACAGCCAAACATGATGCGTGGCTGTACAGGATGCCCAATATAGATACAGTACATTCCTCAAGATATGCCTGCAGAGGATCAGCTGAGCCGGAGTGAAGTTTAAGGACCTCAGTGAGGAGTTGGTCCTCATGGCAGCAACGGGGAGATGAAGGGCCAAGGCTTCGGCCTCCCACGTTAACACAACACTGTACGTTGCCCACTCATCCTAAGACACATTAGGAGTAGAGACATCACCAGTGTCTGGCTAGGTGTCCAGACCACTTGCATCCCCTACTCCACCTGTCCTGTTGTCTTGGGACTGACACTCACGTGCCAGTGGTTCCTCATTACCCTCCCAATACTCATTGACAACCATTGTAATGAGCATTGCCCGGCTCATTGAAGTTAAACTCCCCATGCAGCATTATTAGGGGTGTTCTGCTGCACATTTCCCACGCAGGAGCCGTACAGTGTGTGGTATCGGGAACATCACCACCCGAGAACGGCGCCACGGCTGACACCTGGGTGATAGTTGCCAGTGAGGTTGCGAGTTCAACCAGCGGGGACCAGGATGAACATTCAGATCCTGTCTGTCCCGGCGGTTTGGGACATATGCGCCGCCTGCGTCCTGTAGTAAGTGAGTGATGGCGTCAGGGGCTATTCAACAGACGCGCTAGTGCCCCCAGACGGGTCCGCTGTGCCAGAAGCCGACGCGTAGGCCGTTGGTGGGGTGAGGGACATCATGGACATGAGGAAGTGCACTAACTCATCCTGCGTCACATGCAGGGCAGGGACCGGAGGTCGTGGTGCTGGCTACAACGGCTGCAATTCTGACAGAGCCGCGTGGTTGGTGTCACCCGAATCCCATGCAGCATTGCACGTGCATTGTGGTGATTTGGTTTTGCTATCAGATATATCTGACTTATTTAGTTAACGGGACAACTTTGCCCGGGAGCACTGATGTCAAATTAAGGGGCAGTGATGTCTCAACTACAACGCCCATGCACTCGTCCTACGTCCAGCCCATGAGCGATTGTGGTGCAGTGCCAACTGCTGGAGTCAGAGTGGCTTGTGGGACCAATCACACCTGGATTCATATGTCTGGTCCCGGCAGTGGGAGCTGCTCCTGTTGTTGTGCTTGACGTGATAAGAGTGGAGACACAGACGGTGAGGGTCAGTCACCAACATGACTAGTTTGTATTCCTCACAGGCTTTGAAAATGACGTCCCTATTGGCACCGGCCAGAGTCAGAGAATCCAAGGTAAAAGGTCTGAAGTGATTGTACTATGAAAGTGGCAACAATAGTGTGTAAGGTTACACTTATACGGGACCAGCGCTGGTGTTGTTAAAAAAGAGGACCTGACGTGTGCACGCAGAGGTGACGTATGAGTACTCTGACAACGTCATCACAGCCCACATGACGCCAACAACCCATGCAGAGCCACAGGACATGCCTACCGACACACAATTGTACTACAGAACAGAAATTGACATATCCAGGATGACATGTGGGGATATTCTAAGGTGAGTTATAGAATACTGACCTGTTCATTTCATATGCAAACAGCATGCACAATGTCGCTCATGGCACACACATGACGTGGTCACACAGGGTCATGCTGTGCGGCTATTACACCTCAGTGACAGTGGGCATGTTGCTGTCATCATGTGCCAGTTCCCTGTACTGAATGGTGAGCCATTCCAGTGTTGATGTTCCTTGCAACATGTTGCTGACGTTACTCCGGTGCAAAGTGTTGACTGCATGTGATGCACATGTGCAATATGATTGATGACATGTCTCGCAAGCTCTTCACACATCAACTGAAGCACAAGGTCACAATCCCTGTGCTTCTTCAATGTCTGCCACACCATGGGCATCCTGATGTATGTATGCCATGCTGATGTATGCACCACATCGTCGACATGAGTGTAGACTACATCCCTGCTATGTGATTTCCTGGTGTGATTCTCCCAATGGTGACATGAAGGTGGACAGGGACTCAGGCTACACAACCCTTCACTTGACCATGTCTGACGCACTGTACCCCAAGGTACGTGCGTGTGTACGCCTCGTTTCCCTATTGCTTTTCGGCCATGCGCGAGCAAAGCGTACCCCAAGGTACATGCGTGTGTACGCCTCGTTTCCCTATTGCTTTTCGGCCATGCGCGAGCAAAGCGTACCCCAAGGTACGTGCGTGTGTACGCCTCGTTTCCCTATTGCTTTTCGGCCATGCGCGAGCAAAGCGTACCCCAAGGTACGTGCGTGTGTACGCCTCATTTCCCTATTGCTTTTCGGCCATGCGCGAGCAAATCGTACCCCAAGGTACGTGCGTGTGTACGCCTCGTTTCCCTATTGCTTTTCAGCCATGCACGAGCAAAGCGTACCCCTAGGGAAGTGCGTGTTTACGCCTCGTTTCCCTATTGCTTTTCGGCCATGCGCGAGGGGGGGGAAGGAGGTAGTTAGTGCCTTTGAAGCTATTTGTGCCAGAGTAGAAAAAGAGCTCATAGCTAAACCAAGGAGGGGTCCTGCTCCAGCTTTTGGGTGGTTTGATCGCTCCTGCTCTGAGGCACACTCGGCTTTGCTGAAAGCCCTTAAACAATCCCCTAGAGATAGGTCTTTGGTAGCACAGTTGAGAAAAGGATATGCTATGGCGGTTAAGTCGCGAAAAAAGGCCATCAAAGATGAAGCATGGGATTCTTTAATGGATTCTGTAACCCTTAAACAAAGTTCCAAATTCTGGTCCATAATTAATAATCCTTTATTTGCTCAAACAAACAACACGGATCTTGAAATTAACATCCCTGAAGCAGAATGGATTAAACATTTTTCTAACATATATGGCTCAAATGAACTAGTTGAGGCATTTGTAATGCTCGGCTCCCCAACTCCCCCTACTAAGTTAAAATTTAGTAAATCTGAAGTAGAACTGGCAATCTTAGGTTCTGCTGCTAATAAAGCTCCCGGCCCAGACGGGGTACCTTTGGACCTATACAAACTCAATCCTGAGATGTGGGCTGAGATCTTAGCCAATGTTTTTAACTGTGTGTATGAGGGGGGTTTGCCAAAAACTTGGGCATGTTCAATCATAGTACCCATTTTTAAAAAGGGCCTAAGAAGTGATCCCAAGTGTTTTCGTCCAATTTCCTTATTGGATTCTTCCATGAAGATTCTGGGCAAAGTTTTGTTAGCAAGAATTAACAGTTGGTCTCTTGACAACGATATTTTAACAGATGCCCAGTATGGTTTTCGTGCAGGCAGAGGAACAGAGGACCAATGCTTAAATCTTCATTTGTTAATTTCGAAATACACTACTGCAAAAAAAGGGTCAATTTTTGTAGCATTTATGGACCTGTCCACGGCCTTTGATTTGGTTAATAGAGCTCGGCTGTGGACCATGTTGTTAAAATTGGGACTTGATCCTCCACTTGTATACTTTTTGGCAGAACTCCACAAGGATTTAAAAGCTTCTATTAGAATGGATCATGACGGTAATCGCACAGCTTGGTTCAAATCAAGTAGGGGCGTGCGGCAGGGCTGCATTCTTGCACCCATGCTGTTCACTCATTATATAAATTCTTTAGAGAAGACTCTTTTAACTGCTACCTTGGACACTCCGCGTGCAGGGGATACACGCATCCCTGTTCTCCTGTACGCGGATGACGCAGCTCTGATAGCTCGGACCCATTTAGGTTTGCAAAGACTCTTAAATGCTTTTAATGATTTTATGTCTTCACTTGACTTAGTGATAAATAACTCCAAATCTCACGTCATAACCTTTGGGGCTGTCAAAAATAATACAAAACAGTTCTATTGCAATGGTGACGTGATCACAAATGTCAAAATTTTTACTTACCTGGGTGTAATTTTTGACAACAAGGGAAGCTGGGCTCCTCAAATTACAGCTAAAACTAAAGCAGTTAGGAGCTCGGCCAATGCTATTTTAAGTTTTTCGAGGAGACTGGGTGGGAAGCCAACTGTTGCTTTATTAAACTTGTACAGGGCAAAATCGGTGGCTATAGCCAGGTATGGTGCAGGTCTGTGGGGCTATGTCAATGGCGAATCTATTCAAAGGGAAGAAAATAAGTTCCTTCATTCCATATTAGGGCTTCCCCAATCAACAGCCTCGTTTTCAGTTCACCAGGAACTTGGTTTAGGGTATATCACTGATACCCTTCTAATGGCTCCTATTTTGTTATGGATTAGGACCTGGGCCAATAACAATCTAGGTTTGAACCATAAAATACTGGCCGACTGTCTAAAATTGGATAACTCAAAAAAAATAGCTTGGCTATCATACATTCAAAAGTGTTCTTTGGACCTTGGCCGTCCAGAGATTTTTTCTGCCCCCCAAGGTCTAAAGAAATCTGATTTAGATTGGGTTAAGCTCAACTTTTCCAAATTGAAATTTATGGAGAGGGAGGAACGCCAACTTACTAAACCCACGATCAGAGCCCATTTCCTGACCATCACTTGCTTTACTATACAACCGTACCTTGCCATTGTTAACATCCCTTTTCACAGGTGGCTTCTGGTTAAATTTCGGTTTAACCAGATTTACATGGTCCTTTGTGATAGCCAAGGTTGGTACAAGGAGGAGGATGCTCCTGTCTGTAATTGCGACAATTTCTCAACGCAAGACAATATGCACCTTATGTTGTTCTGTCCTTTTTTTATTGTGCCCAGACAGAAATACCTGATACCTTTATTGAAGGACAAAGCCTTCCACCAGGCTAAACCTGCCCTCCTGTATCTCCAATTGTTGGATTCAGCTTTGGTCATGTTCAGCGTGGCCAATTATCTTGTTGCTGCTGTTAGGATCAGGAGGAGACTACTCAAAACGTAACACAAGGGTTTTGCACGAAAGGATGAAATGGAAAATGTTTTTGTACCTGATTTTTTTAGCTAAATATTTATTCCCCTATAGCTGTTTTCTTTTAAATGTGAATATATAAATTATGATTGATGTGTTTTAGCTGTTTTTAAATTGTGAATATATAATTTTTTTATTGATGCGTGTAATCTTTAAAAGTAATCTCTAAATGAATATGTATTGTCCCTTTCCCTTGATTGTAGAATGCTTTTATGATTTTTAACTAAATCGAATAAAGTGGTTTTTGACTTGACTTGACTACCTGTCAAATAGGTTTGGCAGATATTGGCCCGCCCGACCACTCAGATCATCCAACCTGAACTTGCTGGTTATTCCCAAATCTAGACTAGCCACGAAAGGAGGCAAAACCCTCGGAGTGCTAGGCGCTAGGGCCTGGAACAAACTACCTCTGCAATTACGCCAGATCCCGACAGAGACCCTTTTCAGAAAAGCTCTAAAAACATGGATTTTTAATCTTACTGACTCAGCATGTCTGGCCCTGATCTAAACCATCTTCTTAGAAATCGCCATTCTATGACACGGGCGCACGACTAATTCTTTGGCCATACACCTTTCTGGACACAACGGTCAGCGCCAAGATGCTCCGTGGAGTGTAAGCTGCGCTTTATAATAATAAAATTACATTACATTACATTACATTACATTACATCCCCTATGAGACTCTCCCACATGGACTTGCTGGTCACAGTCTGCCCAATGTTGCCAATCACTGTGGCCTGGACTCTGGTGACTCAAACTGTAAGGCATCTCATCTCCAGCAGTGAACTTTGGATTCCACCCCTTCCTGTACAGCATCTATTCACGTTTCCTGCACAATATCACCCAATAAATGTTCTACAGCTCATACGCTTTAGGTGAGTTATCTTTTAAACAGCATAAACTGATATGTGTGTGCAAATGTATAAAATGCAAGGGTATACAACAAACAGCAGTCAGCCTCACACTTCGATCAGATTTTGAGTGAGGACACACATTGGTCAGAAAATCCTATCAACTACATACCTGGATGGAAATACACACCTGCGTGGGACAGTAAATCCTGGAGGGGGGTATGGATCCCAAAAATTCCATCACAGGCTGACCCAGAAGAGTGTCTTTGAGGTGTACATATAAGTGGCACAAAAGTAGTGGTCCACGTAGGGAGTACCTACAACTGTGTCCTCAGGTATGTGAGCTATCATCAGCATGATGCAGTACTGTGGATGTGATGTGTGGTGCACAGGACAAGGCTGGCAGGACAGACTGTGGGCAATGGGCTGTAGCACTCCACACAAGCACACCTGAATAGGTGACCTACCCCTATGTAGCTACAAGTACTATACTACTGTAATGGTAGCTACGCATACAGAACAACTACACACGTCTGACAAATACCTACACCAGAACGGGGAAATCACACCACACCCAAGAGACATGCTCATGGTGTGTGTTCCATGTGGCAACTTGACTGACTGTGACTGCCATGTTGCAGTGGTGTGAGCAGGTTGTGTACAGCCACGTGACTGTAAGCAAGCACTTTAGTGCTATAGTGGTGTTAACAAGGTAACCCTGTACAATATTGTGCCGTGGAAGGGGGGGCTGTGCTGGACACGGCACATGACCTGGTGGTACGTAGACCCAATGTCATGTGAATCTGCATAGTCGTGCCAGTATGTGTCGCACACACAGGCATAGCAGCAGCAATGGCTGAGTCGGAAGCATTGTGATACCAGGATGCTGATTGTTTGGTTTTGTCTGTGTGTAGGGTGGCAGGAGCATGCTCCATAAATGGATGTAAGGAGGATCATCCTGTAGGTGTCAGTGTTCCTGAATGGTGTGCGCTGCATGGTGGCTGTGTATGCAGCAGCAGCAATGACTGAAGACATGACGGCAGGAGGGGTGTGACAACATGCAAAACAAGCACATACCACAACGCCATTGGCAAGCCACAAAGTGACATGTGTATGTGAAGGCTGGAGTGTCTGCCTCACTCAGGGTCACTGAAAAATAAATGGCACAGTAATCACCAAGGTCACTGGATCAGGGACATTACGGACAAGTGGGGCACAGGACACACAGCATCATCAGGTGTAGACTACAGCTAGTGTTTCCAAAGCTAAACAGCAGCTACAAAGCCATCTACCTCACACACAACATAGTATACTAGCCTTCCCCAACCCCATGCGTGTGCTCACTTTACAGGTAAACACTAAACAAGCATAAGCTAAGTTAATGACAAATAGTATAGATGCACATTAGAAGGACATGTGCGTTGACATCAAGGCGGCACAATATTCCGTAGAAGTCAGACGTCATGCACAACATCATTATTTACATTGTGAGCCCATGGAGCATCATGAAACATACATGTGCATTGGCAATAAGTCCAAATTACAATATTATTGATGTCACCTGTAATGCAGCAGTACTATTACCTACTAGCCTGTCAAGGACTGGCCATACCTTTCTTCTTCAGAGTGGTGTGATGCTCAAAGGGTTCCACCTCCAAATAGCCCCTTGGTCTGAGTACAAAGGACAGACACAAAAGGGTGATCAGGCGAGGGAAGGAGAGGATGGGAACTGCTGGGAGGGAGACCTGAAACACAGGCATATAACCATTAGGATTACATTCTCATGTCACTGACATTTCAAATACCTCATTTGATACACTGTACCACTCACACCTGTGAAGTGTACTAACTGGATACAAGTTTAGATGATTAATCATGCCATCACATGAGATCTGATGCTATGACACGGACACATAAAACCAAGGACAGTCTGCATCAGAGTCATGTGTACCGCTCACAACTGAGCTACCATGCAATTAGATCTATGTTGTGAAAAACTCTTTCACTGGCTCAGATGAGGTGGACCTGACATACAAATGGAAACATATGGAAATGCTACTTACCCTAACTGTAATGTCTGTCTGATATTGGTTACCCATAAGGGCCATGTAGGCAAACTTTACTTCAGCCACAACAGCTGTAACTATCACATATGTAGAGGAAGCTAATGACCAACATGCAATGGAGGCACTCTGTAGCCAGTCTTTTGATCTGTCAAGTTAGCACTACTATGCAATACATCACATGCCAGTAGAAGAACTATAAAATGCTAGTGATGTTGATCCGAGCCACATAATGAGACCCTACCATTACACAGGAATGCAGCACGGGACCAGAGATTCATGTGAATGACTGCACTCCACTGGTGCAACACAATTTATCACATATGCATCATCACAACAATTAGACTTTACATGTAAAACATACTTGGCATCATGTGAGTCTAAACAGCACTGCTACTCACTGTGAAGGCTGGCGTAGCAGTATTCTCAACCTGCACTGAGGTAACGACATGACAGTGACATGATATACAGCGACAAGGGGCAATGCATCCATGTTAACTGATTCACAGGACAGTTGTCTTAACATGTGGAACATACACTGGGCCACACCCACACCACATAGTTTCAAACTGGACTGGGCCACAAGCTGGAGGTGAGGATCCAGTCACAATCTAATGCACACAGTGAGGCTGCAATCCCCCACAGTGTCCGTGGTTGTGACCTCTGACACAATGTATACCCAAGGTATTTGCAATGTTGCAGTGCCAATGTCTACACACATTGATGCATTCACCAGAGTCTCTAACTACAACAGATGACAGTCAGATGGGGTGAATATCCTGTCATGGGAGTGGGCATACATGTAATAAGTAACATAAAGTAGTTGCATGTATGCATGGTCTCACTACATGCACATGAACATGTACCACACGTTTCTAAACATACCAACGCTAAACAGCCTCATATGCGTCCTTACCCAAATTGACTTCTACACATGTCCATGTATGCTCCGTTGATTTGGCTGACGTTGCAATCATAATGAGCGATAGCAGGATGACCACGATGACCCCAACGGACAACAGGCAGGGCGAGCTGTGGATGAGAGTGGCACACAAGGGGTCAAGTTCTGTATAATGTCATTATCACAATGTCCTGTTGAATAGCCAGATGTTGTAGAACACCTGTACATTCCAAGTGCACACATAGCACGTATGTGTGTTGCATTAGAACTGCACATGTGTGACACTGCACAACACACATCCAAGTGACGTTGCATACAGTCTGTTGCATACACAGCATGCTACCCATGCTACTCTAGAGTCCATCTGTTGCTGAAAAGCTGCGATGACTCACCATTATGCAAAAAAGTTGCGGATGAGGTGACTCCGGATATCATCTTCATCCTCCTCGTCACTGGCATCCTGGGCAAGGCCTTCATCCTCAACGGGCGGATGTTCCAGCTCATCAGGATCAAGGTAGAGTGGCACGGCCTTCTCCACTGCCATGTTGTGTAGCATGCAGCACACGGTGAAGATGTCACACACCTTGCGTGGGCTGTATTGGAGGGCTCCGCCTGTCTTGTCCAGGCACCTGAACCGGCTCTTCAGGAGTCCAAAGGTTCGCTCAATCACCCGCCTGGTCTTGCCATGGGCATTGTTGTACCGCTGGTCTGCAGCTGTCCTGGGGTTGCGTAGTGGAGTCATTAACCACGGCATGTTAGGATATCCAGCGTCTCCTGCAAATAGACATCAAGTACAAAAGTGATTAATATGATGCAGATCATGAAGTTGTGACATACTGACATACAGAGCTGACAGTGTATACTCACCAACTAGACATGCCCGGTGGTTGTGCAGCTGCAGCATCATCTGTGGTACCCTGCTACGCCTCATGATGAAAGCATCGTGGCACGATACTGAAAAACGTGCACAAACATGTGAGATAATCATGTTGGCAAGACACACCACCAGGGCATTTATCGAGTGGTAGTGTTTCCTGTTGCGATACGCTTGCTCCTGAGCCTGTGGTGGCACCAGAGTAACATGTGTACCATCAATTGCACCAATTACATGTGGCATGCGGCCCAGGGCATAGAATTCCCCCTTGACATCTGTCAACTCTTCAGGAGTCGGAAATCTAATGAATTCATCTAGGTGTAGCAACATGGCAGCCAAAACATCAGTCAACACCCGGCTTATCATTGTCTGAGACATCCCTCCCAAATCAGCTATGGTAAATTGGAACGTACCTGTGGCAAAGAAATGGAGGGCTGCCATCACCTTTACCTTGGGTGTCAGTGCAGTTGGATACCTGTGGCGTGGTTGTAGGTGAGCCTCAAGCCTGTTCGTCAGCTCCTTGATCAACTGCCTGTTGAATCGATAGCGACGAATACAATTGCGCTCCCTCATGGCTTCCAAGTCAGGCAACGGCCTTTCCAGAGGGGGTGCCCTGCAATACACAATTTATTGGAAATGTCTTCAACTGTCTGACTGAGACTGTAACAATGTACATGGCACAAGCAAGACTGCTTAAAATAATCTAGACAATTTGGAGTGTGGCGTGGCATACACACTGAAGTAACGTGTGCCAGCTCCCAGCCACTCCTCCGTGAATAATTAAAGACCTGTGGTGTGTGGAATGGATATGACATGCATACAAACAATCTGATGGAAAGGTCTTAGTGAGCATGACAATGTATCATGTCAGTGACAAAGGTCATGTGAATGTCTGTAGTAGGTTGTCTGCACAACCAGTCATCTGACAGCAATAAACACACACACACACCACATGTGTCATCATTTGCACACTTCTGCCTTAGTCATATTGCGGTGTGTAGCTTCCCTAACTATTACATATCCATCATCATACAGCATAAATGTGTTATTCTCACAAATGGTCTGTGATGCCATCACACATATGAACAGGTCATTAACACACGTGGCATGGTGTGCGTACATTACTAACCCTGTCATCACGGCAAGGACACTACATAGATGCTCCTACAGCAGATGTACTGAACAGTAAGGACGGATTACTTCCCTATTGTAACAAAATATCAGTAAGCAACAGTAGTTAGAAGCATATTCCCGACTTTCAATACATACCAGGCTTATGACCTATTTGCATCCCTGGATGCCATCGCTCTGCACAGTGAGTCGGGGGCATCCAGGCCACACCGGAAAAATGACAGTGCCGCAGATTGGCATCCTACAAGGGCGTGCCCAAGTGTTGCCCGTACCTACAACGCACACTCTGCCAGCAGTTACACAACCATGTCCCACCGAGAGTGTGGGTAGCGGACTAAGATGCATGTAATGTTGGAAGACCTCAGTCCCAGACTCAGGGAGGATGATGACATCTTTCCGTAGTGCCCATACCTCTTGGATACCCTCTACAGCAGAGCTAACGGGAATGTGGACTGTGATTGGGAGGCCTGGATGCCCATGCTCTCTGGGGTGGGGTTGGAGGAAAGGGAACATGGTCAGTCCAGGGCGGGGATGTGGGGGTCTGACAAGGTGCCTATCTACAGCCAAACATGATGCGTGGCTGTACAGAATGCCCAATATAGATACAGTACATTCCTCAAGATATGCCTGCAGAGGATCAGCTGAGCCGGAGTGAAGTTTAAGGACCTCAGTGAGGAGTTGGTCCTCATGGCAGCAACGGGGAGATGAAGGGCCAAGGCTCCGGCCTCCCACGTTAACACAACACTGTACGTTGCCCACTCATCCTAAGACACGTTAGGAGTAGAGACATCACCAGTGTCTGGCTAGGTGTCCAGACCACTTGCATCCCCCACTCCACCTGTCCTGTTGTCTTGGGACCGACACTCACGTGCCAGTGGTTCCTCATTACCCTCCCAATACTCATTGACAACCATTGTAATGAGCATTGCCCGGCTCATTGAAGTTAAACTCCCCATGCAGCATTATTAGGGGTTTTCTGCTGCACATTTCCCACGCAGGAGCCGTACAGTGTGTGGTATCGGGGACATCACCACCCGAGAACGGCGCCACGGCTGACACCTGGGTGATAGTTGCCAGTGAGGTTGCGAGTTCAACCAGCGGGGACCAGGATGAACATTCAGATCCTGTCTGTCCCGGCGGTTTGGGACATATGCGCCGCCTGCGTCCTGTAGTAAGTGAGTGATGGCGTCAGGGGCTATTCAACAGACGCGCTAGTGCCCCCAGACGGGTCCGCTGTGCCAGAAGCCGACGCGTAGGCCGTTGGTGGGGTGAGGGACATCATGGACATGAGGAAGTGCACTAACTCATCCTGCGTCACATGCAGGGCAGGGACCGGAGGTCGTGGTGCTGGCTACAACGGCTGCAATTCTGACAGAGCCGCGTGGTTGGTGTCACCCGAATCCCATGCAGCATTGCACGTGCATTGTGGTGATTTGGTTTTGCTATCAGATATATCTGACTTATTTAGTTAACGGGACAACTTTGCCCGGGAGCACTGATGTCAAATTAAGGGGCAGTGATGTCTCAACTACAACGCCCATGCACTCGTCCTACGTCCAGTCCATGAGCGATTGTGGTGCAGTGCCAACTGCTGGAGTCAGAGTGGCTTGTGGGACCAATCACACCTGGATTCATATGTCTGGTCCCGGCAGTGGGAGCTGCTCCTGTTGTTGTGCTTGACGTGATAAGAGTGGAGACACAGACGGTGAGGGTCAGTCACCAACATGACTAGTTTGTATTCCTCACAGGCTTTGAAAATGACATCCCTATTGGCACCGGCCAGAGTCAGAGAATCCAAGGTAAAAGGTCTGAAGTGATTGTACTATGAAAGTGGCAACAATAGTGTGTAAGGTTACACTTATACGGGACCAGCACTGGTGTTGTTAAAAAAGCGGACCTGACGTGTGCACGCAGAGGTGACGTATGAGTACTCTGACAACGTCATCACGGCCCACATGACGCCAACAACCCATGCAGAGCCACAGGACATGCCAACCGACACACAATTGTACTACAGAACGGAAATTGACATATCCAGGATGACATGTGGGGATATTCTAAGGTGAGTTATAGAATACTGACCTGTTCATTTCATATGCAAACGGCATGCACAATGTCGCTCATGGCACACACATGACGTCGTCACACAGGGTCATGCTGTGCGGCTATTACACCTCAGTGACAGTGGGCATGTTGCTGTCATCATGTGCCAGTTCCCTGTACTGAATGGTGAGCCATTCCAGTGTTGATGTTCCTTGCAACATGTTGCTGACGTTACTCCGGTGCAAAGTGTTGACTGCATGTGATGCACATGTGCAATATGATTGATGACATGTCTCGCAAGCTCTTCACACATCAACTGAGGCACAAGGTCACAATCCCTGTGCTTCTTCAATGTCTGCCACACAATGGGCATCCTGATGTATGTATGCCATGCTGATGTATGCACCACATCGTCGACATGAGTGTAGACTACATCCCTGCTATGTGATTTCCTGGTGTGATTCTCCCAATGGTGACATGAAGGTGGACAGGGACTCAGGCTACACAACCCTTCACTTGACCATGTCTGACGCACTGTACCCCAAGGTACGTGCATGTGTACGCCTCGTTTCCCTATTGCTTTTCGGCCATGCGCGAGCAAAGCGTACCCCAAGGTACATGCGTGTGTACGCCTCGTTTCCCTATTGCTTTTCGGCCATGCGCGAGCAAAGCGTACCCCAAGGTACGTGCGTGTGTACGCCTCGTTTCCCTATTGCTTTTCGGCCATGCGCGAGCAAAGCGTACCCCAAGGTACGTGCGTGTGTACGCCTCGTTTCCCTATTGCTTTTCGGCCATGCGCGAGCAAAGCGTACCCCAAGGTACGTGCGTGTGTACGCCTCGTTTCCCTATTGCTTTTCGGCCATGCGCGAGCAAAGCGTACCCCAAGGTACGTGCGTGTGTACGCCTCGTTTCCTTATTGCTTTTCGGCCATGCGCGAGCAAAGCGTACCGCAAGGTACGTGCGTGTGTACGCCTCATTTCCCTATTGCTTTTCGGCCATGCGCGAGCAAATCGTACCCCAAGGTACGTGTGTGTGTACGCCTCGTTTCCCTATTGCTTTTCGGCCATGCGCGAGCTAAGCGTTCCCCAAGGTACTTGCGTGTGTACGCCTCGTTTCCCTATTGCTTTTCGGCCATGCGCGAGCTAAGCGTACCCCAAGGTACGTACGTGTGTACGCCTCGTTTCCCTATTGCTTTTTGGCCATGCGCGAGCTAAGCGTACCCCAAGGTACGTGCGTGTGTACGCCTCGTTTCCCTATTGCTTTTTGGCCATGCACGAGCAAAGCGTACCCCAAGGTACGTGCGTGTGTACGCCTCGTTTCCCTATTGCTTTTCGGCCATGCGCGAGCTAAGCGTACCCCAAGGTACGTGCGTGTGTACGCCTCGTTACACCATTGAATGGGTTGCATTAGCAACGCTATGTCACCATACTTGTGTGGGCATTTTAGATAAATAATAGTGAACAACTAGGGGAACAGTGTACTGATCAAAATGCAACCAGGTTGTCATGGATACAGAGTTTTTTGAGGCTCCTACAGGTGTTCTAGAAAAATCAGTTTGGCTAAAGTATACAATGTTGCAAAAGTTGTTGTTCAGCTCAGGCTCAATTTTCAAACCATGCATATGTGTGTAATGGGCTTATGTGTGATGTGATTGGATGGAACATAGGATGCTAACTATGGTGGCCTATCACACACTACTCCTTGGACTCACAGACCCTCTGCAGCACAGATATAAGGCAGCATGTGGCTTTGGGAGGGCACTTGCCTGCACAACATTGGTGTGGTAACCACAGCTGCTGTCTCTGAATCCTCTGGACCCTGATTAGCTGAGCATGGAGAGGGCACCTACATTCACTGATGCTGAGAACAAGGCCCTGCTGGATGCCCTCCTGCCCAACTACAGCAAGCTGTATGGGAGACCAGAGGATCAGGTGAGTGATTGGTGCAATACCTTGGAGTGTGCACCTGTTGTGTGTGTGACATAATGCCCACTGTGTATGTATGGTGTACAGATGCAATGTTGTTGGGAGTGAATGCCAGGGTGTACAGTCTTGCGTAAAGAGGGCTATTTCTTGTAGTGGGGTGTGTGACAGCGTGTCACAGGCTGCAGTGCACCCAGATGTAGCATACATTGCTCTGTGATTGCTATGCTCTAAGAGTGTTTAGCCCACGTCATGTCATCTGTAGTCTTTCAATGGCATGTAATGCAGCAGTGTTTGCTCACAGGCCACATACTCCTGGACAATGATGCTAATGTGTGGAGCCTATGATGCCCTGTTGTCATCAAGTCTTTTGTGCACATATGTGTGTCTTTTGAACATGGACCAGGTGTACTGATGCTCTTTAACTTTACATTTGTGACAGGTATCTGCCTATGAGAAGGGTGAAATCTGGCTGGACATCGCCAGGGCTGTCAGGAGTGAGGGGGGGCCTCGCAGGAGGCTCAGGAACATCAAGAAGAGGTGGCAGGACATCCGGTGCTGGACCCGCCGCATCGCCAGAGTCCAGCTGCATCTGGAAGCTCCACGCTGGCATGGCGGCACCCGCCACCTCACCCCCAACATGTTCCGGGTCCTGGAAGTGGTGTTCCCAGACCTCCATAGGCAGTTGCAGGAGGGACAGCAGCAAGTAGGGGGTAGGTACATGTCTGTTTGTTGTCATGTGTGTCACATGCTTCCTGCAGTGCTTCATGGCATGTTCACACTCCCATAGTTTGAGTGGTGTGGTCAGACAGGCACTCCATGCTTTGGCATTAGAATGTCCCAGGTTCTGCAGCTGCTTCTGTGCATGCCTTGCCCTACTCCACATTTGCCCTGCGCTTTGGCTGATGTGTATTTTTCACATGTACTCCTATGGTGCAATGTCTCAGTATGCATCTTCCTTTGCACATCATCATGTTTGAGGTGGGTCTGTGACACCTGTTGGTACATTACATGTAGCACCACATGTTCACAGTGTCTGCCATTCTTCATATTTTTGCACTGATCTTGAGTCTAAACATGTGTTTTCTGCACGAGTCTGCCTCAGTGGCCTTGGACCATGGTACTCTTTCAAATTGTAATGTGTTGGATACAGGTGCAAACTGTACATGTGCAATATTTTGGCATTATGCATACTCACACTGGGCAGTGCGTGTGTGCATATGCGCCAAATATGTATAATGTTGTTTCTAACTAATAATGATGGTCAGCCACACAATGAGGCTTTGGGTGTCAACAGCTGTGATGCCAGTGTGAGGTGATGTTACACTTGGTTCAGGTCCCAGGATGGCATAACATTTCAGTACAGGCAGCACTTTTCCCATGTGGCACAAGGTCTAAGCAATTCCAACATGTCCTGTTCTGGGTTTGGGTGGCAGGGTGGGAAAATGAGCAGGGATGCATAATCAGCTATCCTGTTGCCAGGCAGTGGATCATCATTATGTATCTCATACTAGTTTTTAGCTTACATTTTGCTTGTATCCTACTGTACATTGAGCATTGTGTCTCTCCCAATTGGCCACAAGTAGACTTTGCATTGTGCAGAGTTCTGTGTAATGTGCCTCATGATGCATGCCATGTTTTGAAATGAGCCATAATTTATTGTAGCTGATATGTCTGATGTGTACAAGTGACTGATATGTTATTGTTGTTCTCCTTGCCCACAGCATCATCATCTGAATCTGGAGGAGACACAGGCGCGGACCAGGCCGAGGGACCCAGCGACAGTGCCACCTGCTTTGAGGTGTCAGAGGGAGGCAGTGGCACGGAGGGTGAGGAGAGTCTGCAGGCCGGACGACATGTGACTGACACATCTTACCATGCCGACGACTCCGAGTCAGACTCTCAGGAGGGGGTGGAATATGCAGCAATGGTAACATCTTCTTCGGCTGCCCTCCTCCAGTACCATCTCCACCCTCCCAGTCGTTAGTGTTCCTAGGGTCCGTGCTAGCCCCCGTGTCTCCTTTGTTCCCGGCACTGCAGCCCCTGCCCCTGTGTCCCCTGCTGCCCTCAGTGCTGAGACTGTGGACCTACTCCGGCAGATTGCAGTAGGTCAGACATCCATGCTGACTGTCCTCCATGGACATACACAACTGCTTACACAGGTGGTGTCGTTCATGGAGAGCATGTCATCAGCCATGTCTGATCTACGTCGGAGTGTGGCTGCCATGGAGTCAGCACTGACGGCAGCTGTGTACACCCAGCAGCATCTGCCCCCCCCATCCTTCAGACCCATCCACCTCTGCCTCTCACATACCTACACATCATACACGCACACGCCACAGGTCAGACACACCAAGCGCACACACACAGCATAAGAAGCTCAAAGCTCCACGCACCCATTCTCAAGGGGAAGTAGGCACACCCACAGGGAGAGGGGAGACACCTCACACACGCATCCACACACCCAGTAGAACTGACTCACAGCCCTGTACCTCCACCCCCAATGTGTCCCCGGGTTCAGGTGGTAGTTTTTCCGCACTGGCTGAGGTGTGCAGACAGGTCTTTGAAGCTACTTTCGGCGATGACCCAGCCAGTGTGGATGAATCCACTACACCTGCACCCACTCCACCTGTCCTTCCCTCTCCTGTCCATGCGGTGCCGGAGGATTCCACAGATGGTGCCCCCATAGTCACCACAGCGGATTAAAAGCCATGTGCAGGCAGGTTTAGGTGTGATGACACCCATGGAGGCACAAACTGTTGCAGAGACTTTTTTGGACTGGCCATTGGCCTTTAATGAGCGAGGACTCTTATTTGCTTTGCTATTTTGGCACCAGCTGAATAAAGCTATTTGTTTCCTTTTCAGAACTTTTGTTTGTGTGAGAATGTCTGTGACTGCTGTGTGCCTGGGAGCTGATGTGATGTTAGAATATAAGTATGATGACGTGTCACTCTCCTGATGGTAATGTGGTTATCAATGGTAGGTTTGTGATGTAAAAGTTGGCCACTGGTGGGCAGTGGGGGGGGGTCTCAGCCACCCACTCTAATGTTGGGCACTGGTGGGCAGTGGGGGGGTGTTAGCCATACACACACTCTGATGCAGGGCACTGGTGGGCAGTGGGGGGTGTTAGCCATACACACACTCTGATGCTGGGCACTGGTGGGCAGTGGGGGGGTGTTAGCCATACACACACTCTGATGCTGGGCACTGGTGGGCAGTGGGGGGGTCTCAGCCACCCACTCTGATGCTGGGCACTGGTGGGCAGTGGGGGGGTGTTAGCCATACACACACTCTGATGCAGGGCACTGGTGGGCAGTGGGGGGGGGGGGTTAGCCATACACACACTCTGATGCTGGGCACTGGTGGGCAGTGGGGGGGTGTTAACCATACACACACTCTGATGCTGGGCACTGGTGGGCAGTGGGGGGTCTCAGCCACCCACTCTGATGCTGGGCACTGGTGGGCAGTGGGGGGGTGTTAGCCATACACACACTCTGATGCAGGGCACTGGTGGGCAGTGGGGGGAGGGGGTTAGCCATACACACACTCTGATGCTGGGCACTGGTGGGCAGTGGGGGGGTGTTAGCCATACACACACTCTGATGCTGGGCACTGGTGGGCAGTGGGGGGGTCTCAGCCACCCACTCTGATGTTGGGCACTGGTGGGCAGTGGGGGGGTGTTAGCCATACACACACTCTGATGCTGGGCACTGGTGGGCAGGGGGGGTCTCAGCCACCCACTCTGATGCTGGGCACTGGTGGGCAGTGGGGGGGTGTTAGCCATACACACACTCTGATGCTGGGCACTGGTGGGCAGTGGGGGGGTGTTAACCATACACACACTCTGATGCTGGGCACTGGTGGGCAGTGGGGGGTGTTAGCCATACACACACTCTGATGCTGGGCACTGGTGGGCAGTGGGGGGGGGTCTCAGCCACCCACTCTGATGCTGGGCACTGGTGGGCAGTGGGGGATGTTAGCCATACACACACTCTGATGCTGGGCACTGGTGGGCAGTGGGGGGGGGTCTCAGCCACCCACTCTGATGCTGGGCACTGGTGGGCAGTGGGGGGGTGTTAGCCATACACACACTCTGATGCTGGGCACTGGTGGGCAGTGGGGGGGTGTTAGCCATACACACACTCTGATGCTGGGCACTGGTGGGCAGTGGGGGGTCTCAGCCACCCACTCTGATGTTGGGCACTGGTGGGCAGTGCGGGGGTGTTAGCCATACACACACTCTGATGCTGGGCACTGGTGGGCAGGGGGGGGGTCTCAGCCACCCACTCTGATGCTGGGCACTGGTGGGCAGTGGGGGGGGTGTTAGCCATACACACACTCTGATGCTGGGTACTGGTGGGCAGTGGGGGGGGGGTCTCAGCCACCCACTCTGATGCTGGGCACTGGTGGGCAGTGGGGGGGTGTTAGCCATACACACACTCTGATGCTGGGCACTGGTGGGCAGAGGGGGGTCTCAGACACACACTCTGATACTTACACATACAATTACTTAGCAGACGTATGTCCCACACGTCTATTACACTGGTGAAGTGCGGTGACGTACATGCGGCACGTATTGCACTGGTGTTGTGCGGTGACGTACCGTACCCCGTGGTCGATGACGTACATGCGGCACGTATTGCACTGGTGTTGTGCGGTGACGTACCGTACCCCGAGGTCGATGACGTAGGTGCGGTACGTCTCCGTATTGCACTGGTGTTGTGCGGTGACGTTCCGTACCCCGAGGTCGATGACGTAGGTGCGGTACGTCTCTGTATTGCACTGGTGTTGTGCGGTGACGTACCGTACCCCGTGGTCGATGACGTACATGCGGCACGTATTGCACTGGTGTTGTGCGGTGACGTACCGTACCCCGTGGTCGATGACGTACATGCGGCACGTATTGCACTGGTGTTGTGCGGTGACGTACCGTACCCCGAGGTCGATGACGTAGGTGCGGTACGTCTCCGTATTGCACTGGTGTTGTGCGGTGATGTACCGTACCCCGAGGTCGATGACGTAGGTGCGGTACGTCTCCGTATTGCACTGGTGTTGTGCGGTGACGTACCGTACCCCGAGGTCGATGACGTAGGTGCGGTACGTCTCCGTATTGCACTGGTGTTGTGCGGTGACGTACCGTACCCCGAGGTCGATGACGTAGGTGCGGTACGTCTCCGAATTCCACTGGTGTTGTGCGGGAGTGTGTGGCGAAACGTACCCAGACATTACAGTCGTGCAATGGAGATGTGCGCGTGTGGCAACATGTACAGGTATGTTGAAGTTCGTTGTACTCACCTTCTGCGCCGTCGTCGGTTTCTAAGTACGAGGTGGTGGCCGTACAGGATAGGGATGAGACGGACGATGGCGTTCATGTCCTGCTTGTCGCGTACCGGGGTGCGGTTCGTGCAGGAGTGTGGTTTTACGGTAGTTTAGAGCTCTCGTAGAATAAGAGCCGTACGGAGTGTGTTCTACACTTCCTGGTTCGGGAGACGCGGTCTTTTTACGTCCGAACGTTGCGTGTAACGTCAGCCGACTGCAAATCGTATGGACTTTCGATTCGGACGGCGTTTTTTCCGAGCCGTACGGAGTGACGCTTTAGATTGTGATCGTACTTGCAGATTTGTACGTGGACGCCTACGGGTACGATTCGTACGGGGAAAAATGCTCCCAAACGCTATTCGGAGCGCTTTTTCACGGATCGGAATCGACGCCCAAGTGTCTGCCACACCACAATAAGCGAAATGTAACAACCTAGGCAATTAAATACAACTAGTCATATAAAAAAGATAATAGAGAGGGAAACACTAATTACAGTTCACATTCAGATATTTATTGACATAATTAATAATTCATTGAAAAACACATAATTATACAATATAAATCAAATCACAACTATAAGATTAAAATCGACATCATGGACAAAATTACAAATTATATTCAAAGTTTAAAAAGTGGCACAATTATATCTCGACGCGCGTTTCGGCGACCAGCGCCCTCTTCTGGAGTTGCCACACACTACTAATTTTGTGACTTTAGAGTTTTTGAAGCAGTTTGAGATCCGCAGGGTCAAAATCAAGGATAATATAGATTGATTAAGACCATAAGTGTAGTTGATTTTTTGACTTGTTTAAGTTCGTTTGTTGGGTATTTATAGATAGCGATTCATCTTATGGACTTTTGATATATTGAATCAGAGGTAACACGATAGCTTTTAAAATTGGTACTGGAGCCAGAATTCTAACACATTTGATAGTGAAACCCCAATCTGGTAACCGATAGATGTTACAAGCCAAACGGGGTGGATAAATTAAAACATACAAATCTGAAAGGAACATAAAATATGGATAGTGCCTCCTGGTCGCTGATCATGCAAACGATAAAATGCATAAGGAAGTATCAAGTAACATGTATAAGCAAAAACCTCAGAATATGAGGATTATTTTTCAGTGGCAGTGTTCCGCAATATGTAAGAAAATTTCAGCCGACCAGGGGCAGACCACGAGCTTCTTTAAGGAATTTTTTAGCGCTAGAGTCAGCCCTCTCTGGTTTCAGACCTGTGATTTATTGGTTACACATAAGACTCAGTAGCAAGCTCTGCAATCACTAAACTTGCCTACCAGTGGACACAGTTCTCCCACTCTTTCTCCAGCAACACTCCACCTTTTCTTGCAAGCTACATTTTGTCAAATTAGTCATAAGGAAACCCTGAAATGAAAAATAATTTCTTGGAATTTGAGCGTTTGTACGTGGGTGCTTTTTGATTGGGTACCTCAGAAAAATGTCACCTCACCAACAATGTGACATGCATTATCAAGTATCAATTTTTAGCCATGTCCATGTACTTCAATTGCAAGTCTTACATTGTTCAGTAAGATGTATTAAATTAATGAAATGTGTTCATTTTTAAAGATCTATGGGGCATATTATCAAGGGGGCTTATCTTCGCTTTTCTGGCTTTAAAAGCCAAGAAAGCGGAGATAAAATTATCTCCCTATTACCTAGCTGTCGCTAACACCAGTTAGCGACAGCTAGTAGGAGATAGCGACCATCTTGGGCCCCACTTTGCATGTCAGTGATATTTATCACTAATGACATGCAAAGTGGGCGTGCCAATATGTTAGCGACTGGAAACAGTCGCTAACATCGCTATCTCCTATTACCAACTTATGGAGATATTCGCGCTAAGCGCGAATATCTCCAAAAGCTAACACCTGCCCTGAGCAGTTCTTAGCCATGTTATCCAATGGGAGGTGGATAACATGGCTAAGAGCATTAGCTCGATAATGCATGAATATCGCTGACTTTTCAGTGATATTCATGCATTGCGGCGATTTTTATCGCATTTGCGATAAACCTTGGTAATACCAAGGTTTATTTGCGATAAAAATCGCCGCAGCTTTGCGGTAAATTTTTGTCTCTAACCAAGCAATAGCGATAATTATCGCTATTGCTTGGTAATATGCCCCTATGTATTTAATGTAGCTCTCTTCTCAACGCAAATGGGCTGAGAAGTTAGTTCTGGATTGGGATGTGTATTCTAACTCCCTTAAACCCTTATCATTATAATGATGTTCTTTACTTAAGAAAGGACATTTTCATATTATAATCCATGCACTAAAATACATTTTTGTCCAGAAATAGCTACTCTGGGCTCTGAATTTTAATTTGAAAACTACGGGGCTTATTAGCAACAACCTCGTTAAAATTATCTCCGTTTTAGCGGCAGGAAACTGCCGCTAAAACAGCGATAATATATACGTTATAGAATTCCAATAGAAGCTCAGGTTAGATGTCCTGCACATCTAACCTGGGCTTCTATTGGAATTCTATAACGCATATTAGCAAGCCCATCAGCGCCGTTTTAGCGTCAGTTTCTTGCCGCTAAAACGGCGATCATTTTAACAAGGTTCTTGCTAAAATGCCCCTACATACACCTAAGTTCTCATTGGTCCAAAATCTGATTTGTGAAGTCCGTCCAACAACATCGAACATATATTATTGGATATTTTTGGGCTTACGCACTCTAGTGACTTTTCCTTCTCAACCAGTGGAACAAAGCATACTTCTCAAATAACGTTTCAGGCTAAAATAATATTTTCGCCCTTATTGAAGTCTGGGAATGCAGAGCAGAATGGACTGATAGTTTACTGATCGGAAATTATTAACCGAATACCAAAGCATCTGTTGAGGCGTCCAGTTAATTTCCTCCGGGCAACATTTGTTAAAGTAATTGTTAACCACAGCAGGAAACCTAAAAGTTGAATACGATTAAATATATACATTGTAAAATACATGACTTTTAAAGTTGCAAAACGAAATAAAAAGGCTGCAGCATTTTCTTTAAACCTGTATATGTAATTTTATATTTAGTTAGATGAATCTCATGTAGCACTGACAATTTTAGGTGATCTCACAAAAAATTCCTTACCTATGAAATACTAAGTCGTGTGCCTCAAACAACAAAATGCATTATTGTAGTATTCTGTATGAAAGTCAAGTAACTTTCAAGATTCTCCTTAATTTCAAGGTTTGAGTCTCGTTTCTGGGTTAGTGTAGCCTATTTTGGTGCCAATCAACTTTTGCTGACATTTCTCTACCAGTTTCCACAATGTTTGAAAGCAGGCATTGGCTTTTCGAAAGTTTCCAAATTACTTATTGTACCCTATATCCAAACGTGACATGTATCTTTCAGTTTTGTCAGTTCGTCGCCACATGTAGGCTGCAGGGGCATAATAGAATTTTAATATCCTGTACATTGGTGGAGATCTCCTGACAGCGCTTTGTCTAAAGGGGGTTCACTCATTTGCATGGATGCCTTGCAGTGTTACAGGACGAGGTGGTGGGGCAGAGTGAAGAGGAGGGAATGAAAAAAAAGAAAAGAAAGGGCTTACCTGGAATGGCCGTCCACCTCCTTTTTTCCATCCTTTTCATCTTCTTGCTTCCTGTCTCCAGTCCTGGCCAGCAACAGAAAGCCCCCAGACACACAGGCTCCCCTTAGCCAATCACAACGCTGCAATGCAGCATTGTGATTGGTCTGAGCGCTGTGGATCGGCGCTCAGTCGGGGACAGGAAGCCTGTGCATGTTCCTCACTAGGCTGTGTAATGCAGCTTGGTGGGCTATATGCAAAGTGCGCATGACTGTTTGGCAGGCTCAAGATGGCCAACCAAACAGTCATGCAAACTTAGGGATTGCAAACCACTCCTCCATCTGCTCTGGCCAGCCTCGTCCTGCCACTGAATACAATAGGGAAAATAAAATGATAATACGAAACGTTATTATCATTTGATGTTTCCTTATGAGCAGTGGGGCAATACTCCACCCCCTTAGGGTAGGTGCCGCCACTGATGCCTTATTCTTGTAAATAAAATGATCATTGCTTCTTGTGCCATATATTTAATTTGAAGCCATGTACTGGGGAAGTGCACATTGTAAGATGAGCATTAACTGTATGCCAAACAAGGGGTGATGCACAATATACATTTGCCGCTACAGTACTTTTTGGAGATGGCAAGGAGCAGCCCATGCGCTCCTCTTCATACCCTAGAAGGTTACAGCAGTACAGCTTGAATCCGTGCCTGTGTACTCTAAACCCAGACATTAGTTAAGGCATGGGGCTGAATGCCATATCGAGGGGGTAGATTGCTGCAAGAAGGAACCCTTTGCTTATGCGTGTGACCTCCCTGT
Source organism: Lissotriton helveticus (assembly GCF_964261635.1). Classification (NCBI taxonomy): domain Eukaryota; kingdom Metazoa; phylum Chordata; class Amphibia; order Caudata; family Salamandridae; genus Lissotriton; species Lissotriton helveticus. The sequence goes on along the minus strand of NC_136071.1, from coordinate 763,464,421 downwards.
AGTACACATTACACAATGTGACTGCACAACTGTCAATGGGCATTAACCTGCAAAAGAGGGTTGGTGGACACTCATGAAACATCAGATAACTTGGCCTGTGACTGTGCCAGGCACTAGAGCATTTTACCTGAACCTGACACAGTGTAAGTGAAAACAGATCATAGGCAATATGGCCTTTATTTGGTTGAACTTCTAAAATGTTGTCTCTGCCTATAAGTCTCCTCTTGTTACTGTCATTGTAACCCATAGGCCTTGGACGTGGACGTTCCTTGTGTGAAAGGTAACCAGAAGCAAAAGGAACAGAGTGACATGTTTCGCTTGTTCCCTGCCACAGCAGTTTTCCTCATTTGCAGCGTTTTGATAGCTCTCTTTGTCAATGCAAGACACATTTGGTGCACACCTGCTTGAGTCACTGATAATTCGGAGTCTCAATTTGCATAGATTTGTCATAAAGGGGTGTTTTTGTTATAGCATAGTGTTAAATCGGGAGGTAGGAAACTTGGGCTCAGATTTATCAAGGGCTTTTTTGCCCTTGCGTCACACAAGGGGACGCAAAGCAATTCAAGCCTTTAAGTCAGATTTACTATTCTTTACAGAACCAACTTGCGTGGCTCTGCATGACATAGTAAATCATTGTAGTGTCTTGTAGTGGGGCCCTTCTGATCCCTGATGGACTCCGTAGGATAATGACATAATCGTTTGGGGGTGTCTAGGTGGGGGTAATAAAGTACATGATGCAGTGCGTACAGTTAACGGTTGCACTCTGAAGAATAAAGACATGCACTGCAGAGCTCCCTATGTGGCTTGGTCATTCACGTGCTACCGTGCTGGGGAGGACATAACGACTGGCAAAAATATTGGGTATCTGTAACCCTGAAGAAACAAGAGTGGTTCCTTGGGAGTTTGTCAAGGTCCAGCAAACTGCTCATGCATACCACATGCGCCTCAATCAAATTAAAGTGAAGCAGTCGACGGTTAACATTTGTGGAGTTAAAGCGCTAGTCTAGCCAGTACAAAGCTTTGGAAGAAGATGAAGGCCTGTGGAAAGTTCAGTCAAAGTTGGCTTGGAACCTTCTGGTAAGGCTGAAAGAAGAGAGCCTGCACTGCATCATGACAGAGATCCAGCATACATACAATATGATTGCGCTGAAGGCAGTGATAACCAGGTACAAAGCACAGAAGACCATGATAGTCAGGTGCAGAAGTGCACCAAGGAAAGCAGAGGCATCTAAGTGGAAAGAACACAATTGTACTCACTTGCAAGAACGAGGCATCCAACATCGAGTCAAATTCTGTCTGGATACCAGTGTATACAAAGTTGCAAGAAATAGCCTTGACGATCCAAGTGAACACACAGGGGTTGTGCTTATAGTGCTGTTGGTACCTGAAGCGGCAACCACCTAAGTCACCCGTTGTGCTCAGCACCACTCAAAAGTCTTCAGGATTTTGAAAGTTTCCAATAGATGCAGAGACCACTGTCAAATATGGTTCCACCGTCTTATTGAAACTGCTGCTTCCATTCAATACTGCCAAACAAAACAGAATATTGGCATCAGATGGACTACCTGGATTGAAACATTTAATGATTTCATTGACGCACTAGAAGAAACAAGCGACAAAATGATGATCAATTACTTAAAGAGCCTTGCAGATGATGGAGTGAAAGAAGTGATAAAGAAACTACCACAACCTGATGAAACATCTTACTCGTCAGATTAAGGCCGTATTAGAAATCAAATTCAATCGAATGCCGAACATCGATTATGAAAGGTACATCTTCAACCAAGTGAGACAGCAAGCTGGAGAATTGACGGATGATTTTGTCAAACAACTTGAGGCCCTCTTCCAGCATTGCAGGTTCAATTAATTCAATGATGAAAAAGCGATCCACCTATGAGTCAACTATGGTTGCCTTTCCAACTTGTTCAGACAACATATTCTGCAGGAGACACACATTTTGAAGAAAGTATTCATGGCTGCAAGATCAGAAGAACATGCTGATCGACAAGCTACTAATATGGGGGCTGGAGTAGCCCAGTGTGAATCAGCATTGAACGTGGCAAGTAAGCAGAGACACAAGGTCAAGGGCCATAAAGTGGTGTCTCCGATTCTCCTTTCTGCAAGAAGGTTGATGTCCCACCATTAGACAAACATGCAAAGCCTGTGGAAAAGAAAACCATTTGATAAAGGTTTGCAAAGTGAAAGAGAAACACACTGCACCATATCAGTGCAAGAAATGTCTGCCAGAATGTTCCAGAAACAATCTATCCCTGCCCATAGGACCAAACGGCGACACTAGTTGAGGCAAGTATAAACTAAACAAGGTCGATCATCACCTAATGAATTATCCTAAGGTTCTTTAATGACATTATCGAGCTACAGTGAAGAAGAAGATGGAGGTGTGATGATGATGTAGACTGGTAAAGGATGTGAACATGTGGGTTTGGCTTCATGCAGAGAAGAGTCCAAGTCCAAGCAAGATCGTCACATGAAACAACCACATTCCTGTTGATATTGCCCCAAGATCACACTACAGGTGAATGGTTGTCCATACCTTTTATCATCAACAGTGGTGCATCGATAAACATCATGTGGGAAGAGAAGTGCAAAGAACTGTCGACGGTGCCCCGTCTCACACCTACAAAGACAAAGGTATAGAGGTGGGCCTTTCTCCACGCCATTGCAAAGTCAAGGATCATTTGTAGTAAGCATGCAACACAAGAACACAAAACTACAAGTGACGATTCATGTTCTTCAAGGTATTTTGTCAAGTTAAGTACATCTTTACTCTGTTTCCATACTGCTGCTGACGTGTCTGATTTCCCTCATCTATTACATAAATGCACATGCAGACATATTAAGTCAGTTCCCGTCATTGTTTTAAGGACTAAGAAAGCTTAAGACCATAAAAAAGCGAATTCATATCAATGAGGACATTCGTCCTGTCGCTCAACAACATCATCATATTGCTTTTCACTTGCAGAAATGTTTTGACAAAGAACTGGAAACTATGTCAAAGCATGATATCATTGAACGCTTCACTGGTCCGACACTCTGGGGATCACCCATAATGGTAGTGCCCAAAAAGGACAGTGGAGGTGGCATATGCATCTGTGTCAACACATGCCAAGCTAACAAGGCAATTGAGAGAGAATAACATCCAGGCCTGCACATTGCATACATTATTACAGAGCTGAATAGCACCAAACTATTTTCTCGTCTTGATCTGAACAAGGATATCATCAACTCAAACTAGAGGAAAAGTGCACATACATTACCACTATTTTGTCCTATGTTGGTTTGTTTAGATATAAAAGACTGAGTTTTGGGGTGTCGTCAGCTGCCGAACTTTTACAGGATGCCATTTGCTGCATAATACAGCTTGTCACACATGCTTTTGATTATAGTGATGATATACTAGTATTTGGGGCCACTCGAAAGGAATATGACAATGACCTTCAACACTTATGCCATTTGCTTGCTTGCTTATACCAGCTTCACTTTGAATACAGAAAATTATGAGTTTCACAAAACACAACTGAAATTCTTTGCACATATTTTCTCTGAAAAGGGGATGACACCGGATCAGGCTAAAGTACATTCCCTGTCTTCCACTACTCCACCACAAGATATGACCATGCTCCAATCCTTTCTTGGCATGGCCAGTTACTGTTCTAGGTACATTCGTGATTTTGCCACAGTCAGTGTCCATTTGAGATACTTGACAAAAAAGAATGCTGTATTCAAGTGGTCACCTGTATGCGATCGAAGCTTAAAGGAAATAAATCAAACAATTGAGAACTCTAATGAAATAACTTATTTTGATCCAAGACATCATACTGAGATTGTAGTAGATACCAGCCCAGTGGGATTGAGTGTGATCCTTGCCCAGCACAATAGACACAACAATGTTCAACGGCACATTGTGGCTTATGGAAGCAGGAGTCTGTCGCAATCCAAACATGCTTAATCGCAACCTGAGAAAGAAAGTCAAGCTATACTGTGGGCTTGTGAACATTTCCATGTTCACAACTGTGAGTGAGGATCTCTCTGTCATGCAAAAAGGCATTATATTAAGAGGTTCTCGAATTGTCATTCCAGAAAGTCTGCGACAACAAGTCATTGAACTATCCCACGAGGTTCAAGTGTGGTTTCCTTGCCTTGATGATAGAGATGAAAGAGAATTAAAGGTCTGTCATTTTTGCAGCTGCTAATCTCCCAAAACAATACAGGATCCATTAGTTATATCCGACCTCCCAAAGCAGGTGTGGGAGACGATTGCAGTTGATTTCTTTGTACCTCTTAAGAGTGGACATCATCTTATGGTAGTTGTTGATGAGTTCTCACGATTTGCCCTAGTGGAAGACCTGTCGTCAACCACAGATGACAAAGTCAATGGGACATTAAATAATATGTTTGCAATTTTGGGTGTCCCCTCCATTCTCAAGTCTCACAATGTCCCACCAGTCAATGAGCAAGAGTTTAAAGATTTTCTCATTACCATTAATGTTAAACATCAGAAAAGTATACCCCTCTCTGGCCTCAGGCCAATGGTGTTGTTGAACGCTTCATGGACACCCTAAAGAGAGTAGTTCAGTGCAGTGCGCTAGAATAGTGATCAGGGCCGGACTGGCTACCGGGCAGTTGTGTGTGCTGCCGAGCAGGGGGGTGATTTCTCAGTGGTATGGGCGTATTTCGTTGATGGGGACCTGCTTGCGCTTTGAAAAAAAAAAAGCAAAACGAATTTCATTTTGCACACACAGGTCCCCATCAACGAAAGCATCCCCCTGCTCGGCAGCACACACAACTGCCCGGTAGCCAGTCAGGCCATGAAAGTGATCTCAAATCGTCTCTATGCTCAGCCCTTTGTGCTTACAGATCAGCTCCCCATTACACAACAGGTGCCACCTTGATGTTTGGGAAAGCCATAGGAACCAAATTGCAGCAATAGATCACTCAAAGGTCGACAGATGCATATTAAATCCGTACGACAGATCCCTTGCACAAGTCCTGAATGAAGACCTATGCAGATTAACACCAATGTGCTCGGGACACGGTTTTCTAGGAAGGAGAGCGGGTACTTGGTCAAGCAAAAACAAAAACGCAAGTCTGCTGCTCTGTTTTATGATGAATCTCTGATGGTTGTGATGAGCTAAGGACTTATGGTGACCAATCAGCGTCCAGGAAAGTCCATCACTAGAGACTCGTAACACTTCAAGCATATGCCTTGATGTTCGTCAGCTCCAGAGGTCACAAGTGAGATCTACCCACCTGAGAGTCCGGAGAGCCCACCTTCTACACCTACCTCTGCATCCTCAGTTCCTGAGGTAGGCCCTACTACTCCACCTCATCAACCTCACATGACTCCGTCTGGAAGACTGGTTCAAGCACCTCAATGACTCATTGAGGAAATATAATGCGTATATGTAATATTTCTACTTTTTGTTTAACAAAGGGGTAAATGTAGTGTCTTGTAGAGGGGCCCTCCTGATCCCTGATTGACTCTGTAGGATAATGGAGTAAAACTTTCTGGGTGTGGTTAATAAAGTTCATAACGCAGTGTGTGCAGTTAACAGTTGCACTCTGAAGAATAAAGACATGCACAATAGAGCTCAGTTCATGGAGTGGTCATTTGCATGCTACCGTGTTGGGAAGGATGCAACAATCAAGAGTAACACAAGTCAGAGTGATTGATTGCCTTGCTTTATTCTGTGCGGGAAATGCATTCCATGTGGGTAGCGTGAATGTTCCCATGCATCCATCCATGGTTTTTGGCACATTTGCAGATTTATTAAGACTAGTAAACCCGAGAATGCATAAAAATGCTATACCTTGCCAAGTGAAGCGTAACTAGGAAAAATATGTTTATTTCTTGCTGTTATTTCCTCTTGCTACATGGAAAATGCCTCTGGGGACTGTTTGCATGCAAGAAGGTTTCCCTTACTGCACAAAAACAGTCCTGGCTGTAACACAGGCACCATTGCGCCATGACGCAAGGGTATCTGCGTTGATGCTTGTCAGCCACTAGTGCGCCAGTGCAGAAAGAGAACAGAAATGCTCCATATGTTAGTAATGATGGCACATGTGTGCTCTCTCTCCTTGACGCAGTGCATCAAGTTGTTTTGCTGTGTTTGAAAAAGCGCAAAGCTTGAAAAGCTCGTCCTTAGGGGCCGGCCCCCCGGCTCCCCAAACAGGATAGCTTAGGCGGCCTGGTTAGCCCCATGGGCGACCGGCCAGGAAGTACTTCTAGTTCAAGGGGTGACGCACGTCCGGTGTAGGAGAGGGCGGAGACTCGGGCCTATTTAAGCTCTGGGAGATGTGGTCCCGGTCTCTTTCCTCGCCTGCACTGGACGGATGGACCCTGGACTGCGCCCCTCAAGCTGTAAACTGAAAATTCGCTGGGATTATCGGGAGCAGTCGTTTTTTGTTCCTGTGTTCCGGCGGTGTCGCAGTGGAGCGGGGGAGTTGGAGTTATATCTTCGGATCACGCGGCGGATAGCAGCAACAGCATCCGGCGATCAGCATCCTTCGATCAGTGTTGGCGGAGCCGGCTCGTCAGGTAAGGTGTCGGGTGTCCCGGGGGCCTTGGGCAGCAGTGGGAGGCGGTGAGGGGCTGTATTTGGGGGCCGCTGTGCTTGGGTGTCTCCTGCTTCCCTGTGGCTGCCTACTGTGTCCCACGGTGGGTGATTAGCACATCGGGCACCGGCGCCTTGACTCCCGACCTGCATTCCGGGCGGGGAAACGAGGGTATTCGGTCACGCTTGCGGGAGTGGAACATCGAGCGGAGGGTGGCTGGTAGAGTTGGGGGGCTCTCATTGAAGTAACGGCCAGTGATTTTTCAATGTTGCTACAAAGGAAGGGCATACAATAACGTTGTAGTAATAGGCAAGTACAGTGCACGGCCAGTGTTGATTGCAATGTTGGTACAAGCGAGGGGCATATAAGAACATTGAGGATTGTGATATATTGAGCAGGGTACAAAGCAAAGCACATTCCTGCTCGATTACTCACGCGCAGGGGTCGCAGTGAGACCCGCCTTGGGGGCAGCGCCTCGTAGCATTTAGGCGCATTGCAAAGCTAGGTGAGCTGCTCTGTTAGCAAGGTGACACACCAAGAGAGAGCATTCTTTGGCCCCCACAATATTAGATTCGCTGAGTTAGGGGGAAGATTCAGGTTGCTTGGCCTGCCATTATAAGCACTGATAGGGCTCTGCATGTTACAGTATGCCAGCTAGGGGTCACAGCCACAAAAGAAAGGACAAGGATCCAGAAATTGCGCAGCTGCTAAAATTGGTCTTAGCAAAACTTAGCAGGGATGAGGAGGGGAGTGATGATGATCTGGGGGATCAGGCCCAGTGTCTGATGTGGAGCAGCCAGTAGAGAGTGGCCTGGTGGACCGCCCCGTAGGAATGGGGTTCCCCCCAAGGCAGCTTTCCCTCCCCTAGTTAAGAAGCCTAGGACACAACAGCACAGAGGAAAAGGCGAGGGCAAGAGTGGGGCAAGAAGGAGTAAGAAGGGCAGGTGTCGGGGGGCAGGGGGTAGTACTGAAGACCATGCTACCAGCAATGGCCCTCCCCCCGTGGCCAGATTCAGAGATCCCTCCCCTTCTCTTAACAGTACCCTCAGTACCATCATTACTGGGGCTGCCTCCTCAGCCAGTGCCTGATGCGCAGCCTGTCCCTAGCACCTCTGCATTATCCCTCCCAATTATTCAAGCACCTGCACAAGTGGACCCAGGGAATGATGTGGGGACCATTTTAGCGGAGATCAGGGGAGCATTGAAGGCGTTAGTGCCAGGGCCCAGCACCCCAGAGCCTGTAGTAGCAGAAGTACTGCCGGCCATAATAGCTCCAACACCCCTTACACAACCAGAGGCAACAGCGGGAGGGTCCCAGGATCCCACAGCTAGTATCCTAGCTTCGGTAGCTACTCTTTTGGGGCAACTGGCAGCGCCAGCGGGGGGAACTCAGCCCAGTGGCGGAGCAGTTGCGCCATGGGCACCGAAATCCGCAGCTGAGAGGGCGCTGAGTGAAATTATTAAACAGGTAGCGCTCCTTGTCAAGATTCAGGACACGAAAGCAGGCACCACCAGTCAGGCGGCGGGTCAGACGGTCCCCGCCCACCAGAGGCATCAGTGACCGCAGCAGGTAAGACGGTGGCGACCTCTAACAAGGACTCAGTTGGTGGGCGTAAAGCGGTAGGGCGTCATGATACATTGTTATCTAAACCTGGTAAATTGGCAACACATGTTGCTCTCGACACAAGAGAAAAGATTTGGAAGGGAGAATATGTAGATATCTTCTCATTGATCAGGCCTAAGAGCAAGGAGGTAGAATTTAGAGAAAAGGAAGGGAAAGAGGGTTCCTTCAGAGATAGGAGACCAAGGGTGGAAGAGTCGATTACGAATTGGCTGTTTGGTTTCCTGGTTTTCACAACGGTATGTTGGAGAAAAAGCCGGAGCTGGCAATACCCCTGGTGTATTATAGCAATAATATCCTGAAGCACACACAACACATGGGGGATGGCATGGTTGGACTATGACAGGGATTTCTGATGGGAAAAGGTAGAGGACCTAGACATTGGATGGGATCAGGTGGAGGTTAATGTATGGCTAGAGAATGTTAATAGCAAATCACACCACACAAAGCAGCCCTTTCGGACTTCACAGGGGAGACCAGGGGAGAAGAGGGGAACCTGCTGGGCGTTTAACAAGAAAGTGTGTACCTGGCCTACAGGTCAATGTAAATTCAAACACGCTTGTTCATTCTGTGGTCACCCTTCCCACCCCGAGTTCAAGTGCATCAAAAAATCAAAGGAAAGGGGAGGAGGCAGAAAGAACACACCCCCACAGACATAAGCTGCCCACGCCAGTAGACATTGGGAGACTGATTATTTGGCTGAATCAGTATCCAGACAGGTCAGCAGCCAGGATGTTGTACCAGGGGTTTTCTAGGGGTTTTTGCATCCCGGCACAGGGCGTCCCCCCCAGTAGCTCGCTGTAATTACCTGCTATCAGCACGCATGCAACCCACGGTAGTGTCGCAGAAAGTTGAGAAGGAGCGAGCGCTCGGTCAGGTTGCTGGCCCCTTCCCCGTTGCCAGGTTACGTGTGTTCACCGCTGGGCGTGGTTCCTAAGAAGGAGCTAGGTCAATTCAGGATGATCCACAACTTGTCAGCTCCTAAGGGGGCATCGGTGAATGACGCCATTGACCCGTCCTTGTGTTCAGTGACTTACTCCTCCTTTGATGTGGCATTACAGAAGTTGCGGAATCTTGGGCCAAACGCTATTATGGCTAAAACAGATATTGAATCAGCTTTTCGCCTCCTGCCAGTGCACCCAGAGGATTATCATTTGTTGGGCTTCCAGTTGAATCATCAGTTATATTATGACATATGCATTCCAATGGGGTGTGCGGTGTCTTGCAGATACTTTGAAGCATTTAGCTCCATGTTACAGTGGTTGTTCACACTCAAGACAGGTTGCAGAGATGTGGTGCATTACTTAGACGATTTTATGGTCATGGGCCCAGCAGCATCTGGCCCGTGTGTGCAGGCTTTGGAGCAATTGGTGGCTATGTTTCATGAATTTAAAGTACCGTTGGCTCCGGGCAGGACAGTAGGCCCAGACACATGCATGTCTTTTTTGGGAATCGAGATTGACACAGTGGTGGGGGAATGCAGGCTGCCATTAGACAAGGTACAGGCTTTTTCCCTGGCAATTGACGCAGCATTGGTTGGGCCTAAAGTTACTCTGCACCAATTGCAGGTGTTGGTGGGCCAGCTCAACTTCGCCCCTTCGTATCATACCAATGGGGCGCCCCTTCTTAAGGCCTATAGCGAGGGCGATGGTGGGACTAACCCAGAAGCATCACCGTGTGCGCTTACAGTCAGAGGTGAAGGAGGATTTGAGGGTGTGGAGCAGCTTCTTGAGCGACTTCAATGGGAAAGTGGTGTGGCCAGCGCCGCCGGTGTCAAGTACAAAGCTGGGCTTGCTCACAGACTCAGCAAGCAGAATTGGCTTTGGCGCTATTTTGGGGTCCCATTGGTGCAGGTGTGATTAGCCGGCAGAGTGGCATGACAGTGGTTTGACTAGAAACATAGCCTTTCTGGAGTTATTCCCAATTATAGTGGCAGTAACTGTCTGGGCGGAACGCTTTGAGAATAAGTCAGTGGTGTTCTGGTCAGACAACATGGCAGTAGTGGAAGCGATAAACAGGCAGGAAGCTACATGCAAACATGTTCTCAGATTATTGAAACACTTGGTGTTGGCCTGCTTAAGGCTAAATCTGTTGTTCAAGGCAGCGCATATACCAAGGGTAGACAATCAAGCTGCTGATGCTTTGTCTGGTTCCAAGTTACAGGATTTCCGTAGATATCACCAGCAGGCGGATGAGCAGATGACAGGATTCCCAACATCACTTTGGAGGATTGAAGCCCCGCGCTAGTGGGGCTGGTAGGTGCCTCACTGTGTGCTCACACTAGGAGATCATACCAACAGCAATTTATGTCTTACAGGATGTTTCTGCAGAAAGGGTGTATAACGGGCTTCTTTTCTGCCAATGCGATATACAGTTTTTTGCAAATGCTGAGGGATCAGGGCAGGCCAGTCTCTTATGCTAGGGCTCATGTGACAGCCGTGGGTTTCTTCACTAAGCTAGCGGGCGAGCGCGACCCGGGCACATCCTTTGTGGTCAGGAAAGCCCTGTCTGGATGGGCCAAGTTGGAAGGGCCCAAAAGGGATAGCCGGAGGCCCTTAGACATTAGAACACTGGGTGGCATTCTAGAGTCCCTTCCTAGGGTCTGCAGCTCGCCATTTGAGAGCACATTATTTGGGGCGGTCTTTTCCCTGGCTTTCTATGGAGCATTCTGTTTGGGGGAAATTGTGGGGTCTTCCAGATCAGACCAGGCAGGGGGCCTCCAATTCTGTGACACCAAGGTAACACCGGGGGGGTTAGCAGTAACCTTAAGGAAATCTAAAACTGACCAGATGGGGAGGGGGAAACAATCCATCTTGGTCCTGCTCCCGGTATAATACTCTGCCCGGTGGCTCTGATGCAGGCATATTTGGCCATTCGCCCCGCTGGGATGGGGCAGGCTCTGTTCGTACATGAGCAAGGAGATTGCGTGTCACAGTACCAATTCAGGGCAGTCTTTGAGATGGCGTCAGCGGGGCTGGGATTGGGATCAGCAGGTTATTCTTCACATTCCTTTAGAATTGGGGCGGCGACATTAGCAGCTGGGGCAGGCTTAACAAATGAAACTGTAAGGAAGGTGGGGCTCTGGTCATCAGATTGTTTTAGACTGTATATCCGGCCTGAATTGCTAAGAAATAATGCTCACACGTTGGTCATGACTATGCCTGACTTTTCCATTTCTCTCCTGTTCATTAGTATGCCGGCAAAGGTGGTGTGAGTATTGGGGCATTCGTTCGTGCGGCTCGCCACGGTGCGGTTGCAGCAGCGGCGAATGAAAAAAACACCGGGCTTGAATGGGACAGAGTTCCTATGGGAGGGCGTCATGGGCATGCGGATTCGGCACCTGCGGCGGTTTGTGGAGGAGACTACGACAGAAGTCCCTGGATTTAATCATAATTCACTTGGGCTAAAACAACATGGTTGATCGAGGACGTCTTGCGGTCAAGGAAGCCCTGCTGACGGAGTTTGCGTGGCTCGGTCGGGCCTTTCCCCGGGCCCGGATAGCCTGGCCTTGCATGATTCTACGCCGGTTATGGGGTTCCGGAGTACGATCAAGAGCCTTGAACGTATCAGTCAGACGGCTCAATGGGGAGTTGGCCAAGTTGTGCTCAGTGAAGTGACACTTGTGCCATATCCCACACCGGATGATCACGGGAGATGTGATGTTTCATCAGGATGGTGCGCATTTGTCCGACGTTGGCACAGACATATGGATCAGAGGAATATGGTCTTTTGTGCAGAACTTATTGGACGGTGGGGAGGGTGAAGGACCTGGGGGCCCTGGTCACCCTTGTGGCGGTAAAGAGGCCTTAGAACATTTACATGGACTTACAGAGTGAACGGGAGTCCTCCTTGCATACTCCAGAGGCCAGCACTGAGGGGAGAGACGGTAAGCTCTCCGCAGGGAGAATGAGGCCACCGGCTGGGGAGGCAAGTGCGCCAGGTTACGAGCCTCCTGGGATCCTGGGCAGCCTGGAGGTCGAGGGGTGGGCCCCTATGGCGGACAAGGACTCAAGGGCATGGGCCCATCACTCAAGGGCGCAGGTGGGTTGCACCTTGCGTGGGGTCATCAGATTTGGAGATGCGAGCCAGAGGGCCCCTTAGTGCTGGGGGAAAAGTAACTAGAAGAATTGAGAAAAAACTTTGAATGTCAATATTAAAAATGTGTTATTAACTTTTATCAATTTGAATATGTATTGTTTAGTCATGTTTATGAATACTGAAATTAAACATGGCCGTTTTACACCCACTCTCTCTCTGATTTATGAATTTGATTGTGGGTTGTGTCATCTGACTTGGCGGGCGGGGCGGGGGAGCATGCTGGGGGGTCAGGGCCCTATGGCCAAATGATGATACATCTGTCCCCTGGTGGGAGAATTGCAGACACTGCAGGTCTCTCTAGTTTTTGTCTTTTGCAAAGATAAATAAGCTTAGACCACAGCACAATCATTGCCACAGGATTCAGCACATTTCCCCCTTATAACCATCTCCTTCTTTTGCTAGGAGAAATGGTTCATGGGTTTTCTGTGTTGTGCTGTGATTTACCACATTACCTAAAGTGAGTGCAGTTATATTTGCAGACATGGGTCACAGCACAAATATGTTGTTTGTTCTACACTCTCCTTTACCACCTAAAACGTTGAACTGTTTTATCATGTTGAAAGACTCGCAGTGGCAGTAAAAGAATTGACTTAAACCAAAAATGTTTCTGTAATGCAAGTTGGGACCTTACAAAAAGAATGTTGCTGTTTTATTGTAACTAATATTGAAGCACCAATGTTTTCAGAATTCCCTCTTCAATTAATTATGAAATCATATTTTCCCATTACTTTAACACATGTCAAAGGCTGAAAGAGGTACTTGTAGCAGTTTAACCTTGATAGGTTTCACTACAGTATAGTATTGATATTATCAATATATGTTTTTAAAAAAAAGTATATTCAACACGTAATGCAGTCAGAATCAGTTTTGGAATAGCCGACTTCAGCTAGTGGATTTCGTTTTTATATGATTAGCCATTGCTGAAATGGACTGACTTAAAACTCACTGCATTTTGTGGATGGCTACATGGTCTCATTTATTTCTCCCATTAGGATTTGGTGATAGGTCAGTTAGTTTGTTTGTTAGGCTGCAGAAACAATATGACATGTAGCTTGTAACCCAGAGTTAGCGTGTGTTCTTGGGTGTTTTTACTTTAGACAAGACGACGTAATTGCTGGTTAATGATTTTTTTATGTTTATGTTCTCTCATTAGGAAGAGGGTCCTGCGTTTTATTATGACAGACCAGGGTTATTTAGTAATCATCCTTCCAAATTTATTTGATAACATTTGCTGATATGGTGGCATGTATTTGGATTTACAGTTTCTGCTTTGTCAGAAAGTAACAACAAGCATGCCCATACTTTTCTTAAGAATGTAATGAAAATACCTGCCCTTAGTGAAAAATATACAGTTTGCAGCAAAAATGCATACAAAATCAGGGTTACACTACCTGGTTGCACACAGTAAGACACAAATATTGCTGGGGCATTTTAGTAATTTCTCAAAAAGCACATACATTTCTAAGATTGGAAAACATAGGGACAGAAATATACGGTGTTTCAGGGAGCCATCATTATTTTTTTAAGTTCAAAAGAATTTTAATAGGCAAATGAAGGTGTCAATACATAAAAGAGCTAAAACATAGCATCAATAATAAAAGTGAAGTAAAACATGGCAATAAAAATATCCAATAAGTCAGGAGATAATAAATAAATGAGGCTATATAACAAAAAGCAGTGCGTGAAATAATATGCAAGAAAGAAAAAAAAGAAAGGTTATAAAAAATGCAATGGAACAAAAAGCTCAATCAAGGAGGTTTAGAAACCTCTTGCTGAATAGGAGGCAAATGAGATGAACGCTTAGCACACACATCTAGGTATAAAGTTACGGGAAGCCATAAAGCATGTCTCTTCGGAGCAAGATTAAGGGGATAAATGAAAGCAGTATCTAGTCTATGATTGTGGCAGACATTATACCACCATGCTCTAAAAGAAATATTAGTGGAATTTTTCCAATTAACAGTAATTTGTTGGAATGCGGCAGCTAACAACAAGTCAACAATTTGCGCGTTAAACTCAGTATCTGCCCAACAAGGAGAAAGACTACCTAAAAAAATATTAACAAAAGAAAAGGGGGATACAGTATGAAATATGGCATTGATTTGGGCCCAAACTTGTTTCCAGAAAGTGTGCGTAGCAGTACAGGAAAAAGCATGTGAAAAAGTGTAGCCTTGGGTGATGAACAAGACCAACAAAGATCAAGGACTGAGGAAAATCTCTTATTCAACATATGTGGTGTAAAGAGAAGTCTATTGTAAATAAAGAAAAGTGTTTGTGTGAGGGAAGCAGCTCTAGACGATTTGCGGAGCTTGGTCCACAATTTATCCCAAAGGGAAGTGGGCCAAGAGATGGCAAAATCAGACTCCCATTGTTCCTCAACTGTGGATTTTGGCCTAGTAGAGAGAGTCTTGTGAAATGAGTGATAGATTGAGGAGGCTGTGGGGTAGGTACGCAAAAAGGAATGGAGTTGCCGGGTAGGGTTGGGAGGATCAGGTTGGGTGGGAGAGTGAGGAAGATGAGCGTAAGTGGACAAAACTGCGTGTTTGAGCGCGAGAAATTTACGGGCAAAAGAAAGAGGGAGATTGAAAGTTTGGCTAAGAACAGAAAAAGGTAAGAAGTCAGAGCCAGAAAAGAGTTGGGACACCCAGATCAAACCCCTTTGCCTCCAGGACTTCCAGTAAAAGGACTTATGATTAATGAGGATACTATTGTTGTGCCAAATAGTCGTATTGAGAAATGCAGCTACAGTGGAGGGAGGGTCTGGGGACGTGGATAAGAGTAGTTTAGTGGTAAACTTGTGGATAGGAGTGGCAAGAAATTTGGGTTTACGGGAAAATGAGAGGTACTCAGCAAAAGAAAACGGGGATAAAGAAAGACGCTCAATTACAACCCATAAGGGGGAAGGTTCAGCAGGGTCTCGTAACCAAAAGGAAGCCTGCCTCAAAAGGAATGCCTTGTGATAAGTAGGAAAGTCCGGAATATTGACCCCACCCTCTGATTTGGGAAGTCGCAATCTGAGCAGGGACATACGTGCTTTTTTGCCGGACCAAAGAAATAAAGAGAGGATAGTATTGAGTTTCCTAAAAAATTTGGTAGGGATAGGAACTGGAATATTGGAGATGATATAAAGAACTATTGGGGAAAGCATCATCTTAATCGTGTGAAGACGACCCCAACAAGAAAGATAAAGAGGGTGCCATCTAGAAGTGACATCAGATAATTTCTGGGTACATTTATTGAGACATAACGAAACAGTATCGGGAAGGGAAGGGGTGATGTGTAAGCCGAGATATTTGATATGTGAGGGACTCCAAGTAAAATTGGACCCGGCAAAATCAGGTTTGAAAGTAAATTTTGTAAGGGGCAGAATTTCGCACTTGTCATTGTTCAGCTTATAGCCAGAAAGTTGTGAGTACTCGTGAACCTCAGCCAGAAATGCGGGCATGGAGGTGGTGGGGTTGGACATAAAGAGTAGGATATCATCTGCATAAGCAGCAAGTTTGATATGTGTTTGGGAAATTTGGAAGCCATGCAAGTCAGGGATTTGACGGAGTTTGGAGAGAAAGGGTTCTAAAGCCAGGTTAAAAAGGAAAGGGGAGAGGGGGCAACCCTGACGAACCCCTCTACCTAAGTTGAAAAAAGAAGAAACTAAACCATTAGCGCAAACCGCCGCTCTGGGATTGGAATAAAGGAAAGAGATGAAGGAGATAAAATTAGGACCAAATCCAAACCACTTGAGGGCGGAAAAAAGGAAAGTCCATTCTACTCTGTCAAACGCTTTTTCCGCGTCTAAAGCAATTGCTGCTAGCGAATCATTGAACCGTGGAGATTTGGACAGGACATTAAACAAAACTCTAGTATTATCTGTGATGAAACGGCCTTTAACAAATCCAGACTGTTCGGGACCCAATAATTCAGGGAGGAAGGGATCTAATCTTATGGCTAAGGATTTAGCATAAATCTTGTAATCAATGTTAACCAAAGAAATTGGTCTGTAGTTCTTACAATGCTGGGTATCTTTCCCTTCTTTGGGTATAATACAGATATGAGCGTCTGAAAATGTGCCAGAGGAAGTGCCATTAGTAATGAAAGAATCAATAAGGGAGTGTAGTCTAGGTAGTAATATTTTAGAAAAGTGTAGATAAAATTCAGCTGTGAACCCATCCGGTCCCGGAGCTTTGTCCCTCTTGAGTGACTGAAGTGCAGAGTGTAACTCATGACTAGAAATGGGCGATTCAAGAACGGATAAATCAACAGGAAAATTGTGAGGTGTTTGAATGCTGGAAAAAAAATTGGACAGAGATAGCATGTATCACACACAGAGCGCTACACAACAACACCCCAAGGTATCTAGCCAAGAAAATTCAACTGTCCGGTGGCAACCGACCAGCTAGGAGTGCAAAGGAGTTGCTGCTACGACCAGCTATCTTCCGAAAGAAAAAAACCTATGACAGAGCGTTCTCAGGAGCTGCCCTCAGAATATGGAACTCACTCCCTCCAAATATCAGGAAGATCCAGAATCTGGTAACATTCAAGTGGGAAGTGAAGAGCCTGCTGATGAATAGATACATTACGTAGTAAAAATCTCTGTTCACGGTTCTGATATATTACTGACCTAGTACAGTAATTTTATGGCACGAGTGGAAGCATAATCAATACTATAAAGAAAACGTATTCTTTGATATGAGAACAACTTAAATGCTACCACTAATGGTTATGTTGACAGAACTTGAGAACAACACCATATATGAACATATACCTAGCTACCTCATATTGATTATATATACCTGTTTTTGTTTTAAGTTTAACCATAGCATACTCTAACGTGAACGTCACATGTGTTACGAATATACAGGTGTTGTACTTTAATTGTTTTTATATATGTTAACCCTCTACCTCTCCTATGTTAAGCGCTCTGATACCCACGGGTCTTGTTCGCGCTATACAAAACTTTATAATAAATAAATAAATAAATAAATAGACAGAGAATGAGCAGTGGGTTGAGTTTCAGAAGAATAGAGTTTGGAGTAAAAATGGGAAAATTCCTCTAAAATGTCAGCATCTTTATGTTTTAAAACAGAATTAGCATCATAAACAGACTCAATGTTCAACTTGTTTTGCTTGACTTTTAAATAATTAGCTAAAATTTTCCCCGCTTTATTTTTACCCCCATAAAGTTTCGAACTGGATTTCAACAAATATAACAAAGCATCTTCAGTGGATTGTTTGTTAAATTGCATCTTGGCAGCAATGAGAGCAGTCAAACTTTCCTGTGAATGGGAGGTATAGAAAGCATGTTCCAAATTTTTAATCGTGAGAAGGAGATCGCTAGTGCGCTTACGGGCGATCTTACGTTTTTTAGCTACATGACCAATGATGAAATCCCTGGCCGCAGCCTTATAGGCATCCCAAACAGTGTGCTCGGGTAAAGAGGGTGTATCATTAATGGTAAAAAATTCTATGGTAAATTCAACAAAGGAGGTGGTGAATTTAGGATCGAGAAGTAGGGTGTTATTGAAACGCCACCTTTTTGGCCTAGTGGACTTGGGTAAGATGTCAATATTAATCAAAACAGAGGCATGATCAGAGAACAAGATGGGGCCAATGTCAGCATGAGTGAGGGACTGAGAAATGTGATGGGAAAGGAAGATATAATCAATGCGTGATTGTGATTGGTGGGACGGGGAATAAAAGGTAAACTCTTTAGAAGTTGGGTTACAAAGACTCCAAGCGTCAATAAGTTTGTGTTGGGCAATGGTTTGGACAAAGAGCTTATGAGATTTATTAGGGACAAAAGATGCTTTAGAGTTTCTATCCAAAAAGGGATCCAGGGGTAGATTGCAATCTCCCGCTAAAATAAAATTATCATTCATGTGTTCAGTAATGCGAGTGGCCAATGTGCGCCAAAAGACGGGGTCACCACCGGTGGGAGCGTAAACGTTAAGAAGGGAGATAGGGATACCCTTCGAGGAAAGTTTGACATATAACCATCTACCATCTGGATCTGATTTAGATATCAATAGTGGATAAGAGAAAGACTTGCGAATTAACACAACTACACCATTTCTCTTACCATCACCAGGGGAAGAAAACACAACACCCACCCAGCCTCTTCTAAGTTTGGCAGCCTCAATATCAGACAAATGGGTTTCTTGCAAGAAGGCAATGTCTACATTCAATTTGGCTAAGTGAGAGAGAATTTTTTGCCTCTTAATGGGAGAGTGAAGACCTTTAACGTTCCAAGAAACAATGCGCACTGACATCAAGTAGCATTAGAGAAGAAAAGCAAAGAAAGAACAGAACAACAGGAGAAAGCCTCATAAAAAGTAGGAACAAAGGCAAATGAAGTAGAAAAGCGAAAATAGAGAAAAGAAGGAAAGAACAAGAGAAATAGGAGTATGATAAAAATCAGAAATACCATAAAAATAGAAAAAAGCACAGTAGATAATAATAACGGTAAAAAATAGTAATAGAACCCAGAAAAAATGGTAAATATGAGCCAATGAGAGAAAGAAATGATCATGAGTGAAAGAGTAAATGAGTGAAAAAGAGAAGAAAGGGAAAGACCAAAAGGCGAGAGATGCGAACTTGAATAAAGGGGAAGGTTGAATGACAAGAAAGTAACAGACATAGATAAGAAGGAGCATGACCAAGAAACCGTACAAGTAATGAATGGAGTGAGATAAAAAAAGAAGGAAAAAAAGAAAGACAGCTGAAAAGAAAATGACACCAATAAACCTGAAAATAATAAGGAAGAGATCAAAATAGAGAGAAACAGAACAATGAAAAACATGTCAAGAAGGGAAAGGGGAGTACTTACAAAGGGTGGCATGAGGGAAGTACGATCAGGAACAGGGGTGGACGAAGGCGTACGTGGAGGTGAGGGGAGGGAGGTAGGGCCAACTGGAGAAGGCATAGCAATCGGGGTCAATGAGACGTCCAACCAGAGAAAACATGACGGAACGCGAGATAATGATCTGTAGAGGAAGGAAAACAACGGGGTTAAGCCACGACAAGTGACATAGGCACAAGACAAGCGATGAATAGGACAAACTTAGGAACATTAAAAAAAAACAAAAAACTTCAATGACAAAGACCAACAAGAGAACCATAAACTTGTCAAGAGAACATGCAAATTTAAGAACAATTGAACTTGAAATTTCAACAGACGCAGCAAGCTGGAGTATCAGAGTACAACTGCAGAGAAAGTCACGGTGGGAGAGAAGAGGAAGGTCCAGAAAACTCCATATCATCCTGGCCACGGGAATTCAGGAAACTTCGAAGTCGTGTAGGATCCTCATAAGTCGTAGTTTTGTTATTGTAGGTGACTTTGAATAGACAGGGGTGAAAAAGACCATATCTGGCACCAATGGAGCGGAGGTCAGGTCTCATGTCCAGGAAGGCTTTACGACGATTGGCAGTGGCTCTGGCGTAATCCTGCACAAAGAACAAGGTGGAACCTGACCAAGTAAGGCGAGGAGAAGCTCTGGCCGCCGAAAGGACTTTCAACAGATCTGTGTATTTTAGAAAATACATTATCACACCCCTGGGTTTCGTTGACGTGGAAAGAGAGGATGGAGCTCGGCCAAGCCTGTGAGCGCATTGGATGTTGAGTGAAATATCTTCAGGTAAGTGCAAAAGCTTAGGGAGAAAAGATTTGAAAAAATTGATGGGATCACTCCCCTCACAACCTTCCACCAGGCCGTAAAGGCGAAGATTATTACGTCTATTCCGGTTTTCAAGATCCTCCACCTGCTTCTGGAGAGAAGAGATCTGCGCGTTCATATGGGTGACTTTGGTAACAGATTCCTGAAGAGAGGAGACACTTCGCTCCACCGTTGACACTCTTCCGTCCATCAAAGACCAATTGTCAGTGAGAATCTGCAACTTAGCATTAGTTTCTTCCATGAAGGGGCGTAAGGCCCGTATCTCTTCAAGGAGTAACTCCATCGAAATGGTTGAGGAGGATTTAGGAGGTGATGGTGGGTCTTTTTTTAACCTCTTAGGGTTAGTTTTCGCTGAATGCTGTGAAGAAGCTTCCATAGTCAACAACGGCTCACTAGGAGGGAGAGATTGAGAGGCTTCTAAATGAGCTAGAGCCGTAAACAATTTGGAATTTTTAATGTAGTTTTGATTTGGACCTTTGTTGGAACAGTCCGCCATCAATTCGTCCGTGAATTGAAGTCCCTCTGATAGCACACTGCAAGACTGGAGAATACAACAGGCACTTTACGGCATCCAGGAAATGCAAAAAGCAAGGAAACGCAATGAGAAAGTGGTATATCAAAAGTGCACTAGCAGAAAAAATGAGTGAGGCCAGGAGAAAAAGTCAATAATGTCTATGAGGCCAAAAGAGATAAATTGGAGTTAGAAAATGGCCACCAAGTTTATGGGAGCAGAAAATGACAAGTTATGAAGTAAAAAGTGCCAGGAAAATAGCAAAAAGTCACCTTAAGAAAGAGGGTTAATCCACCATTGCCCTTGGGTATGCTTGAGTCGCTGCAGAAGGGGTTAATGAGGCAGAAATCCAATGCGCGGTAAAACGCGCATCTGAGGCGTCACGAGCACCAGCATACAAAATGGCGGTCGCAGCCGATGCAGAGCCGCGACCGGAGATGATATGGGCAAAAGGACAGGAGACCCAGCTGCTACGTCGTCGAAAATGGGCTCAGGATATGCCCAGCATGTTCCGCTGACGGAGGCTGCCTTCCGCTGGTTGCAGGAGGATCGCGAACCGCAAGTAAGCTCCGGTGTAGACGGAGCTCTACACCGACGCCGCCATTCACCTCGGGCGCCTAGCCACGCCCCCGAGCCATCATTATTGATTCGAAGGTGTACAGTAGCGTGTGGGTCTGATTACAAAGGTGACAGATATCCTGTCCGCCAAATTACATTTCCATGATATACTATGGAACTTGCAATTTAGCGGAGTAACCCTGCCCACCAAGATCATAAATGTAGGCCCAGTTTCCGCAGAGGTGAGTCAGAAAGTCCTCAGATATTCTTGTCGGAGCTACATTATAATGTAATGTGGAATGACATTGCTTACGTTGGAGTTAAGAAACCTTCTGTATTGTTCAGAAAGTCTATCTTGTGTTCTTGCACGTGTACCTGTCTGACAATTAAAAAAGAATGTCGGTATACACATTTGTAATTATTTTTAGAAGAATTCGAAGTTTCATGGAGCTAATAATGCCTGGGATAAAAAGCGATTCTGTCCGGGAAGATGAAAACGTCGAACAGTTGTGCGTTCTGTAATATTAACTGAAACTGAAGAATATGTTATCTTTACCCCTGATATTGCACATAAAGGAATCATTAAAGCTTCTTAGTATTACACGGTTTTAGTTTAAGATACGTGAATGATACAATTGTACCTTGCAGATCAACCCCGCATTTTGCATTCATATTTTCTGTCCAGTTTCTCTAGGCAAGTATAATTATATAAGTTTACTTTAAGGCCCCGATTACTATTTTTGGGGAATGCAATTCTCGAGCGAATTCTCCTCACGCACTTATGAGAAAACTGTATTTACCTGTTGTGGAAACACCGAATCTGATTCTACCACCTGGGAAGACCACATTGTAGCAAGGACGTGCTTGCCATACCCGGCACCGATTATCAGGAAAAGCATGGCAGAGCATGAAATACTTCCATTTGCCTAGAAAGGTGAAATAATATTCGAAGAGGACCCTCATGCCTGGGCATTATTTTTCTTAAACTAAAAGAAAAGAAAAATCTTTCCAACATGACAGCGAGGTGTACTCACATACCCAGAAACGGATGGCTATTTTGGAATACTTTAAACACCATTTAAATATGGCCACCCAGCAGTGGGCAGTGGATGCACGACAGGAGGGGCATGCAGGCACAGGGACAAATATTTAGATGAAGAAACTAGGGTGCAAGAAAAGGGGGGGGGGGCAGGTTTGCGAATGAGAGCAAAGGACAGATGCACAGGGCAAACAGGAGCTGGGGTGGAGCCTAATATTTAAATAAAGATAGTGGGGTAGCAGGAAAGGTGAAAGGGGAACAAGGACAATAAGGAGAAAGACAGGGAAAAGGAGAGAAATTAGCCCATCATGATCTGTTATACTAGGCACTGGCATCAGCAGAGGAATGACACAAAATATCCTAAACAATCAGAGTGAGGCAGACATGCCCCTTGTATGTGCAAACAGAAAAATAGGGAGGAAAGGCATTGAGTCAAGGGCAAATTACTGATATAAACAGGAAAGCCATCAAATCATGCCCAAGGGGAGGACCCAGCTGCGGCCCATTATAAAGAGCAGAGGTGCCCCAGCTGTCCACCTTTGGCGAGCAGGAAAAGTGTCTGTCAGGCTCAGCAAAGGTCTGCCTGACAGACACTCTTCGTTGTCAGGTCAGGCAGCCAGGTACTGTACATGTGCTAAATGTGCAGGCACCAGATTGCCTGAGTCGAACTTTGCCAAGCTTAAGACTTCACAGTCCTTGGGCGTGACCTCCTCAGCCCGCAAAGATTTGTGCAAGCCTCCCCATCATGAGAAGTGGGAGAGCTACTGATATTCTTGGACCTGGAAGCTTCTGTTTTAAACCCTGATGTGTCCAGGGTCCAATGTCCATCAGTGACAGTTGTCACAGGGTGGGGTTGGTCAGTAGTATCACTGACCCATCCCACTCTGTGAAAAGTGACTGCCATCTCTTGTCATTGACTGACCCATAACAAGGTCAGCCAATGAGAGGAGCCAATCCCAATCCTCAAGGAACCACTGAGGCATTCCTCCAGCCACCTGAGATCACCACTACGCTCTCGTACGTTTTTTTTTATGTTGGGTGCATGCATGTGTATATACATAAATGCTTGTGTATTTGTCTGTGTGTGTGTGCATCCTGGGAGTGGGTGTGTACATGTGTGTGTGGGGGGGGCATATTTGTGTGCGTGTGTGGATGAGATTGTCCATATGTGTGTGCCCACCCCACCCCTGCTAAACATTACAGCTGCCACTGGGGGGAGCAAAGCCCTTTCTAAGCCTAAATTGGACACTATAGTTGTGACATACTAGATGCAAAGTAGAGAGATGATATGAAATACATTGTTCAAAGCCTTGAAAAGGCAAGATGAGATGATAGAGCACATAGATGATTGCAGACAAACCTGAACCAGATTATCTCTGTGAGCTAAGCAAAGGATATGCCATATATCTGGTGCAAAATGTATACAGAAGTGTCTGCCAGTTTCCAGTGGGCAATCTTAAATATTAAGATGATTAAATACAAGTATGAAGGAATAGAAGGCCAGTATTATAAATCACTGTGTGGCATGAACATAAACTTTTGATCATTCTCCTTTACTGGGCAGGAAGCCAGTGCAATTTCTCTACATGAGGAGAGATAGGTTGCCTCCTGAAAAGGCTAAAGACATAGAGGACTGCTGAGCTTTTGGCAGACCAACATATAAGGCATTACCAAGTATAGGGTGAAAAAGATCAGAGCTTTTGCAACACGGTTTCTGAATGCAAAAGATGATTGGCTTTACGGAGTATCCCCGAAAAATAGAACAAGAAGAGGCCAGTTTAGCAATCTGGGTTACTACGGTGAGCTGCTGGGTCTGGATGATCCCTAAATTACAAGTTTGCTGCGCAGGGAAAGACAATGAAAACATAGTTGAAGACTACCAGGTATCAGATCAGGTGGAATAAATGCCCTCTTATAACCATCTGAGTTTCATCTGTATATCCATATTCATTTTTAGTTGGTTTTCATAACCCCATCCACAGATTCTCATTGGGCGGTTTTGTATCTGTTATTGAACTGATACAAAATGGTGGTTACGGTGCAGGATGAGTTGGGAGTCATCCACATACAGAATAACTAAAACCTGTGGGTTCTGATAAGCAGAGCAAAGGGGAGTCATATAGAGGTTGAAAAGTGTTGGAGTTAGGGATACCACCAATTGGACTCTGCAGGCTAATATTCAGAAAAAAAACAAAAGGAAGTGTGTCAAACATCTGTTTCCTGTTTGTAGGACAAGAGGCTATCCAGATCAGTGTGTAACTTAACCAAGATCGAAGAATGTACCAGGTCATAATGTCAAATGCTGCAGAGACACCCAGTTGGATCACGGTTGCTGAATCTTCTGAGTCAAGAATTTCAGGGAGATCACTGAGGGCTGATATCAGCACTGATTTAGTTCCAAAGGGTAAGTAAAAACCTACTTGGGCAGAAGCGAATGTTGGTCCAGATATGCATTGATTTGAAGATTAACTGTGGATCTGTGATTTTAGAAATGAAGTGAAGGAGAGAAGTAATATCATAATTTGAGTAGACAGACAGGTCGATGTTATTTTTTTAAGTTCAGAGTTGGTGTCCAATTTCCATTAGCTTGAAACAGTTGCAGGAGCAAAAGGATGCTCTATGCCTCAGTGATAGTATAATGATGCAGGCCCAGATTAACAATTCTTTTGCGTCAAGGGTTGAGGAATACCCCAACTTACTATGAATTCCAAATAAGAGGGATGAAGAGAGAATGTGGCCTGAAGAAGATGGAATTGAAGGATAGACCACCAGTCCAATTACTGAAGATCTGAGCCAAGAGGAGTGAAAGCTGGCAAATTAGTAATTTTATGAATGGTATTTGAGAAAAGCCCAACTGCAGGGTTTTACAATTTTTGGGGCAGGCAATTCAAATACCTCATTTGAGGAGCTGGATGCATTAATGATTCATTCCTGAAAGTAAAGGGGTAGTGAATTACATAGCGCCTTCTGATAGGGGTTTTAAATGTGTTTCTAGACTGGTTATACCGTGACCTGGATATCTTGCAGGAGGACTTATGATCAGTCTTTTTACAAAGGTGATTAAGAACCCTACGATTGTCACAAACTAAGGTGTGTGCGGTGAGATCAAAGAGAAGGAAACCTTTGAAGCAGAGCAAGGTGGTTAAGCACAGGCCTAAGACTGTCTGAGAAAGTAGAAGTGGCATCTGAAGAACTACAGTGGAGTATGGGGGCCTAGCCCAATGATGCAAAAAATTGGTAATGAAGAGGTTAGACCAGTGCCTGAACAGAGTAGTGGGGGCAGGCTGCCTAATGCCGGAGGCAGGGCATTTTAAATCAGATTGCATTAGTACATGGTCTGTTCAGTAACAGAAGTTTGCAGGAAGAACGGAGAGGGAATCTAGAGCAGAGTAGATGTGGGCACTTATGTGGATTATTTGTGGAACCTGGTACTTTATTATTATTATTATTATTATTATTATTATTATTAATAATGATTTTTGTAGAGCGCAAAACTGTCACCTAAAAAAGGCATTATATCACACCAAGGGAGAGTTGTAGGGCGTGATCGGACTCACAACTGCCCTTATTTACATATACACACAAATTCCAGTTGCTATTCCAATCATACACCCATCCAGACATTTAAGAACTTCAAGGCTTTCCGAAAGGCAGAGGGATTGCTAATAGAACTAAGATGGTCTGGCATACTGCTCCATAAGCAAGCTGCAGAAACTAATCCACCACCATGGCAAGCTTTTACAAATTTAGGAACTTTGAGCATTTAGCATTTACAGAGCACAATTATCTCATTAGAAAATAGTGTTGCAGCTTATTTCAAACCAGATGGGGACCAGTGTGATGAAATGCTCTATGTGGAATAAACATTGCTTTAAACATAATACACTTGGTCATACGGAGACAGTGAAGAGAATTTGAAGAGAAAAGTGTGGCTGGGATAGAGCCAGTTTTGCAGCCACTGCTTGTATTCAATTGAGACATTGTACAAAATATCTAGGGCCACCTAAAAATAAGGTGTTGCCATAGCCAAGTCTGCTTAAGATAATACTTTACACCGCAAGCCGGCAAAGATGCATTGACAGCAGTGGTAGAATTTTATGGAGTACCCTCTTCATCCCAAAGCAAGTGGAGCATAGTTTATTAACATGAGTGGAGAAAGATAGATTGTTGGATATATAAACTCACAGATTTTGAATGGCCGACACTGTCATTGGATCTGCGCTATTCTCCAGTGGCCAAAGGTTTCACAAGAGACCTAGAAAGACTATTCATTACCTCAGTCTTATCTCCAGCAAACCTGAGGGTGTTAGCCCTAAGCCACACTGGACATTTCTCATGCATTTATGGAAAGCTGCCATTAGAGAATATGAGGTACAATCCAAAGTGAGGATTAGTTGAGTGGTGTCAGCATAATTCCCACATTTTAGACCATAAGATTTAATAAGCTTTCCCACTGGCCTTAAAAATCCATTAAATAATGGTGGCTTAGTGATGAGACCCGGAGCACTCCATGTTTAAGTGTTTTAAAAGCAGAGTGAAAGGGAGGCAAATTAACTGTCTGTGTTCTACTTTCCAAGAAAGAAGCCAGCAATTGCAGAGCTTTTTCTTTTACTCGTATTTCTGACACCCTGGTAAGAAGCACATCATGATTGACAGTATCAAACCTGATAGGTAGGTCAAGTGGTACCAAACCTTCCTGATGACCAATGTCAGCCGCCATACTAAGATCATTATTCTAAAGCAGAAACTAAGGCTCCTTCCATTCCATGGAGAGGGCGAAACCGGACCTGCGCCTCATCTAGTAAGTTGTGCTCTTCCAGGAAACTACAGAGTATATTGTTGACATACTTTTCCAGAACTTTATTGGGAAGGGGTAGAAGCGAAATACACCTAAAATTCCAGAGTACTGTCGGATTGACCAGCAGCTTTTTCACTAAAGGTAGCAGTAGTGCTTTTTAGGTCTCGCCTGGAATTAGCATCCGAGGGATGCGTCCAGGCTGGAGACTTAATGTTGCCTGTCTTGGGGGAATGAGGGACAAAAGGGTGTTACGAGCTTTTCTCCAGGATTTGGGTGCGCGAACGCGCACGTCGGCTCCGTCCACGCGTGCGCACACAGCCAGCCACCACACAGACTGAAACACACGCGCGCTGGTTACTTTCACTTTCCATCCTCCCACCAGTCATCGGCTCTTTTTACACACGCACGCAGGCATGCATACATACACACACAGACACACGCGCACACACAGGCACGCATGCGCACAAACACACACACAGACACAGACACACTCGCACACACACGCGCGCGCGCGCGCACACACATCCCCCCCTCACACCCTCCTCACACCCCACTCACTGAGTTCTTTTCGTGTGTCCCTCTCTCCCTCGGCAGGCAGCGGGTCATCCTCAGCAGCAGGCGGGGCTCTCCACGAGCACGGGAGCCCCGCTAGTTGACACGCAAATCTTCCGGCTGACGGGCACAGGAGCGCTTCAGCACAGGAGCGCGGGGTAGGCTCCCGTCTGCTTCCTGTCTTTTTGCGGCCCCGCCCCCGTCCCAACACAGGTTGCCTGGCTTCCTGTTCAAGCCGGGCTGCGGCGGTGAGTTTTTATTATTTCATTTTTGGTATTAGATGACTCCTTTGTCGAAATTTCCCCCAGATTATTTAACATATGTATTTTGTCTTTAAATTGTGGCATTCTCTCTAGTTTTACAAGGGAGATCGGGGTATGAATTTACATAACATTTTACAAGGGAGATAGGGTATGAATTTACATAACATTTTACAAGGGAGATAGGGTATGAATTTACATAACACGGTTTCAAGGACGTTCTTAATTAGGATTGCTACACTGCTTGTGCGCTTTGTAGTCTTTCTTCTATGCCCGATTCTGTGACTTAAGATGTGTTCGTAGTCTCCTTTCGTTGTCTATGGTTATGTCAGACTAGCGGCATCTAATTTCTTTTTTTTTGCTTGTGGAGGTCATGCTGAGCAGGATGGATTCCTGGTAATTGCTTAAAACCGCTTCTCCGCAATCTTTGTTTCCTTCTTTTGTTTCTTGTTCTGGGGTGAGTATTCGTCGGCTCAATGAATCTCGGATATAAATAAACAGTGGTGCTGTGGCACATGGTACCATTATCTGCAATGATACTACTCTGCTGTCCTGTGCCCTGGCCGGGAAACTCCTGCTTGTCATCGTTCATGTCGCGACCAGTGCCATTTAGTCCATCCTATCCCCGAACTACTGTCCCCACGCCTGTCCTCAGACCAGTGCCCTTTAATCCACCTCTGCATTATCCCAGACCCGTGCCAGTCCTCAAACCATTGCTCTCCGTCCACCACTGCACCGTCGCAGACCATTCATTGCCTTCAGGTCCAGCCCAGCCACAGAGCAGCTTCCTTTCGGTCGTCCCTGGGTCCGTCCCAAACCAGTGCCCTAACCTTGAATGATTACGGACCTGTGCCAGTTGGTCCGTCTCTGACTTCTGGACAAAGCCCTTCCATAACGTGCCCCCGTTTAGGACTTGCGGCCTCTAGCAAGCTGATCCTTCTCACCTGCTTTGGACCGCCGCTTTGGACGCATTTGGACTTTGCCTTTTCTTTTTAGTTGTCTCCCTGTTTGACTGCCTGAAGCCATTGTTGGTTATTCTGAATTAGTTTCAAATCCTGAGCAATCCCTTCACCAGGGCTTTAAATGGGCCGGGTCCTGCCGGTGCTGAGCAGTTATTAAAAGCAGGTGCTGAGACTGGTCCTTATCCGACTCTACATATTTGCCCTCACCCTCAGGGTGACAAATAAATCTGAACTCTGCAGCAGTAGCACCATTCACTGTCGTTGACCTACCGTCAAAGAGACTCGTTATAGTTCTTTCATATTCTCATAATTTCAGAACTGAAGCATATTCAATGTTATATATAACAAAGCCAAAGTTGTTGCTTATTCATTTTATGCAGCTAACAACCACTGACAAAGCCAATAGTCCTGGCTTGTTGTAGTTGAAATGTTACTTGTTGTGTTATATATCTGGATGCAAGGACAGAAGCAGTAAAATACCAGTCGGGCGGTACACTATGCTAAACACAGATTTTTAGCATGTGTGTTTTAAGCCACGCCCTTAATTACATTGGCCACGCCCCTTTGAGAAGCCCCCCCCGTTTTTCAACTCACTTAAAGCCATGCCCTTCACCATTGCATGTTAAAGTGTATCGTGGCCTCTTTTTGAATAATCAGCTGGCCCTCCCATGGATCGGCGTGGATGTGGGCCAACTAAGTAGTCCCTCTCTATTCCTTTGGACCCATCCGGGCCATATGTCTGGCCTTGTTTCTAGTACAGTTATTTATTCAGTTACAAACTTTAGGATCTACCTTCATTCTGGGATTTGATATTGCTCTCCTCCCCACATTGGTTGGCTTTTATTTCCTGTGACGCCCAGAAAAAGATGTGACCTTCCCTTGGTCCTCACGAAAATCCACTTACCATCTGTTGAATACAAGGTCCTGTAACATTGATTGTTATCATATTGGAATTAAAGGATTGTTTTTTGAAATATAACATTAGAATTATCTGTGATGTTGAATGTTGTCTATTTTCACCGCCCTTATTTCATCCTAGGTGATCTCAGCCACCCATAGCATTTTTATGTCTCGCCTAAGCAGCGCGCATGCGCTGCATAGGAGGACCTTTAGCTGTCACTCTGCTCTTTTTGGGAGCACACTCGTGCTTGTGGGGGTATCCACCTTGCGGGAGCGAGCAGGGGCACGCCACAAGCATGAGTAGATGCTTCAAAAAAGAGCATACCACGCACGCACCACTCCCGGACTTGTTTATGCCTGTAGCCCAGCAGATTGCCATAACCTCTGCAGGCCTCCATTTTGAATTTATTTGACATTTGTTCTGGCTAGTTTTCAGCCCATTACTCTCCAGACTCAAGCAGCGCATTGCCTTTTCAGACGCCAGAACGTGTGATTTTTTTTACACGTTATTTTTACCTTTTGCTTCAGATGTACATGCATTAGCCTGATACAATTATTATTGTACACACTGGTTATTCCTACTTATGGAATGGGCAATCTCAAAACATTTTAGGCGAGGCACATATTTTGTGCCAATATGTGTGCACACTGCTTCAGACCTGCTGAAGAAATACTGCACCGCTTCCCGTCGATGGTTCCTGTCCCCCCTCAGGAGGGGCAGTAGAGGTGACTGCCTATCATTACAAGCTGCCCTGCTTTTACTATTGACAATAATATCACAGTGTAAATGGGTGGCAAGGGCTACGCCCAAATGTAAAAATAAACAACTGTTGTGGCCAGCAGCCTGGAAGGCTTGCCAGAGGTCACACAGTCTTTCGTACGAATAATATAAATTATAATATTGATGGCAGAGATGTCCAACAGCATAGTCAGACTTTTTGGGGGCAGGTCGAAGCAGTACTAAACCTAATTATTGGTACTGCATGGGCCTCGGGTTGGGCTAAAACTTTGTGATCAAATGACGAGACGGGCCGTTTAAATCCCAGGGCAACGTCAAGCAGTTACTTTGCTTCCACTGGTCATAGGCAATTAGGTCATCCTGCTGTTTTATGACCAAGAAAGAAACTACACAAATAAAAAAAAACATGCATTTACAATGCACTAGGTCTTACATTTCCGCGAGTTTAAGCAATTGCCATTGTAAATGACAAGGCCTTTTATTTATGTTTTAAAAAAGAAAACAAAAAGGCATTGTTATTTGCAATGTCAATAGCTCAAACTCTCGCAAATGCGAGACCTATTGCACTGAAAATGCTCGTTTCAGTAGTTCTGATTGTGGTGGAAGAGTCCAGGAAAGTGGTGATATCTTGGCAGTCGGGGCACCTGTCCAAGTTGGAGGATTTGAAAACATAAGCTAAAATGTGTTTGGCCAGTGCAAGTCAAAGTTGAAGGCTATGCCTAGTGGATGATAAATCAGCCAAAATATGACAGCTCTGGATGCTTAACGTTTTTGTAAGCCTCCAATGGTGGGTGTTCCAAGGCAAGCATCAGAAGTATCCTTTGTGCTTACATTCTCATGGATGCCCTTGGTGACTTGGCTGTCTCACGCCCTACCTCCACCAGGATCCAGAGCAGAGGGAGCAGAGTGAGGCAAAGTTGGAGCAAGAGCAGAGAGCAGTTTGCACCCCCTGCAGTGCACTTCTATCAGGAAGGAGGTTGCATGGGTCTGGAGCAACTAACAGAGTGGGTGACAACAGCAGTAACAGCACTAACAGCAGGAGCTGGAGCAAGAGAGCGCAGCCACCGTTAGGGGGTGGCAGTGGAGTGTGTGCCCGGTGAGTCTGCGGAAGCGACCCAACTAGGTTGGGGGCGGCTTGCAGGCTCTCCTGAGTGCCCTGCTCTCTGCTCTCCACTCCCTTGCCTCAGGAGGCTGAGCTGAAGGGAGGAAAAAGCGGAAAGGAATCCGGTGAGTCTAGGAAGGGGGTTCAAGGAGGCTGGAAGAGACTAAAGGTCTAAAGAAGGTGGACAGTGGATAACGGCACTTCAAATCAAAAGAAATACAAATCATTCAAATTTTTATCTATGCGATCAGGCAGGGTGAGGAAGGCATTGGGAGAAAAAGTAGTAACTCATAAAACGTTTGCCAAAAGGAAAAAAGGCGACAAACCAGCAACAGTAAATGGTGGAAGTTCAATACTGAAGAGCGCGCTAATTTCACCTATTGCGTCTATGTTTGAAAAATCAATGTTAAACAAAAAAACTATGCAAAACTCAAGATTTCACTAATTAAAGGATCCCGGTTCATCTCTCTGTGCTACTCCTGGAGAAACGTCAGGTCTGATGACCCCGCTGGCACACCCAAAAACTCGTACAACGGACACATCAAAGGGGGAAAGGGCTGGTTTAAGAACCTACCCTAAGGAAATTCACATCAAATTCAAATTTAAACTCCATTGAGACGCAAGACCCAAGCAAACAGATAGTGAAGCTAGAGATTCAAGAGAAGAGCAGTCTAGCCGGGGGAATCTCACCGCATAGCACCTTAATAACAACAGCAACAGTACATGCAGTGTGATACAACAGCAGTATCAATTCAGAACATCAACATCATGAACTCCTACCTGCCTCCAGTCAAATCTGTGGGGAAAGCACACCATGTAGTTTGGCTGCAACACATAAGCCCTACGATCTGAATACATCAAACAGCTGCTCCTTACAAACTGCGGAGCATGGACAGAAGTTAGCCTAAATGACTTGCAATCAAACATAGACGTTCTAGCACACCTTTGGTCAAATCAAGGTCTATCTCTAACTGACTTAAACGACTCAAGGGCAAGGAAACATGTGGAAGGTACACAGGAGACAACGGTGGAAGGAAATGAAGAAGAGGAGTTAGTCGCTCCCTGGGCGAGCAAACCTGTGGAAGACACACACGTGGTAAAGGTGGAGGCCCAAGGAAGGGATGAAGAGGAAAAATAGATGTTCCGCCCAAACCACACTGGAGGAAAAGACAAAACACCTGATCTTAGAGCCAATTTTCAATCAAATCCAACGGAGAAATCTGGAGATTCACCTGAAAAAGGGGCAAGTAACTTCAAAAGCAAAAAAAATGGGCAAAAATAATTAATTCCATCAGTACTCCAAGCACTACAAATGTTGACAGCTACATTGATAATGCAATCGGATAAGTTGGATATACAAATAGATCCTATGAATATCATCGCATCATATATAGCTGGAATAAATACAAAACTGGAAGATTTAACAAATGTAATAAAACGAGTACAACCAATTTACTCAACACAGGAATCAACCTGCACTTGTGGACCAATAATAGACAAATTTGGTTTTCTTCCAACAATATTGGACAAAATACTTTGCTTGAATAAGCTCTTGGTTTCGCCAGCTGCAAATTTAGAGACTGCCCATATAACTAAATCAGAGGTAATTGTAAGTCAGACCATTCCCAGGCACCTACAAATACAACTAAAGAATACAAGAAAGAATTTCAACTGCCCACTGCTGAGACGGTGGCTCTTATAAGAACTGATCAGAGTGTCATAACAGAGCAACCTGAAAAGAAGAGGCCTCAATCTAGAAGGCAAAAGAAGAAGGAAAGGAAAGCAAGAAACAGGACAAAGGATCCTAAACCGCAGCAAGGCAATTGAGTATGTTCCATCTTTTCTAAAACAACAGCAGGTGAGCCCCAAGAAGAATATCGTCCTGGAACAACACTGGATATTGTTATAAGTAACGCAAATACTTCTAGTGAAGGACTCAAAGGCACATACAAGGAAAAAGAGGTAGCCCCAGGTATTTCATTAACAATACTACTTTAATAGAAATCAAGGACTGCTCATCAGCATCATTTAAATATCCCATAAAAACCGAGTCAAAGGGTAAACTTGTAGTCGCAACAGAAAAGCGTCAAAAAAGTAATAGACTATATAAAGAGACAATATGGGAAGCAAAAACAAGCCTGAAAAACATGACCTGTCCTCACCAACGTGGCTACAGTTACAAGAAAACAAGGAGTAAGTAGGAAAAGATAGGGTCATCACAGAGGGAAATTAAAAAACTCCCAAAAGGTAATATTATGAAACTTGTGACAGAAAATCAGGAACTAAAACACATACAATCGTCAGATCTTTTAGCAGTCAAATGTCTACCAGGAGATAATAATTTAACAAAAGAACGAACATTAACTATGTGGCAGACGTTAAAGTTAGCAAAGTTAATACTAAGTAGCTCAGATGAGTTTTCGGCCTGGGGAATTCAAATAAAAGCACCGGTAATACCTCATTATCTATATCCACTAAAAGAAATTGAAAAGCAGGATACTAAAAGGAAATCAAATCAAAAGGCAGTTTCCGCACAGGTTTATTCAATTCTAAATAACGCAAAGGGTAGGAGTGGTGCAGTCAAGATTTCAGAGGGATTAGTACAAAGGGAGACTGAACGAAATCAAGATCAATAGAACTGGCTACCCAGTATACTAAGCAACAAAAGCAGTGTCTGACAAGAGAGTTATGGTTACCAGCTCTGAAACAAGTGCTATACACGTGTTATCTTGGAACATAGCTGGAGCCAGGAGATTACTTGAGGAGGACCTTCCACTTAAGGAGTGGGCAGATTGTGATATAATAGCCCTGCAGGAGACTTGGTTGCAGGAAGAGATTCCAAAAGCAGGTTTCACCCACTATACAGTAGCTGTGGAAAAATGAAAGCAATATTGTCGTGCAATAGGCAGATTGATAGTATAAATGTCCACAGCTATACAAATAACAACGGAACCGCTGAAATCTCCGGATCCCAGTACACAACTTGTAAAATTCTCAGATCAACACTCAAGTAAAGGTAATACAATGTTATTAATTAATTACTACACACAACCAAAGGCTCAAATAAAAAAGGACGAAAATGCTCTTCTAACAAAAACAATATCAAGATTACACTGTACTGAGCCCACATGGAATCTAATAGTGACAGGAGCTTTTAATTCCAATCTGATATTTACGCTGGATGATGATGTAATCTTAACAGCAGATAATTCATTTTTGTGTGTTCCACAGCAACATTATGGACTTGTCATGTGGACTGTATTGGTCAGCAACTAGCAACAGATCTTGAATTCCAAGGTATGCGTGTGCTTAATGGAAGAACGGACGAAGATCGCCTGCCGGAAAAAACGTATCACGGCCCAAGGGCGCAATCAAAGTTAGATTTTACACTTATACCACTTCCTCTGATGCCATCATTAGCTTGCTTCGTCATAGAGTACACCACCTTGAGTGATCACTCAATGCATCACGTCATTTTTAATCTAAACATGCCAAGATTCCATTTTACTAACACACCAGAGGGTTAAAATTACTTCAATAAATTTAAAACATCTGAAATGGACAAACACAACCAACATAGATTTGTTTTTAACAATTAAGGTTCTACTGGCAGCACAAACAACAGAATCCATGAAGAGAATACAAGCTTGGTCGCTTTTTCTAAATAAATTAGCAAAAATAATGAAAGAACCCAAAATCAGGGTTAAAAGATACGATCAAACAAAAGATCTACCAAATGATCTACAAATGCTAAAGAGAGAACTAAGAAGAGCACAAAGGAATCTGCCCTTAGACAAATTCGAGAGGACAATCTGGGAAACATTTCGACAACTAAGAAAACAATTTAAAAAGAGAATATGGGAATTTAATAAAGTGAAAGCGGAGAGTTTCTGGTCCAAACTAATTTACAACATAAGACATTCAAACCCGAACAAATTCTGGCAGAAAATAAATAACTTATCAAGACCTCGAAATGCATTAACATCGTATATACAAGAGCAGGAATGTGTTAATTTTCTTAGGGAGGAACTTAAACAGAAGTGGACAATTTCAAATCGCTGACTGCGATACAGACAACTGAGCATGAATAGATTTTTCAGATAAATCAGTCATTTTACACAACTGAGGAAATAATAAATATAATAAATAAAGGTAAAAGTGATGGAGCTCTATGGCCCGAATGGCATTCCGCAAGCCACTTTTAAATATGAATCGGAGTATTGGAGCACGCACTTAGAAAAACTTTACACTGATGTAGAAATTAATAATCTAGTTCCAGAAAGTTGGCAGGGATCAATCATAACCCCTATTTACAAAGGAGAAGACAGATCCAACCCTACAAATTATAGGCTAATTGCCTTACAGGATGTCGAAGCTAAGTATTTTGCCTCACTTATTCTTAAAGTTCTGGTTGACTGGTCAAGAGAATGCAATTTAATTCCAAAAAATCAAACAGGATTTAGAAAGAGCATCAGAACTATCTCCAATATCCTGTCAATTTCACTGATTGCTGAAAAATGTAAAAACAAGAAACAGGACCTACATCTGTGCTATATAGATTTATAAGCTGCTTTTGACAGCATAGACCGGGAACTATTGTGAACTAAATTAAAATCCTGGACTATACCGGAGAGAATACTTAGGGGTCTACTGCTGTTTTATACATACCTGGGTTTGCGTGAAGCTTGGGAATGGGGCTAGAATTTCTAGAAAGGTGTATACCACCATGGATCTAAAACAGGGATGTGTGTTGGCCCGCACCTATTTATTTATTCATCTCAGACCTATCTGGAAAGCTTGATGGAATTATTTCACATTCACTGAAGTTGGGCAAACTACAATATTCGTATCTTGGCTATGCAGACTATATTGTTCTTTTGAGCTTAGCTAAGGTGGGTTTGACAAGACTATTAAACAAACTATCTGAATTTCTGTTTGTAAATAAATTGGAACTCTTCTTAACCAAAACTAAATCAATGCTCATTACAAACCGAAAAGCCTCTTATCATAACATCAGGCTAAAAGGCAACTTATTAGAGGATGTATCATATTACAGAAAAAATATATGATGCAGCGAGCGAGGGCCCTAAAATTTGCCCTTAAAGCACTTGCAAAGAAACTGGAGGGACCTTCATTAAGACCACTACTGATGACTATTTCTGCTAAAGTACTGCCAACACTATCATACGCTAGTGCGACTATGCATGGGAAGGACTCAGAAACTCTAAACAAGCTAACAACAAGTATTTCTA
The DNA here is from genome assembly GCF_964261635.1 of Lissotriton helveticus. Taxonomy (NCBI): domain Eukaryota; kingdom Metazoa; phylum Chordata; class Amphibia; order Caudata; family Salamandridae; genus Lissotriton; species Lissotriton helveticus. Next base: position 763,427,786 of record NC_136071.1, on the reverse strand, counting down.
AAAAGGTTCTACAGCTCCCCAAGACCGCCTCACCAGCGCAAATGCGCTTAGAATTTGGGCTATTGAATGAAAAATTGGGAAGACTCTACACAGATGTGGTATCAGATAAAACAAAATGTAGAGGAAAATAGTCTCAACGAATCTTTATGGCTGGAATTGCAACAGGAAAAAAACTTGCCAGCCTATAAATTCTTGGAACACGCGCTAAAAGTTACTTGTACTACTGATCTCTGGGCTAAAAATATGCCCTATCCAACATTCAAGCTAGCTCTAAACAAAGCCGCAAAGTTCCATTAGTTGCTGGTTGATAAAGGCATATTTTCTAAAAGATCTCATTCTTGGACAGTGATCAATAGCTATAAAATACTGAAACAAGCGGCCTATTTGGACTCCACTTTTTCTATTCATGTAAAAAGACAATTAATGGCATTGCGGTTTGGAAAGTTCCCCACTCTTGCGGACACCACGCAATGGAAACATATGGAGAACCAAAAATGCCGGCTTTGTTGTAATAAAAAGGAAGATTTGGTTCATCTTGTATGCCACCGTAAGATACAGCAACCAGCACAAAATACCTTTTTACTGAGAGCTTTCTTGGACAGAGGAATAAAATCGTGTAGAACCGCTATTATGAGAGGACTGGACTCAACCGATTCCCAAATGAACTGCTAATTGATAACGTTTTTACGCATGCATGAACAAGAACTGAAAGCAAAAGTATCTTAATGAGCCAATCTGGAGAATATTTTAACAATTGTGTATATCTTATAATGTTTTTTAGAATACAATAATGTAATTTTTTGAAATTGTGTATGTAATATTGTTATGGTTTAAATTCACTGAACAATAAACTATTATTACTGACATGGCTTAGAACTGAGGTACACAAGCTAATTTTCAAAGAGATAATATCCAAAAACATATTTTTTTGTAGACATATTAATTGTATACTTCAAGGTCGCTCTCACCTCAACTAGAAACTGTACCCAAAGTTGTTTCCACCCTTAAGCTTATTCATTTCTGCCAAACCGTTGTAGATGCATGATTAACTGTCCTGGAATCAAAGACATCCCTCTTACACCAAAGATTAGCAAAGAGGCCACAAGACATGCAGGGCAATTATCAGTTCTAACAAAGGCACTGAAAGCAGCCAGGTTCAATGTCTAGTTTTCTCTCAGTACAAAACGGCCTGGAAATTCTTTAGAAGACACGGAATCTGCTTCAACGCAAATGAAAAAAAAAATACTCTTTCCTGCAAATATTGTCTTAGCCATTAGTAAAGTCTGATAAAAGGGACCTTTTTTCATTGTCGGCTGGCAGGGAGAAGTCAGCGGAGGAATGCCATTCAGCGAGCGCTCTGAATCAACGACGGGGTTTTGTTTGGCACCATTCACATGCCTCAGACCGTGGTAACAAAGCTTGCTTTCATTTTGACTCCATGCTCAGGCCCACTGAAAAGCAGAGAGGAGGGCTGGGAGAAGACATGTACAGCCCCGGGAGGCAAGAAATATGCTTTATGCTGCTGTTTATTTTGCACAGTAAAGCACCGGGGAAACCTTTGTATAGGGGGACGTTCAGGAGTGCTACACCTATTTTGAGTAAGCACTCTCTCTTCCCTTTGCTGTGTCTGTAGCGATGAGCGAAAAACAATGAGCGTCTCCTTGGAGAGAAAATGACGGATATTATATTTCTACACAAAGGATCAATTTGTGTTCTTTGAATTTAGACTTTTGACAGAGAATGGTTGTCTCTTTGCCTTTTTTTCGGGACCGGATGGCTTATATACCTCCTACTCACTCAAATGACATTTGAGTACACTGTGTTCAGGCGGTGTTCTTTGTCTTTGCGAAAAAAGGTTTTGGATAGCTATTAGTCTGGATCTTGCAGCTGTTTCCTGCAACAGAATGTATGCACGATTAAATGACCTCATAACTTTAAAGTATGGATAACATAAGACTGTTTGCATTTTTTTAAATCTTCGAACGGATCCTCTAAAAAATGATAGAAGACCATGTTTCAAAAAAGAAACATTTATACCTGCGCAAAAGAAACGTATTTGCATACTTTCATTTTATTTCTTATATTTGTCCTTGTGAATAACATACATTTCAAGTCATTTGAGCACGCCAGGGTTCCCCTGCTACAGTCTGTGTGAGATCCACTGCATTATGTGTGTGTGTGTGTCTGCATGTATGAATTTACATTCATGTACTTATGCTTTGTTAAATACAAAAATAATAATAATAATCAGAAGACCTTGCGTTTCAGGGGACACTTTCTCTCAGCTGCTAGTTCCAAACAAACTTGACATAAAGTGCAAACCATTTCTATTCAGTGCTTAATTTGTCCTGGTGTTTGCTGGTGGTGGGCATGGACACTCGTTTTTGGAGACCAATACTTCTTTTCATTATCAAGCTTTCACAGAGAGCGAGAGAAGAAACGAGAGAGAGAGAGAGCACAAGAGAGAGAGAGAGAGAGAGAGAGAGAGAGAGAGAGAGAGAGAAAAGATAGAAAAAAAGAAGATGTGGAAGCAGTCACAAAGGGAGAAAATAGTAATAACAAGCATTTACAATGCAATGGTTTCGCCTTTGGAAAAGTTAGAGCTATTGGCATTGTAAATGACAAAATTTGTATTTATGTGTTGGTTTTGAAAACAGATAAATAAATGGCATTGTCATTTACATTGCCATTAGCTTAATCTCTGCAGTCACTCTGCAGTCCCTAGCACTCCATAGCACTCCCTAGTCACTCTGCACTCCCTAGCACTTCTTAGCACTCCCTAGTCACTCTGCACTACCTAGCACTCCCTAGCCCTCCCTAGTCACTCTGCACTCCCTAGCACTCTGCACTCCCTAGCACTCTGCACTCTGCACTCCCTAGCACTCCCTAGTCACTCTGCACTCCCTAGCACTCCCTAGTCACTCTGCACTCCCTAGTCACTCTGCACTCCCTCGCACTCCCTCGCACTCCCTAGCACTCTGCACTCCCTTGCTCTCTGCACTCCCTTGCACTCTGCACTCCCTTGCACTCTGCACTCCCTAGCACTCCCTAGCAGTCCCTAGTCACTCTGCACTCCCTAGCACTCCCTAGTCACTCTGCACTCCCTAGCACTCCCTAGCATTCTGCAGTCACTCTGCACTCCCTAGCAGTCACTCTGCAGTCACTCTGCAGTCCCTAGCACTCCCTAGCACTCTGCAGTCACTCTGCACTCCCTAGCACTCCCTAGCACTCTGCAGTCACTCTCCACTCCCTAGCACTCCCTAGTCACTCTACACTCCCTAGTCACTCTGCACTCCCTAGCACTCCCTAGTCACTCTGCACTCCCAAGTCACTCTGCACTCCCTAGCACTCCCTAGCACCCCCTAGCACTCCCTAGCAATCTCTAGCACTCCCTAGCCCTCCCTAGTCACTCTGCACTCCCTAGCACTCCCTAGTCACTCTGAACTCCCTAGCACTCCCTAGTCACTCTGCACTCCCTAGCACTCCCTAGTCACTCTGCACTCCCTAGCACTCCCTAGTCACTCTGCACTCCCTAGCACTCTGCAGTCACTCTGCCCTCTATAGCACTCCCTAGTCACTCTGCACTCCCTAGCACTCCCTAGCACTCTGCAGTCACACTGCACTCCCTAGCACTCTGCAGTCACTCTGCACTCCCTAGCACCCCCTATCACTCTGCAGTCACTCTGCACTCCATAGCACTCCCTAGCACACCCTAGCACTCTGCAGTCACTCTGCAGTCACTCTGCAGTCCCTAGCACTCCCTAGTCACTCTGCACTCCCTAGCACTCCCTAGCACTCTGCACTCCCTAGCACTCCCTGGCACTCCCTAGCACTCCCTAGTCACTCTGCACTCCCTAGCACTCTGCACTCCCTAGCACTCCCTAGTCACTCTGCACTCCCCAGTCACTCTGCACTCCCTAGCACTCTGCAGTCACTCTGCACTCCCTAGCACTCCCTATTACTCCCTAGTCACGCTGAACCACAACACATATCAAACTCTCCAAAGCACAACAACTATACACTAGTCCTTACATACACCCACACACACTGGACCGCTAAAACTCACACACCAGCCACACACGCCGAACCACATGCATCAAGACAAAATCACAGCGTCCATAAACTCCAAACCACGCACACATGTATAGACACCAAACTACAAAAGACATACACACATGAATCTACACAAAAGGCACACAGGGGTAAGCACACTAATGCTCACACAGGCGCGCATGCCGATAAACACACATACCCAGACCCAGACAAGGTGTACAGATAAAGGCCCCCGCACCACATTTGCATTCACTCATCATGGTCTGCCTACAGTTGACAGGTTGTGTGATCTTGGCCATGTGACCGCATTCCAGTGTGTGACCCCCCGTTGTTGATAGCTTGGTTGTGTATGTTTTAAGAATTAAATATATATAGGCCTGTCTGCAGAAGTTTACCGGAACTGTGGTACACTGATAGAAAACCTCCCTTTTGCCCACAGAGAGGCGGCTTCAAGGGCCCTTTGTCACCGGAAGTTCTCACTAAACTGGAGTCAGAAGATGCCCGCGAGGTAGCGCTTATTGTAACAACTATATTACATAACGCACTGTGAGCCCATTGTATTGGTTACATCATTTTGCCTTCCCTCCATATGAAAAAGCTATCCTGCTGTAATAAATTTCAAGGAGTAGGAACCGATTTTCATTGACTCTAGAGCTGGGTGGGTGAAGGGGAATTAGGTGGTATGGTCGAATAGATGTAGACATAATTATGTTTGTAAAAAACTTAATAAGACAAGCAATGGACTGAAATGATATCAAGATAAATAATTTTTAATATTGAAGAAAAAGGATATCTAAGGATAAAATGATTCAATAAAAGATTACATGATGTGGATAAACATAACTCATTCTAACACTCCAACATAGTCAAACATGTAAATAATCATTAAAAAATTGATTGAACAATTATTTCACTTTTTGGACAAAAAAATTATTTTCTAATACAAAAAGAAAATGGGGCTGTATGTCTACGCGTTTCGACAAAAACCATTTGTCTTCATCAGGACAGTTCGATTTCAGCCAATTAATCTACGAAGAAATAAAACAAAATCACAAACAATTCGAAGTGCATTGCAAGTCTTTCAAATTACATATAAAAATGATTCAGGAAAACACAAGAATCTGTTTCCTTTTTTCTCTTTTTTTTAAAAAAACTTTCTTTTTCATTAACCAAACCAGACTTACATCAAAGTACAACACAAATTTTTTTGAGGTTGATTCGGAAACCACTGACAAAATACTAGATATTACAAACATGAAAATCACGAAATAAAGACAATAGAAACCCTTATAGTAGAAAATGGTGTGACATTTAGACAAAAACTGATAATCTAGCGCTCCTAGAGAACCAGGATTTTTTACTTATTCATTTAACTAGATATTTTTCTCATATTATTTGCCTTAGTATTTCATGCCTAAAATTAATTTTATGTGTCTCAAAAGAGACCTAATATTGTTCATTAACATTTTGGTTACCAACAACCTTACCTAAGTTAGAAAAATCATTTTAGAAAAACTGATTCGTAGTAGATGGGGCAGGCAGGGCACCTCTCCTATTTGATCCGGAGGCGGTATGTGATTGCTATATAATAAGAGAAGGCTGTTTTTTAGTTATTCAGAAAATACATTTAGTTTTATTAAAACATCCTTCATTGTTAACATGGCGTTAGTGGCAGAATGGTATTCTTACCTGTCTAAGCAGTAATCACTGCAGTCATCCTACCAAGGCCAACATCTACTTCTTAGCGACTTTAAAAACACAGGGTCGGTGACCTCATAATTTTCCTTAAGGACCGATGTTTAAAATTTGTACTAAAGACAAAAGATATATTTTTTTCCTTTATTGTGGTAACTGTTTAGAATTATATTAGTGACTGTTCTAATTATATCATTAAGGACTAGGTACCAAACAATAAGAAACGGTTCCTAAATGGTATTATTTACCTTTTTGCTGAAGTTGCGAGGAAAAAATTAAAGGGGGGGCGGATGACTGGGATGTAAAAATTTCAGATTCCAAAATGAGCTCAGTGCAATCTACTATGCACGCATCTTAACATAACAGGTAAATTAACATAGGAATAGGTTTATGGGTAGGAAGAGTTCTGTTAAATGTATAGAATCGGATGATTCTGTTTATTTCATATAAAAAAAATAAAAACAACTAAAACAATTGTCTTGTTTCCATATCCTATAGTTGGCCTGTGATATCTAGTCGACTTTTTAACCAAAAGGGAAGAAAGAAATTTTTCCATCCCAGTCATCCGCCCCCCCTTTAATTTTTTCCTCGCAACTTCAGCAAAAAGGTAAATAATACCATTTAGGAACCGTTTCTTATTGTTTGGTACCTAGTCCTTAATGATATAATTAGAACAGTCACTAATATAATTCTAAACAGTTACCACAATAAAGGAAAAAAATATATCTTTTGTCTTTAGTACAAATTTTAAACATCGGTCCTTAAGGAAAATTATGAGGTCACCGACCCTGTGTTTTTAAAGTCGCTAAGAAGTAGATGTTGGCCTTGGTAGGATGACTGCAGTGATTACTGCTTAGACAGGTAAGAATACCATTCTGCCACTAACGCCATGTTAACAATGAAGGATGTTTTAATAAAACTAAATGTATTTTCTGAATAACTAAAAAACAGCCTTCTCTTATTATATAGCAATCACATACCGCCTCCGGATCAAATAGGAGAGGTGCCCTGCCTGCCCCATCTACTACGAATCAGTTTTTCTAAAATGATTTTTCTAACTTAGGTAAGGTTGTTGGTAACCAAAATGTTAATGAACAATATTAGGTCTCTTTTGAGACACATAAAATTAATTTTAGGCATGAAATACTAAGGCAAATAATATGAGAAAAATATCTAGTTAAATGAATAAGTAAAAAATCCTGGTTCTCTAGGAGCGCTAGATTATCAGTTTTTGTCTAAATGTCACACCATTTTCTACTATAAGGGTTTCTATTGTCTTTATTTCATGATTTTCATGTTTGTAATATCTAGTATTTTGTCAGTGGTTTCCGAATCAACCTCAAAAAAATTTGTGTTGTACTTCGATGTAAGTCTGGTTTGGTTAATGAAAAAGAAAGTTTTTTTAAAAAAAAGAGAAAAAAGGAAACAGATTCTTGTGTTTTCCTGAATCATTTTTATATGTAATTTGAAAGACTTGCAATGCACTTCGAATTGTTTGTGATTTTGTTTTATTTCTTCGTAGATTAATTGGCTGAAATCGAACTGTCCTGATGAAGACAAATGGTTTTTGTCGAAACGCGTAGACATACAGCCCCATTTTCTTTTTGTATTAGAAAATAATTTTTTTGTCCAAAAAGTGAAATAATTGTTCAATCAATTTTTTAATGATTATTTACATGTTTGACTATGTTGGAGTGTTAGAATGAGTTATGTTTATCCACATCATGTAATCTTTTATTGAATCATTTTATCCTTAGATATCCTTTTTCTTCAATATTAAAAATTATTTATCTTGATATCATTTCAGTCCATTGCTTGTCTTATTAAGTTTTTTATAAACATAATTATGTCTGCTTTCTGATAGCCAGCTTTCAAATCTCTTTTTTCTGCCTGGGTAGATACCTTTGCACAAAACTATTTTCCCTGACCCAGGAGTACGATCCAAATCAGGGGGTCCTTGATACCTACAAATATGGTCGAATAGATGTTCATCCTCCAAAGGTCGATAACATTTGAAATTTGTGCCTTTTGCAGTTTTATATACAGTTACAGGATGTTTAGCGTCCCCACCGAGACTTGAACCTGGTTCCCCAACTTTGAGGTCGGCGGTCCTCTGCGGTGTAATAGTGCCCCAGGAGGAGGGTGGAGAAGGTGACTACGGCCACCCAAAAGAGGCTGCAGCGGTTCAACCGTAGAGCTTGGGTGCAAAAGACTTTGATTCCTGGAGGCTACGTTTGGGGAGCCTGCCCTTCTCCTTAACAGTTACTTCACGATCTGCAGGAACGCGTGTGTGGGTTAGTTCTAGGTCCCCCTAAGAGTGCGCGGTGAGGCAATGGAGTTCTACGTATACTCAGCGGATCACCTGTTCCAATCTCGGTAGGTTAATGCGCCGACTGCAGAGCTCTGTGCGAGCCGGCGAGGTTAAAGGTTCCAATTCTAGTAAAATTGTAGGGTGGGTTAATGCGCCGACCTTGGAGCTCTGTGTATGCCCGGGAAGCTGCAATATCAAAGCCCAACAGGGTGGCGGTAGGTGTATAGCTAAATGTAGCCTCACAAGTTGGAGGCGGGGCCGGGTCACCTGTAATTCCAAAAGAGCACTTCAAGCCACCCACATAGCTCCGCTGGGACCCGCTGCAGCGCCCAGCGAGCTGCCCCCGTGCCCCATTGTGAGCTGCACATTTCAGTTTCATTTCAATCGTTGTTACTATCAGTGGGTGATAGAGGTACGCCCACCATCTTTTCAGATATACATTTTTTTCTGTGCTGACAGAAGGAGAAACTAGCAACTCTACCTGCATGCCACACTGCTAGGCTGCGTGATGGTAGTGTGGGGGAGGGGCGAGAGGCGAGAAGCTCGGGGGTAACATGGCGCAGCGAGGTTTCATGGAACGGGCAGAGTGCAGGGAACACTCACCACAGACCAGCAGAATAAACTAGGCACCGCATGGACAATATTCGTGAACAACAGATTAAACAAAGTAAGTATTGTAGATGCATTGTTTCTAAACCGAGGCATAACTATTTACTTTAAAAAATTTGGCGAGGTCACTATCGGCCTCAGTGGGATTAAACAATGAGCTATCGGCATTCAAACTTATTATCTATAGGTCATGTTGCACATAAGTCTTGTTGAGGCGTGGGAAATGTTCTTGGTGACAGTTACCCTCGAGCTATATAAACTTTTGAAATGGGTATCCTTGTGGGCAGTAGCATACCATTGATTGACTTCATACACAAATATATTGGCTTAAAGCACTATGTTTTGCGGTTATGACTGACATTCGGTGTTCTTTAAAATGCATCACTGAACGGCAAGATATTTTTAAAGCTCCCTCCTATCCGAAATTAATCCATAAAAGAAAATGAGTGACTGTCACGTTTTAGACATACGAATGGTTGCCATACAAAAACTAAAACAAACTACAGTTTTTCATATAGACTGTGTGGAGTAAACCTCTTGGATTTTTATTCATTTTATTTTATGCGTTTTTATATAGCGCAGACTTTACCCAAAGGTGTCAGAGTGCTTCATAATAGGAACAGAACTGATGCATGAGAAGAACATTACAAGTGAACAAATTACAAAAGCAAACGTTAAGTTAGATGAGGCAAAAATGACAATTGAAGGCAAAGAAAATACAAGAGGTAGCAAACGGTGCGGTCCACTGGGTGTGCCTGGTGGGGTTAAGGGACAGACACTCTGAGGCCAAGGGGGGCTATAGGTTCTGCTTTCATTTACAATCTGAGAGGCCAGTAATGGCTGAATTCACCCACATGGTATGGGGCCATTTGTGGCACAAAACGTTTATCTCCCCGTCTTCCTCCATGTTCATTGTAAACTGTGTAGTCAGGCTCGCGGAGGGCGAGAGTGAGCGTGTGCTGAGGTTGATGCCCCTATTGCAAGGCAGCTTGACTGACCCCGCCCCGGGTGGTTATATTCGGGAGTGTGATTTTCATGTCAGCTACTGCGGTACTGAGTGGGCTCAATTACGACATAGCAGTAATTGTAATTTTTGACATAATGTTGGTAATTATGGAATGTTTCCGAGATCCTGCATACATAGTCGGTCCTATTCCGAGCGTTGACTCACCCAGGGCTTTCGGTCTAGTTGTTCGTATTCCTAACATAAGTCTTAGAGATAAACGAGGGATTTGTAAGAGCGCGCCTCGTTGGTGTGTGGGTACGGCACACTGCCTTTCGCTATTAGCGGGCAGAACGGAACCACTTTCTGTTATGAAAACAACTCTTTAATCAGTGGATAAAAATATAGAACCTGATGATAACATCTGTAGAGTACAAGGCTAGGACTGGGGAATTGTCTGGAGTGTTCTGTGGAACTTTCATATGGCTCGAGAGACAAGAGGAAAAGAAACCTGATTAGCGAGAGGGATGAGAGGACGAGACAGGAAAAGCATTGGCCGCGTGGTCGGGCCATGCAATGAAATAATAAAAAAAACAAGACTGGGATTGAGGGCTGAGATACGGCTAGAGGTGCCCCGTGTGACAGCGGGGATGGGCACACGGACAGCAGGAGTCACGAGGGGGGGGGCGAACAAAGACACGGACAGCGGGAGGTGGGACGGACAGCGGGATACAACCATGCAGGACCAGGACAATCGAACAAATAAAGAAAAACAGCCATGTTAAAAAAAAAAGTACACGCCCACAGTGGACACGTCTTCATGACGTTGCGAAAAGCCTAAACATCGCCGGAACGCCCACGAATCTGCTCCGGCATTGACGGACACATCTCTGTTCCAATGGCTAGCCTCCATTTATGGAGCTAGCCAATGGAACAGAGGGGCGGGACATGAGCACACATACTCTAGACATAAGATTGCGCAGCTTTCGACAGGCGAAACCTAAAAAAGGACCTGGAAGAAAGCGATAAAGAGACAGAAAGGGTACGGAAGTGGAAAAAGAGGCACTAAGTAGAATTCAGACTAGGTAACCTTTGTATTTAGCAACCCTGGCATCAGACTCCAAAGAAAACATTTAAGCACCTTGACATAACTTTCTACAATTTCTTTTTTTAATAAATTATTTTTATTCAACAGTAGCTCAAGACATCTTATCATATATATACACAAATAGTGCAAAAAATAGTACACACATTTTCCAATTAGCTTCTAATTTCGTTGGTTTTTTACCATTATGTAATCTGCTACTGTTGTGGCAACTGGAACTAAGGCTTTCAAACATACTTTGATCTTCCCCCTATCTTTCCCGTCCCACCCATATCAGTGCCCCTGTATTCCCTCTACCGTCCCAAAATCTCGTCCCATTTATGTGGGCATCCTTTGGCTTTATATGTCACTTTTCCTGCCCCTGAGCACCAATCTAAGTCTTCCTCCCATTCCAATAGGTCTGGTGGTCAGCTCGCCCCCGAATTGTTGGCTATGTTTCTTTTTGCCAATATTTCTGCAACTTTAAGCAATATTATTGTGTATTTGGGACATCTTGCCACACCCGTCACGCATAACACTAGAAATTGTGGCTCCACTGGGATCTCAAACTCTGTGACTTCAGACATGACTCACGTCACCTCCTTCCAGAAGTTGTGGATGAAGTTACACTCCCAAATAATATGAAAGAAGGAGCCTATTTCCCAACACCGTCTCGCACAATATTCAGATATACAATGACCCAACCAGTACAGTAGTGTTCTTGAACCACATGACCTGTGGAGGATACATAGCTGAATGAGACAGAATCGGGCCCTTATAGCTAATTCCCGAGTACTCTGTACTACCTCCTCCCAATCTTCCTCTTCTAAAACAGTCCAAGCTCCGTTTCCCAAACCATCCTCAGAGAGTCTTTCGGGTTTGGTGAATTGTACATTATTTTTTTGTAAGTTAGGGAGGTGGCCCTGGTTACCATTGGGTCCATTGGTATCTGTCTTCCAATGGTGAGTAATCCAGCAGAGATTCCCTATCTCTGATATGTTGGCGCAGAGCGTGGACTATTTGTAGATATTAAACATTTTCTGTGTCTGCAATTTTGTTATCTATTTTTAGGTCTTCGAAAGTGAGCAATGCCTGTCCCCTTCAAATATCTCCCAGGCTTTCAATCTCCAACAATCCCACTTTTTAAATCCTTCCAGAGCCCCCACTTCACTTAATTGGTTGCTATCCCACAGTGAAGTCTTACCCGTCATCTTCCTGTCCGAGCCTAGGTATCTAGATGCTTCACGCCAAGCTTGAGCTACTGTCAGCATGTGGGGTGGGAGTTGTTTTTCCTTCCTTCTACGGTACAGTGCTGCTGGATAGCCCCTTCCTCCCATTGCCCAATGGTCATCTCGACAGGCAGAGTTGCTTCAATCAGTGATTGTCCAGTCCTTTACTACTATCAATTGTAAGGTCCAATAGTATTTTCGGATATCTGGAACTGTGAGCCCTCCTTTATATACTCCCCAATGAAGTTTACAAAGCACTATTGTGGAGCTACCTCCATCCCATTGGAGTTATCGCAGTTCACTATTGATTCCCTGGAAGACTTTTTTAGGTATTTTGTATGGGGTATTTTGTAAAACATAGAGTAGTCTGGGTAAAGACATCATTTTGAAGATCATCGCCCTGCCCATCAAGGACACTGGTAATTTTCCCCAGCATTCCACATCACTCTTTAGTCACTGTATCTGAAGATACGGATTGTCTAGCAGGAAGTACTCCTCTCTCCTGGATATCTTAATGCCCAGGTGTGTAAGAGTACATGATCCACATACAGGGATATTCTATCCTCCCAGTCAACCCCTCGCTGTATGCCTGATATTATTGGATTGTTGCAGACCCAGGTTGCCAGGGGCTTCAGTGCCAGGGCAAAAATCATCGGCAAGAGTGGACAACCCTGCCTCGTGCCCTTTCCGAGTGGGAAGGAGCGAGATACTTCTCCGTTAACTCCTACCCTAGCCTGCGGGTCTTGATATAGGAGTTTTGCTCATTCACAGAAACTTGGTCCAAAGCCCAACCTGTGCAGAGTTGCGAACATGAACTGCCATTCAATACTGTAGAATGCCATCTGGGCATCCAGGGAGAGGAGCACCACCTCTTCAGTATGTTTCGTTCTCGTCCAATGTAGCACCCCATATAGTGTTCTTAAGTTAAGCCACATGCCCCTGTGGTGCATTAACCCAGATTGGTCTCGATGGATCAGTGTGGAGATGACTGTTCATAATCTGGTCGCCAGTGTCTTTGCCAGCACTTTTGCCACAATATTTAACAACGATATTGGCCTGTAAGACTCGCAGTCCTCAGGATGTTCACCTTTTTTGGGGATCACCACTGTTAGACCTGGCATCATTGGTGTGGGTTTTGCCTGTATTTTTGCCTTTGCCTTCTGTGCTTTTTCTGTGTGTTGGACTTTGTTTTGCTGGTCTGGATGCTATGGCACTTTGCCATTGCTGTTCAGTGCCACAGTGCAAGTGCTCCCTTTGTCTGTTGTTGTTATGGATTGGTGTTTCAATAATTGGCTTTTTTGATTTACTAGCCAGTCCCCAGTACAGTGCACTTGTGTGGCCAGGGTCTGTAAATCAAATGCTGCTATTGGGCCTGCAACACTGATTATGCCCACTAAATAAACAGCCTGTAAATGTAACTCAGGCCTGCCATGGCAGAGCCTGTGGGTAGTCTGATACTGCCATGTCGACCAGGCAAGTGCACCCACTTGCCAGGCCCTAACCTTCCCTTTTCCTACATGTTAGTCACCCTTAAGGTAGGCCCAAGGTACCCCTGTGGGCATAATGCAGTGTATGTGAAATGTAGGACATGCCCTGATGTGTGTGGCATGTCCTGATAGTGAAATACTGCCAAATTCGTTTTTCACTATGGTAAGGCCATCTGTACCTATAGGATAGAATGGGGAGTTTTCTTATAACATCTTCTAAGCATAACTGCCCATGGGAACAAGATAGGAAAATAACGTTTGATATACCTGGACTCCGGATTTTAAGATGCATCTTTTAGTGAGGGTGAATTTTACATTCTGGGTATGAAAATACCTCTTTTAGAAAGTAGGTATTTTCTTGCTTAGCCATCCTGTGTGCCTTTGCTATGTTGTGTATTGACTGTCTGGTTTTGGAGTGGCAGGGGCTGGGGATGTGCATTCTGTTCAGACAGCCACTTGGGGTTTTAGGTGTGTCCTGCCTTTCCAGGGTGAGTAAGGGCTGGCCTGAATAGACCTGGGCTGCATTTAGAGTAGGGCGAACAGTTTCCTTTCACACCTGAATGGCCCTGGTCTGCCAAGGACACTGCTGTCTCCAGCTCATGCCAAGAAGCTGCACCACAGAGGACAGAACTGGTTTTGACTGGGTGCAGGGCTTCTCTGCCACCAGAGAACAAGGGATTTTGCTGTATAAATATTAGGGCCCAGGCCCAAGAACTTTAGACTACTTCTGTAAATCAAGAGAAACCTCTACCAAGGAAAAGAGCTGGTAGAAACTGGAGGAGGAGTCCTTCCCCTTTACTGTGTGCTGTCTGGGGTTGGCCTGCAGGAGCTGTTTCTGCCAAGGAGAGGAACTGTGTGTGTATCCTGCTTGCAAAGTGTCTTCAAGGCCTTGAAGTGGAGCTTGTCCCCTGTACAAGAGGTCTCAGGAGCAGCAAATACCTCACCCTCCTTCTGGGCACCGTCTCTGGATCCACTGGTTCCAGTAGCCACAGAATAAAAGAGCAGCCGACTCAATCACCGAGTCCATCGCAGATTCCGTGTCCTGAAGGCACAGCAGAGTCTCGTTTCGCAATTCAATCCTGGTCTGACCGAGTCTGTCAATGAGCCACTGCTTGCACCGTGTCCTGTGGGCACCGCACTGCGCACCGCTCCGTGGGATGTATGTCGTTACTACGCATGCATTTACAACGCATGCCTTTACGATGCAACTTTTACAACGCAAGTCGTTACAACAACTTGCATTGGGGGGCGCTGGAAAGTGAATAGTTTAATTTACTATTCCAACTCCAGTCCCCGTGGATAGTAGGGAAGGAGTTGGATAGTAAATTAAACTATTCCCTATCCTGGAGCGCCCCCCAGCGCAAGTCGTTCTAACAACTTGCGTTGTAAAAGTTGCGTCGTAAAGGCACAGCGCTGTAAAAGTTGCATAGTAAACGCTGTTCCCCCGCTCCATGACATGCTGCACAGACTCTGACGCTGCCCGACTTAAACATCAACCGGCTCCGTCGCTGCACTGTGAGCTGCCAGCACCGCATCGAGAATTGTCTCACCCTGCAATGCAAGCCTTGGTCTCACCGACTCTGTCAGCGAGCCGCTGCCTACACCGAGCCGTGAGGACACCACACGCTGCAACACTTCCCTCTCAAATCGCAACCGTGACGGTTGCCCTGACTGACTCGCTTCGGCATGTTGGCCTCAACAAGAAAGGTACTGTGTCCGAGTCTGTCGACGCTTTAGCTGACTCATACTGACGCGTTTGGCTGGATTTGTTAGACTCTGTTGTGTTCAGTATCGTGGTAGCCCCGAAAGGAGCTACCGAGTCAAAGGAACGGTGTTTACACATTATTCCTGCAATTTAAAGTTTATTTTGCACAGTAACTATTTTTTGCAGTATGGTATGGTGTTTTCTTGTCATTTTTGATCTTGCTTTGTTTAGATAAGGATTACTTATTTTTATAAACTGGTTTGCTGTCCATTTGTAGTGTTTTCACTATGTAACTGAATGCATGCACAAATGCTTTACACAATGCCTCTGAGACAAGCCTGTCTGCTTGTGCAAAGCTACCAAGGGGGTGAGCAGGGGTTATTTTAGCAGTGTATCCCCTTACCCTGACGAGGAAGATGGGTCCCTACTTGGACAAAGGTGCAAACCCTTGCCAACTAGAGACCCCCATTTCTAACAACCACTATCATGGCTGTGTACTGGTCCAGGGGCGATTCCCCCCCTCCCTAGATTCTTGATACATTTTAACAAATGGGGGCGATCTTACTCGCTACACTCTTGTATAGTTTCACTGGTAGCCCATTGGGGCCAGCCACCTTTCCTGATTGTATATTAGTGAGAGCAACCACTATCTCTTCCAATGTGAAGTCTTGATCTAGTGCCTTTCTATCTTCTACTGACAGCGTGGGAGATTGATCTCTCACAGTAGATTAACCCTGGGCGTAGTGGGCGTAGTGGGGCTCCGCGGAGCTACGCGGAGAGGGCGAGAAGCTACGCCCACTCCCGCACTCCGCGTAGCCCCACTAAGCACCTCCCTCCCGCTCTCCCCTACATACATTATTTAAGCAATTACCTTGATTAAAACAATTTTAAAGCACTTACCTTGTCCGGGGCTCGTCCGGGGCTCCCTCATTGAATAGCGTCCTTTCCTGGATACCAATGCGCATGCGCGGGCGGCCGCGCATGCGCATTTCTCCCGAGAAATGCGCATGCGGCCGCGCATGCGCATTTGTTTCCAGGAAAAGGACGCTATTCAAAGAGGGAGCCCCGGACGAGCCCCGGACAAGGTAAGTGCTTTAAAATTGTTTTAATCAGTGTAATTGCTTAAATAAAGTATCTAGTGGAGGGCGGGAGGGAGGCGGGTGGCGGCCGACTCGGCTACGCTCACGGAGTGGGCGTAGTGTTGCCGGCTACGCTGTCTACGCAAAATGCGTAGAAGGCAACACTACGCCTACTCCGTGGGCGTAGCCGAATCGGACGCCCAGGGTTACAGTAGATCAGCACAGTCCCCTGCGGTGCGCTTCCAGGAGGGGGTACGGAAAACAAAAGCCTGAAGCTCCTTTTGAGGATGAACCCCTTACCATTACTAACACCAAGGAACACATGGTGACTTCCCAGCATCCTGGAAAGTCCCTTACAAGAGATCCCACTCATTTTCAACATGTGACACATCACACACCAAACATCAATGTCAATGTGGAGACTGGGTCCCAACAGACTATTGATGACTCTGTGTCTGCTGGTAATTCCACCTCACCTGTGCAAATCACTGACACTTCGACTGCCAGTTACCAGTTACAAGTACCCAATCAGGATGAGTGATTTAGGCACCACAACACCGATTTGTAGAATTGTAATTGCCTGTATGTCTTTGAGTACCTGTGTATTTATTCATGTATTTATTTATTTACTTATTTATCTATTTTGAAAAAGTTATATTTTTTAGTTTAAATAAGCAGGAGATGTAATGTCTTGCAAATAAAGGAACACTGGAACTCTTTTGGTTCCCACTGTAAACTGTAGGCCTGTGACATAAGCGTTGGAGAGATGAGTTGAAGGCAGGCTTAGAATTTAGAGTTCTGACTTACACACAGCAGAATAAAGACGTTTAACATTACTCTCTGTGTGTAACGGGGTTATTGGTGAATACCTGGGGCTGGCAGGATGCTACATTCCCAATATACTTATTCTTCATTGCAACAAAGTGCTCCCTCCAAAAGTGGGATTGACCCCCGGGTAGCCTTTTATTTACCGGTTGAGGACTCGATCATGATGAAAGCCATACAGAAATATTTTGGTGCGAGTCCTTGAAAAAGAAACAGGAGTATTCCCTACCATTTGTAGACTTTTTCAGAATCAAATCTTTTTAACTATTATGATTTTATGATGTATGGATGTATAAATGGTAAACTCTCTTAGGAGAAGAGCCAATGAAGTTAAACGTAATGTATTATGAAAGGAGGGGTATACTGCACTAAATTGGTTGTCACTTTACATAAGGCAAACTGAACAAGACATGCATAGGATAAAATAAGGCCTAAAATGTTACACTTTCTGAAGCACAACCTTTAAGAGCAGTGTCTCCCTGAACACCACTAGATATTAATTAAGCAAGTTCTGCTCAAAAGCAAATTAAGAGAAGCAGGAAGTCATCTGAGCAACACAAAAAAAGAAGAAAATCAGCTACAGTCATGTTGACAAACTTGTAGCCTCTTCCTGCAACAGGTTCTTACTGTGTTTGAACTACTGCAAGCACAGCACACACCCTTACAACAATTGATACGAGCTCCAACTTGATGTCTGCATTCCGTACAGTCCAAAGAAGCAGCATATTCCCAGAAAGACTTTGAAAACTCGTTCTAGTGGCAAGTGAGCGTCAAAAACCTAATAGTGACCTTCTTCATCTAGCAAGGACACTTTGGACATCCGATTCACTGTGGGGTTCATGAATGTGCCCTGCAGGCAGAGTGCACTAAGGACCATTATTACTTATTGTTTAGGAAGGATTCTGCAAGTCAATTGTGACTGGAGCCACACTGTAGTTTGTTTCAAACCCTTAATATTTCTACTGACTTTCTACAAAATCCTATCAGGGTTACTTTGAATATTACAAGTACTGATTGGAAGTTAAGATCAATTAGCCACTCCAGCTGTGCCCAACGGTAACATAAGTCAGCCACCTACATTAAGGTAACAAACCAGTTCCAGCTGGCTCCTCTGAGTACGCTAGATATTTGCTGAGCAGTCTCCATGTTTCCTTACAGCTGCTCAACAAACATTTTTGCTTTGCAAAAACAAACTCACAAAGATCAAAAGATGTGGGGGTCATTAAAAAAATATTCTGTTCAGGATTCCCACGCTTTTCCTGAGTCCCAAATGTGAATAACAGAATGTCACAATGTCCATATTAAATAAGACAGACAGACAGAGGCACTAAGACAGAAAGTTTATTGTCTGCGGGCCCTCAATCTATAGTTTTTGCTGGTTGAGCATGTTCATCTGACCCTAGCAGAGCAGGTGGACCATCAGTTTTCTGTAGTGGCTCCTCCGCTATGGCAAAGGGGTGTCACCACGATGCTTTTAAGCAGTGCAAAGAAAGGAAGCATAAAATGATAATACTTTTGAGTTATTATCATTTTATGTTTCTATGCTGCTTTGCGGGCGGATGGGTAGGCGGGGCTGCTCTGCTCTTGGAGCAATTCAGGGGAGGAATGGTTTACCCACTCCTAAGTCAACATGACTGTTTGGCAGGCCCTCTGGGTCCGGCCAAACAGTCATGTACACTTTCCCTGTTCTCCACGCAGGCTGCAGTACAGCTTGGATGGAGAACATGCCCAGGTCCCTATTCCCTGGCTGAGCGTCGAACCACAATGCTCAGACCAATCACAACGCTGCATTGCAGCATTGTGATTGGTCAGTTTGGTCTGGGGAACCTGGGTGTTTACCAATCACAATGCTGCATTGCAGCGTTGTGATTGGCTATCAGAGTCTGGCTGGGCTTCCTGTTCCTGGAGTCTCACAGAGGAGGGCAGACACAGAGATGCGGGACCCGGCAGCAAGGTGTTTATTGAAAATAAGAAAGATTTTACATTGCGCCCCCTGCAGTACGTGCGCCCGCACCGCAAACCCACGAGCGGTGCCAGCCGCCACTTTCAGTTTAACATACAGGGTACTACTCCACATCAGTGGAGGAGTAGCCTGTCCGTCAAATGTTAAATAACCCCGTTGTCTTCAGACATTTATCACCTAAACCTGCTCCTCATCTCAACAATTATCATTATCCCCATTTGTCATCTATTTCTGCCAGTCACTAACCTTGCTAGATATTCCGAGATGTTAGTTCCACCCAGTGGCGGCTGGTGACATTTGAAAGTGGCGGGGCAGAGCAAGCGAGCCTGAACCACCTACGGGGGTTCCAGGGGTTCACCCCCGGGGATGGATCCAAAAAACACACAAAGCATAGACCGATAAAAAACTGCAATTGCTTGCTAGTGAACAGCACAAACACCCTCAGGAACACTAAAAACACCACTAGGACTAGGAACAGCAAAAACACACCACGAACAGCACAAACACTCCTAGGAACAGCACAAACACCCCCAGGAACAGCACAAACACCCACTTAGGACTTGAAACAGCACAAACACATCTGTGCACTGACACATCAGCTGGTCATGCAATGTGGCATGACCCGGCTGTGCGTGGAATCCTAGCGCCAAAAGATAACAGGTCCAAACAATGACCATGATTCGGGATGAGTAACATTGCGTCATTTTTCCATTATGTAATATGTGTAACCTTTGTGGAAGTTGCAGATAACACCCAAATCACTCTCAGGGGGGCCACATAAGTGACGATAGCGCTCAACTGCAAAATAGCGCTTTATCAGGACCTGTGCTCATCGGCACAACACTAAATCAGGCCGACCATTACATTAGTGCAGCACTGTTTGCATCACAGACGACATCATGGGTACACACGTTTTGTAGATACGACACTGCACTGTTTCACTAAAAGATTGCTGTCTGTGTAAACCAACTGTGTGCATAACTCTCAAAATGCTACAATTTGTAGGCAGCACAGCGCATGAAAATAATGTAGCACCAACTGGCAATATTCTCCTAGCGCGTGCTTGCAAATGGTGACCGATAATTATTCTTAACTCCCCGACTAACTCCTCATTTGCACAATCAGCACCAGCCGTGTGTGCTCTCCTCTTGTGCAGACATGTCTTGCTCAGTTATGCGTTTAAATGACATTTCAGAGTTTTATTCTTAATCCCGGTTAAACAGTTCAGCCGGCAGAGGAGCGTGATGTGTTGGATTTTTGTAGTTTTGACCTACGCTGAGCATTATATCCATGACATCATGTATGTACCTAATGATCCTAACACACGCTACACCCTAGTCTAGCCTTAGCGTGAATGGATTTTTCACTTAACCTTGGCCATGCTGGTGTTTTAGGAATTCATGGGGGAAAGATAATGCTGTGATCGTGGAGGGCCTGTGGGGGCGTCATGTTCAATCGCGGGCGGCATGACAGTCGGGTGGGGGAAGAGGGGGTGGAAATGTGGTCATCCCGGGGGTATGGGGGAGGCGGGAGGGGTTTGTTTAATTAAAAAACTAAAACATGAATAAAATAATGGAAAACTTAACTTACCATCCTGCGCTTCTGGATGGGTCCACCGTCCAACTCCCGCTATCCTGCTTTTTCCAAATTGAATTCCTGGCTGCATCGTCATCAGCCAGGAAAGGCAGCTTCCCTCCCTCCCGTCCGCCAATCACAACGTTGCAATGGCAGCTTTGTGATTGGTGAGCCGCACCACACCCGGGTCATTTTCTCTATGTATGCTGCCATGCAGCAGCATACATAGAGAAAAAGGGAGAGTGAGCGGTCCTGCTCGAGGGCAGGGGGGGAGTGGCTTGCTCACTGTTATACATACTGACGGTTTGGTCGGCCCCAGGGCCGACCAAACAGTCAGTAGGGGCCGACCAAACAGTCAGTATGTACAACAGTGGGCAAGACACTCCCCCCTGCCCTCGAGACCGCCCACCCCAACCAGGCACTTCTGCTTTCTCGCGCGCGAGAAGACAGAAACATAAAATGGTAGTTATTACCATTTATGTTTCTGCCTTCTCGCACTGCGAGAAAGCAGCGAGGCAACACCCCCACGCCCCTATGGGGGAGCCGCCACTGGTTCCACCGTCTTGCTTAATTTATAATGCATGCTCATGCTAGGAAGAGCCAACATCCCAATGCACGTATCTACTATTTCAGTACTAAACTATTTACCCTAATCTCAATTTATGTTTTTTTTTTGTCAACAAATCACTCTCGTCCCAGACTCTCGGTTACAGCCCTATTTGCATTATTTCTTTTACGAGGATTGTACAAAATACACTTCAGTTCCATCACGATGTAATATGGGATAACTTATTGATCATAAAAGTAACATTTTCTATCCTCTGCTGGAGCGTGAAAACGTCATGTGCATGTGATATTTGTACGTACTTTTGTTCAGACTTTCCTCAAAGCAGTCATAGCCTCCAAGTAAAACATTCCCCATGAAGGGTCTACTCATCTTCACAAATTCCATTTCATTTAATGTTGTATTAGGTCATTTATTAGTTTAAAAGGCAGCACTTCAGCATATCGATATTTGCATGGGACCCCGGGACCACGCACACAATTCAGCGAAGACATCGCAGACTTCATCAGCCCGTACGCACTCCCCTCCGCTGACTACATCCTCCTAGGGGACCTCAACTTCCACCTGGAGAACAACAAGGACAGCAACACCACCACCCTGCTGGACAACCTTGCTAACCTCGGACTCAAGCAACTGGTGAACACCCCCACCCACTACGCCGGCCACACGCTTGACCCCGTCTTCTCCTCCAGCAAGCACATCTCCTTCAGCCACTCCACCAGACTCCACTGGACTGACCACAGCTGCATCCACTTCAGCTTCAGAAGAACAACGACCCACCACCACCCGCAACAGATTCCTCGCAGAAGCTGGAGCAAGATCTCCACCGAGCAGCTCACCACCTCCCTCCGCCAGAACCCTCCAGCCAGCACAACGGACCCCAACGAAGCAGCTGGCAACCTCACACAGTGGCTCACTAACTGCGCAAATGACCTCGCACCACTGAAGAACCCTCCCAGCAGACCCGGCAGCAAGAAAGCCTCCTGGTTCACCGACGAACTCAAGAACTCCAAGAAGAACTGCCGCACCCCCGAGAAAGCCTGGCGCCACGACCAGACCACAGACAACATGACTGCCCTCAAGCACGCCACCCGCAAACACCACCAGCTGATCCGCACCACCAAGAAGACAGCATTCACAGAAGGACTGGACAACAAGCCCACAACAGCAAGGAACTCTTCAGCATCGTCAAAGAGTTCTCCAGCCCCAGTGCCGGAAACAACGACATCACCCCCTCGCAAGACCTCTGCGACTCACTCGCCTCGTTCTTCCACCGCAAGATCACCGATATACACAGCTTCGGCGCACCTACCACGCACCCAACCACCGAACCAACGCCCCCCACCACCACCATCTGCGCCTGGACCACAGTCAGCACCGAAGACACCACCCGTACGATGAACACCATCCACTCCGGATCACCAACCGACCCCTGCCCCCATCACGTCTTCAACAAGGCCGACTCCATCATCGCACCCCAACTCCGGGACATCATCAACATCTCCTTCAACACCGCCACCTTCCCGGAGAGCTGGAAGCACGCCGAGCTCAGCGCCCTCCTCAAGAAACCAACTGCAGACCCCACCAACCTCAAGAACTACCGCCCCATCTCACTCCTCCCTTTTCCTGCCAAAGTCATCGAGAAGACCGTCAACAGACAGCTTGCCGCCTTCCTCGAGACAAACGGATCCCTCGACCCTTCGCAGTCTGGCTTCCGAGCCAACCACAGCACCGAGACCGCCCTCATCGCAGCCACCGACGACATCAGAGCCCTGCTCGACAATGGGGAAACAGCGGCCCTCATCCTCCTGGACCTCTCTGCAGCATTCGACACTGTCTGCCACCGCACCCTAGTGCAGCGCCTCAGCAACTTCGGAGTCCAAGAGAGGGCACTGGAGTGGATCATCTCGTTCCTCGCCGGAAGAACCCAGAGAGTCCGCCTCCCCCCGTTCAGATCCGAGGCCACCGAAGTCATCTGCGGCGTACCACAAGGATTATCACTCAGCCCAACCCTATTCAACGTCTACATGAGCCCTCTCGCAGCCATCGCACACAAACACAACCTCAAGATCATCTCCTATGCCGACGACACCCAGCTGTTCCTCTCCCTCACCAACGACCCCGCCACCGCCAGAACCAGCCTGCACGAAGGGATGAAAGACGTCGCCGAGTGGATGAAGAACAGCCGCCTGAAACTGAACTCAGACAAGACAGAAGTCCTTATCCTGGGATCATCACCCTCCGCCTATGGGCGACTCCTGGTGGCCCCCTGCCCTGGGCACCACTCCCAAGCCAACGGACCACGCACGCAACCTGGGCTTCATCCTGGACTCCTCCCTCTCGATGACCAGACAAGTCAACGCCGTCTCATCATCATGCTTCAACACCCTGCTCATGCTCCGTAAGATCTTCCGATGGATCCCCACAGAAACCAGGAAGACGGTCACCCAGGCACTCGTCACCAGCCGACTGGACTACGGAAACACCCTCTACGCCGGAACCACAGCCAAACTTCAGAAAAGATTCCAGCGCATCCAGAATGCCTCCGCACGATTCGTCTTGGACGTCCCCCGACGCAGCCACATCTCTGGCCACCTGAGAGACCTGCACTGGCTCCCAGTCAGCAAGAGGATCACGTTCAGGCTCATCACCCATGCACACAAGGCCCTCCACGACCTGGGCCCCAAGTACCTCAACAACCGCCTGACCTTCTACGCGCCCACCCGCCAGCTACGATCGACCAGCCTCGCCCTTGCCGCCGTACCACGCATCCGCAAAGCCACCGCCGGGGGAAGATCCTTCTCCTACCTGGCAGCCAAGACATGGAACTCCCTCCCCATCCACCTTCGCCTGACATAAGATCACCTTTCCTTCAGGAAGCTCCTCAAGACCTGGCTCTTCGAGCAGTAGCGGACCCCTCCCCCCCAGCGCCTTGAGACCCTACCGGGTGAGTAGCGCGCTATACAAATGTCCATGATTGATTGATTGATTGATTGGATATGTTAGATCCATGGATTGCAGACCAATGGGGGTTCAGGATGACCTCTCAAGAGGTCCAGGACTGTTTAGAAAATTAAATAATATCAACCCGCCCTGCTGGCTCCGCCCACCCTCGTCATCAGCCTATTTAGGCTCCGCCCCTTTTTTTGCCGAGTGTACTCGAGCAGCCCTGTGGCAGAGGGCTTGCTCGTGGGGGGCACTTGACATTTATTTTAAAACTTACCTGCTTCCTCTGCTGACTGCAAGCAGCCCTGCTCCTTCTCAGTCCCGCTGACTACGAGCGGTGGACGCCTATCTCTTTTTAAAAAACCCTTCCCAACCCGCCCTGCTGGCTCCGCCCACCCTCGTCATCAGCCTATTTAGGCTCCGCCCCTTTTTTTGCCGAGTGTACTCGAGCAGCCCTGTGGCAGAGGGCTTGCTCGTGGGGGGCACTTGACATTTATTTTAAAACTTACCTGCTTCCTCTGCTGACTGCAAGCAGCCCTGCTCCTTCTCAGTCCCGCTGACTACGAGCGGTGGACGCCTATCTCTTTTTAAAAAACCCTTCCCAACCCGCCCTGCTGGCTCCGCCCACCCTCGTCATCAGCCTATTTAAACGTCCCCCATGCGTCAGCGCAGCGGACGAGCACAGCGGGCGCGACGGAGGCGCGCCGGAGTTGCGCCAGAGTTAAGCCCGTCTGCGCCCGTCCGCGGCCGGACGGGCCCAGGGGCCAGGGACGCTGCCTCTGCCATCTCTTATTCCCGCTCCACTCTAATGAGTCTACAAACCATTGCTTGCCCTCTACCTCCCGAGACCTGGACCAGGATCTCCTTATTGGGGATCCCAGGTCACTCTTCCCCTTTGCTGGGGCCGTCGTCATCTTCCACCCTTCCTGTCCCTGCCGAGTCGCAGCTCCGGGTATTATACCTCAACACTCGCTCCATGGTCAGGCATCAAGCCGATATTTTCCATCTTCTTATGACAGAGAAGCCAGATGTCCTTTTACTATCTGAGACCTGGCTCACTGACGACTCCCTCCCCGACATCCTTGCTGCACTACCTCCTGACTACTTTCTGCTGAATACCAACCGACCTGGAGGCCGCTCCGGTGGAGGGGTGGCAGCGGTAATACGGAAGAATCTTAAGATCATTGCCTCTGCCAATATGACCCTCCCCGATGTGGATAACCTGGTCCTCCGTCTTGGGACCGAGGTAGGCGCTGTCACCCTTATGGTACTTTACCGTCCCCCCCACCCCATGCCTTCCTTCCCCTCCTCCTTTATTGAACAGTTAACCAATCTTGCCACCTCTTCCCCCCGTACTATCATTGTCGGGGATTTCAATTACTGGTTCCAGAATGAGGATGCCGGCCCCCATGCCACCGAACTGTTCGAGGCCCTCTCGAGCTTGGATTTTACACAACTAGTCAGGTCTGCCACTCATAGCGGTGGCCATATCCTTGACCACATCTGGGCTCACGGGGTCAAGTCCTCCTGCCCATTCATAACACCTTGTGTGTGGTCCGATCACTTCTTAATTGACACCACCTTTTCGGCCGTTGGCCAGATCAGGACCCCACTGCAGGAGGGCGGTACCGCACGCAAGTGGAGAGCCGCCGACTCCTCCAAACTCTTATCTCATCTCTCTCTCACCCGTCCCTTGTTCCCCACAGACTCAAGCACTGACGAGCTTCAGGGGCAAGTTTCTGACTGGCTCACTATAGCCAGCGATACTTTCGCACCTTTAACCAAGTTTCCCCGATCCCGACACTGTCATTCCCATAAATGGTTTACCCCTCACCTTAAGACTTTGCAGTTAGAACTCCGCCGACTCGAGCGCAGGTGGAGCAGAGACTACTGCTTACCTAGCAGAAGTGCATATGTGGCTGCGCGGAACGAGTATAAAACAGCCATTTCCGCCGCCAAAAAAGCTTATGCCTCAGACAAAATTTTATCTGCCCCCTGCAAGTCTAAGGAGATTTTTAAAATCCTCAACGAATTTACCTCCGATCCTAGGACACTTCCGACTCAGGCCCCCACACAAGAATCATGTAACGCGCTGAGCACTTTCTTTGTCCAAAAAATTGCCTCGATCAAAGATACCATTCCGACTACCCCCCCCTGGCGCCGGCCCCGCTTCTCCCCCCCATAATGCTCTTTCTTTTACACTTTTCCCTCCCTTAGATCCTACCGCTTTGGCCACACTGGCCACCCGCGTTAAATCTGGATCCCCAGACGACTGTTGTCCCCCCACCATATTACGAAATATCTGCCACTCTTTACCTGATTGTATCCTTCCCCTGCTGAATTCTTCTCTGTCGTCCGGTACGGTACCCCGCTCCTTCAAGGAGGCCGTGTTGGTGCCTCTACTGAAGAAGCCTGGGGCTGATCCCGCCGTCCCGGCGAATTACCGCCCCATCTCTCTCCTGCCTTTTTTCTCCAAAATTTTGGAAGCCCATGTCACCACCTGCCTCTCACAGTTTATTGAGAACTCCACCTTTCTTGAGACTAACCAGGCCGGCTTCAGACCCGGCCACTCTACGGAGACTGTCATCTTGGCTGTGCTGGATGCCCTGAGAGACGGTGCTGACAAGGGTACCCCCCAGGCCCTGGTTTTATTAGATCTGTCGGCTGCCTTCGACACGGTGGACCACAACATCCTTCTCCACCGTGTCGAGCAAGCTGGCATCCAGGGCCTGGCGTTGGCATGGGTCAAATCCTTCCTGACCGGGAGGTCTCAGACCCTTAGCCTGGGCACTTTTAGAGCTCCTCGGGAGCACTTGCCCTGCGGGGTCCCTCAGGGCTCCTCTCTGTCCCCCTTCTTTTCAATCTTTATCTTCGACCCCTTCTCTTTTCCTTGAGGCAGTGGGACGTCACCGTTTTCAATTACGCGGACGACCTGCAACTCATCTTCCCTCTTGATTCCCCCTCTGCTATTCCCAACTTTCAGGCAGTTATGTCCCACATCCTATCGTGGATGTGCCAAAATCAGCTTAAGCTGAATCCCGGAAAGGCGGAGCTTCTTCTCCCTGGCAAGAGCTCTACCCACTGGGGTCCGCATTTTTGGCCGGCAGAACTTGGCCTTCCACCCACCCCTGTGGCCTCGGTAAAAAGCCTAGGGATCACTATTGACTCCGGTCTCTCCCTCGGGCCCCAGGTGGGGACAGTTGTCTCCTCCTGCATGTTCCAGCTGCGCAGGATCAGGAAGGTGGCTTATCTCCTCACTCCTTAAGCTCTCCTGCAAGTAATCATGGCCCTTGTCCTCTCCCGCTTAGATTTTTCGAATGCTATCTATCATGGTCTGCCCAAAACATCTCTCTGCAGACTACAATTCGTTCAGAATCAAGCGGCGAGATTGGCCTTTGGGATTCCGAAATGGCAATCCGCCAAACCCCTCCTTCTAAAACTGCACTGGCTCCCCGTCATCTCGAGGGCAGCCTTTAAGATCGGCTGCCTCACCTTTAAATCCTTATCTGGTTCCTGTCCTGTTTTTTTGAAATCTCTCATCAGGACCTACAGCCCCTCTCGGAACCTGAGATCCTCTCATCTGCACCTCTTACTCACTCCCCCTGTCAAACTCTGCAGATCCGGAGGCCGGAGATTTGCATTTCTGGCCCCCAAACTCTGGAATTCCTTCCCCCTCTCTCTTAAAACCTCCAATTCCCTTACCCTCTTCCGTAAATCCCTAAAAACTTGGCTCTTCCCTCAATCTGGCTAAACCCTCCCAGTCCCCCAGTTGTCTGCCAGCGCCAGGAAACCGATGGTGTCAGCGCGCTTTATAAATTCCACTTACAATACAACAGATGAATAGAGTATATACACATAGAAAAGCAAACTATA
The DNA here is from genome assembly GCF_964261635.1 of Lissotriton helveticus. Classification (NCBI taxonomy): domain Eukaryota; kingdom Metazoa; phylum Chordata; class Amphibia; order Caudata; family Salamandridae; genus Lissotriton; species Lissotriton helveticus. Next base: position 763,399,844 of record NC_136071.1, on the reverse strand, counting down.
TAAACATAAAAATGCACAAAATCTCTGTAAATGTGAAAGTTTTTTTAAATTGGAGGAAAAAAATTAAGGAGATATTTACAAACCCCTTGCGCCCGCGGTGCATCACGTTTTACCATGAGAAAAAGTTGTGTACCAACAGCACAAGGGGCTTGTAAATAAGCCCCTAAATTGGTATCATTATCTTGATTCTTAGAAGCAGGGAAAGTGCAGCAAACAGCAGAATGGATTTTTGTATATGTTTTGTTTGTGAATTAAAGAAAAAATATCACAATTTGTGCATTTGATAAATACTTATTTCTTTAGTTATGTGTATTTTTTATAGGTTCAAAAGGTAGAAACTGCTTACTATGGGGTCCTCCGTTTCCGATAGTGATTCAGGGGGGGTACACAAAGTCAAAAGGTCAGGAACACTGCAATAGACCATAAAAATAAACAATTAAGACCATTTAATCTAAGCATGTTTTCTCTCTGCCTGTGTACACACCTTTGTGGCAGACAAGTAAATCACCTCATGCAGCTAAAATATTTAACCGCTTATACAAATGTGGGTTATAGATAGTTGCAAACTAGATCACCCCTTAAATACTGTGCTTGATAGCATTGTGATTAGAAGCTTTCTTTTGCCCGATTTACACCAGGACTACACAAGCTTGTTCCCAGCTGGATGATTTCAGACCCCCACAGGCGTAGATGCTTTTCAGTCAGGGTTACCTCTCATCCTTGGCAGGTTTCACACCCCTGAAATGTATGAAGTATTAGGTGTCTTGCAGCTGGTGTGGTGTCGCATTGAGTTTTACATGAATGGAGCTAGCTTAGCCCACTCCAGGTGGCGCCTGTTTTGGAGCCTGCCAGCCAAATCTTCTGATGAAGAGTGTTTGCTTTAATCCGCCTCCAGTGTGCACTGTATATATTTCCTGTATTCAGCCAGGGATTTTCAGTGCCTTACCTGCAGATGCATAGGTACGTTTTCAGTTCCTGGCTTGAGATCTAAAGTCTCTGGATGAGGTGCAGTTTTGTAAACAAGTGCCACGATCTGGAGAAATGGTGACTCACCTACGCAGTAGCGATATCTTATGAACGAAAAATATTTCTATATTGGTTACTTAAATCACAGATATGTGGAATGTCCGAAATAAAATTAGAGTGGACTGATGCAAAAGCAAACCAGGATACAGAGGAAAACTGCAAAAATAACATTCTAAAAACACAACCAAAGTGTAAATTTCTCTGTTCATTGTTCAGTTTAGGGCAGGGGTGTCCAACCGGTAGCTTGGGAGCTACTAGTAGCTCGCCAGCTCCATGGAAGTAGCTTGTGAAAGGTAGCTTAGCCCAGTAGGTCGTGGGGAGCATCTGGTCACATTGAAGGAAGTAGTGAACCTCATTTTCACAGCCTTGCTGTAGCAGTCAGCCAAGTCAGTAGCAGGTACTTACACCACCAAATATACACAGACTGTGATAGCCTGTGACAATAGGACACAGCCAACTATCTCCACTTGCAGACTAGGAAAGTTGAATAGCGATTGATCATGTTGCAGGCCTTGGTCTGTCAATCACACTGTGTAAATGAATACTCAAGACTAAAGGAGGAAGAGTATTGAGGCTTGAATGTAGCCCAGTAAGGGGTGGTCATTCACGGTAATCCTATATAAGGAGGTCGAATTGGAATCTTATTGGATGTGGTCATATTGTAGCAATCATGCCTTGAGGAGCTCAGGGTGACATTTACTGATCATAAGAAGCTCCCATCATAGAAAGTGTTGGAGGCCCCTTGTTTAGGGCAGTCCCTATTGTCAATACAACCAGATGGTTTTATCTGATCTTTTAGACAGCCTTGCCAATGCAATTTTGTTACATTAGGAAAAATTCTAGGCCTGTGTGAAATTGTAATTATGTCAAAAAGAAACTTCCTTTTGGGCCTACTTTTCAAATCCCACACACACATTTCTCACTCTCCTTATCCCAATGTAATTCACAGAATTTCACAAATTTGCATTACATAAAATTCCTGAAACTATGGGCCTGATTACGAATGGCGGTGGGACCGCCATTGTCAGGCCGTCTGTGGTGGCCCCACCGACATCTGCCCCTCTGCCCACCGCATTATGCTGCGGTGGGCGGAGGCTTCCGGCAGAGGGACCGCTGCCGCAAATCCGACGTGCTCAAGGAGCCTGTCGGACCATCAGAGGGACAGTAATTCCTCCAATGGAGGCAGTGCCAGCTCAGGCACCGCCGTAGGGATTACAATGGCCCTTTCTGCCTGCCCTTTCATGGCGGTTCAACTGCCATAAAAAGGCAGGTAGAAAGTGACTTTGGCAGGCCCAAGTGGGCCCCCTTCCCCCCTGGTCCTCCGCTATGGGGTCTGGAGGGCACCCATGGTGCCCTCTAAACATTCCTTCACCCTGTGGCAGGCACCCCATGGTGCCTGTCACAGGGTGCAGTGATGTTTACATACATGCCTCTTAGTAGTGAGGCTTGTGCGGCAGGCCTTTTTCTGGCTGCAGCACAAGACTCAATGCTAAGAGGCATGGACGGATCATACTTTTTCTGGCGGGACCGCCGACTTCCAGTCGGCCGGTCCCGTTCCACAACAATGGGTGTCAGACGTTAATCCGACCGCCATCATAATTAGCCCCTATGTCAGTTAATCTATGCTGTATAATTATGGCCAGGAACACAGAACGAAATATTGACCAGAATGCTAGCAGCTATTCAGAGCAGATTTTAGAGCTATGAGCTATTTGTTTCTGTGAAATGTGTCTTTGCATCCATATTGGTTGTGAGGACGGATTTTGCATGAAACCTAGCACTAAGTTCTAACCTTATATTATGCAAAATTATGCACAATTTTCGTAAAATTTTGCATATTTACGTAAAAGCAAATTACACTCATTTTGCACACCTCTACAATGATGTGCAAAATAAAGTAGGAGCTTTTTCTATAGTTTTGCATAGTAATGTATATTTAGTCTTCCAAAAGATTCTAGCAGCAGATTAATGTAACCTCGTGACCAAAATACAAAATAATCAATAATTCAGCTAATCCTTATTTCTAAACATACATTCTGAAAAAAAAGCAGTCTTGTATATAAAAGTAAATGCTCTATGTAATTGAGTAATGAGTGGAACCCCATTAACCAGGAAGAACTTGTATTAAATGTATCCTGTTTTTATCAGTCTCTCCCATCAAATGGAAAGATATATTGCTCTCTGCACCTTACAACGCTGCTTAATCCTAGCGATGTGCTGATGCTTAGCTCCCTCTAGGCCTAGCCACCTCAGTTCAATGGTATTTAGTTATAAATTGTGATTTCTTGTTAGATCACCCATGGGGCCTTGGGGCAGGCTGGGGATAGTGGGCCACAGGCATGTGTTGTAGCGTTAACATGTCGGGCCCTTTTGGTTGACTATCATTTGTCTAATTTTATCCTATCCTAGATAAACCTTAGCTAGCATACCAAATCTCTATGGTCCTCTGAAGGATCTTGTTCTATGAATGAAGGGGCTAGAATATTTAGAGGATGAGCAACTATCAAATGAGGACCGGGAATAAGATAATTGTTAACATATATTATTATGCATATCACTCATCTGTTTTCTGATGAAACCATCAAATCAAAAAGAGTTTGCCACAGACAAATAATGAGTCAGAATCAGCAGAGCTAGTTAAATTTTAGTTTTTGTATTCTATTCAAATTTCAAATTAATGGCATACAACCCTAAATTCAAATTAGATCAGGTTTAATAAAGCATTAGCAAAACTCGGTGAGATCCAGATATAAAGAGTTTGAGCTTCCTCATCCGAGGGAGATTATTATTTTAGCAAAGGTTGATTAAAAGGGGAAATCAGTTGTGTCTCATGTCAACCCTTTAGGAATGTTCAGTGAGTTCCAAATGACCAGTTCCAGTTCATTGAGGACTGAATATCTGTGTCTGTCCAACACTGCAGCATCAATGCCACAGCTGTTCTGATGCAAACCCTTTCAGCTGCAAAGCTTCCACTACGCTAGCATACCAGCCAGCGGCAGATTGCAGTATTTTGTCATAGTTCACATTGTTTCTGGAAATCCAAATTGTCAGTCTCAATGCCGCAAGATGGGTAACGGTGCATGCAGCCCCATCAGTTTCAAAATCTGAGCAATTATACTCCATTGATTCCAGGTTTACACCCCTTGACATCACCAAATTTGTCACACCACTCTTTCCCATTGGTCGCCCTTGACAGGTGGAGATGATGTAGCAGGTAAAAAGTATATAGTTCTGGAAGAATTAAATAATCCATTACTCGCGATTTGCTTAGAACCAATGTAGTTTAGTCATAAGATCCTTGTAGTATTCGGATAGTAGACAACTTTATGCTCTAATCCTTTGTCAGTCAGTTCTCAAACATTTGCTCTAGGATGTAGCACTCTTGTTGTGAGTCTATTCAAGTAGGCTACAAATGTCAATTAAATCAATTGAAAGTTAGAACGCAAGTAGTAACTTTATGAAAAGTTTCCATAGGCTTCAAACTATCCAGTTCATAAGTTCATGTTAGAGAAAGAAGCACAGTTGAGACCTTCATGAGTTACAGCTCATACACAATAAACAATTGTGCTAATAGAATAATGTATTAATCTTTCAATTAAACATATTAATATCACTTCAATATTATTGCAATTAATTCATGTAAGTATAGGGTACTCATAAACACATTTTTAATATGTTATTATCTCTCACATAGAATTCTTTCGCACATTATATGTTATTAAAGCATACATGTTTAAGGCACATTAAAGATTAACAAAATGCATTTTTTATCATATACTCATGTAGCACTTATTTCCTTTTGTCATTTTCAGTGCCCGCGTTACACATTCTAATCACAAGATCATGTCATTAAAGTGTTAACGTTTTCACATCTATTTATTAAATGTTAAATGTAACACAAAACTAATTCTAACATTCTGCATGCTTTTATGATGCAGTACTCAAATCGGAACTATATTTTGCAGTTTCTTGAAAAGTGGAGCCTGACGTATGTTTTGTCATTTCCATGTAAAATAGTGTTACAAATCATTTCTGAGTACATTTTCATAAATTTCAAGGAAATACCTCTTCTCTATCACATGCGAGGGCTGAGTTTGTGTGCTGTTCTGTCCCAGGGTCGTCTTGTTGTGATTCTGCAAATTTTCCAAGTTATTGTGGAGGTACATAGGCTCATCACTCATTACCACTCCGAAGGGGCTCAATAATGTACAGCCTACTGCTTCTCTTTTGACAAAAGGCAATTACACTAATTTATCAAAAAGCGTGACACAACACACTACAACAATGCATTAGATACCTGATGAACGTATGCGAGTATCATGTGCTTCAAGGTGGGGCCCCTATTTGGGCCCCTATCCCCTCTTCTTCCCTCTGCTCTGTAAGTTTGGAATTCTGGAAGCATAGTTTCTAGATTAAGTGCAGCTTTCCCACCTAATTATGCAAAGCAACAGTGGTCCCATGCAAAAGAATTTCATCAAAACAATAAATACAGACACAATAGATTCTGTATTACTTTTGACATGTCCAGCCGGACAGAGGTCACAATTTTTACTTAATGGTGAAAAATACAATAGAGGAATTCCTTCAACAAATCAACGTAGTGGGGCACAAGCCTGTACCCAAGCACATACAGATTAATACTGTGAAGAACCAAAGAGAAGAACAGGGCTTTTAGGCAAAAGCTGCAGATTTTCTGTAATTTCAGATGAGACAGAAAATTCAAAAGGCACCTTTACAAAAACATGGCAATTGATATACGTTCTGTATAGGGTGCATATAAAGGTCGACGGCGTTGCTGGGGGTTGCGTAACTAGCTTTCCCACCTAATAGCACACATTCACTCCTAAGGGCTAAGTAACCCCTAGAGTCATGCACCCATTCCTTTTCAGTCTGTGTAGAGCTGCAATGTGCTTCCAAGGTTGGGCGGGTTCGCTGGTGGTGCACAGAAGAAAGCAAATTGCACGTGGCGCTCTCTTGGTGGCCACAAAGATAGTCTTCAGAGAATAGCAATAGAAGCAGCATCTTCTGACGATGGCCCTCTTCCGGGTTCCGGTATTCCCTCAGCACAGACAGGCCCTTCAGGCTCGGCAGGCCTGAATCGTCTGGTGAGCATGTTGTCATTCATGTTGGGCCTCCCAAGGGAGATGCACATCTGCAGATCTCTTCTGAAGATGTGGTATTCTGGCAAAGACAAACTACTGCTATGCACTGTTTAGTGTGTGATGGTACCATTCTGATGAAGCGCTTCTGTTGTCAGGTGTTAATTCTGCATGTTGTGCCACAGGGAGATGGCCATGTGAGAGCAGTGTACTCCACTTGGGGGTCAGTGCTGGGCTAGCAAATCACTGCAGGGTAGCCTGGGCGGACACCACAGATTTTGCAGTCTTCACTTTTGGGGTGGCTCATAACCAAATGGTACAGAGTTGAAAGTGCTGCAGTCACACTGTTGGGGTCATAGGCACACAGAGGGTGACACATAGGAAGTGCTGATACTGACTTCAGTTAGGTCAACTGATTTAGCACATTTCCTAAGGTGCCACGTCGGCGATGACAGTGACGACACAGGATATCATTTGGCATGCTTCAGAAGTGCTGCAATTTCTTCTATGATCTTGGGGACTGGTATGCAGCTTAGATCATGTCAGTGATGCAGTCTGTAAGACTGTGATAAATGGACCACTCCACCAGGGTCAGCTCTTTCTAGCTCTTTGCAAAGGTCAGTTTCTCCTGCAGGGTTGGCTTGCTCTTTCGGTCTTGCTCAGGCAAAATTCCTTGAATCCTATGGACAAGTCAGGTAATTCTTCTGCCAGACTCACTGCAAGGTGATGGCCCCTCACCTCTGGGAATCTTGCTATAAGGCAGACACCAGCCCTGTTTGTGGATTAGTTGTCCGAGTACTCAGTGTTTCACTCAGTCAGATAGAACTTGGAACTGGAGCAACAAGTCGGCCAGTAACTCTCACCTTTATACAGAGTTGGGAGACAGGTAATGTGGATTCTCTGTCTTTTCAGAATTGGCTTTTACAGGTTTCCTTTTCTGGTGACCTTCTCAGGCTATCTTCCAGCCCCACCATTGTTTTTAATTATGCTCTTCACAGCAGGGCCCCTTTCACATACCACAGACTGCAGAAAAAAGGCCTTGTCATACTATAATCAGTACATGCTGCCACCACCACACAACCAATGTGAATCTGTGACAAGTAGTCCTCTTTCATTAAAGAGGATTCACTTGGTGCATCACTTTAGGTGCAGGACAGCTCCAAGGCCAGTTGTAAAGTCAAGTGTGGGCCTTCACATGCACAGTAAGTACCATGAGGCAGGGCCAAAATCTGAAAACCAGGATATCATATGGTTGCAGTCGGAAACAACTGTACACTATGGAGGTGGCATTCCCATCCCAACACTTGGCAATTGAAAAATCCTGATTCCTTTCTTTTTCAGCCACTGAGTACTAAATTTACTGATGTGATTTAAATGAATTTGTTGTGTGATTCAACGTTGGCTAAGCTTCAGCTGTTGGACATTTGGTCTCTCATTTTCCTTGACAATGTACTGGTATAGAAAGGAATTTCCAGTGACGTAATGTTTGTGAGACATCCAGGTCTTGAAGCTGCAAAGTAGTCCCGAAACATTGCCACTCCACCACTGTGCTTGTGGATTGGTGTTAGGTTCTTCATCATCATCATCATCTTTATTCGATCTCCCGAAGTGCAGATCATAAAAGGTACATGCAATAAGAAAAGATTATGCAATTTAAGACATGTATGTTAAAAAATCTTTAAATTATAATAATTTGCGATATGTAAAGTGACGGTGCATACATTTTAAGTCTGAGGACATCAAATCTAATAAAAGAATAAAATGAGTAAAGGTAAGATGCAGGGACAAAGTTTCCCTTTACAGTACAGGACCCCCAATGCTATTTAAAAAGAATATGAAAAGGATTTCATCAAAACAACATGCTCTTTCTTTTGGCAAAGACATACTTAATGAAGCTGGCAACTGCGTGACATACACAGGAGTCATTTAGTTGCAACAAGTAAAATAGGGTGGCTTTACACTTAGAAAATGTATGACTGCGTAACAGGGGTAATCCAAATGTCCTTGTGAATGGCAAATAAAATTGACAAAAGAAGACCAAGTGTAAAATTGTTTGGCAAAAGTGCTCGTCACATGGACAAATGCAAATGGAGTCTGAGGTATAGTGACTTAGGAGAAAAAAAATTAACCAACAGAAGGAGCCTAACCTGAACATTGCCAGCAGGGTTCTCTCATACACATTGGACCCATAAAATAAGTGGGACCATTTGGGACAATTTGGATACTGCAGTAGTCTAGGACTGCAGGTTTGGCCACTTCCATTTGTTCCCGGTGCTTGTTTATGCTTAAAAAAACATCCTGGACCCAGTTTCTATCTTTCTTCACAATTTTCTCTGGATGTTCAAACAAGTGTGCGCATCCCAGCACCGAGAAACTCTCTTTTATACATTTTAACCATGAGATTGCTGCACCACGGACACAAGATAAACAATATCTGATGACTGCCTGATTGAATTCAGCTTCTTTCTTGTACCAGATAGAACACCAAAGAGCCAAGGGTGCGACATTTATAGTGGCTTGAACATATCCCAAACCTAGTTCCAGATGCAGTGGAAAATGCAAGGGGCACCTAGTAGCTTGCAACAAAATCTGTTCTCTTCTGTCTGCATAGCAAGGGCATCCCTATATCTGTAGATAGCCATTCCATATGTCAGAATTGGCAAACACTTCCGATTGTAGATCTCTCCGATGGACGCAATAGGTTTTTGGCCAATGGACATGGCAAGCTTGGGTAAAACCTATTATCCTGTTTTTAATAATACAGGTGGACCAAGTGCAGCCATCATCGAAGTCCAAGCCCAAGTAAGAGAAGGTGCTAACCCTGTCTAATGTTTTACCAGCGATGTTGAGAGTGTGTGTTTTCGTGTTCCTGGGACCACAAACCATGGTAAAGGTTACTTAAGGTTAGTCTCCAAACCCAGGTCACTCATGAAACTAACTTAGCTGGAAATAAGCCTCTTGAGACCATTGGCCATCCTTGCCAGGAGCACCGCATCGTCAGCATATAGGAGTGCTGGAATGGGCTTTTTCTCCACACATGTTACGTCTGCACCAACGGAAGCCAGGGTTTTTTCCAGGCTGTTCGTGTTAAGGAGAAAAAGAATTGGGGCAAGCATGCAGCCTTGGTGCACCCCCGCTTAATACTAAACTGTACTGTATATTCACTGGCACTCCCATACCTAATTGTTTCCATAAGGTCATAGTGAAGAAGTCTTAAAAATGAAACCAGCCCCTCGTCAAAGCCCATGTTCTCTAAAATAGACCACAGCTTAGCTCTGGCAACACAGTCAAAGGTGCTTGACAGGTCCAGAAACGCCAAATGGGTGGAAACTCCTTTAGCATATTTATATTTAACCATAATTAAGTGAAGGTTGAGACTCTTCTCAATTTGTCCTAGACCCTTTCTAAATCCATACTGGCTTGGGGCGAGTATTCTATTTTTTTAAATCCAGTCAAGTAGGCGATCCAGGACTACCCTTCCGACATTTTTGACGGTAGAATCCATAACGGAAATTGGACAATAGCATCATGCACTTTGCCTTTTTTAAAGACAGGGGCTATTATGGACATACGCCAGGACCTGGGCATGCCGACGCTACTAACAGAATTAAAAACAGAAGTTAGGACAGGAGTCCAGAACCCTGGGTTCTCCCTAAACAGATCAAGTGGGACACCATCCGGTCCTGGAGCCTTTTTACACCTGCTATCAGCAATCACTTTCAGAACCTCATCCTCTCTGAACTCCAGGTTTACACCTGCAGGGACCAGTGGCTGCAGTATTTTATCCGCCCCATCGTCAGAGGAGTACATCCCATAACAATGCCCCAGCCTGCCCTCTACGAGATAAGAAACGTTACTTTGTCTTACTGTGAATAAGGAGATAAAACAGAATGCACAGCTTTCCAAAATACCTGTGGGTGTTTTAGATGGCAAGCACTAACAATGGATTCTCACTTCTCCTCCTTTATGGCCTGTTTCCTTCTCTTTACTGATTTCTGGTAGATTTTCCTGCTGGCTATAATGGCACTCTGTTCTCTGGGGGATTGTTTTAAAGACCTACATAGGGAAACATTAGCTGATCTACATTTTTTGTCAAACCATGATTTTACTTGGTGATGTGGCTGTGCGGTAAACCTAGTCTGCTTCTCATGTATCCACAACAGAAGGTTAGTGAAATGGGTTAGGATAAACACTGGGTTGCAGCTAGTCAAATTACAACTTTCCACTAAAGTCGTGCTGTTGCAGACTACCTGGGACATGAAGTAATTCAAGTTTTCAGTACGCCAGACCAGTTTGCGCCCTTATCCTTTTTGTTTAGGACCTGTGCGATAGTTGCTTGTGCTTGTGGTTCATTAATGGGCTCAGTGTTTGCGCAGCGATTGGGTTATGATCGCTGTATATCTGGGCTAGGATCTCACTGTTTTTAGTGATTGAAGACATACTCCTAGAAGTGCAGATATAGTGTGTAATGCTCCCTGCTCCCCTCCTTGTAAAAGTAGGAATAACACAGCCAGTGGGGTTAGCGATCTTATTGACCAGGCTCTGTTCGGCAGTGAGTGAAATAGACCCGCCCCTTAGTGTCCAGCGTGTTGCAAGCTACTTCACAGGTGGAGGGTACTGAAATAGTTGGAGATGGGGATGGTAGGAACCCTAGTTTGGTGTTAAAATCCCCTACCACTAACAGATTGAGGGGTCGTTCTGCCTGAGCCTATTTTTTTTCACCAATATATCAATTACCCCAAACAGGCTCTGGTAATTACAATCGTCCTTACTGGAGAAGTTGTTGTTATAAACGTTCACCATATAATTCTCAAAAATGTGGTTCTTGGCACTCCCCCTGGTCCAAAAAGAGGGGAGAGACAGAACAGCCAATGTTTGACCCAAGCTGTCAACCCCCATTTGGCTCTTCCCACTGTAGACAGTGATGCCGGCAGACTAAAACAAGTAAAATCATCAAAAGCTATCTCTTTCTCATCCCATGTTTCCTGCATAAAAACAATATCATACCTCAGGATAAAAGTTTGCCAATCTTCAATTGTGACTTTGGTAGCTAGTCCTGCCACATTCCAGTTTAAATATGGTATACAAACGTGTTCTAAACCACCTTCTACCATTAAAGCAAATGCTTCTGGGACTTTTGGGGTATTAATTTGGGTTGCGTAGATAGTCAATTGTCCAGCAGGGAAATGCCTAGGGAATACACCACCCTCCTCCTGGGATCCTGGGCATTCACACTCCTCACTTGACCATCATTAATTTTCCTCCAGCCCACCCATGACTGTGTATCTGTTCTCAAGCGGTACAATCAACTGGGGAGGACCCGAGGGAGGCCTCGGGGGAAGGCTCTTTGTAACAGCTGACCCATCGAGGTCACGGTGAGAGGTGGAAATGTGCCTACAGATATACCCAAGTGGCAGAATCTTGACGGAGCTCTTTTTAACCAGTCTAGCACTAGCTATTCTCAGGATTTCCATTACAACCAGAGGGTTGCGAAAGTTAACCACAATATCATCACCCTTGTACCCTTTTCCCAATCTTCCAGCCCCTCCCACACATCTTGTCAGTAATATCTCATTAGATATGTCCCAGTGGCCAGACACATTCATTTTCAACCAATGAATACTTTTGTTCATGAGGCCCCTTGTAATCTCCAGGTTGCCAACTGTGAGTCTGGGATCGTTTCTCAAAACTATAACGCAGGGAGCAGATGCAGGAGGTAAGTCAATCACAGGGAGTGTGTCCATGCTGGAGTCACATGTTGCTGGTAATTGGACAGCTTGTTAATCCCTAGTGGAGTGTGCTTCATTGTTCCTGGTGTTTCTGATAGGAGCTGGGCCGATGTCAGCATGAATGACTTGGTTGTCGTTTGCCCCTCCACCCCTATGATTGGAAGAGTAGTTGATTGGGGTAATAGGGTTTCCGGAGAAGAAGTGGGTACCCTTGGGGCTGGTAGCCTTTCAATTTTGGCTTCCAGTTGCGCCAGGCGATCATCAATTGGATACAATTTCACTTCCAATAGCTCCCCTATGTGGCCTCTAAGGTGAACCCAGATCTTCTCAGCAGCTGCAGATACTGGCACATGTTCCTCTACGTTACAGGGCCTGTTTCGGGGGGCCATTTTAACTTTAGCAGCAATAAGTCTATTTTTAGCGTATTTCCTTCTGCACTTTGATTTTGGGCTATTCTCTGAGTTGGACTCTCGATGTTGCTCACTAACAACCATACCAAAAGGACTATGCTCAATGACAATACACTCTTTTCCCTGTCCTTTTTCTGTGGGCACCCCCTCCGGGCAGTACTACCTGTCATTAGCAGGTGACCCTCTCGTCCCTGATAAGGCATATCCAGTTAAGCCGACAGGCAGGCATAGGACCAAGGCACTGGGTGTACTCAACTGGCAAGTTCTGGAGAATTGTGAGTACTAGGCTGTTGCAGGGGAGCCGCAAGGGTAAGCTCCTCAGATGTAAGGGAGAGGCGTCGCTCTGCCTGTCTTATTTAATTTGTGACCATATCTATAGCTCAAATTAGGTATTTATCAATGGTAGAATGAGTATGAAGTGGTGGTAGCGCACTAATTGCATCAGGAGTTCCCTTTCATTTGCCCATGCTTGAATACAGCTGTAACAAAATAGCACAGGTCAAGTTTTAGGGAAAGCCAAGGGACCTCAGGCTTCCAAGCAAATGCACACAGAGGGACAAAAGGAGAAAACGTACAGTACCTTCAGTAGAAGGAGTAGGCTTGGGTGCTCTATGTCAAAGCACCTGCAATACCCGAGGGCAGGTTTCAGAGGGGTGGGCCAGCCCAGTCTTTTCCAGGCTATGACGGGCTAAGACAGGCCCGTCTTGGCCTGGTCTGCGCCCTGGTACGCACACGCAGTGGGAAGCCCCAGGGCCTTTTGTGGCATTCCGGTGACAATTACGGATGTCACAGATGCCTTCAGCCCCTCCTCCGGGGCTGGTGTTGCAGGTTTTGTCCCATGCAGCAGGAAGCTTCTGTGATTTTTGTGGTGCTCTGGCGCTAATTACGGACGTCACAGGATCACTTAGCCACTCCTCCGGGGCTGGTGTTGCAGGTTTACGGTGCCTTATGCAGCGGGAAGCCTCAGTGCTTTTTGGTACACTCCAGCACCAATTGCGGGCGTCACAGGATCCCTTCAGTCCCTTCTCTGGGGCTGGTGCTGCAGGTTTATAGCTTTAGGTTCTTGTAATTTGCATTTTGGAGTTTTTGCCAAACATGTTTGTTAGACCTGTCATCCTTAAGGTAGTCTTCCCCAAAACCTTTTTCCTGCTTACCTCCACTTTTTTCTGTATCTTTTTATTGTCCCTAGGACTCTGAGCACGTTACTACTGCTAACCAGTGCTAAATTGCATGTGCTTCTCCCTTAAGCATGGTGAAATTGATAAATACCTGGTTGGCACATCTAGTTTACCTATAGGTCCCTGGTAAAGTGGTATACCATCTACTCAGGGCCTGTAATCTAAACGCTACCAATGAGTCTGGGTTTCATCTGTTCAGAGAACATTTTTCTAGAAATCTTTTTATTCCTTAAGGAGCAGTTTTGCAAACCTAAGCCATGCAGCAATATTCTGTTGCAGACAAGGGCGTTTCAGTCTTTTCCTAATGGTTGAATCATTCCTGTTTGAGTTTTAGGATTGTAGAAGCCTGGGTATTGCTTTGTTGTTCTGAATCTCCAGAAACACCATACCGTCTGATCTTGGGGTGAATTTGCTAGGTCATTCACTTCTGTGCAACCAACATGAAATTTCTCCATTTGCAAACTTTTTTGTTGTTGTTGGTGTGATGGCATTACTGTCATTTGGGAATGTCTTCATAAACAACCCCAAACTCATGAGCCACATTGCTTTTTCTCTCACACTTTCACAGATATAACTTGCCTAGGCTTGAAATGTTCACAAAAACGTAAAGGTTCTGATTTTAGATACATGGGGCAGCACTTTCAGATGATTAAAACATTAAAATCATAAGCACTTTTCACCAGTAACTGAGCTTAAACACTTTCTTAACTGATATGGAAGGAGGAAGGGCACACTTCTTTTACACACAAGGCTACTGAATGTTGGCAATTATTTTGTATGTGATGTCAAATTGAAATTTGCATGTGTTATTCGGAATATGATGTGGATTTATTAACTGTTGAGACTTTGTTAGGACTTGATGAAGTTAATATATATTAGTATTGTAAGACATTGGGTAATTGATTGGAGTGGGTGACTATTTACTACAAGGAGGAATAATCCCAACCCTTGTCAGGGTGAACCTACACTAAATTAACCTAAACACAATCCCCTGGTAGCTACAGTAAAAATTGGAGAGGCTTACTATAGGGCAATGTTTAAAGTATTTATGCTGGACTAACTCACTAATGAAATCAAAATGTGAAACAATAATAATAGCAAACTGAATTAGGAAAATAGAGCACAAATTTAATAAACAAGTTGACACCAAAATGACAACAATACAATAAAGGGAATGCAGAAATATGTTTTTTTAAGCTTTAAGTTGAATAAGGGCAGGAAGCACAAAGGTCAATGTTAAACAATAGTCAATGTAGAGTGGAGTATAAGTGCAATTAGAGGATGGCCTTGATGGAATGCGGGTTGGATGTACCAACCAATTTCGTCCTGGTCTAGAGTTTCACCTTCTGCCTTAGTCCTTTAAATCTCATTCCACTACACATGTACACTTCTAATGTCCCCCAGGGCCTCAGGGGAGACACGTAGAAACCCGCAGGAGATCAGGCAGAGGCTAACAGCTGAATTCAGCCCAGATACTTCTGATCAGCAGGGCAGTTGCTGGAAAGTATTCTTGTAACATGTTGTTTTCTCTGTAGCTTGCACTGGAGGTCAGCCTTGCAACCGTTGAAGTCTGCTTCTTTATCTTGGGTACAAGAGAGAGCTGGTCCTTCAGGGCTTTTCTCAGGTCACAGGCAGCAGGTTCAATCCTCCTCTGATCTTCTTGTAGGCAATTGTAGGGTAGAGAATGTGTTAGTACATAGAATATTCGAGCTAAATCTCTAGTGTTCATTTTTAGGATATTGGAGAATTCTATATTATTTCATTGCAAATATTTATTATAGGAACATCCCCGATAGTAAACTTGCTTTCTGCAACAAGAACTAAAATGACATGGGTCAGTCAACACATGTTTCGCCCTTTGGTCAGCACACAGGCCTGAGGCTTTTTCAATGCAGTTGGTGTGGGATTTGAATTTGGGGCAAAATGTTAGCATCCTCAAGTTTGTAGCTTATCTTGAAGCAAATTAAAACTTTCTCAAGTTCAAGTTGGAGAAGGTCATGCACATATCAATCAGATATATTTTTTATAAAGTATTCCCATGGACAGAAGGAGCAGTAAGGAATATTAGGAAGAAAAATTGTCAGAAATGGTCCAGGTGGATTCCGCAAATGAAAAAATGCTCATGTTGCTGTGGTCTTAAAGAGAAATTGCGATGGAGTGCAAGCCACGCAGAAAAGCAGGCTTGACACACATGCAGGATTTGACATTGTAGCTGTTTAATGATTTTTTCTAGCTATTCCCATTACAAAGATACAGTACTAGGATTTTAATCTATGCTCTGGTTTTCTCTATGGACCAGCCAACCTACCTATAGTGACTAGTCACTGTAAGAGCGTGTTAATGGTAACCTTAAATTTCTACATGTCCTACTTTTGAATACACCCTGCCTTGCGAGCTACAATGACTATAAGCGGTGACTTGACAATACTTAAAAGGGAGATTTTGACCAGTCAGAAGGGTTTATTTTGAAAGCTAGTAAGCAGTTTTTACATCTATCAGCCCGAAGCCATGTTTGCACTACCACTGTAGTGGACGGCACAATAGCTGCTGCAGTTGACTAGTGGATTTTATCTTCCAGGTCCTGGGTTAATTCTGGTACTATATACTAGGGACTTTTAGGTTGTTTGTGCCCCCCCTTTAAATATGGTCACATTGGCATATTCCTAATGGATATATTTAATTTTGTTACCACTGATTAGCAGAGTCAAGGTGTATAGAGTTATAGGGCTTCCAAAAGTATAGAGTCCACCCAAAAAATATATATATTGTGTGACCATGCAGAAAAGGTGGATTTCCTACTACTATGTAAAAGTGTTAAATCTTAATACTGTGTATTTTCTGTTGTGCATTACTGTAAACCCAAAAAACAGTCACACTTGTCTTTGCGAAGACAATAATTCTATCATGGGGTTATGCAAACAGATATAGGACAGCTTGCCAACTAACTTAATTCTCATTTGGTTGTGTTGTTTTTGAATAACTACTAAATTATAGTAGCAGAACACAGGAAAATAGATCCAATACTTTCTATGATAACAGCAAATTACAACACATTTAAACACAGTGTTTAATTGTATTCAAAAAGAATTATCATGTTATAGCACAGACAGACAGTTAACATACAATCTCACACGTGGAAAAAAGTGAAACTAGATTCCCTGTGGCTCACATTAGCTGTTCTGTGATGAAACATCTGAGTTACATTATTTCTAATGAGATGGGCTCGGGAATACTGATGCACAGGGCTTGCTTTAGGTTCAAAGGCATGGCATGGAAACTTTCTGCTGCTTTTCTTGTGACAAAGGACTTTACGCAGTCTGGACTGCAGCGTCTATTTAAATGTTGCTGCAGTTGGAGGTAGTGAAATGCTCATGCGAAGGGTGAAGGGGGAAGTGGAGGCACAGCGGGGCACTCCCCATGACAAACAACAGCAGCAGTCACCACGTGGCAAACACCAGCGTCAAGAGTAAAATGTCTACAAATCCAAAGACACCACCAATGGCCTTAAGACCTTCCATTTGAGGGACTTTTGACACATGAATTTTTTTTTTACACTGTGGGTGTACTCTGAAGTTCATGAGCCAAATAAGGTCCTTTGTAAACCCCACGGCCTCAGTAACACTTATGCGACTTACCATATCTCTAATAGTAAAGCACCAGTCAAATAATATTCAAACTGGAGATCTTAACCCTCAGAACCTTCGTTTTCTGAGAGCCTTAGGCTTCAAAAACAAACTTGCCGCTTACTGGAGAGGAAATGGAGACTTCACTGTGGCTCCATGAAAGGAGAATCATATAAACAGTCCTTGGTAAGCTATAAAGCGTCAAGTCTCAGGGGGAAAATACGCGTTTAACTCACATCAATTGAAGCCTCAAAAAGCTCATCCAAGGAACGGTTTGCCACATTGAAAAAAATGACCAAATCGCCAGAATTTGTAAATACAAATGTCAGCCAAGAGTTTTGTAATGCTTTGGCAATTTTCTTCCAGGACAAAATCAAGGAAGTTTAACTTCATTAGCATTCACTTTTCGGGGCAATCTTTGACCCAAGTCTTTGAATCTCACTGCATATGGTGTTTCAGACACAGCAGCAAACTATATCAACAGCCCTACTCCATCATCCTTTTTACATCTCACCATAGACCAAATTAAAAACTTGCTTCTTCAAGCTAAGTCTGGTTCCCCTCTCGACCCTTGCCCCCCTAAGATAATTCATCTAGTATCAGATGCCATTGCGAATCATCTCTTAACCATCTTCAACCAAATGTTCTCCTCAGGCATCTTTCCTACTAAATGGAAGTTAGCATCAGTTCTTTCACTTTAAAAAAAGTCTAACCTGGACAACTGATCCAAATAACTACCTTTCCCTGCTAAGATGATGGAAAAGTTTATGAACTCAAACAAACAAAGTCAAACCAAATAGATCGGCAGAGTTGACTTGGCCCTTCCCTCACTCATGTAGTATTAGAAAATGGAAACACCCAGCCAGCATATCCAGCCATCCACAGCCAATCCCTGGATCTATGCTGAAACATGTGTTGCTTAATAAACCTGACATGGCCTAACAGTTAGAGCAGGGGCGGCCCCTCTGCTATGGCGGGGGAGTGTCGCCCCACTACTTTGAGCAGTGTGAGGAAAGGGAACATAACATGATAATAACTTTTAATTATTATCATTTTATGTTTCCTTCGTTTCCTACTTATGCAGGCGGGTGGACTGGGCTGCCATGCTCACATGGAGTAGGGCAGAGAGGAATGGTTTCCCCACTCCTAAAAGTGTGCAGTGACTATTTGGTTGGCCCCCTCCGGCCTCCCAAACCAGTCAGTCGCACTTACGCCTTCTCCATGCAGGCTGCATTACAGCCTGCATGGAGCACAAGCCCAGGCTCCCATTCCCTGGTGGAGCATCCCACTGCAACGCTAAAAATCACAATGCTACAATGTTGTGATTAGTCAGGGGAGCCTGGGTGCCTACCAATCACATCACAGCATTGCAGCATTGTGATTGGTAGGGGGATCCTTGCTGTTGTTACTAGTTTCCTGTCCCACACCATGAGGAGAGAGCAGGATCAAGGAGCAGAGACGCGGCGGCGGGAACAGCAGTAAGGTAAGTTTGTCATTTTGTTTTGCTCTAAAGCTACCTCGCTCCTGCTGCACCTTCCTCCCCAGCATCCGCCCCTGCCCCGCCACCCGTGAGCCATTCCGCCTGCTACTGGACTAGAGCAGTCGACCTTGAAGCGGGGCACCGGGTTCAAATCTCAGCAGGGACTATCAATTTCCTGTGATTCTGGGCAATCTCCCAGTGCCGAACAAAATGAATGTGTCTGTCTGTAACTCAACTGTTGCTCATATAAAACGCTCTGATACCTTCGGGTCTAGTTTGCGCTATATATTAAACTCCAGAAAAAGTAACTGGTTGGTAAAATTGCCTGTACACAGTTGGCCATCAGTCCAGTTATGGTGGTTTAACATTCATTTGGGAACTGTTTCTATGACATGTTTTCATTACCACCCTTGTCTAAATTAGGCCTTACATGTAAAACATCAGTGACCACAAAGCTATTAGCAACACAGAGATACAGAACGACTAAAATGGGAGTATTTACAGTAGCCTGTTTCAATGCCAATGACTCACTACGTAGCTATTGTGGATAATGCTTCTGCACTGATTACAATATAATTCTACTGCACAAACCTTTGCTTTCTAAGGGGTCAGAATCATATACTGTTTCTCCCCTTTGTAATTCCTGGGTGCATAACGTCTGCACCCAGCAATTGTCCCCAGGTATCTGCTGGTAGATCAAAGCTGCTGATACATATCAGACAAAAAATGCCTAGTAATTACCAGGACATGTAGAAAAGGGATTTTGGTGTAGAAAGCACAACAATCTGTATTGGTTGATCAGTTGTGAAGGGGTAAATGCATAATAGTAACAATTATCAACAAATAAATACCAAACTGCAGAATGTTTGATTTTTATCGTGGGAGTAACTATTACCAACCTTTCCTGGTCTCTCGTGGAAGACATAAAACACTCGATTATTTAAAGGTCTTCTAGCTATAATGTTTTTCGCGATCTGGATTCAAGCTACTAACTTTAGTGTATAGAACAGTCAAAAATTCATAAAAACCTCTGAGTTGCGCCTTGGTTCATTTCAAATACTTAAAATAATGTCCTTTATTGTTATATGCATTAAGATGAGATTTTTTTTCACTCGAGAAACTCTAGAACCTGGGAAATGAATGAAATGCATATATATGAATTAGCAATTAGGCCACGAAGTCGGTGACTCTGTGCTTCCCACAAAGAGACTTCAAATGAAATGGCTGTTCCCATAGGAAACAATAGGCTCTCTGGCTGGTGGCACAATACATTTTTTTCTTTTTACAAAACGGCAGATTGTTGAAAAAATATGGGCGACGTGGCTGCATTTAACTTCACATAGCTTGACCATTTGTAACTTGTTTGAATCACAATACAACAGAATTGGGGAGTGGTGGGTGTACAATGGGCAAGAGTGAAGTCAAGTGTAAAATGACAGTCGGGGCGGGGTACTGAAGCGGGTAAAGAGAGAAAAGGGAGGGCAGCGGGTCTGTTCTTCTTGTGACAGCTGTCTATGCTGAACCTGAAGAAGAGAGAGGACGCCCTCAATACCGCATAGAAACAGCCAGTTCAAGCACCAGAAAACATTTTATGTTCATGTTTATAGAGAAACGCAAAGCGCATTAACGCTTTTTATGCAATTTCAGTTTCCTCACATTTTGCTGCACTTTTTCAGTCCACTTTAACTCCTGTTTTATCACAAAATGAAATGATAGGGATATTTGTCAAGCGAGCTAATTGCACAGCGTTTCAAAACAATTTAATGGTTATGAATAGTAATGTGTGTCACCATGTACCATTTTCTTGTACCATTTTCAGTCAGGCCTTTGTAGTCCTTACAAAATAAATGAATCTCTGTCAAAGCTAGAAAACATAAAGAGCAACCAGACTTTGTTCCTCTTGATGCATATCTATTCGTGACTTCTAATATTTTGAACAAGTGCGAAAAGTAACTTTGTCCAGGCTGTTTTTACACCTGTGAAATGAGTATGCTCAGCTGGGTAGACGACTTTATTTCAGCTACTAATACTAAAAAAATAAATGCTCATCTTGTTGACATTAATGTTGTGGAGTATTGATTTGAATCAAACTTGCAACTAGGTTACACTGATCCCAATTTAAAAAGAGTAGTCCATATATGGGAAGAATAAATAAAGATACCTTTTTTTGCTTTCTCGAAAGGAAAGGCTCCACAATACAACTTCTTTACTACATATATTTGTTTTAATGTATGTTTCCTTAGAGCTTCCACTCTGCCCCGAGGCTGCTTCAAAGCATGCTCATGTGGGGAGAGATAGGAATGTACACAAGGCATCACTGGATTCTCAGAAGTCTCCTTGTGAATAACAGAAAAGTATACTGTGGTAAACGCCAGAAGCCTATTGAAACAGGTGCGTTTTCAGGGGTTTTGTGAATCTCAGACAGTCTGCTTCAAGGTCACATAGAAAAATAAGAAGTAGGAAGAGAATGCCAAAGGAAAAAGTCTCGTTCACGTTATTGTTATGCCTCAAAAATGTTCCTATCGCACCAGGTGAATGGAGAGTTGGTTTTAGTTTGCTGACCCTAGTCATCTGACCATGTCTTCAGCAATTTGTTTTGCAGATGGTACCCTGATTAATTGGTTGCTCTACTCCCCTTCCTGGGCAGTAGACCAGAGTCCATGCCATTCAAATCTGAAAACTGAGACAAGAGAAAACTGTAGTGCCTTTCCCATGCTAATTTTATTTCAAGTGGATGGATAAACACTTTGTTTAGTTATCATAATATATATATATATATATATATATATATATATATATATATATATATATATATATATATATATATATATATATATATATATATATATATATATATATATATATATATATATATATATATATATATATATATATATATATATATATATATAATATTCTAAACAAGAATACTAAACTGAATCACAAGGTATACGAAAACATGTCCCTCTTGAAGAAAAACTAAAAGCAAGGCACAATAATTTGTTTTGCTTTTCTGGATTTGGTCAAAAGAAGGGGCTTATTTATGAGAGCCATGTGTCACTTTTGCACCACATAAAGTTGTGAATGCATGACCCAGGGCTCTCTTAGATATATTTGAAGCCATGCAAAGCCACTCTGCACGGCATTGGTTGACCTTATAAATCATGAGTAAGGTGACGCAGCGCAAATCACTGTGCCACCCTACTCTGTGCCCGAGAGGCATTCCATGGGCATTGCAGTGGGTTTTCTCACGCAACACCCATGGAATTTGACGTTGCCCTAGATTTACAAATTGACGTAAACCTGGGGAAGCGTAAAAAATGTATGCCTACCTAGGTGAGGCGTAAGTAGGAAAAATATGTTTATTTCTCCTCTTCTTTTCCTCCAAGTATGCTGCATTCAGCAGCATATATAAAAATAGAAAAATGCCTCTTTGGATTGTTTTGTGCCAGAAGGTCCCCCTTCCTGCACAAAAACAATCCTGTCTGCAACGGAGGCACCCTTGCACCCTGGTTCAAGGGGTTCTTAGGTTGGTACTAGGCTGGCGAAACCGCGACAGCAAGGCAGAAAGGACTGAAATGCATAATATTGCTTAAAAACGGTGCATTCCAACCCTTTCACTTTGGCATATGGCATCACAGCAAGGTGCCTGGTTGCGCTGCCCTATGCCAAAATGAAGCCCTAGGTGTCTCATATGATCATTGACACAATATTGACGACAATAATATTGTGTCACAAAAATATAAAGTCAAAAATATCTCCCACTATTTATATTGGTATGTACAAAAATATTGAAAAAACAAATTGTTTCCCACTAATATCATTAAAAAACATACAAAAATATAGTTTTTTCATGTATATAGTTAACATGGGAAACCGCCTTTACAACGCGGTTGGAATCACGGATTCCTTTACCCCCCTGGCTTTACAACCCATTCGTCTTTACCATACATACCTTTACTACTCACATTTTTCCAACAAATATGCCTTTACCACGCATGCCTGTACAATGAAAATGTAAGTATTTCGCAGGTAAGTGTATTTTATATGTATTATATATGTATACCAGTAGGTAGTTATAGTTATGGCCTAGTTTCCATAGAAAAAGCATTTTTTTGACTTGCCTATAACTTTGACATCGTTTGACCAATCTGCATGAAATTTTCCCAAAAAACGTGTCACTGTAGCTTCTGTGTGTCATGGAAAGTTTGGAGGTGATATGTGCAGTGGGGACCACAAATAAGGGTGCATTTGCAACGTTAATTCCCATAGGAACCTTTAGCCACACCTACAGCTCGAACCACTGGTCGGAATTACACCAAATTTTGCAGAAAAGTACATGTTGTTATGCAGATTGTGCTTTTTGTTATTTGGTGTAAATCTATTCAGTAGTTTTTCAGAAATGTAAGTTGAAAATGATAGTGCTATCCCTGGTCAGGTAGCCTTTGCGAAAAAAGACAAGCCCGTGCAGGGAAATGCACAGCTCTGATTGGTTGCCCGGAAGTGTTGGCAGCCATCTTGGGACTCAGCTTCACTGAGTCCCCCCCCAAAAAAGTAAAAATAAAGAAAAGGGGGCAGGATAGGAACACCCAGGCCCCCAAGCCATGGTGTTAGGGGTCCCCCTGATACTCTGCATAAAAGCATTTAAAAGAAAAAACTATTTGCCCCAAAATCTCAATATTTGCAAATTCGCTGCAACATTTAAAAAGTAAAAAAAAACAAATTGCTGGCTCCCGTGCATGCTTTGAAATAACCCCTGAGTGGGCCACGTCCAAGGAGCATATATTAAATATTGGAGGGGGGCGCACGGGCCCCCCTTCTAGGGCTTATCAAAGCCCAGGGGACCCCCACCTCCCTGGGGCAGTAACTTATTTATGTAGGGGGTAGCCACCTCCCCGGGGCACTGTCCTATGCAAATGCATGGAGCCCACTCGGCCCCCCTGCGACCTCGGGGACCATCACCTCCCTGGGGCACATGTACTATTTGTTTTTTTAAGTCCTGGGGTTAAAATAAATAACAATGAGTGAGGGAGCTCCACCCCCTCATGTAGCCCTGGGGACCACCACCTCCCTAGGGCACTAATGAAATAATGAAGGGGTCTATTGCGGACCCCCATCCCCAGAGACCACCACCTCCCCGGGGCTTACTTAACAAAGGAGGTGGGCCGCACAGCCCCCTTCCTGGAGCCCTAGATGGTCCTGGGGATCGCCACCCCCCAGGGCTGGCTCCAGCAATGTCCCGGGTTGCCCACCCCAGGGACATTGCAGTTTGCTATGGCATGGCTGCATATCAAACCAGCTCTGCAAAAATGCTCTCACTTATTGAAAACAGAGCATGTATGTTTCCCTGCTCGCTGTAAAGGGAGCAGAGAACAGACATTGGTTTTGGTTCCAGGGGGCTGCATTAGAAGCTCCCTGAATCCCAAAGCAATGCAAGCCCTGTGGGAGCCTTCAGGCTTGCCCCACTGTCCCCAATATTGGCAGTGGGTGTCCTGGGGTGGGACCAGGGCACCCAGCCTAGAGGCTAGACCCCTGGGGGATAGGGTCTCTAGGGCCCAGAATGGTCCAGGGAAGGGGGGACACATGGCTTCTCTTCCTACAAAAACAGAGAAAAAAAGCTAGCATCTCACCGCAGGCCCCGCCCCCTTTCTCCACCACTCTGCAAACGTGCCTTCTGGCATGTAGCTGGTTGGGAGATGAAGTCCCCTTGGCCTCTGAGGTTCCTTACCTCACATAGTGAGATTGCTGAGAGGTTGTTAGAGGCCATGCCCCCTTTCTCGACCACTCTGCAAATGCACCTCTCTGCGCACTGCTGGCAGGGGGATGATGTCCCCTTGCCTCCTGAGCGCCTCAGGACTAAAGTGGACTTCATCTCCTAAGCAGCAGCGCCAACTATGGATAGTAGTACTATAAGCAATCTGATTTAGAAAAATACAGTGTTACTGAGTTTGCCTGGCATAATAATTTTGTGGAGATAAACTGTGCCACTAATCTATTTTTTATCATCTTTATTTCTTACATCACCACCCAAGTGCAAGATGAGGGAGAGCATGGTAGCATGTTCAGGAGGATCTCTTTAGGAGGTGCCAACCACCAGCACTGCTGCTGAGGTTTCCGCTAACATCAGTAAGTACTTTTTTTATTATTATTATTTCCCTAAATTTTACCTCTGCCCAATATTCTATACTACTTAAATGTTGCCTTGTTTGTTTTTTATACTGTCTTCTTTTCCCCCAACTACCCTATCCCAAATTTGTTTAATTCTTGTTATCCCTGCTTTATACTTTTTTCCATAGTTCATGTTTTTTTCTAGCTGACTTTCTCCTGTCTGTACTAGTCTGTAGTTGCCTTCTGCTTTGTTAGTAATATTTCCCTCTCTCCTATATATCTTGTGGTACTGTAAGACTAAAAACATGTTTGGTACTCTACTGTCTTCTGTGAAGAGTGTAGACTCAAGTAAACTAGCATTATAAATAATATTCACCATGCATGTTTGTTGAGAAGGCTTTCTTTTTCTTGCTCATACTCTAACAGTGAATAGGAGAGTGGCAATGGCCATGGACCACCTCCCCCACCCCCCAATATTGTGCTGTCTAATTCATGTGTAAAGTGTACCAGCAGTTTCCATGACAGTGCAGCATTGCTGGAAAGCTTGGGGTCCCATTGCATTTGCCAACCAACACCATGTGTCTTTCGTTAACCATTATTCCACCCCATCATTGCACTTCAAAGACTCAGACTCGTCATCATAGGCTAAAGCTCTGCCCCTTCATTACAAGATATTTTTGTTTTACTTGACTACCTGGCTTTTCTAACATTGTCGGCAAACAAAATGCCAAGAGTGATAGTCAATAGAAGATATTGATAACCAAACTGTAGTGATGTATTACGGTTGGATTTTTTATATAAAAAAAGAAGGAGAGGTGTATCTGGCATCTAAAAAATGTGTAATGTTTTTTCTAGACAGAGAGACCACCAGTGCTGGCTCAAATTCTGCTTCAGGAGAAGAGTCAGTTGGAGGGGGAGAAGCGGTGGCAGAGACAGACGGATTTAAGTCACAAATCACAAAGCTTGCTTATTGACAATTATTGTTTTACTCACTAGCTATGAGGGCGTCATCGTGACTCGTGATCATGACCACCCTCCCACCGTTCGAGATTTTGGCCTCTTCTTTCTGAAACTCCGCAAAAGCTCACATAATGAACTCTAAAAATGATGGGTTCATGTAAATGTGAAAGAACAAAGGGTTAAAAGAAAGGGTGGGTAAAAATGGTATATGTTTCAAAGAATGGTTTTGTGGGTGAAAGGATGCATTGGTGGGTATTGGGTACATTAATCGATGGGTGGAAGGATGGTTGAAAGAAAGGGTGGATTGATTGGACATTTTGGCGAAAGACTTGATAAGAGAAAGTAAAGCTTAAATCATGGTGGATATGGATGAATATAGAAGAATGAAAGGATGAATGAACAATTGCTTGGATGACTAAATAAGGGAGCTGCTCTGGAGAGGGGAATACTGCTCACCTACTTCGCTTACTTTGTTTTATGATTATCAAAGCTATGGTTCAAAGTGAGGGTATTTGAATTTTTGGCCTACTCCCTTGACTCACTTTATTTGTTAAGCGAGACAGATATGTATCCCACCCATCATCATTTATCACCCCTCCCTGCCCATGGCATTTTGACACGCATGACCTAAGTGTTGTATGGTTCATTCATGCACATTACCCAGTGTTGGCTGGGCAATGTGCATCTGCTTCAGTTAATGCTGCATTTCCAAAGTTAGCAATGCATTGCAAACCAATACACAAGGTTTGTGTCCCTTTGCTCACTCAGACACCTCTTAGTACTTCACTTCTTTAGTCTATCCTAACTTCTTCCAATCCAGCCTACCGAAAAATTGAAAAATCCATTCTTAGCATGTGCCACATTTGTATGGCCATGTGAAGTGATTCATAAAAATATTTCATGGTTTCCCATAACAGATTTACACCTGTTCAATTGTTTCCCTTTCGACTTTCGCCAACTACAGTGACTGAATAAACTAAAACTTCATCACATGACAATGATCAATGAAACCCCACTATTCTGTAGCAAAAGCTCTGCCTAATTCCTTGACCTTACTCTGCTGTAGAGTAAAACAAGTTTCCTGTCTAGGGAATTCATTAATTGTAAATAATTTGTGTTGGAAGATGAGGCCAATGAGTAAAGTGGGACTAAGGGGTGGATTACGATGACTTGAGTTCATCCGCCATCGTAGCAGGATTGGGACCGCCCGCCTGCAATGCAGCTGTCCCGCACCCCTAATTATGATGCGACCGCCACCGCGGCGATCGCATCAGGTAAATTAACATTGAGGCTGGTGCTGTTGGCTGCATCGCCCGCCGCAATGGTAAATGGGCATGTTGTGCATTTCCCTGCACAACCTGGTAGGCCCTGCTGTGACTGCCACCTTGTGCATGGGAATGTGGGGGGTACCACTGGTACCCCCAGTGCACAACTACCCCCCCACAGAGGGGGCCGTAACAATTGCCTGTCATTACGATTGCCTGTGGCGGAAGCCTGGTGGGCGCTCTTTGCGCCTGCCACACTTGTGGCACGATTTCCCCTGCCATCCTAATGTGGCGGGGGGAAATGGGAGCCAGATGGCGGAGGGACAGCCACCGCTGGGCCTGCGGTGGTGGTCCCTCTGCCATCGTAATGACCCCCTAAGTGCCTCATTTCAAATTTGGAGTATGGGATACTCAATGATGAACATGCTAAATGCAATTTATAGATCCCATTCCTTTCCCTGTAGTTCAGTGCATCATTTTCCCCACTGTCTACTTATAGCATACAGGATAGCCATGTTTTATATGTGAAGGGTGTGGCATTGTATCTTATTTATTATTTATTTGCCTCTTTGGAGTCAGGGTATAATGTGAAAGGCATTTGGAGAAAAGCAATGCCATTTGAATTAATTTAAGATAATTGTCCACTACGGCAGCCCCAGCTGCAGACTACAGAGAGTAGCAAAGTCCCTGACGCGCTAGCTAGTATGCTTCCATTAATTTAGCACAACTTGTCCTCCATAGTGTATAATGCCTTACTCATTAATAACAGACAATTTATTTTTCCACGCAAAGTGTGTTCTGCTACTGTGCCACCCTCTATTCAATTTTAAACATGTGTTTACAATTTGTCTTATTTCTTTTAGTTTTTCTCCTGATCTAGCTACTCCTGCTGGTCCACCATCCCCACAAACAAGGCAGGACACAGCTGCCCAGCTGTGGCAGAAGAGGCAAGAGACCATCAAGTCAGAGTACCAGCAGCTGGTGACCATGGAGGATGAAGAGGCAGAAGTTGCTGCCTCTGACCCGGGTCCCAGTTCAGCAAGCCACCCATAGCCTCCAGCCTCCCCACTGTTATATCACCATCACCGTCGCCAGCTAGGGTCCCTACCTGCCGCTGCTGCCAGTTGCCACCCCCTACTCATTCCAGCGGGGTGGGAAGGAAGTTGAGACTGGGTGTTTTGGACTTTTTCTTCGTTGTTTTGAGATGGGTTGTTTTGTTTTGAGGGGTGGGCATGTTTTTGGGGAACACAATTTTGATATCATACTTTGTTTTTTTGTGTTCTACTTTTACTTTGCACTGCTTACTTTTTGCACAGTCTGTTTTCTTAATGTATTTCCTAAAGTGTATGCCATTTAGGAGGGTATGCTGCCATTCCCTAAATTGCCTACAGAAACATAGAGAAACAATTACTTCTAGTTATCTTATCTGCAGTATAAGTTAGTTACGTACTAAGTAAAGTAGTTGACTTTATCCCATAGTTCTCTTACCTGATTAAATTAAGTGATGGCCCACAGTTGCTCCCTCTGTCAATCTTCCAACACCTTACTGGAGTGTTTCCCAAGGTGCCTTCCTATGGTAGTGATAGTGCATGTTAGACCTGGCACCATTGGCGTGGGTCTCCCTTCCATTTTTTGCTTTTGCCTCGTGTATTTTTGCTGGTGTTAGATGCTTTGGGCACGGTGCCACTGCTATCCAGTGCTTCCTATTGTAAATTGATATATTAATCAGTGGTTCCATGTTTGGCTATTTGGTTTACTTGTCAGACCCTAGTCTAGTGCACTGAGTGAGCACAATGCGTGTAAATCCAAATGCTGCTGGTGTGCTTGCAGCACTGGTTGTGCCACCCACAGAAGCAACCTTGTAAAATGTGTCTAAGGTCTGCCTTTGCAGAACCTGCGTGGAGTCTGGTACTGTCATGCTGACTGGGCAAGTGCACCCACTTGCCAGTCCCTAAACCTTCCCTTTTCTTCATATCAGCCTCCCCTATGGTAGGCCAAAGTGCAGGGCGCATTGTAAGTATAAGGTAGGACAAGCCCTGATGTGTGTGTCCTGTCCTAATAGTGAATTACAGCCATTTCTGTTTTTTCACTATTGCAAGGCTACCTGTTCTCCATAGGCCAGAATGGGCTGTTAGAATTATTACATCTTATAATCATAACTGTCTCAGAGAACATGGGAGAAATTCAAGTTTAGTATGCCTGAACTCAGAATGATAAAATACGTCTTTCAGTGAAGTTGGTTTTAACATCTGTGTTTGCAAATAGCCCTTTTAGAAAGTAGGTATTTGCTTGTCTAGCTATCCAAGGCCTGCCTCTGCTAGGTTGTGTATTCCTTTGTCTGGTTTTGTGAGTGACAGGGCTGGGGGATTCCAAGAGACAAGATGAGTCAGCCCAGTGTGAACAGAGAGATCTGCATCTAGATGGGAGGGAGGAGTTGCACCTGAACCTTGAATAGGGCTGTGCCTGCCTTCCACAATACTGGCTCCACCTCCTGGGGAGCGGCTGATGTCTCTGCCCTGTACACTGAAAAAAGAGAAGGAGTCCTGTCAACAAAGTGCTCCAGGAATGTACTTGCCTTCCACAATGTTGGCTCCACTTCCTGTGGGGCGTATGATGTTTCTCCCCTGCACTGTGAAAGGAAAGGAGAAATCTGGTAAACAGAGTGCTTTAGAACTGGTTTTGAGTCTTTGACTGGGCAAAGGCCCCTCTCCCCTCAGAGAACAAAGGATTTTGAGATATAAATATTGCGACCCTGATTCCATGAAATTAGATCACTTTTGGACTACAAGAAGAAACCTTTACTGAGGAGAGGAACCTGAAGAAACTTAGGGGAGACTATTCCCAAGCTGAAGTGCTGCTTGGGGGATTGGCCTGCAGTGGTTGCCTTAGTGCCAAAGGATGGAGAAAGGAACTTTGTGTACTTTGCTTTCAACTTCTGAAGGATCTCCAAGGGCTTGGAAAATAGCTTGCCTCCTGCTGAAGTCTCAGAGACAACAGATCATGGATGTCGGCGCTGTAGCTGTCACACTGCACTTTTATAAAAAGCAGAGCTCCTTCTCCTGAGTTCAGTAAATAGTAGGTGGTGTTAAGATCCCAAGGGGACGTTTACTTCAATTGGAAGGATTACAATGTTACACCGGTTGCCAAATTTACAACTAAGTACATGTCAGGCCCAAGAGTACCATGAAAAACATACTATACAAAAAACAATTCTTTTAAAAAAAAAAATTCATTCATTTATTTAGAAAGATTAAAAATTGGTAATAACATATTTTTGCAATTAAAAACATATACACAATCGTTATTCCTGAGATTCAGCAATTAGAAATTAAGAAATTAAAAACCAATATTTTTTTAAAAAAATGCTACTCTAGCATTATTTTACACAAACATTCAAACATCATATTCACTGATCAACAGATTGTTATAGGAACGAAATTGTCGACGCGGCGTTTCGGTGCTTCTTTATATTCTGCACCTTCTTCAAGGACTCGTTCACAGCTCAATTATATCTACAAAAACATATCATAATACATATCATTAGGCCCATTTGTTTTATTACAACATTTGCACTTAGATTTCTTTAACAATTTAACTTTTTTCCTAATATTTGGTAACCCCGAACACTTTGCAATACAGGAACTACTCCCTCCTGGTAGTGAATTCCTGTGTTCCCACATCTTGGTTATACTGAGGGGGAAAGTATCACTGGCTTAGGCATTCTGTACTTATATATGGTGTTTAGTACTATTTCCTCGACACGGCTGGACTTTTAATAGAATTAACATAAGGGACCAGCAGATTTTAGTTCATGCTTGGGCTATTCATACGATTGACATAAGGGACCAGCAGATTTTAGTTCATGTTTTGCTATTGTGTCCCACCCAACAGCATTCCTCAACCTACCCAGGTAGGTTATTCCCTGGTGCTGTTTTTTAGTTCTCTATGAGCACGTTTACATCCGCTCATATTCCTTTCTTTCTTTTATTCTGGAAAGGAATACACCTTGTTTTAGGTTACTTTATTTATTGTGCATTTTCTCTAGTTTTGATGTACAATAACACATATCTTTACCTTATACGTGAATTTTGTTGAGTTGATACTTCACTCGGGTTGGAAGACAAATGGACCAACTTCAATCCTATTAAGAGGAAACATGTTTGTTGGGTAATTAGTTTCCTTTTTACTATTTAAATTGTTCTTCATTATATATGGTTTTTGAAGTTTTATTTTTCTCTACTCCTGTTGCATCCCGGTGGATCAATTGGCCTACTAACCGGCCATACTCACATCTTGGTAGCGGCATTGTATTAAAAAAAATACCTTTATAGGTTATTTCTAAGGTAATTCCCCATTCTCCTCACAACCCTGCATCAATGTTTGTTTAACAGTAAGATTTTAAGAAAGCTTACCAGTCCTATTTTCTTGATCTTTTAAATGGTTGGGGGGACGCCTCTGGGAGCTACCTTTCGCTATTCCATTAACCGCTTTATCTGAGGAACAATTTACGTATTATTAATTATATTTATTTTTGTTAACTTGTTAAGAAACTAAATGTTTATACTCGAGGTCTTACCTTTATGGTTAAAAGGAGTTGCTTTGTAAATTCATTCCTTGTATTCTTTTCATCATAAATTCAAGGATCTCTTTCTTGGAGATTTTTTAGAATTAGCTGTCAAGCTCTAAAGAAAGGGATAAAGTCTATGTTTACTATTCTTGGCCATATTGTATATACCTCCTATCTATCAAGGTATAGATTTTGTTAAAAACCCCTCTCTTACTTACTTGTTATCGGTAGCTGAGCTGCACGGCATCCTCCTCCATACCGAGTTTTTTTGAAGTGGTTTACTCTCTTCCTGTGCCTGGTATAAGTACTATCTTTAATTGGTTAATTACTCACACCCATGTTTGTATTGATATTAATTGGTGTTTTATCCGAGGTTGATCTCCGCGAACAGGTCGCCATTTTGTAGTGTGTTGAATCCTCAATAATGAACTGTAAACTCACCTTTACCACATCCAATGGGCTTATGTCTGCACCTGTTTTGATTCTATTTCGATATTTATATAATAATTGACTTCTTTTGTGAAACCGCGACAGTTTGTGCAATTAGTGCTGTCGATATTGTTCGCTGTTGGTGATAGCCGCTGAATTATGACGGCATCACATTTTTAATAATTTAAGTTCTCGGCCTTCGAATGGTCCGGTAGTTTTCCAGAACATGATTGTAGTATTCATTTACTGGTCAGACTATTTCTGCGCCCGCCATTTTAGAAGGGGGTAGAAAACAATTTATACTCGATCCTGGCATAGGAACAAAGTCTTATTTATTTTATCTATTTCGTCACGTTTTATTGTGAACTTTCTATCATCTTACTCATTGGATGTGTATGAGTTTAAAGAGCCCTCGATCTTTTTTTGTCCGATCGTTACTTGTTTATTGGCCCCCATTTTGGAATGGGAAATTGTCATAGTACTACATTTCCCCTAGTGTGCCAACATTATTCGATTGTAGTTCGTTTCGACCGAAATTATGTTATACCAACAGGTTATGCGCACAATACTATTTTCCAATACATTTTAATCCTATTTGGATTTTTATGTAGTGGATGTCTTTATGATATTAGATTGCATGCCGTCAAGTTCTGTATATCTTTCTGTGATGCACTGTTGCTATTAGGTGGTCACTGTCTGAGTGGTACTAGCCTTAGTCATCTCAGAAACATTATAAGATGGATATCATAATATTATTAAAAATGCATTGCAACCCTTACTTATCACGTACTGTGTTGTGCTTCGTATTTCTACATTTGGCTGGCGGAGTGTGATGTGACAAGGGCATATGTGTTTGTGTAACTAATAACTGAACGTTTATAAAAAATATATATATTTTTACCATCTTATTCTTGTCATTGCCTTGTCTATTACTTATTTATATTGAACTGGATCTCATCAATTATCAAATTCTCTATTATTTTCTCTTCGCTCATTTGTTCTCAGTGTTTACCTCTTATCATTTACACTCATTGGTGCTCAGTGTTTGCATTACGGGATTCTCTCCCATTATTCTTTATTATTAAGTCCTGTTTAATAAGTGTTGAACCTAGACATATAATACTGTTCCCTAAGTTTACGCTTCCTAGTTAAATCTCCTCCTCTTCTATTTAGACTTACAACTTCTAAAACGCACCATCTGAGATCTTCCACTTGGTGGTTCTTTTCCATCCAGTGTGTCACTAGGGGTGCTGTTGCCTTCTTCGTGCGGATAGCTGACTTGTGTTCATTTATCCTAATTCTTATTTCTCGTTGTGTCTCCCCTATGTATGCCTTTCCACATGGGCATTTTATCATGTAGATGACATTTTGAGTCCTACAATTGAACAGGGCTTTGTGTGTATGTGTTGTATTGCCATAGGTTATGTTGGGGCCTGATATTATTAACGGACAGTTTCTACATTTTCCACAGGCAAAATTGCCCGTTGGTATTGAGCCATCTATGGTTCTGATCAGGTTCCTTTTGTTTTTGTTTGGATAAGTTTGTACCAAACAGTTTCTGACTGTCCTATTCCTTCTAAAGGCGATATGGGTTTGGGCATGGGCACTTCTCCTGGTTCATTAATCAATTTCCAATTGCTATTGATACAATTTTTTTATTTATTTGATATGCATGAGAAATTGGTCACAAATACAATAGGTTTTGCTTGATTTTCCTGTCTTATTTTTGGTTCAAAAAGGCTCTCCCTATTGTAATACTTAGCCCGTTTGTAAGCCTTTTTTACCATAGTTCTCGGGTACCCTCTATCTAAGAATTTTTTAATCAAAATGTCTGCATGTTTATCATATTCGTTTATTGTGGTGCAGTTACGTCGCACTCTTAAAAATTGGCCGAATGGTATATTATTTTTTTGGGCAGCTGGATGGTGGCTTTTAATGTGGAGCATGGTGTTGCGATCTGACGGTTTGGTGAATAACTCCACAGTCAGAAACCCCTCCACATTTTTTATTTTAATATCCAGGAAGTCACATTCCTCATTACTATCATGTTCTGGAAAACTACCCGACCATTCGAAGGCCGAGAACTTAAATTATTAAAAATTTGATGCCGTCATAATTCAGCGGCTATCACCAACAGGGAACAATATCGACAGCACTAATTGCACAAACTGTCGCGGTTTCACAAAAGAAGTCAATTATTATATAAATATCGAAATAGAATCAAAACAGGTGTAGACACAAGCCCATTGAATGTGGTAAAGGTGAGTTTACAGTTCATTTTGAGGATTCGACACACTACAAAATGACGACCTGTTCGTGGAGATCAACCTTGGATAAAACACCAATTAATATCAAAACAAACATGGGTGTGAGTAATTAACCAATTAAAGATAGTACTTATACCAGGCACAGGAAGAGAGTAAACCACTTCAAAAAAACTCGGCAAGGAGGAGGATGCCGTGCAGCTCAGCTACCAATAACAAGTAAGTAAGAGAGGGGTTTTTAACAAAATCTATACCTTGATAGATAGGAGGTATATACAATATGGCCAAGAATAGTAAACATAGACGTTATCCCTTTCTTTAGAGCTTGACAGCTAATTCTAAAAAAGCTCAAAGAAAGAGATCCTTGAATTTATGATGAAAAGAATACAAGGAATGAATTTACAAAGCAACTCCTTTTAACCATAAAGGTAAGACCTCGAGTATAAACATTTAGTTTCTTACCAAGTTAACAAAAATAAATATAATTAATGATGCATAAATTGTTCCTCAGATAAAGCCGTTAATGGAATAGTGAAAGGTAGCTCCCAGAGGCGTCCCCCCAACCATTTAAAAGATCAAGAAAATAGGACTGGTAAGCCTTCCTAAAATCTTACTGTTAAACAAACATAGATGCAGGGTTGTGAGGAGAATGGGGAATTACCTTAGAAATAACCTATATAGGTATTTTTTTTAATACAATGCCGCTACCAAGATGTAAGTATGGCCGGTTAGTAGGCCAATTGATCCACCGGGATGCAACAGGAGTAGAGAAAAATAAAACTTTAAAAACCATATATAATCAAGAACAATTTAAATAGTAAAAAGGAAACTAATTACCGAACAAACATGTTTCCTCTTAATAGGATTGAAGTTGGTCCATTTGTCTTCCAACCCGAGTGAAGTATCAACTCAACAAAATTCACGTATAAGGTAAAGATATGTGTTATTGTACATCAAAACTAGAGAAAATGCACAATAAATAAAGTAACCTAAAACAAGGTGTATTCCTTTCCAGAATAAAAGAAAGAAAGGAATATGAGCGGATGTAAACGTGCTCATAGAGAACTAAAAAACAGAACCAGGGAATAACCTACCTGGGTAAGTTGAGGAATGCTGTTCGGTGGGACACAATAGCAAAACATGAACTAAAATCTGCTGGTCCCTTATGTCAATCGTATGAAAAGCCCAACCATGAACTAAAATCTGCTGGTCCCTTATGTTAATTCTATTACAAGTCCAGCCGTGTCAAGGAAATAGTACTAAACACCATATATAAGTACAGAATGCCTAAGCCAGTGATACTTTCCCCCTCAGTATAACCAAGATGTGGGAACACAGGAATTCACTATCAGGAGGGAGTAGTTCCTGTATTGCAAAGTGTTTGGGGTTACCAAATATTAGGACAGTAGTTAAATTGTTAAAGAAATCTAAGTGCAAATGTTGTAACAAAACAAATGGGCCTAATGATATGTATTATGATATGTTTTTGTAGATATAATTAAGCTGTGAACGAGTCCTTGAAGAAGGTGCAGAACATAAAGAAGCACAGAAACACCGCGTCGACAATTTCGTTCCTATAACAATCTGTTGATCAGTGAATATGATGTTTGAATGTTTGTGTAAAATAATGCTAGAATAGCATTTTTTTTTAAAATATTGTTTTTTAATTTCTTAATTTCTAATTGCTGAATCTCAGGAATAACGATTGTGTATATGTTTTGAATTGCAAAAATATGTTATTACCAATTTTTTATCTTTCTAAATAAATGAATGATTTTTTTTTTTAAAAAGAATTGTTTTTTGTATAGTATGTTTTTCATGGTACTCTTGGGCCTGACATGTACTTAGGTGTAAATTTGGTAACCGGTGTAACATTGTAATCCTTCCAATTGAAGTAAACGTCCCCTTGGGATCTTAACACCACCTACTATTTACTGAACTCAGGAGAAGAAGCTCTGTTTTTATAAGATTGTTGACCCAATCCTTTTCCTGCTAGAAAGGGTAGCACCCTATTTACACATGTTTGATCTTTTAAGCACAGTTATCGAACTGGGGAGTATTGTTCTCTCTTTCTCACCAAAGGAGTGAGGCGTGATTAAACACGCAGGTGTTCCAAAGTAAGAATGGACACCTTTAAAGTCTTTAGTTTCTCTGAAGACCAATT
This sequence comes from Lissotriton helveticus, assembly GCF_964261635.1. Lineage (NCBI taxonomy): Eukaryota > Metazoa > Chordata > Amphibia > Caudata > Salamandridae > Lissotriton > Lissotriton helveticus. Next base: position 763,363,542 of record NC_136071.1, on the reverse strand, counting down.
TAATAAATTAGTTAATTGTCCTGACAAAAATGTTATTACAATATCGACAACTAATACTGATGTGGAACAGTGGAAAGAACTTTGGAATTTCAAAAAAAAGATAATCAGGACTGAATTACATTCTGACTTCCTGATATAGTACTGCAAGAAAGGAATGATACCGAAAGGATTAGAGGTCAAAAATGAGCCCAGTCTATTTGTAAAAAATGAAATGTTCATAGAGACATGGACCTTCATAACGAATAGATGCAGCAGAGATTGGCTCTTACTAATTATAGAGACAGCACAAGCCACTCTGATCATAGAAAAAGCTGAACTGGATGATATGGAAAAGAAACTCAGGGATAACACCTCAGTAGAAGATGCGAAACAAAAACTGGAGGAAATCCAAAGGGATCTTGATGGGTATAGAGATTACCTGATCAACAAGAAAAGCAATAAATTCAGGAAAGACCTTAATCAATACAAACAAGAGTTAGTCTATCCCTATCTGCAGAAAGACTATTATGACAGACCGAGGGAAGATTGGTCAGCTAAAAATAATTGGCAATCAAACAAACGTCAGGGCTCCAGGAAGGGAGTAACATTCTCTGACACATCATATACCAGCAGCGAGTCAGAGAATGAGTCTGTATCAGCAAACCATACGGAAAAAGATAGAGATGTGCCACAGAAACAAAACAGAGACAGTCTCAATTTTTTAGACAAGGGCAAGGGGAATCAAAGTCAAAACCAAAACCCAAACCCACGGGGACGAGGGCGAGGAAGGGGATTCTATCAGACAAACCAGGGCCAACAACGTCCGTACGTGAAGACCAGGAGTCAGAAAACATGGGACTAACCCTAGACACTAAAGCACCAATAATAAACTTGGCAAATAGAAATATGACAAAAGAGGAAATCAGTCTATTAGAGAAGGGATTAGGCTTCGCAATAGCAGGACCCCCAGATAGATTTACATTAGAGAGGGATCTACAAAACTTTGTACGTAAAATTAGACTCCATAAATACTTTGAGGGAAAAGAAAAAGCGCCCACAGACATAAATAAGGCCTACTCCCGAAATCTGTATGGACTCCCCTGAGTTCAATGGTGAATAAAAATGTAGAAACCTTTGAAAAGGTGATAACAAGGGGTTTAGAGGATATATTAGATCAAAAAATTTGGGTTAATAACAATCTCACAGTGAAAGAAAAAAATGCCCTTAAAAATCTGGAAGAAGATGAGAAAATTACCATCAAACCAGGAGACAAAGGTGGTAGCATAGTTGTACTAGAAACGACAGACTATGAGAGGAGAATGAACCTCCTTCTAGATAACCCTAACCATTATGTAAAATCCAACATGCAAGAATGGCAAGATTTAGGGAGACACATCAAGAGTTTACTCCTCCTGGCTAAAGAGGATGGAGTGATCAATCAAGAGGTGTTTGACTTTCTTAACAACGAAACACCCACTATCCCAGCAATCTACGGGTTGCCAAAGATACACAAACACATCAATGATCCGCCCATGCGACCCATAGTGTCCAGTCTTAATTCCTTAACGGAACCCCTCAGCAAATATGTGGATAAGTTTATCCAACCATTGGTTATAGAACAACCAGCATATATAAAAGACACCACGGACATGATAAGCAAAGTGGAAGGCACCAAGTTCAATCCCTGCACGCAATGGCTGGTAACGCTTGATATAGAACCGCTTTACACAAATATTCCACAAAACAACACGATAAAGGTGATTAAAAAGATGTTAGCAAAGGAAGGTGAAGACCTGTCAGAGCACTCAATATTCATGATAGAATGTCTAGAATTGATCCTCAAGAATAACATTTTTCTTTTTAAAGAAACCATGTACAGGCAAACAAAAGGGACCAGCATGGGAGACACTTGCGGTCCAAGTCTGGCATGCCTGTACGTAGCGGACTTTGAGAAGAAGCATATATTCAACACAGTAGCCCCCTTTTTTGAAAATATATCAAAATGGTCACGATTTATAGATGATATATTTTTCATTTCGCAAGGTAATGAAGGAGAACTGCTAGAATTCATCACTTGGCTTAACCTAGGGGATGAAAACTTGAAATTCACCTCCTCATATAGTAATGAGGAATGCGACTTCCTGGATATTAAAATAAAAAATTTGGAGGGCTTTCTGACTGTGGAGTTATTCACCAAACCGTCAGATCGCAACACCATGCTCCACTTTAAAAGCCACCACCCAGCTGCCCAAAAAAATAATATACCATTCGGCCAATTTTTAAGAATGCGACGTAACTGCACCACAATAAACGAATATGATAAACATGCAGACATTTTGATAAAAAAATTCTTAGATAGAGGGTACCCGAGAACTATGGTAAAAAAGGCTTACAAACGGGCCAAGTATTACAATAGGGAGAGCCTTTTTTAACCAAAAATAAGACAGGAAAATCAAGCAAAACCTATTGTATTTGTGACCAATTTCTCATGCATATCAAATAAATTAAAAAAATTGTATCAATAGCAATTGGAAATTGAATAATGAACCAGGAGAAGTGCCCATGCCCAAACCCATTTTCGCCTTTAGAAGGAATAGGACAGTCAGAAACTGTTTGGTACATACTTATCCAAACAAAAACAAAAGGAACCTGATCAGAACCATAGATGGCTCAATACCAACGGGCAATTTTGCCTGTGGAAACTGTAGAAACTGTCCGTTAATAATATCAGGCCCCAACATAACCTATGGCAATACAACACATACACACAAAGCCCTGTTCAATTGTAGGACTCAAAATGTCATCTACATGATAAAATGCCCATGTGGAAAGGAATACATAGGGGAGACACAACGAGAAATAAGAATTAGGATAAATGAACACAAGTCAGCTATCCGCACGAAGAAGGCAACAGCACCCCTAGTGACACACTGGATGGAAAAGAACCACCAAGTGGAAGATCTCAGATGGTGCGTTTTAGAAGTTGTAAGTCTAAATAGAAGAGGAGGAGATTTAACTAGGAAGCGTAAACTTAGGGAACAGTATTATATGTCTAGGTTCAACACTTATTAAACAGGACTTAATAATAAAGAAGAATGGGAGAGAATCCTTTAATGCAAACACTGAGCACCAATGAGTGTAAATGATAAGAGGTAAACACTGAGAACAAATGAGCCAAGAGAAAATAATAGAGAATTGGAGTATTGATGAGATCCAGTTCAATATAAATAAGTAATAGACAAGGCAATGACAAGAATAAGATGGTAAAAATATATATATTTTTTATAAACGTTCAGTTATTAGTTACACAAACACATATACCCTTGTCACATCACATTCCGTCAGCCAAATGTAGAAATACGAAGCACAACACAGTACGTGATAAGTAAGGGTTGCAATGCATTTTTAATAATATTATGATATCCATCTTATAATGTTTCTGAGATGACTAAGGCTAGTACCACTCAGACAGTGACCACCTAATAGCAACAGTGCATCACAGAAAGATATACAGAACTTGACGGCATGCAATCTAATATCATAAAGACATCCACTACATAAAAATCCAAATAGGATTAAAATGTATTGGAAAATAGTATTGTGCACATAACCTGTTGGTATAACATAATTTCGGTCGAAACGAACTACAATCGAATAATGTTGGCACACTAACTAAGCTCGATTGGTGGTATTACACTTGGTATTGGCGCTCTAAGGGAATATACACTTTTCTTTATTTCAGCTCTATATGGTAGACGGTGCTATAAGGAGAAGACAACCACACTTCCTCTTCTAAATTCGGCGAGGGCAATCAAATGCTTGAAACTCCTTAGCACACGATTTCATATCATACTGTAAGTCTATTCATGTGTGTTTCCACCCGACATTAATCATGCAAACATTAATTGGAACATTAATAATTGAGATCCTTGTCATTCAAGGTTGTCGACGGGTGTTATTTATTTCAGGAGACGTCACAGCCAACACGTGTTTCGTCGATAGGGAATGTAACCCTCGACTTTCTCAAGGCTGTTTGGAAAAAAGTAACGTTGTGATATTCAAACTATGATCTTTTCATACCATTCATAGTATATAGAGATACATTTTGTTAATAGCAATACTGTGCCCAGGTGGTGATATACATCTTACACTCTGTGCAAATATATTAAAGGTAGAGACATTTCAGGTGTATGTTTAGTTTCACATTTGCCATTTAGTATAAATACAGCATACTTCCTTAATACCAGAAGTTATTGGGACCCATTATGAAAATGGAGACACCTGTGGATCATTATCATACCGTGCTGTTAAGTTTTTTAAGTGCATAGTGGTCCTAATGTAGAAGGTGGTGCTGTGTTGATCAACTTAGATCCAAAGTGGCATGCATAAATATAAATAGTGCTCAGGGTACCTATTCTCCGAAACGATTCTTTTTCTGTATTAAATCCAATCTGAAACGTTATAGGCGTGTTCACATTTATTGCGTTTTAAAATTTGTTAGTTTCAGTCTACTTACATTCGATGAGGTGATATTTCCAACCCTCAAAGGGGTTCTGTTAGGGGACTTATTCTTGCGATGAAATATTCTTCTTTTTGAAACCGGAGTATCGGTTGTTGATATGGCAGCTGAAAGTTAATTAATTTCTTTGTTTTAATTTTTGTTTAAATTTAATCCATTATTATTTTAACGTTTTGCTTTCAGTCAGATAGCGTGATTTAACAAAAGCTGCTTACTCTGCCCCATCCTGTAACCAGTGTTGTTTATGTTCATGCGAAAGATTCCCTTTACTGTATTTGGAATTTATTAAAAAGAGAGAGAGTCAGTGATTACTAGGCTAGTCAGTTATTCGCTCCGTTTACAAAAGTTTACGGTGTAGACTGGAGCGGACCCTCTTAGTATATATTTCTCTTAAATTACGGACCTTTTCAATGCTGCTATATTTTACTGCATATCTCATTTATTTTAAAATACAATTTGATGCGATCTAAATCGCAGTGGCGTGGTTAAGCCACAGTTACTTTGTATGTGTTCGTGTCTTACCTTTCACTGCTAGCGTTCAGGATCTTCTGTATCTGTCCCCACTGCCGTAGCTATACTGCAGTCCTCTCTTCCCCGAGTTGGCTCCTTCTATTCGAAAACTCGAATAGTTCCATGTCACATGACCCTGGTAACTTCCGGTATGCCGGTAGTTTAGTGTTCTGGGTTTTGCTTCTTAGGTTTTCGGTGAACACGGCGGCCATCTTTGCCTCTTTAGAAGTGTCCATAGTTTTAATGACATCCATACATGTTGTTCGCTATTATATTTCATTAACCTCTCAGTGAGTTATCTAGTCGGCTATTATTTACGAAATTGTGTCGCAAGTGATTCCAACTACCTTTTGTAATTATTTCCGGAGCTATGCTATGTTAGTATCCATATGCATATACTGGTATTATGTTTGTCACAATTGGCGGTGGTGAATAATCAAGCTCTATTACGTGATTAATGTTTGTTTTATAATTATTTGTATTTAATAATTGAAAGTGTGCGTGAATTTTGGGTCTTTGTCACATTCTAAGACTATTATTAATCATATCGTGAGGTGTCTTACCATTTCGTTTCATTGGTGATGTGCTGCGAAGTGGGCTATTATCGTTGTGAAGGTGAGGTTTCTCCATTTAGAGTGGGTACCGTTCAGAATTGTGTGCCATTAGGTGGCTCATATGTATACATAGCGATAGTACAGGCATCTTACATTTCAGTATACAACATTCGCATTCTTTATAATAAAATACCACATACATTTACTTGATATATATTACATCCTATTTTGATCTTGTTATGTTCACGTGCCTAGAAAGTAGTGAAATTCAGGGTCAATGTTGAGACCTAGTTCAACACTTTTAAGTGTCATAATCCAGGTCGCCTCCCTTCTGCGTAGTGTCAGCTCCCTATTTCCACCCCTCGGGTTGGTAGGTATGTATTCAAACCCAAAATATTGGAATGAGTGATTCGTTGTTTGTGCTGGGCAGATAGACATGTGTGCTGCCACTGGGTAGCGCATGTCGCCTTGTTTTACAGCCCTTATGTGTTCATTTATCCTGTCCCTTAATGGTCTTTTGGTGCTTCCTATGTACCTCTTGCCGCATTTGCAGTCTAAAGCGTAGACTACAAATTTGCTCTGGCAGTTTATAGTAGTGAGGATGCGATATTTTTGGTTTTCATTTGGTCCTTCAAATTCCTTTTTCTTCTTGTATGCCCATTTGCAGGCTACGCATCCCCCACAACTATAAAAACCCGGTTCTGTCAGCCATGTGTTCTTCTTTGTTGTGTTGGGGTAGCTTGGGCTCAATATGCTCCTCAGTGTTTTTCCCTTTCTGAAAGTTATTGTTGGTCTTTCTGTTATGTATTTGTTTAATGTTGTGTCTGTCCTAAGCAGATGCCAGTGTTTATTCAGACTTTTCCTCAAAATCGAGGCCCAGTTGTTGTAGCCTGTTATCAGTCTGATTTTTTCCTCCTTCTCCTTGTTTTTTGGTTGTTTTTCTCTTAGTGTGTCTGCTCTAGTTACTTTATCTATTCTGTCTACTGCTTTTAGTAGTTGTTTTCTTTTGTACCCTCTGTTTTCAAATCTTTTTACCACCCCTATTTTCTGAGTTTCAAATTCAGTTTCATTGCTGCAGTTGCGGCGTGTCCTGACTAGTTCTCCATAAGGGATAGCTCTTTTTTGGTGTTCCGGGTGTACGCTGTTTGCATGTAATAGAGAATTACATGCGGTACTTTTCCTGTATAACCTGCTTTGGATTATGTCATTGTCTATATAAAATTCTACGTCAAGGAACGGGAGCTTCTTGTTACTATATTCCATCGTGAACTTTATATTTTGATCATTGTCGTTTAGGTAATCATGAAATTCGTGTAGTCTTTCTGATGATCCTGTCCAGATCATGATACAGTCATCAATGTATCTTCCCCAAAATAGTATGTCATTATTCCATCCAGTGGCCGGTGCACCCCAGACATTCGTTTCCTCAAACCTCCCCATTACTAGGTTGGCATATGAGGGCGAAAATCTGGAGCCCATGGCCACCCCCTGTTTTTGCCTATACCATTGATCTCTATAAAGGAATACATTATTGTCCAGAATGGTCTCAATCATTTCTAAGATCATTTCTGTGTGTGACCACGCACTGGCTGGTCTATTGCTCAACTCCCTGAGTTAAGTTGTCTCGATGTATATGTGATGCAGTGTTTTTAGAGTTATGTTTGTCCAGATCGCTAGCAACTGCCTTGAAAAACAGGTCAATGTTGTTGCCCGCTGTGAGTGTGGGTGTCCATGTCGATTTCTCTCTTAGGCTACTGGTAATGTTGTAGTCCATATTAATATCCAAATCCCTCATGATTCTATCTGTAAGTATCACTTCGTCTTCACAGTTATTGATAACAGCAGTCTGGCGTCTACTATATCTTGAATACAATAATCATCTTTTGCCAACATACCCAAATTTTGCTGCAATTCTTTATTTACTGGTTTGTTCAATTCAAAGTGTTTTTTTCAATTTTAAACGTCTAGTGAATTTAAACAGATCAATTTTAGTTGTGCAAAAATCACCAACATCATTAGGACAAAAACTCATTCCCTTCTCCAGTACTAATATCATATCATTTGTAAGTACAGAGTCACTCAAATTCATCACAGATGCATTTCTTATTTCTTCTGATTCTGGTTCCAGGATCTGGTTCTCACTCCCTGTCTGTCTTGGCCTACTACCGCCTCTTTTGCCTCTCCTTGTTTTCCTTGCTGACCTGTTTTTCTGTTCTCTCTGTTCCCCTTTTTTATCCTGTGAATCTCTAATAAAAAACTATTGTTGGGGTCAGTTGTGCCAGTTGCTCCCTGTACTGCCTCATTTTAACTTTCTGTTGAGTTCATAGTGTCTAGGGAGGTTGAGCTCGAGCCAACCGAGATAACTCCGCTCTGATTTTGGGAGTTTGTTTTGGGAACCAAGTGATCATATTTTTTGGCGAAGGTGAATACTCTTCCGCTAGAGTAGTAACGCTCATCCAATTTAAGCTTCCTGCTCTTACGTAATTTTATGTCTGTGACATGTCGTTGCACTATGTCATTTAATATCTGGTAGTTTTTATTGGTCACTTCTGGTTGGTTAAGTTCCTTAATTTCCAGCTCTAATTTATCAATTTCTGTTTGTAGTTTGGCCACCTTTCTCTCGCAGTTTTCTATCAGTATAGCCATTAGGTTGTTAGAATTACTGGTTAGTTCTTTTTCCCAAGCTGTTAAGAGGTCTGGTTCTAGGTCCTCGTAAGTTGGGATGATTTGTGATCTGAGGCCTCTTGGGACTCTCCTAACCTTGATGTATTGTTTGAGAGTCGCTGCATCCCACCACCTGGATGTTTCATTAATTTTTAATTTCTCAAGTCTAACAAATTTATCTCTGAGACCCTCTTGTCTTGTGGGTTGAGCACCCAGTCCTGAGGAGGTACTAGCCTGTTGGGTGCCTACGTTGTTAAACAAGTCTTCGGCTTCTTTGTCTCTATTTATCCTGTCATTATTTAGAGAAGTCATAGTGTTCCTTTGGGCTGCCCCTAGTCTTGGATAACTTACTAAGCTCGAATGGTGGTATTACACTAGGTATTGGCGCTCTAAGGGAATATACACTTTTCTTTATTTCAGCTCTATATGGTAGACGGTGCTATAAGGAGAAGAGAACCACACTTCCTCTTCTAAATTCGGCCAGGGCCATCAAATGCTTGAAACTCCTTAGCACATGATTTCATATCATACGGTAAGTCTATTCATGTGTGTTTCCACCAGACATTAATCATGCAAACATTAATTGGAACATTAATAATTGAGATCCTTGTCATTCAGGGTTGTTGACGGGTGTTATTTATTTCAGGAGACGTCACAGCCAACACGTGTTTCGTCGATAGGGAATGTAACACTCGACTTTTTCAAGGCTGTTTGGAAAAAAGTAACATTGTGATATTCAAACTATGATCTTTTCATACCATTCATAGTATATGGAGATACATTTTGTTAATAGGAATACTGTGCCCAGGTGGTGATATACATCTTACACTCTGTGCAAATATATTTAAGGTAGAGACATTTCAGGTGTATGTTTAGTTTCACATTTGCCATTTAGTATAAATACAGCATACTTCCTAAATACCAGAAGTTATTGGGACCCATTATGAAAATGGAGACACCTGTGGATCATTATCATACCGTGCTGTTAAGTTTTTTAAGTGCATAGTGGTCCTAATGTAGAAGGTGGTGCCGTGTTGATAAACTTAGATCCAAAGTGGCATGCATAAATATAAATAGTGCTCAGGGTACCTATTCTCCGAAACGATTATTTTTCTGTATTAAAAATAAATAAAGGAAAATATTTTGATCAGATCCAATCTGAAACGTTATAGGCGTGTTCACATTTATTGCGTTTTAAAATTTGTTCGTTTCAGTCTACTTACATTCGATGAGGTGATATTTCCAACCCTCAAAGGGGTTCTGTTAGGGGACTTATTCTTGCGATGAAATATTCTTCTTTTTGAAACCGGAGTATCGGTTGTAGATATGGCAGCTGAAAGTTAATTTAATTCTTTGTTTTAATTTTTGTTTATATTTAATCCATTGTTATTTTAACGTTTTGCTTTCAGTCAGATAGCGTGATTTAACAAAAGCCGCTTACTCTGCCCCATCCTGTAACCAGTGTTGTTTATGTTCATGCGAAAGATTCCCTTTACTGTATTTAGAATTTATTAAAAAGAGAGAGAGTCAGTGATTACCAGGCTAGTCAGTTATTCGCTCCGTTTACAAAAGTTTACGGTGTAGACTGGAGCTGACCCTCTTAGTATATATCTCTCTTAAATTACGGACCTTTTCAATGCTGCTATATTTTACTGCATATCTCATTTATTTTAAAATACAATTTGATGCGATCTAAATCGCAGTGGCGTGGTTAAGCCACAGTTACTTTGTATGTGTTCGTGTCTTACCTTTCGCTGCTAGCGTTCAGGATCTTCTGTATCTGTCCCCACTGCCGTAGCTATACTGCAGTCCTCTCTTCCCCGAGTTGGCTCCTTCTATTCGAAAACTCGAATAGTTCCATGTCACATGACCCTGGTAACTTCCGGTATGCCGGTAGTTTAGTGTTCTGGGTTTTGCTTCGTAGGTTTAAGGTGAACACGGCGGCCATCTTTGCCTCTTTAGAAGTGTCCATAGTTTTAATGACATCCATACATGTTGTTCGCTATTATATTTCATTAACCTCTCAGTGAGTTATCTAGTCGGCTATTATTTACGAAAGTGTGTCGCAAGTGATTCCAACTACCTTTTGTAATTATTTCCGGAGCTATGCTATGTTAGTATCCATATGCATATACTGGTATTATGTTTGTCACAATTGACGGTGGTGAATAATCAAGCTCTATTACGTGATTAATGTTTGTTTTATAATTATTTGTGTTTAATAATTGAAGTGTATGTGAATTTTGGGTCTTTGTCACATTCTAAGACTATTATTAATCATATCGTGAGGTGTCTTACCATTTCGTTTCATTGGTGATGTGCTGCGAAGTGGGCTATTATCGTTGTGAAGGTGACGTTTCTCCATTTAGAGTGGGTACCGTACAGAATTGTGTGCCATTAGGTGGCTCATATGTATACATAGCGATAGTACAGGCATCTTACATTTCAGTATACAACATTCGCATTCTTTATAATAAAATACCACATACATTTACTTGATATATATCACATCCTATTTTGATCTTGTTATGTTCACGTGCCTAGAAAGTAGTGAAATTCAGGGTCAATGTTGAGACCTAGTTCAACACTTTTAAGTGTCATAATCCAGGTCGCCTCCCTTCTGCGTAGTGTCAGCTCCCTATTTCCACCCTTCGGGTTGGTAGGTATGTATTCAAACCCAAAATATTGGAATGAGTGATTCGTTGTTTGTGCTGGGCAGATAGACATGTGTGCTGCCACTGGGTAGCGCATGTCGCCTTGTTTTACAGCCCTTATGTGTTCATTTATCCTGTCCCTTAGTGGTCTTTTGGTGCTTCCTATGTACCTCTTGCCGCATTTGCAGTCTAAAGCGTAGACTACAAATTTGCTCTGGCAGTTTATAGTAGTGAGGATGCGATATTTTTGGTTTTCATTTGGTCCTTCAAATTCCTTTTTCTTCTTGTATGCCCATTTGCAGGCTACGCATCCCCCACAACTATAAAAACCCGGTTCTGTCAGCCATGTGTTCTTCTTTGTTGTGTTGGGGTAGCTTGGGCTCAATATGCTCCTCAGTGTTTTTCCCTTTCTGAAAGTTATTGTTGGTCTTTCTGTTATGTATTTGTTTAATGTTGTGTCTGTCCTAAGCAGATGCCAGTGTTTATTCAGACTTTTCCTCAAAATCGAGGCCCAGTTGTTGTAGCCTGTTATCAGTCTGATTTTTTCCTCCTTCTCCTTGTTTTTTGGTTGTTTTTCTCTTAGTGTGTCTGCTCTAGTTACTTTATCTATTCTGTCTACTGCTTTTAGTAGTTGTTTTCTTTTGTACCCTCTGTTTTCAAATCTTTTTACCACCCCTATTTTCTGAGTTTCAAATTCAGTTTCATTGCTGCAGTTGCGGCGTGTCCTGACTAGTTCTCCATAAGGGATAGCTCTTTTTGGTGTTCCGGGTGTGCGCTGTTTGCATGTAATAGAGAATTACATGCGGTACTTTTCCTGTATAACCTGCTTTGGAGTATGTCATTGTCTATATAAAATTCTACGTCAAGGAACGGGAGCTTCTTGTTACTATATTCCATCGTGAACTTTATATTTTGATCATTGTCGTTTAGGTAATCATGAAATTCGTGTAGTCTTTCTGATGATCCTGTCCAGATCATGATACAGTCATCAATGTATCTTCCCCAAAATAGTATGTCATTATTCCATTCAGTGGCCGGTGCACCCCAGACATTCGTTTCCTCAAACCTCCCCATTACTAGGTTGGCATATGAGGGCGAAAATCTGGAGCCCATGGCCACCCCCTGTTTTTGCCTATACCATTGATCTCTATAAAGGAATACATTATTGTCCAGAATGGTCTCAATCATTTCTAAGATCATTTCTGTGTGTGACCACGCACTGGCTGGTCTTTTGCTCAACTCCCTGAGTTAAGTTGTCTCGATGTATATGTGATGCAGTGTTTTTAGAGTTATGTTTGTCCAGATCGCTAGCAACTGCCTTGAAAAACAGGTCAATGTTGTTGCCCGCTGTGACTGTGGGTGTCCATGTCGATTTCTCTCTTAGGCTACTGGTAATGTTGTAGTCCATATTAATATCTAAATCCCTCATGATTCTATCTGTAAGTATCACTTCGTCTTCACAGTCAGTTATTGATAACAGCAGTCTGGCGTCTACTATATCTTGAATACAATAATCATCTTTTGCCAACATACCCAAATTTTGCTGCAATTCTTTATTTACTGGTTTGTTCAATTCAAAGTGTTTTTTCAATTTTAAACGTCAAGTGAATTTAAACAGATCAATTTTAGTTGTGCAAAAATCACCAACCTCATTAGGACAAAAACTCATTCCCTTCTCCAGTACAGATATCATATCATTTGTAAGTACGGAGTCACTCAAATTCATCACAGATACATTTCTTATTTCTTCTGATTCTGGTTCCAGGATCTGGTTCTCACTCCCTGTCTGTCTTGGCCTACTACCGCCTCTTTTGACTCTCCTTGTTTTCCTTGCTGACCTGTTTTTCTGTTCTCTCTGTTCCCCTTTTTTATCCTGTGAATCTCTAATAAAAAACTATTGTTGGGGTCAGTTGTGCCAGTTGCTCCCTGTACTGCCTCATTTTCACTTTCTGTTGAGTTCATGGTGTCTGGGGAGGTTGAGCTCGAGCCAACCGAGATAACTCCACTCTGATTTTGGGAGTTTGTTTTGGGAACCAAGTGATCATATTTTTTGGCGAAGGTGAATACTCTTCCGCTAGAGTAGTCACGCTCATCCCTTTTAAGCTTCCTGCTCTTACGTAATTTTATGTCTGTGACATATCGTTGCACTATGTCATTTAATATCTGATAAGTAAGGGTTGCAATGCATTTTTAATAATATTATGATTTCCATCTTATAATGTTTCTGAGATGACTAAGGCTAGTACGACTCAGACAGTGACCACCTAATAGCAACGGTGCATCACAGAAAGATATACAGAACTTGACGGCATGCAATCTAATATCATAAAGACATCCACTACATAAAAATCCAAATAGGATTAAAATGTATTGGAAAATAGTATTGTGCACATAACCTGTTGGTATAACATAATTTCGGTCGAAACAAACTGCAATCGAATAATGTTGGCACACTAGGGGAAATGTAGTACTATGAAAATTTCCCATTCCAAAATGGCGGCCAATAAACAAGTAACGATCGGACAAAAAAAGATCGAGGGCTCTTTAAACTCATACACATCCAATAAGTAAGATGATAGAAAGTTCACAATAAAACGTGACAAAATAGATAAAATAATTAAGACTTTGTTCCTATGCCAGAATCGAGTATAAATTGTTTTCTACCCCGTTCTAAAATGGCGGGGCGGAGATAGTCTGACCAGTAAATGAATACTACAATCATGTTCTGGAAAACTACCCGACCATTCGAAGGCCGAGAACTTAAATTATAAAAAATGTGATGCCGTCATAATTCAGCGACTATCACCAACAGCGAACAATATCGACAGCACTAATTGCACAAACTGTCGCGGTTTCACAAAAGAAGTCAATTATTATATAAATATCGAAATAGAATCAAAACAGGAGTAGACACAAGCCCATTGGATGTGGTAAAGGTGAGTTTACAGTTCATTATTGAGGATTCAACACACTACAAAATGGCGACCTGTTCGCGGAGATCAACCTCGGATAAAACACCAATTAATATCAATACAAACATGGGTGTGAGTAATTAACCAATTAAAGATAGTACTTATACCAGGCACAGGAAGAGAGTAAACCACTTCAAAAAAACTCGGAAAGGAGGAGGATGCCGTGCAGTTCAGCTACCGATAACAAGTAAGTAAGAGAGGGGTTTTTAACAAAATCTATACCTTGATAGATAGGAGGTATATACAATAGGGCCAAGAATAGTAAACATAGACTTTATCCCTTTCTTTAGAGCTTGACAGCTAATTCTAAAAAAGCTCCAAGAAAGAGATCCTTGAATTTATGATGAAAAGAATACAAGGAATGAATTTACAAAGCACCTCCTTTTAACCATAAAGGTAAGACCTCGAGTATAAACATTTAGTTTCTTATCAAGTTAACAAAAATAAATATAATTAATAATACATAAATTGTTCCTCAGATAAAGCGGTTAATGGAATAGCAAAAGGTAGCTCCCAGAGGCGTCCCCCCAACCATTTAAAAGATCAAGAAAATAGGACTGGTAAGCCTTCTTAAAATCTTACTGTTAAACAAACATAGATGCAGGGTTGTGAGGAGAATGGGGAATTACCTTAGAAATAACCTATAAAGGTATTTTTTTTAATACAATGCCGCTACCAAGATGTGAGTATGGCCGGTTAGTAGGCTAATTGATCCACCGGGATGCAACAGGAGTAGAGAAAAATAAAACTTTAAAAACCATATATAATCAAGAACAATTTAAATAGTAAAAAGGAAACTAATTACCCAACAAACATATTTCCTCTTAATAGGATTGAAGTTGGTCCATTTGTCTTCCAACCCGAGTGAAGTATCAACTCAACAAAATTCACGTATAAGGTAAAGATATGTGTTATTGTACATCAAAAGTAGAAAAAATGCACAATAAATAAAGTAACCTAAACAAGGTGTATTCCTTTCCAGAATAAAAGAAAGAAAGGAATATGAGCGGATGTAAACGTGCTCATAGAGAACTAAAAATCAGAACCAGGGAATAACCTACCTGGGTAAGTTGAGGAATGCTGTTGGGTGGGACACAATAGCAAAACATGAACTAAAATCTGCTGGTCCCTTATGTCAATCGTATGAAAAGCCCAAGCATGAACTAAAATCTGCTGGTCCCTTATGTTAATTCTATTAAAAGTCCAGCCGTGTCGAGGAAATAGTACTAAACACCATATATAAGTACAGAATGCCTAAGCCAGTGATACTTTTCCCCTCAGTATAACCAAGATGTGGGAACACAGGAATTCACTACCAGGAGGGAGTAGTTCCTGTATTGCAAAGTGTTCGGGGTTACCAAATATTAGGACAGAAGTTAAATTGTTAAAGAAATCTAAGTGCAAATGTTGTAATAAAACAAATGGGCCTAATGATATGTATTATGATATGTTTTTGTAGATATAATTAAGCTGTGAACGAGTCCTTGAAGAAGGTGCAGAATATAAAGAAGCACCGAAACGCCGCGTCGACAATTTCGTTCCTATAACAATCTGTTGATCAGTGAATATGATGTTTGAATGTTTGTGTAAAATAATGCTAGAGTAGCATTTTTTAAAAAAATATTGTTTTTTAATTTCTTAATTTCTAATTGCTGAATCTCAGGAATAACGATTGTGTATATGTTTTTAATTGCAAAAATATGTTATTACCAATTTTTAATCTTTCTAAATAAATGAATGACATTTTCTATAAAAAAGAATTGTTTTTTATATAGTATGTTTTTCATGGTACTCTTGGGCCTGACATGTACCTAGTTGTAAATTTGGTAACCGGTGTAACATTGTAATCATTCCAATTGAAGTAAACGTCCCCTTGGGATCTTAACACCACCTACTATTTACTGAACTCAGGAGAAGGAGCTCTCTTTTTATAAGATTGTTGACCCAATTCTTTTCCTGCTAGAAAGGGTAGCTCCCTATTTACACTTTTTTGAGCTGTCACTCTGCACCACATCAAGAGAAGCGGGCCACCACAAAGAGGAAACGTGACGCCGTCGCTGCTGCTGCCGTCGCAACTCCGAAGGAGGGTGTCGCTGCTGTAGCTGTCGCATTGCACCGCATCGAGAGAAGAGTCTCGCAACGAGGTCTGTGCGTGTCGCCATCGCTGTGCCTGCCGTCGCCACTCCGAAGGAGGGTGTCGCCACTGAAACTGACACACTGCACAGCATCGAAGAAAAGCGCCTCGCATCTCCGAGAAGCGCGCTGCCATCGCATCGTGGATGTCGCCGCTGTAGTTGTCGCATCGAACGGAAGCTTCACGCATCGTGGTAGAAGAGTGCTGCAGGTGGAGCGGCTGCTGTCGCATTGCGGAACAAGGGTGTCGCTGCTGCACTCTGAGAACTTCTTGCATCCCTGGAGAAGCATGCTGCCTCTGGAAGATCTTCACGTCTTTATTTCTTTGCACCTGAACTTTGCCGCATTTCCCTTGCTGCGACATTGCTTGTCGTGGAAGCGCAACGCAACCTAAGGTACATTGATGCAAAGTGTTGCATCTTAAGAAGTGAACTGTACTAAGCTAAATCTACAATATTAAAGTAACAGTATTGTGTATTTTTTGTTGTTTATTTTCTTGTGGTAAATCTTTATAAAGTATACTTATTTGTTATATAAAACCTTGTGTGGTGTCCACTGGGCTACTGTATGTAATCACAAATACTTTACACACTGCCTCTGAGATAAGCCTGTCTGCTCATGCCAAGCAACCAAGGGGGTGAGCAGGGGTTATTTTAGGAATGTACACCCTTACCCTGACTAGAGGCAAGGGTCCCTATTTGTCACAAGTACCTACCTGTGCCAACTAGAGACCCCCAAATCTAACAGTGCACTAACGGGAAAGGCATCACAGTGAGGTCCCACTCCCACCTAGGTGAACTCCAACTGCACGATTAATTAAAAGGATCACAGGCAACTAAATTGAAAGAAAAAATGATAGTTAGTAGTTAGTAGTTTATACATATACATTTATATTATAGCTTTAGAAAGACTAAGGACAGCCTACTATCACCATGGCACATCAAAGATTACCACATATTACAACAAAAACTAACAATAGTAAATTATTCTGAGCACTGGTGAGCATGAAATTTGAAAACCAAAGTTATGAAATCCTCAGGTCAGGGAAAATGTACTCACAGTCTGTACTCTGTAATCGACAAGGTTAAGCATTTTATTTACACATAGCAAAGGCCTAAAAGATAATGTTGACATTGAGGAGTGACGTTCTTACTTAAATGTGGTTTGGTAAGTGGGGCTGGGGTGGGCTATTGCTCAGGTGATAGAAGAGCATGCAGTGAGTTGGTGTTGCATTTAAGCACATCCGCCCTACCAAATGTGTGATCTATTTGGTGTATATGAAGACACCCCTTAAACAAAATCACACAGCCCAGGGGAAAAGGTTAAGGGTTTGATGAATTGATGGTAAAGGAGATTTGGGGAAAGGTGTGACATAGACAAACACAACAGAAGAACAATATTCATCAGGGTGATGAGTAGCACATTCGAAATGAAGGAATGAGTATGACACAGTACAGTTAAATCCATTGCAAACCGTCTGTCTGCCCCAGAGACCCAAGTTTTCGGATATCTGAATGTTCTGTCTCATAGGTTTGCAAATAAATAATTATGGAGGAGTTAATTGAACCCACCCGGTTCTAAAAATATAATTGTTAAAAGAGAAATGATACTGTATTGCCAAATTGGGTGGTGCATCTGTATTCTCCTCCGAAATGTCCATCACTCTTTGGTGCCTGTCTGGACTGGTCTGGTAGGTAAGAATGCTGAGCTCAGCTTTCCCCTTTCGTTCATGAAGGAGATGAGAAGGCCTGTGGTTTGTAAAACAGAAACTGCATTGTAGAGTCAAGGAGAATGACAGAAAGACAGGAACTTCATGAGGAGTGTACCAAGAAGACTCAAAAGCAGAGCAATAAACAAGAGGATGAGTTTCACTTTTGCCACCAGTGCAGCACACACACTCAGCAGCATTCCCCATATCAACGCACCTCTCTCCATTCCACATAGCTGAGTGCTAGTCCTTAGAGTCATGGTTTCCCTTTGAAGTTGATAACTTCCTTCTTCTAGGTGTTGATGAGGTTGTCCGACCTGAGTCCTTCCATCCTCCTCCGGACTCTGAATAACTCTGTTCCAGTTCTGACCCGAGCAAAATAGAAATGTAGTAACTCCATTCCAGTCCCAACCCGAGCAAGATAGACATGTAGTGCACTGCTGTTGAAGAACAAGTATAGAAACAGAATTGCAGTACTTTGTATAGCTTTGTAGTTGATGACTAAAGTGACTGGTCTGGTCCCTGAAGAACTCAAAAAAAGGAGTGGATCATACAGGTTAATTTTGTAAAGACAAATCACCTTCAGGAAAAATTATCACCAACCAGGCACCAATCATTGCAAATAATCAAAATCAAGTTTACAATTAGTTGAACACCCTCTCTGACTGTCTGCCACCACATAAATCATCAATCATTACTCACAGCCACTCGCTCATTATTGTAATAGTTGTAGCTGCCTCTTCCAATCCAAGCACAGATAGGTTAGGTAGTAGGTACACAATTGTATCTTTTGACACAGGCCACACATTGGAATTTTGTATTGGAACTTTTGTAATTCGACAATCTTCTGGGGCAGCTTGCTAAGTGATGCAAAAAAGGACAGGAATGCTTGGGAGGCAGGCATTGGCTCCAATGTCATGAAGGAATTGTGGAGGCTTCTTCAATGCACACTGGTCCAACTCCAAGCTGGCCATATATATGACTAACAAATGGTGGGGCAGCATATGCCTGACACAAACTCAATGTTCCACCACCTACTTATTTTTTTGCAAAGAAAAAAGTTCAACAAGAAATGAAAAAAGTTGTATGGTGACACTGACACACTAAGTCTGGGAAGTAGAATTTGTCCTCAAATTCATGTTTTTCACCCAGAAGTTGGTCAGTGAACACACTTGATTCTGACCAATCCTCCTCTTCCTGTGTTGTTTCAAGAACACTTTCATTTTGTGGAATGAAATGTTGGTTCAATTTGATCACGGTCAATATCTCCACATTTTGAGGTGAGAGACTAATCCTTCCCACTCTAACAACTGAATCAGCTGCACTGAACTCACGCTCAGAAGACACACTGGCTGCAGGACATGCCAGAAACTTTATTGCCGGCCTGCTGAGTTCTGGCCATTGGCACATCTTCCCATACCAATACATCAATGGGTTTTGAGCCACATAAATGTCTTTTGGATCATCCAGATACTCCTGGAACATCCTCTGAATAGTCACTGGTGCTGCCACTTGCTTGACCTATTTTACCTTTGCCTCTGCACTGGACTTAAAACCTGCCACTTGAAACCAATCCAATGGAGATGTTGGGTCTGATTCTTCTGTTGCTGTTGTTGTTTGTGTTGTGGTTACTTGTGTTGGCTGCTGCGAGACAAGACTGCCCTCTGGAGGCACCACAGAACTGCGGAGTGGGACTCTAAGTTCCAGCCATTCTTCTTCCAGGTACCCAGCTTGCTCAACATTCCACCTCTTGTATTTTGAAACATCCCCTTCCGAAAAAGGAATGAAAATCTGCAGTATTTTTTTTTACTGTGGATCAACTAGTGCGGCACAGATGTACTCTTTGGATGAGATTATGTTATTTTTCAGCCTTCTATTACAAGCCATGCAAATGATTAGGCCAGTCAGTCAGTCAGTCAGTCAAAAACTTTATTCGGTTAATTAAAACCATAAAAGCAGTACATGATACAGAGATAAAAAAGCAATTAAATAAATAGAGAGAGTTGATTGCATTCCTACTTAAGAACAAGGGAAAAAAGGGGACGTTAATAAGGAGGGATTTGGTAGATACAGGGAACACCTAAAGAGAACAGTATATAAATCTCACCAGAGTATATACTAACAATCAATTTTCATGAGTTGATAATGCGGCAGTTCTTACTCTTTTCTGTCTGGTGGCAGCTACTAAAAAACAAGCTACGCCATAAGCGACTGGCACTGAGTTCATCATCTGTAAATATAGTAATGCTGGCCGTACCTGAACGAAATTTAAAGGTTTTAAAATGGGCACAAGAAATTTTTTCCGCAGGACCAGATAGTGCTCACACAGCATAACCAGATGCAGAGTGTCCTGTGTTGAAAAACAGTCGCATGTACAAGGAGGAAAATTTTCTGGAGTACCCCACTCTGTATACGTGCCAAGGATGAGATGGATCAAATTAAATCTAAACCTTATGAGCAGAAATCGATGGTAGGGCTTTGTGACATATTTTAAATAGGGTTCCATCTCTGTAGTAGTGGAGAGTTGAAAAAGTAATCTGACTGTAGGTTTACTGATTTCAGCCGATTCTCTTTCGCCTTCCAACAGAGATCGAAAATGTTGCTTCACCCACTTTGCATCCTCTTTTTTGAGATGTTGCGGAAGAGAGTACATTTCCGGACGCCCTAGGCTCGCACATGCCGCTCTAACATAAGCCAGCCATGGGATAGTAAGAGCTTTATCTAGAGATATACAATCCTTAAGGATGCAGTGATTCAGACTGATTTCTTCATTGGTCCAGATTTTGATCCAGCAAAGTACTGGGGACATTTTTAGAAGATCGGTAACGTACCCCATACCTAGTTCATTATGCGTTGAATGTGTAGGGGAAGATTTCGGGAGAGTCAACAAGGCCCGTATGAAATTATTTTCGGCAATTTGTATGCCTGAGACTGGAACATAGCCCCAAATGTCTGCCCCGTAGGAAGCAATTGCCAAGCATTTGGCTCTATAAATCCTGGTCATTGCTTCCATAGGTTTCGAGCCCAATTTTTTTGAAAAGCTCAGGAGTGCTGTTGTTGACCTAATTACTCCATTTTCCTTGAGTTTCATTTGTGGCTTCCAGGTTCCTCTCTCGTCAAAAGTGACGCCCAGATAGCAAAAGGAGGGCACCCTTGAAATTGGTGAATTGTTGGAGCTGAAAGATCTGATCTTCATATTTTTCCTTCTCGAGCCAACGACCATAACATGGGACTTGACGGTATTAATTTTTAAGTCAAGCGCTTCCATAAACTGGCCGAAATGATCCAAGAGTTTTTGAAGCCCTATGCCAGTCCGCGCTATGAGAACAGCGTCATCCGCGTATAGGAGGACCGGGATAGGTAGGCCCCCCATACGCGGAATATCCAGGGTGGCTGTGTTCAGAAATTTCCCCAAGGCGTTGATGTACAGTGTAAAGAGTAGAGGGGCCAAGATGCACCCTTGTCTGACCCCTCTCCCTGATCTAAACTTTGCTGTACACCTACCGTCCCTTGATGCCCTAACCGTCGCAAACAAATTAGAGTGAAGGTCATGTAAAAAATTAACCAAAGTAGTGTCCAATCCAGCGTTGTGTAAGATGGTCCATAATTTTGTATGATTAACCAAATCAAACGCCGAGGATAGGTCCATAAATCCCAAATAAAGAAGCCCCCCCTTCACCACAGTGTATTTACTAATAATTAAATGAAGGTTCAGGCATTGGTCGATTGTCCCTCTATGTGCCCTGAACCCGTACTGCAGGTCTGAAAGGATCCCGCTCTCCTCCAGCCAATCCTCCATTCTATGCAAAATGACTCTGCCTAAGATCTTAACGGCAGAGTCCAGCAAGGAGATTGGTCTGTAGCAGGCCGGGTCCGCCCTGTTCCCTTTCTTGAATATAGGCACAATTATGGAGGTAGACCAGGAGGATGGGAAGCCAGCTGTCGGGATCGCATTAAAAACGTTAGATAGAATTTTGGACCAGAATTGTGGGTACTGTATATAAAGGTCTGCTGGTACCCCATCAGGGCCCGGGGCCTTATGTTTGTTAGTCTCTCTAATCGCCCTTTCAACTTCCATGATGTTAAAGTCCATGACCAGATTGGTATGGTCGTGGGTTTTATCAATTAAGGCAGGGGCTGTAGACTCATAGATTTTGCCAAAATGGGCTAGCCATCTGTTATCTTCTATGACACAGTCTAAATCCGTTTGCCCATTGTCGGAAAAAAAGGGCTGATTTACAATGGCCCAAAACTTTTTGCTGTCTCTCAGGACTTCCACAGATAGTAGGCTATTCCATGCTTCCTCCTTGATTTGATTTTTACGTTTTTGGATTATGGTTTTATATTCCCTCCTTAGTTTAGCCACTAAGGACTTATTTCTGGGTTTTTGTTTGATGGCTTTCATCAGAGCACTATGGACCCTCGAACATTCCTTGTTGAACCATTTATGGGTCTTTATATTCCCTTGCCCAACCGACCTTCGTTCCAAGTTCTTACTAATCCTAGAGCAGATGTCTTCGAAGGCTATCAAGACCTTAGGGCCCTCTGCAGTTGGATCCAGGCATACTGCCATGCTGTCCTCAGTCTCTTGGGCAATTGCATGAAAGAAATCCTCTGGGACGATCATCTCCCATTTCAGGCGCCTTCCCTGCTCTTTAGATTTCAGGTCCTTTATGGCTGCCATGCTTGGCGGACTGCCAGTGCGGAAGCAATCTAAGTCCAAGGACAAGAGAACAGGATGATGATCCGATGAGATGAGGTCAACTACGCTGTACTCATGTACCTTTGCCAAGACCCCATTTGAAACAAAAATATAATCTATAACTGTATTGGCATCTCTTCCAACAAAAGTTGGGGCTCTCGGCTCACTAATGCCCTGATCGAATTCGAAGAGATTTAGGTTCGCTAGAAAGAACTCTAGGTACTCGCCCTCTACAGTATGTTCAAAATGGGGAATAGCTTCGGGTGATATCCCCCCGTATCTATCATTAAAACAGCCCCCCTCACAGGGGTGTATGTTAAAATCCCCCAGAATAACCAATTCCGAGGGGGTGGTGCAATCACTCCTATAGGCTGACAAAAAATTCAACAAAGAAATTAAATGTTCATTTACAATGACGGACTCCTTTGAGTTATAAAAGTTAATCAACAGAACAGTCTTTGAGTTAGGGAGAGTCCATTCTACCACAAGAGCATTTGTTAAAGCGGTATCTATTTTTTTGAAAACCCCTACTAAATCCAGGGAACACAAGATGAGTAAACCACCCTTTGCTCTTCCTCTTATGCCTGGAACTGCCGGGGTGGAAAAGCTGCAAAAACCATCCAGGGAAAAAGTTGGTGTTGTGGCCCACGTTTCTTGAAGCCCTATAATATGATGTTGTTCAATAAAACTTTGCCATGTTGGGTCCAAGGCCTTTGCATTTAAACCTGCCACATTCCAAGTAAGGACTTTACAAAGTGCTAGGTCTGTGTTAGGGGCGATCGGTGTACCCGCACCCCGGCTCTCTCTCTCGTCAGGCTAGTATGGGAGATAAAATAGCTGTTGTAGGTGCCACTATGGAGACATCCTTACAGGGACTTGTTAGGTTTCGACAAACACCATATTCCCCTGGCGAACCCTGAGTATGTCAATCCACCCAATCTGTGTTTGAAAGGCACTCAAAGCGGTTTGCAATAGGGAAGTACAGGGGATTAGAAGGGCCATTTTGAGGTTGTTGATAGAAAAAGGGATGGATGAGTTGAGGGCCATGCGGGGGACCACCTTGACGTGGTCTACCTCCCCTAGTCCCCACCAAATTCCACCCCCCATCCCAGCCCTCCTCCCTCACTGGGGGATGAATATCCCAAGGGAAGTTAGACCTTTGTCTTGAAATCCTATCGTGAGAGCCTTTAAACCAACTCCAGCGATTATCCACTTGATTGTGGGGGAGATAAAAATACGAGAGGGGTCTGGCAGTAACCCTGCTCGCCTGATATCTTGGGGCCCTGTTGTTATAAATAAAATCTACTGCCTCTGGTTTTTCAAAAGTTACCACCACACAATCTCCCTGCAAATTTTTCTTATTTCGTCCTACCCAGGGAGCCCTCTCTATCATTAGAATATCAGCTGATATGTTTGTTGGGAGAGGATGATTGTTCGCTAGCCAGTGGCAGACTTTATTTTTGAGTGCCTGGTATGATTCTTCTTCTGGCGACCGGAGTTCTGTAACTCCGGTAAGAATAACCACATAAGGTGCGGCATCTGGGGGGAGGTGAATATTTCTACGATTCCTAACCTTACCCTTATCCTCTATATCGAGTTTAGGCGCCTGGGATAAACTGACGCTGGGTATGGACTGGGGGATGGTATTGTTTTTAGATGAGATCGAATTAGTATCTGTTTTTTTTATCTGCTCTACAACAGGGGGTTTAGTTATAAGTCCTACTTGGTTTGAGGCACTGCTGGGTTTCTTAGTCGTCGTGTTGTTAGTCTCCGACGCTTTATTAGAAGCCATTGTAGATTTAGGTAAATTAGTAGCCTGAATAGACTTATTATTTAGGGTAAAACTGGGGGCACTTATGTCCTTGTGTATATTTTTTAAAACCGTTTCCAGACAGCGTAGTCTTGCCTCTATAGGTTCTAATAAAGCTTTTAACATATTCCAAATTATTGTATTATTTAAGGTAGGACCCTGCTCCTCCAATGGGGATGTTATTAATGAGTTACCTGTGGGGCCGCTGAATTGCAAAATTTCTTCCAGACTTTGGTCAATTACGGTGTCTTCTGGGAGACTCAGCAATAGGCCAGGGTTATTAGGAGGTGGGCCTTCTGTGGGGATAAGTAGACTGTCTGAGGGGTTTTCAACAATGCACGGATTGGGTAGAGTAATAGCCTTCTTCCCTTTCACAGCTATTAAAGTGTTAGTTTTGCATTTTTGTTTAGGGATTGCCCCTTCTATCCGCGCTCTTTCTGTTAAATTGACTGTAGGGTTACTAACATTTATTTCACTTCTTTGCGTTCCACTCTCAGTCAGTATATGTAAGTTAGGTGAAGCCTCCAAATCCTGGGCGAGATTAAGGGCATCCAAGTCCGTGTTAGGTCCAGAATGATGTACTAGCACCTGTGCTTCTCGCCGGGGATCCATTTTCGGTGTCTGAGCCTCAGCAATATGGCCAAGGGAGGAACGCTTGGCCATAGCCAGGTCTTGGGAAACTCTCCTATCCATGAGAATTATCCCCTCATCGATAAGTGCGTGTGTGCGGGTAATAAAATCATCCAGTGTCCCAGTGAGTTTTTTAGCTCCTGCGGCGGCCATGCTTCTTGTCTCACGGCAGGACATAACCCGGGAGTACCAAATGAAATGGCGGGGGGGAGCTCAGAACGCCTAGCCAAAATCTGTGGCCCAGCCCAGTCTCCTCGGTCCTCTGAGGGCCACAGAGGGCCCGCCCTTTGCCCGGGCTTAGCCCCGGGCGCTCCCGCGCGCTCCCGCGCAGCGTTAATCACAGCTTTATATATGTTATTGTCAGGTGTTGGGTGGGCGGGGCGGTCAGGGAGAGCGGGCCAGGTGACTCGGCCTGAGGATTACCGGGACTCCTGGGAAAGCGAGTCCCGGTTCCTACGCTCGCAGCCCTGTCTCACGCTCACGCACCCAGCAGCTGCCTGTAGGTCCGGTGATGGCAGCAGCGAAGCGGGACCCGCGCAGCGGGTTCCGCGAGTGGTAGCGGTCCTTCCTTCCTCCTCGAACAGAAAACGGCAAAGTCAGGTGATTTGTCTTCCAACGAAGGCAAGCGTTTCTGTGTTTTCATTCATGCTTGCAAGTACAAACTTTTCAGACTCATTCTTTAGCAGGTTCTGTAGCAGATGCAACAATGGGATAGCTTGGCCCGTCGTACTGTCCTCATTGCTAACTTCCTATGTGAAAACCTCAAAAGGCAGTAGCATCTGTGTCAGGCATTTGATTAGGCCCCATTTGTCCACATCCATGGTCATTGCTTTCTCATCCCCTCTTCTTTGAATGACATAGTCATTGATCTGTTTGTACTGCTCAAACACTCGATGCAACATGTAATAAGTCATGTACCCACGTCTTGGCACCTCGTGTAGGGCTTTAATTGGTGTTCTATTTGCATGCAGAATAACCTGTAACTGCTGCTTGGCGTTAAAAGAATGAACTGAGCTTAAAAAAATTACAACACACATCCTACCAAGGCATCAAATATTACCCCTCATATACACTTTTTGTAAATAAAAAAGTGAAATACAAAAAAACTCATTTTTAATTTAATCCAGTGCCACCCCAACCCTAAATGATGTTTCAAAACAGCATATACCACAGAAACAGTTGTTTTATCCACCCGTGACTATATCTGGCCTGGGCCTACTGACTGGATGGCCAATATGCAGACTAGGCCATATAGTAAAATAAATAAATATTTCAAATTGAACAAACATGGAGTACTGAACTGTGCAATATTGTTCCTTTATCAAAGAAGAACAATTTAATACAAAAATATAACTAGGCCTCTACTGAAAATAAAGACCTTCCACCACAATGGAGTTGAAAATTTGAATAAAAGTACAAATAAATATTGATGCATGCCCTCCATCAAACAAAAAACATCCTTTTACAATAGTTGTGTACTTACTTGTGAAATATCAAGTACAAAGTCCATAAATCCAATGGTATATATATGTAGGGGACAAAGAGAGTGATCCTTCCAGCTCCAAATTCAAATGAAAAGTGACCAGGAGATGGACAAAGCACACGGAAGAGACTGCTGGACAGGAACAGGAAGTTGGAGTTTGTGGGCACTTCCATCCTGTTGGAAAAAAGACAGTAAAAAAGGCTTCTCGTACTGAAAAAAAACTCTAGCGGTCCGTTGGAGGAGAGCATCTACATGAAAACCTGTTTTTGTACATTTAGCTGCTTCTGGAGCACAAAAGCTACTCTAGTGGTGTGTTCAAGAGCAGCACTACATTGGCACCATCACAGCCAGAAGCCTTGCGAGCGAGCATGAAGTCTCGTGTATGCAAAGTCTTGCGTGCACTTTCTAGAAACCCGAGACTATCGTGTTGCCCACAAGCGAGCACCAAAACACATCTCGAGCGCCTGAACAAAGATAAAAACTCCACTTTGTGCCAGTAGGCGAAATCCAGAAACTCGTGTACCTTTGTAGAGTGCCTGAATTCTGAAAACTCCTGGGCCTAGGTAGAAATACCCTGACTCCCTAGGTCTGCCACCAGGAGCCAAAAACTATATTTTTCCGGTCTCCCGTGCTTGTTTAAACATCAGTCCCTGTGTGGGCCAGGTACCAAGGGCAAAACCAGTATTTGTGTTGGGGCAAAGGGCCCACAAGGCCCCTCTCCCGCTTGCCAATCTCAGCCCCAGGGACCACCAGCTCTGAGGGGCAGGCCAAATAAAATTGAGGTGTAGGGGACTGAAAGGCCCCCTTCCAAGGCCCTTTATGGGCTCAGGGACAGCCAACTCCCTGGGGATTGACCAATATACAAGATGGCCCTAATGGCCCCCTCATGTGGCCATTAGGGCCCTGAGGACGACCACTTCCCCAGGGCCAATGTCAGTATTGCAAGGGGCAGCCCCACTCCCGGGCTGTTTTCAGTCCCAGGCTCCACCACTTACCCTGGGTCAAGCCCTGGAATAACAAAAGAGGAGGGCCACGCGTCCCCCCACCTGGAGCCATTATTGGTCCTGAGGACCGCCACACCCCACGGTGAGCTCAATACATCCCATTGTGCCCATCCTCGGGACATATTCATTTGCTGTCATTTGGTGGGAGCTTTAACATCTCCTGGCAAGTGAGAGCAAACAGTAAATCTTTTTTAAGCAGGCGGGAGCAGGAAAACTGCTGCTGCCCACTGGGAGCAGGCTTTTCATCTGTTTTACTGCCCGCTGTCAAGTGGGCAGGAAAACAGATGAAATAAATATTTCCCACATGCAAGGAGCAGGATTTTCTTGCTCCTCCCTGCATGCAAGAGCAATGCCGGCTCCTGATTGAGTCAGGGAGCCAGCAGGGACCACAGGGGCATTGAGGCTCTCTCCGCAGTCTCCAACAGTCTACACTGGGGTCTCTGGGTGAGGCTAGGCATCCAGCATCAAGTGGCTGGGCCTGGGCATGGGGTCCTTGTGGCCAAAATCAGCCCGGGTAGGGAGGGGTCACTTCCCTTCTCTAAAGGACAAATTATCCTAACTTCTTGGGCTTGGCAAAGGCAAAGCAAGCGTGTATTTATCTGCAATTCCATATTGCAAAACTATCTGATATCCTTGCTGGAGGTGACTGCATCATTGATCTATCGAAATGCAAGCTGTAGTGACTGTGATGAATGGGTTCTTTCTTGTCCTCTCCTGGTGAGAGCAGAGCTCATTGTACTGCTATTAAATTACTACAGCATGCAAATGTGAAAAATCACCTGGAAGCCTCACCTGTTTGACCCCACCCCATCCACCTTAGTAGTATGCAAAGGTCTTCCTGTCTTTTGCCAGGATGATAGGCAGCTTACCAAAAGGTCCCTAGTGTGTTTCCCAATGATTTTGTTGACATGTTCTTGATGAATAGGAGGACAACTCTGTCAACAACAGAAACACTTGCTTTATATAGTTAAGAGGAAGTAACACTTTTTTTTTTAATCCTCATCCACCTCAGACCGCATTTGACAAAAAGTAGGATGTCCATACCGTGACTCAATACCCAGAGTCGTAGGCACTTGAATTCGAGGGGCCCCAAAAGAAAGAAACTATGTCCACCGACCAGAATATGACAAACCCACAAAAAGTCACATGCCCCTTTCCTAGGAGAAGGGTGGTCTCATTCTCTTCAATGGAAAAACCATGGGTGACTGTTGGTCAAGGTCCATACCGAATGGTAGTTTGATAGACCAACCAGACCCGACCCAGTCAGAGAGTATCCAACGAGGCATAATCATAGGATCAAAGATGGTATTTTAAACTTAAAACCGTGACCAACATACACCCTATGTCTCTGAAAGTTAACCACAAGATAACTAATAACTAATGCTGAGACCAATTGAGCAACCCCTCCCAAATTACTTTCCTCTTATTTTTCTGTAGTCTATCCAGGTCTATCTTGGAAATTTTATAAAGCGAGGATAACCAATCTGAATAGGTTGGGGGTACAGCCTCTACCCATCTCCTACAGATCTCTCTCCTAGTTAAAAGAATTGAATAAAAGAGAAACCCCCTTGCAGGACCTGAAACTTCACTGACTATACCAAATATGATCAAGGCAAGAGAAATTTTGACCGGAATCCCTATCATGTCTGAAAGGGTTGCCATAATATTCTCCCAATATGCTGTTATTGCTGGGCACTCTTTAAACATGTGTATATCTGTGGCATTTGCCAAATCACATTTCTTGCACTTAACTGGGGAACCTTTTACTATTTTAGAGAGTCTGGCTGGTGATAAGTAGGCCCTGTGTATTGTAAAATAGTGATTCCTATGTAGCGAAGCAGGTTTCACTGTAGAGAACAATATTTGGAAGGAGGTCTGCCACACCTCCTACCAGCACACATCTGACATCGAGGCTCCCCACAATTCCTCTGCCAGTTTAAAATCCCCATCGAAGTTTTCAACTAGAAACCAATAGAAAAAAGAAACTTCTTTCCCCCCTGCATGCCTAGAAACCAGGTGATCCTCCAAGGTATTTCCTACACCTATTGGCTTATTGAGATTCTGCGACCAACTCAGCAATTGTATGTACTTGAACCTGGACATATTCTCCAGCGTGTTATGAAATAATTCCCAAGGTAAAAGCGACCCTTTCGAGGCCAGATCTATCCACATTGTTAACCCTGCTATCTTAAGTGGAATTGCTAATCTATCCATCAAACAATCTGGGGCTCCCGGAGAATCCAAAATAGGAGCTAGGCTAGAATAGTAATTGAGCACAGTGCAATCCTTAATTCTAAACCACATTCGTGCGGCAGTCAAAAGGACCTTCAGCCCTATCTTCTTGAAGAACGTTTGGTCCCCAAACTTAAAGAGGAAACCCTCAAGTGGTAGTCCGGTCCCTTTCAGCCTCACAGCAAACATAATACCTCTTCCTGAACCCTCTGGAGATTTCAACAACATCCAGGAGTGTGAAAACTGAAAAGCCCAGGCATAATACTGAAGGTCAGGGAGCGTAAAGCCGCCCTTCTCCCTTCTGCGCCTTAGTTTTTTCCATGCAATTCTTGTTGATTTATATGCCCAAGTGAATGAGTTTATAGCTTGTTGTAATTTATCTATTGCCTGTTTTTTCAAAATGCAAAGGGATGGTGTTAAAGAAAGTAATTTTAGGCAGTATAACCATTTTGTATCAAATTAATTCTCCCAAAAATAGTCAACAGAAGGTGTGCCCAAGATTTCATAAGCTTTTGACATTCTCTAGTAATATTTGCAATATTGGTCCCTGCTATTCTGTCTATATCTTGTCTTGTGTGATCCTGACACCTAAGTATCTCATTTCACCCTTAGTCTGGTAGCCATTACCAGGCAGGTTCCATGCCATGATCTCTGTTTTCTCGGCGTTCACTTCATAGCCAGAGATCTGGACAAGCTCTTGCGCTAGTCTAATAACCTGGTGGAAAGACACTGCCAACTATGATGACAAAATCAAAATGTCATCAGCATATAGGGCGACCTTCCACTCCCACGCGCCAAACTTAAATGATGTAATACTCCGGTCTTCCCTCAGAGAGTGAGCGAAGGGCTCAATGTACAGAGGAGCGGGGAGAGTGGGCAGCCCTGTCTAGTTCCCCTCGTGATCTTAAACGAGCTTGTCAATTTCCCATTGACTTGGAGTCTTGCAGTAGGATCTTTATACATAAGCTGTGTAGCATGACAGAATTTTTCTCCTAAATTAAACCTTTCCATTACAGCTGTTTAGTAAGTACAGTTGAGCCTATCGAATGACTTAGTGGCATCCAACGTCATTATGGCCAATGGTAAAGAAAGAGTAGAGGCCAGATTGATTGCTCCTATAAGATCCTGGGTTACATCAGATAGGTTTCTACCCCTTACAAAACCCTTTTGGTCCGTGTGTAGCACACTACCTGCTATAACTCCCAGCCTCTCAGACAGAATCCTAGTAAATATTTTATAATCCATATTAAGGAGGGAAATCGGTCTATAAGACCCACAGCTTACCAGATTTTTTCACAAGATTAATGAGATGGTAGCTTGACCCCAAGAGGCAGGGGGTGTAAAACCCTCAGATAATATTTTATTGAACAATTCTGTCATGATGGGTATTATTACATTCCCCAAAGATCTATACAATTCCGCTGGAAGCCCATCGGGCCCAGCTGCCTTGTTCCCCTTACAGGCGGCGATAGCCTTCCTAACCTCCTGCTCTGAAATATCCTGCTCCAGGTTGTCTCGTTGAAGGGGGGTTAGGGGGGTTAACATGCATTTCCATAGTCACTCCTAAACAAGGGCCTTGTCCACCACATTATCTTCCTTATATAGTGTCTGAAAAAAGGCGAGTAAAATCTCACCGATTTCTTCATCCGTAGACACTGAAGAGGAATTGTCCTCCCTCTCTATCTGTTTTATTAGATTCCTTGCCTTGTCTTACTTGACCTTCCACACCAGAAGCTTACTGGCTCCCTCCCCATATTCAAAATGCGCCATTTTACCGGCCTCCCATCTTTTCATGATCCTTTGCTGATTAAAAGTATCCAGCTGGTCTTTAATAGTTCTGTAGTTCTAATATAAATTCCTGTCTTCTCGCTATATCTGTTTCCATATTCAGCTTAATCTCAACTCCCTTCATAGCAGACTCTATTTTTGTCAGTTTTCTCTATATTGCCTATTCTTGTAAAATGCTCTGTTAGTGACTATTCCCCTTAAGACAGACTTCCAAGCATCCCAAACTGTTGAGTTTGCTGAAGAGCCGATGTTCAACTCAAAAAACCATTCTGATTCTTGCGATAAATGTGTAACCTCTAAGTTGTCTAAGAGCAACACGCAGTCGAATGTCTAATTCCGTGGAGGTTCTCCCCCTACCAAGCATAAGTCCATCCAGACCGCTGTGTGTCAGATAGGTGGGGCTTCAAATAGCCTATATTCCTAATCCTACCCCTGAGATCGTGACTGGCCAGGATGTAATCTAACAACACACAGAGAATGCCAATGGTCTATAGAAAGATTGAGAGGGTGCTAAACACTCAGTTGTAGTGTGTGAAGAGAGTTATTCTGAGGAGAGAAAATGAAAAATGAAAACCCATCAGCCCACCCGTTGGCGGAACCTCATCATCTGGGTTAAAGTTGGAAGCTGGTATCCAATAGACACCTCTAAATCCACAAAACAGCCAGGCCACCTCCAGGACGACCAATCATCTCGGGGATTGGCTCACTCCTTAAACCCCTTTCATCTTTTGTGGATGTCTTCTTAAGACCCCTGGTGAAGACCATGCCCACCTACCTCCAGGACACAAAAGACATTCTTCGCCTTCTACCTGAAGTCGAGTTCAATACCGAGACTGACATCCTTGTCAGTTTCGACGTAGAGTCCTTATACACTTGCATACCGCAAGAAGAAACTTTGCAGGCTGTGCGAGGGCTTTTAGAAACAACCGTTCATGAAAACATTACACCTATCCATTTCATTATGGAATTGGCGAGGCTCGCTATGACTGAGAATTTTTTTCAATTTGAAGACTCAATTTATCTTCAGATATCGGGGACTTCGATGGGCAGCACGTTTGCCCCCAGTTTGGCAAATTTATATGTCCATCTTTTTGAAACTCAGTATGTACTGAACCACAACAATCCGTATTATCATCAAACGGTGTTGTGGAAAAGGTACATTGATGACGTCCTGGTAGTGTGGCGTGGAGATAATCAGTCTGTACTTGCTTTTCAGAATTGGCTTAACAACCAGAACCAATATCTAGGATTCACAGTGGAGTATAGTAACACACAACTTCCATTTTTGGATCTATTGATTACACCAAGGGATGGATACCTAGCAAGTAATCTATACCGGAAGCCCATGTCTAGAAACTCTCTGCTCCGGTTCGACAGTCACCACCCACGCTCTCTTAGAGAGAACCTGCCTTTCGGACAATTTCTGAGGGTCCGAAGAAATTGTTCTGAGAAATCTGATTTCCAAGAACAAGCATTGGATCTATCTACCAAGTTGAAACAACGACTATACCCAAGTAGGTTGATCAAATAATCATGCAAGAGGGCCTCCAATAACCATCGTGAAGCCTTACTAACAATTCCTGTGGAAAAAACACCTATTGGAAGACTGACTTGTGTAACCACTTTCAGCACGGTCTCAACATCACTCCAGAAAATCATCAGACATAATTGGCGAATACTGAACACTGCGGGTGATAATATTCCACTGCCACTCTTTTCCTTCAAAAGAGGTTCAAACCTGAAGGACGAAGTAGTGCATACTAGACCGCGGTCTATTCGAAACGAGCCCACAGTGACATTGTGGAACCATCCCCCTGTTCAAGGACACCACCCGTGTGGTAATTGTTCAGTATGCCCCCAAACCAAAAAAACACTAACAGTAGACATCGGTACGTCACGCCCATGGGTGCTGAAACGACACACGAACTGTAATAGTGAAAAGGTTATCTATCAAATCACCTGCCTATGTGCCCTCCGCTATATAGGCATGACGACCAGGAAGGTCAAGTTAAGAATACAAGAACATAAAAGCACCATCAGGCACAACAAACAAGCTACCCGCATGACTAATCATTTCCTCACGATGAAACACTCGGCTGACAATATTGAATGGCTAGTACTTGAACAGCCGTTCATACCCTTACATGTAAGCGACATTGCCCATTACCTGTTCGTTAAAGAACAGAAATGGATTTTCAAGTTAAAGTGCGATACTGAAGGGCTAAACGATGAAATCTCATGGATTCAGCTCTGAGGGTGCTCTAATCCACATGATTCAGCCATTTGTTATACACTTTATGTGTAAATTACAACATAATATACACCACGACCTTGTACAAAAATTCCCCCCCCCCTTTTTCAATCCATCAAAGGGAGACTGATACTCTAAATATTGACAACGGGAATGCTCCACCTGGGTGGAAGCAATTTGGCCCCGCTTGGATCGTATTCGGGCGTGTGCCTTCTGCCCTCGAAACACAGTCCCACACGCTCCGCACATTCTGATTATAACAGTTTGGCTCACGGGTAGCTACCCCTTAGCGTGTTCGTCCTTTTCACATCATAGGACGTCCTTCGTCCAAACAGCCTAAACCATTCATTTAATACACTTAGCATGATGGTCTCGGGCCACTCCTTTCCTTCTTTCTTAGTCAGTGTGGTTTTTATGACCTTTGCTGTGCATAAATCGGATGGCCTTCATTTTCATTTTTGCTTTGCATAAAGATAAAAAAAAGTGTCACAAAGAGGAGTGTTAGATTGCAAAACCACTCTCTGGATATACATATACTGTCTTCTCTTTTCTTATTCTCACGGAACAAGATTATTCGCCGTCTGAGATTCCCTCGTCTCTCTCTCTATTAATGAAGCGATTTACAGTCACACACGGCCTCAAACACAGACGGTTTGGCGAAGTGTTCCTTCCGGTTTCCGGTCTCAGTAACGGACCAATCAATAGTAAGCACATTTGGCCATACGTCATAAAGTGGTCTCAATGCGTTCTCAATCTGGTCCGCCTCTGCTACTTTCGGAACAAGACTGGGCTGAAATAATTAGTTTCCGGCTTTACATTGAACCAATCACCGCCTAGCACATCCGGGTGACGCACAAAATAGCGGTTCCCTTCTGGTCCGCACTTGCTCTATCTTTACCAATCAAGCGAACATGATCGCCACCTCCCCCTCGGCTCAAACGCCAGACCGAGGCAACGACGGACAGGTTGGTGACGGCAATACTAGCTCCTCGATGCTTATCTCTCTGCTTCATTTTTCCGCTACGTTTCTCGTTTTAGTGCTGTTTTTCATTGAGCTCCAGCACTCTGGATTTCACATAGTTAGTATTTTGGAATCCTTTTCTGCCAGCAGTGTCTGTAGTTAATCTTTTGCTGGTAGTGACGTGCATTAGATCTTTGCATGTCTGTCTCGCATTCCCATTTTTATTTGCGAGTTTTTATAGCGCTGTGAATAGACTCCCGGAGGAGTATCTCCGCGCTGTTGGCAACCAGTAACACAACTGACAAAGGAGCATTTCAATTAAAAAGAGAGTATTGTGAGGTTCCGAGTCCAGAAATAAACAACTAAACTGAGCCAAACAGAAAGGTTTTCAGACATTTTCTGAATTGGAGGTGGTTATGACACTGTCTTAGTGAAAGTGGGAGGGAGTTCCAAAGATTAGGACCTACTACAGACAAGGCCCTACCACCTAGTCTGGATTTGGTTATCCTAGGAACATTCAGTAACAGCTGGTCACTGGATCTGAGGGATCGAATAGGGGCATAAGGAACAAACTTGCTGGCTAGATACTCTGGTCCCAATTGATTAAGTCCCTTATGGATAACGCAGCAGGTCTTGAACTTCACACGTTGGCGTATTGGTAGCCAATGTAGTTTTTGAAGTAATGGTTTGGAGGGGGATCTAGGAGGTACATTTAACACCAGCCTAGCTGCGGTATTTTGTACCACCTGTAGACGGTCTAGAACCTCCTCATTTGCACCTGCCAGAAGACCGTTACAATAATCAAGTCTGCTTATGACCAGAGCTTGAACTAAGGTTTTCCTATGGGAGTCCGGTAGAAAAGGAAAAATCCTACGGAGCAGACCAATCGCATGGAAACAGGATCCCACAGTGATGTTAACATTATGTTTCATGGTCAGCTCCGGCTCCAATGTGACTCCCAAATTCTTGATTACTGTTTTGGGCTCAGGAACTGGGCCCAAGTCTGAAGGCCACCAGTCGGGGGACCATTGAATCCTAGCTTCCCCGAAGAGCATCACCTCCGTCTTTCCAACGTTACATTGAAGGAGGTTGGAGGACATCCACCTAGCAACTGCCTTCATCCCATCGGAAAAAGATTGTATTATTTCCGGGGAAAGGTGTTTAAAAGGGAAGAGCAGCTGCGTGTCGTCAGCGTAGGACACTGGGTAGAACCCAAAAGCTCTGGTAACATCTGCCAGGGGAGCCACATAGGTATTAAATAAAGTCGGGCTCAAGCAAGAGCCCTGTGGTACTCCCTTGGTGATGTTAACCTCTTCCGACCTAAACTCACCCATGCTGACAGATTGGGTGCGGTTGGAGAGGAAGCTCTTGATCCAGTCCAGTGCCCTGCCGCCGATTCCACTCCTGGACAGTCGTTCGATCAGAATGGTGTGGGAAATCGTATCGAACGCTGCCGATAAATCTAGCAGCACCAGGACAACAGAGTAACCCCTGTCCTGGTACAGCCGCAGATCGTCCGTTACCGACAGCAAGGTATAGTTACACATGGATACATCTTAGAAGAGAGATGTTTATTAAAATTGAACTTCTGAGTGCTCACGCTTATTTTTCAAATACAAATCATAAGTGCTGACTCCATCCACATGCTCTTCTTGCTAAAAAACTGCCATAAGTCACTGCCTATACAACCTATTGGTTCCTTTTAAAAAAAAAGAAAAACATAACCAATAGACGTTTGCCAAGGGTGGATGGTTAGATTTACATATGCAATCTACTCTTTCTCCCCATATTTAGAGCGGGGCCTCTTAGACCTGAGTGAGTGCAAGGCGAGGTGAGGCCTACTTCATACTAATGATGGGTGAGTTCTCCATAACAAAGTGTGTTATGTTGATTTACACATACGTGGATGTTTTTCAAAATGTTTACATCTGTTTTCTTGCATGTGTCTTTTTTTGTTTGTGCTTTCTTTTTCTAGGAGAGTCTTTTGAAATTTTTAAACATTGATATAAGACCACCAGGTAGCAATACAACACTGGTAGGTCTATATAATAATTTTCCTTTTTCACTGTTGCAGTAGTATACATTATAGGTCCTGATGAAAGCCCTGTAGGGCTGAAACATGTTGACCATTCATAATTGATAGTAATTTTTTCATACTGTCTTTACTCTGCTTTTAATCATGCCGTTATGCTGATCACTCCCAATAAAGTTGTTTCTTGTCATCATAACAGGCATTTTTAACATTATCACATTTACGTTTCACACCTCTTGAGCACTGAAACTTTTTTCCCTTCAACCTACTTATACTACCTACTGGCTATCCATCTTACTGGCGGATTCAATACTAGTACTCCTCTAGAGGGATCTTTAGAGGTGTCTAGTGGATACCAGCTTCCAACTTTAACCCAGATGATGAGGTTCCGCCAACGGGTGGGCTGATGGGTTTTCATTTTTCATTGTCTCTCCTCAGAATAACTCTCTTCACACACTACAACTGAGTGTTTAGCACCCTCTCAATCTTTCTATAGACCCTTGGCATTCTCTGTGTGTTGTTAAACTGTTAGTTCAGGGGACAGGATGTAAGCTGGTCTCAAAACAATTTTTTTCCCCTTAGACCCCTCTCACATTGTGTTTTTTGCAGGATATAATCTATTCTTGATTTATGCCATATTTGTTGTTTTAGTAAGACACACTTAATTGTACGCCCAACCATTCCCTCCATATACCACACAGACCCGTCTGTGTCATCTTAGTTTGTAAATAGGTACGAGACTTAGAAAATACATTTGCTCTGCTGTTGGGTGATTTATCTAGCGCAGGGTCTAAGACTATATTAAAGTCCCCTGCCAAGATCACAGACTCCTGAAATTCCAGCAATATAGCAATAACGGTTTTCAAGGAAGAGGGGTCGTCCTGGTTGGGACCAAAATAGCCTATCACTGTAAAGAGGGAACCTTAAATTGTTCATTTTACAATTACCCACCTACCTCCAGTGTCAATCAAGGATTCTAGAATACGTGCATTAGCTTGCTTTTTAATCAGGATGGCTACTTCTCTAATATTGACACTCTGATTAGTGCCAACTAGATGATTGACCCGTTTTAACTTACTGAAAGATTCAATCAATTCCCCTCTTAGAAGACACGTTTCTTGCAATATAATAACCTGTACAGGCGATTCCATAAGATATTGCACGATTTGTGCTCTCCGTGACTTTACTTGTAGGCCATTGACATTCCAAGATAAACACTGAACAATAGTCATGGCGGTCTAATAAACAGAGAATGAGATCCAAGCAGAAACCTGAGCAAAAACCTGAGTAGATCGAGTTTCCAGACCAGACCAAGGGTGAAGTGTGTGCAGCTAAAAGGTGAATGAGGACAATTTCTTTCCCCCATATGCTCCCCACCCTGTGTCCCCCCCTGTATCCCCCCTCCAACAACCTCCTTCCCCCTGTCCCACCCTTGGAGAACCCTACCCCCATTTATCTGGACTGATAGTCCAGTATCTGCCTGTCGGGACAGCCCACCCCACCTCCTCCTAACTTAAACATTCTAATGTAGGCTAAATGGTTCTCTCCAATATCATCTTGAATTACGCCCAGTTGTGGTTGATCCATTTATCTGTGTTTTTTTGTCGTGAGCTAAGGGAACTTATACTAATTCTAACCTTAGTAAGTACCAGTATGGGGGAAGGGGACATTTCTCAAAAAGAAGAGGAGAGCAACAAGAACAATAAAAAAGAGTGAAAGGAAGAGGGACCCATCTAAAAATCTATCACGTAAACGTAGCAGACCCATTTGAAGGCTATATCTATATTTATTTCAACTTTCAGACTTTCAGACTTTCAAGCAGCTGGTCTGCCTCCTGCACTGTTCTAATGTTGTGCATCTTATTATTATGCATGACTTTCAAATGTGCAGGGAATTTTAGCTGTACAACCGCATAGAGCCTTTTAAAAAGTCCTCCATTCTCCTGCCCAATTCCCACTGCCTATCTAGAGTTGTTCGGGCCAAATCTGAATGGATCTCATAAGCAAAATCTCTGGGTTTTAGGGATTTTTGTTTTAAAGCACAGTTGAGAATCTTTTCCTTCAAGGAGAATGTCCAAAAATGTATTAACATTTTCTTGGCTTCGGCCGGTTAGGATTTTTTTGAAAGGGGTCCCTGTGGATCCTCTGAATATCCTTCTTCAGCTCTTCCACTGACTCATCGATCTGGACCGATTCTTTAATAAGAATGGCTTTGAAAGACTTAGGGGCCCATTACGATGTCGGGCGGATTGCCTCCGCCAGGCTGGCGGTAGCCACCGCCGGCCTGGCGGAGGAAATCCGTCCGACATCCATTCCCGAATTCCCCCGCCATATTATTATCGCAGAGAGCACCGCCCGCCACAATGTTATAAATGCAGGATGCGGCTGCCACTGTGGCGGCCGCATCCTAATGCCACCGACGCGACCCCCGCCCTTATGGCGGGCGGTCCCTAGTCCCGATAGGATGGCGGGTGGACTAAGTCTGCCCGTCATCCTAAGGACCCCCTTAATGTCCTCTCCTTCACTCCCTTCTGGAACATTTAAAAGGCGCAAATTGTTTCTCCTTGAGTTATTCTCAAGCACCTCCAGTCTTTCTCGGAGTGTTGTCTCCTCTTTCTTCAATGTAGCAACATCGATTTTAGTGACCTCTAGCTCCCTCTTGATCTGTACAATGGAGTTTTCCAGTGAGTCCATCCTAGAATTTAAAAGATCGATTTTTTTGTCTAAATTTTCTCAGAAAAGACGGATTTTACCCTGATTAGCTTCGGATACAGAGAAGCCCATTTTTATGTCGACCAAGAGGGAAGAGAAGAGAGCTTCCAGAGGAGCTGCTGTGGCCAATGAAGACCCTCCCATAGCCTGCTCCTGCTCCTGCTCCTCAGCATTTCCCTGGATTACTACTACCCCATTGCCCAGTGTGATTGTAAGTTGGCAAACTGGAGTAGTTGATTGTGAAGAAGTCATCTTATCTAAAACCCCCTTTAGTGCTGTTGGAGCTGCTGCAGTTGCCATTTCGTCCAAGGTCTACTGCTCTTCAGGCACTTCAGGAGCTTTGCCCATCAAGTCCATCCTTTCTGTCCTTTTTGTCTCTTCTATGTCTTCCAAATGGAAAAGGGGTTCAGCCCGACCCTGTTGGTTCTTCCTCCTTGAGACTTCCCCTTGTGAAGTAATATCTAGTACTAATGGTTGAACTTTGAAATATGACCGAAGGGAAGGTGTAATCTTGAGCCTATTATCTAAAAAATGACCTTTTGCTCTCCCTGCCTTAATACTCCTGCCCTTTACCTCCCCGTATTGGAAGGTTGAAAAGTTCCACCTTTGCTTGCGTCATATGGTATATTTAGACCAAAGTTCTCCCCAGCCTTACCTCCATCAACCTGTTAGCTAGGGCTAGGGCCTGGGCTTGGGCTTGGGCTTGGATTTGAGCTGATATTTAAATTGTTACTAGTGGTCTGATAACCTAGGGTGCTGTTTTTTGTACTTTTCCCTAACTCAGGAGTCGTCTTACTACTCTTGATTTTAGATGCCCCCTGTGCCCCCTGTGCCCCTGCACCGCTTCTCCTCCCCTTCTTCCCTTTACTCAGTACCTGGATTAGGGCCTCGCACAGTGCCTGACCGTAACTTTCCCTCCTGTCTCCCCTGCACCTGCGGTAATGATTCCAGAGCTCCTTCACTGTCGATCTCTGCATCTGCCTCCACCTTGTCCTCAGGTAGCAGAAAAGCGTCAATATCGCTGGGTGGAGGAGGGAGCTGCCCTGTGCTGCCTCTGCCTCTGCTCGTCTCCTCCCGGAGGAATTTGCGCGCTGCTGCTCTGCGGCTCCGCCTTAGCTTCAGGACGGCTGCAGACCAACGATCCCCAGACACGCCACCACACATTCGGCTGCTCAGCAGACGCCTCTCACAGGATCACACCCAAGAGAGAATGAAGAAAAAAACACCCCAAACAACGTCCAGAAATTCAAAAAGGTTCAAAAAGAGACAGTTCTCCTGCCTCACATCGTGCTGGTGAGTAGATGCGGCTCAGCTGCCTCTGACGGCAAGCGGCGGCTTAACTCGCGGCCACCATGTTCTCCTGCGCAGTGTGCTTGGTGAGGAAGTAACACTTGTTTGGTGGAGATTAACCTCTTTGTAATCTTGTCATATTCTCTATAGGAGAATTCATATTATCACAGATTTCTGGAGAAAAAACCTTGGGGAACAATCACATTGCCGAAATTAAACACAAGAAAGGTTACTGGAGGCATTTCCGCCTGGTCCATTATGCAGCTGTAGTGTGGAAAATGCACTAGAATTTGCCCAATGAGTTATATCCTACTAATTAACCAGTAAGTTATAACTCCAGTTGGATAGACAGATCCACACAGCCACTCAATCACTTACACACCCACTCACAGGCCCATACAGCCACTCACCTACCCACAAAACCACTCAAGCTCCTACTCAGCAACTCATACAGACACTCCTACACCCACTTACAAGCCCATACAGCCACACACACACCCACCTACAGACCCACACATTCACTCACTCACAGACACACTCACAGACCCAAACAGCCATTCACAAACCCACTCACACACCCAAACAGCTACTCACACACCTACCA
The DNA here is from genome assembly GCF_964261635.1 of Lissotriton helveticus. Classification (NCBI taxonomy): domain Eukaryota; kingdom Metazoa; phylum Chordata; class Amphibia; order Caudata; family Salamandridae; genus Lissotriton; species Lissotriton helveticus. The sequence goes on along the minus strand of NC_136071.1, from coordinate 763,322,351 downwards.
ACAGGCCCATACAGCATCTCACATGCCCACTCATTGACCCACAAAACCTGTCACACACTCAACCCTATCACACACCCACTCATATACCCATACAAACACTCACACACCAACTCACAGACCCATATAGCCACTCACATACTTGGTCACTGACCTGTACAGCTACTCACATACCTGCTCACATACCCACACAACCACTCACACAAAACCACTTGCTCACCTACTCACATACCTACACAACCAATCATACACCCACTTACATACCCATGTAACCACTGGCACACCTGCATAGCCACTCACACAACCATAAGACTACTAACACACCCATACATCCACTCACACATCTTCTCACACACCCAAACAGCTACTCAGACACCAACATACATACCCATACAACTACCCATATACCCCTACAGCCACTCACACACCCAATCACAAACCCATTCATCACTCACACACCCATAAAACTGCTTACACAGCCGCTCACACACCCAGAAAACCACACACAAACTCATTCACACTAGACACCTACTCACACACATGCCATTGTCCCATCCTATACCCCTACAAACCTAGTAACTAGCAACTAAATGTATTAATAAGATAAAGAAGTATTACATAATGTACAGAACTAATTATCAGTTACATATTTATTAATAAATACATAATTATTTATTAATTAATTATTACTTCTTTCCTACCTTTTATCCCTACAAACCTAACATCCCACCCCTAAACCTAAAATATAATGTAACTGCATAATTTATATAATCAATAATCTGCTAAATAATTAATAATACATTGATAATAATTTGTTAATGAATTATTACTTAATTAACTTCCCACCATATGCCCCTACAAACCTATAATCCCACACTATACCCTAAAAATCTTTCAACCCACTAGGACACAATAAACGACTCTTAGGAATTAAATACAAAATTCAAAATTACTTAAAATTACAAACTTAATTTACAAATATTATTAACAATCATACAAACAATATAACACATAAATCAATATATGAACTAAAACACGTTAAGATGATTAAAAATATATATATATTACAATTATAGTATTGAAAATGATATTAACAACGATATTCCGTACCTGCAAAAAAGATATTTTCGACAATGATATTCCTGCAACACAATATTTTTGTATTAAAATATTCTTTGCTGATATTTCTGTCTCCGATATTTACCACCGGATATTTTGTTAAAATACCATCTCGTCAGAGAATAGAGACCACAATTTCCTTGAAACAGATCCAATGTGGGTAATTTTAAAATGTGCAAAGGATAATCTTAGTTTTCAAAGGGTGTTGCACAAAATAAGTAAAACAATGTGCGCTGGATTCAGAACAGAAATAGTGTAGGTGCAATAGGACTCCTTCGTTATAGTCTACAACAGTGGTCTCTAGCAGGTAACCCAGAACTTACTGGTAGCTCACCAGTATCCTTGACGTAGCTCCCTGAAGTGCAGGCCAGCAGAGTTTGGTTACATTGAAGATGACATCTCTACACATCTTTGTAGCCTTGCAGTTACAACCAGCTAAAACAATGGCAGGGCCACATGCTTACACACAGACACATACTATGGGAAGTCTGCAGTACCTGCAACATGATCGGCTGAAACACTCTCAGTTGAGCAAAATCTCACAGAGATAGGTCACGTTGCAAACTCTCTCTATCGATCATACAGCCCATGCAGTAACTGGGCCAGTAAAGAAGCCCCAGCAATAGCCAGAGTTGAGTCACTAGAGAATGGGAGTGCCAGAGACAGAGTAGACGTATGTGATAACTGTGCGTTAGCATCTCTATAGCCAAGGAGAACAGAGGGTCGATTGTGAGACAGGTAGTGGTCTTGCTTGTTACAGAAGACAGGAGTGGTTTGTGCAGGTACGATTGTGTGTTTGTTTAAATGTTTCTCTGCCTCTGTCTGCATATGTGCGCTATTTTGTATGTCTTGTGCACATGGCTGGTGTTGTGTCTCCCCTTGAAGGACATTGTCTCACCCTAGAAGCTATTCATGATGTCAGGTTACACAAAATAGATAAGATGCCCCAATATAAGGGGGTTCATCTCAGGCATAATTCATGGCACAGTGTTGGGACTCAGCGATACAAAAGGGGATGATGGACGGAGCGTTTGAACAAATCAAACACTCACCTCCAGTCAACTGATCTGGGTTTAATCCATCACCATTCTTTAGTTCACTCAGCCACCCCAGTTCAGACATGGCTATATGCAAATCAGTCTGACCCTGTGCCTCATGGGAACAGTCCAGCCCGAACTGCCAAGCCATGTCTTCCCTGGACCGGAAACAAGCATCCTGGGACCGGTTTCGGATTCATAATCCTCATCAGCCAGGCTATCTTGAATCCAGTGGCCAAGTGAACAAGGGACTCACGTCTGAGCATACCCTGCCACACTTAGGGCGCAGAAAGCGATACAAAAGGGGATGATGGACGGAGCGTTTGAACAAATCAAACACTCACCCCCAGTCAACTGATCTGGGTTTAATCCATCACCATTCTTTGGTTCACTCAGCCACCCCAGTTCAGACATGGCTATATGCAAATCAGTCTGACCCTGTGCCTCATGGGAACAGTCCAGCCCGAACTGCCAAGCCATGTCTTCCCTGGACCGGAAACAAGCATCCTGGGACCGGTTTCGGATTCATAATCCTCATCAGCCAGGCTATCTTGAATCCAGTGGCCAAGTGAACAAGGGACTCACGTCTGAGCATACCCTGCCACACTTAGGGCGAACAAAGCGATACAAAAGGGGATGATGGACGGAGCGTTTGAACAAATCAAACACTCACCCCCAGTCAACTGATCTGGGTTTAATCCATCACCATTCTTTGGTTCACTCAGCCACCCCAGTTCAGACATGGCTATATGCAAATCAGTCTGACCCGGTGCCTCATGGAAACAGTCCAGCCCGAACTGCCAAGCCATGTCTTCCCTGGACCAGAAACAAGCATCCTGGTACCGGTTTCGGATTCATAATCCTCATCAGCCAGGCTATCTTGAATCCAGTGGCCAAGTGAACAAGGGACTCACGTCTGAGCATACCCAGCCACACTTAGGGCGAACAAAGCGATACAAAAGGGGATGATGGACGGAGCGTTTGAACAAATCAAACACTCACCCCCAGTCAACTGATCTGGGTTTAATCCATCACCATTCTTTGGTTCACTCAGCCACCCCAGTTCAGACATGGCTATATGCAAATCAGTCTGACCCTGTGCCTCATGGGAACAGTTCAGCCCGAACTGCCAAGCCATGTCTTCCCTGGACCGGAAACAAGCATCCTGGGACCGGTTTCGGATTCATAATCCTCATCAGCCAGGCTATCTTGAATCCAGTGGCCAAGTGAACAAGGGACTCACGTCTGAGCATACCCTGCCACACTTAGGGCGAACAAAGCGATACAAAAGGGGATGATGGACGGAGCGTTTGAACAAATCAAACACTCACCCCCAGTCAACTGATCTGGGTTTAATCCATCACCATTCTTTGGTTCACTCAGCCACCCCAGTTCAGACATGGCTATATGCAAATCAGTCTGACCCGGTGCCTCATGGAAACAGTCCAGCCCGAACTGCCAAGCCATGTCTTCCCTGGACCAGAAACAAGCATCCTGGTACCGGTTTCGGATTCATAATCCTCATCAGCCAGGCTATCTTGAATCCAGTGGCCAAGTGAACAAGGGACTCACGTCTGAGCATACCCAGCCACACTTAGGGCGAACAAAGCGATACAAAAGGGGATGATGGACGGAGCGTTTGAACAAATCAAACACTCACCCCCAGTCAACTGATCTGGGTTTAATCCATCACCATTCTTTCGTTCACTCAGCCTCCCCAGTTCAGACATGGCTATATGCAAATCAGTCTGACCCTGTGCCTCATGGGAACAGTCCAGCCCGAACTGCCAAGCCATGTCTTCCCTGGACCGGAAACAAGCATCCTGGGACCGGTTTCGGATTCATAATCCTCATCAGCCAGGCTATCTTGAATCCAGTGGCCAAGTGAACAAGGGACTCACGTCTGAGCATACCCTGCCACACTTAGGGCGAACAAAGCGATAACAGACATGGCTTGGTAGTTTGGACTGGACTGTTCCCATGAGGCACAGGGTCAGAGCTGATTTGCATATAGCCAGTATCGAACCCAGGGTGGTGTGGAGTGCAAAAAAACGATGGATTTAGGCCCAGATCATTGTACTGGGGTCAATGTATGACATTGTTCTACATTCTGTCCATCAACTGTGTTTTTTGCAATTTTCACCCCGAGTGGGCTGGGTATGCTCAGACGTGAGTCCCAGGCTCTCCACACCACTGGAGTCAAACTATCCAGGCTGATGAAGGCTGATAGCCAGAAACCGGTCCTTGGATGCTTGATTCCGGTCTGGGAAAGACATGGCTTGGTAGGTCGGACTGGACTGTTCCCATGAGGCACAGGGTCAGAGCTGATTTGCATATAGCCAGTATCTAACCCAGGGTGGTGTGGAGTGCAAAAAAACGATGGATTTAGGCCCAGATAATTGTACTGGGGTGAATGTTTGACACTGTTCTACATTCTGTCCATCAACTGTGTTTTTTGCAATTTTCACCCCGAGTGGGCTGGGTATGCTCAGACGTGAGTCCCAGGCTCTCCACACCACTGGAGTCAAGCTATCCAGGCTGATGAAGGCTGATAGCCAGAAACCGGTCCTTGGATGCTTGATTCCGGTCTGGGAAAGACATGGCTTGGTAGTTCGGACTGGACTGTTCCCATGAGGCGCAGGGTCAGAGCTGATTTGCATATAGCCAGTATCTAAGCCAGGGTGGTGTGGAGTGCAAAAAAATGATGGATTTAGGCCCAGATCGTTGTACTGGGGTGAATGTATGACATTGTTCTACATTCTGTCCATCAACTGTGTTTTTTGCAATTTTCACCCCGAGTGGGCAGGGTATGCTCAGACGTGAGTCCCAGGCTCTCCACACCACTGGAGTCAAGCTATCCAGGCTGATGAAGGCTGATAGCCAGAAACCGGTCCTTGGATGCTTGATTCCGGTCTGGGAAAGACATGGCTTGGTAGTTCGGACTGGACTGTTCCCATGAGGCACAGGGTCAGAGCTGATTTGCATATAGATACAGCTATCCAGGCTGATGAATGCTGGTAGCCAGAAACCGGTCCTTGGATGCTTGATTCCGGTCTGGGAAAGACATGGCTTGGTAGTTCGGACTGGACTGTTCCCATGAGGCACAGGGTCAGAGCTGATTTGCATACAGCCAGTATCGAACCCAGGGTGGTGTGGAGTGCAAAAAAACGATGGATTTAGGCCCAGATCATTGTACTGGGGTCAATGTATGACATTGTTCTACATTCTGTCCATCAACTGTGTTTTTTGCAATTTTCACCCCGAGTGGGCTGGGTATGCTCAGACGTGAGTCCCAGGCTCTCCACACCACTGGAGTCAAGCTATCCAGGCTGATGAATGCTGGTAGCCAGAAATCGGTCCTTGGATGCTTGATTCCGGTCTGGTAAAAAGACATGGCTTGGTAGTTCGGACTTGACTGTTCCCATGAGGCACAGGGTCAGAGCTGATTTGCATATAGCCAGTATCTAACCCAGGGTGGTGTGGAGTGCAAAAAAACGATGGATTTAGGCCCAGATCATTGTACTGGGGTGAATGTATGACATTGTTCTACATTCTGTCCATCAACTGTGTTTTTTGCAATTTTCACCCCGAGTGGGCTGGGTATGCTCAGACCTGAGTCCCAGGCTCTCCACACCACTGGAGTCAAGCTATCCAGGCTGATGAAGGCTGATAGCCAGAAACCGCTCCTTGGATGCTTGATTCCAGTCTGGGAAAGACATGGCTTGGTAGTTCGGACTGGACTGTTCCCATGAGGCACAGGGTCAGAGCTGATTTGCATATAGCCAGTATCTAACCCAGGGTGGTGTGGAGTGCAAAAAAACGATGGATTTAGGCCCAGATCATTGTACTGGGGTGAATGTATGACATTGTTCTACATTCTGTCCATCAACTGTGTTTTTTGCAATTTTCACCCCGAGTGGGCTGGGTATGCTCAGACGTGAGTCCCAGGCTCTCCACACCACTGGAGTCAAGCTATCCAGGCTGATGAAAGCTGATAGCCAGAAACCGGTCCTTGGATGATTGATTCCGGTCTGGGAAAGACATGGCTTGGTAGTTCGGACTGGACTGTTCCCATGAGGCACAGGGTCAGAGCTGATTTGCATATAGCCAGTATCTAACCCAGGGTGGTGTGGAGTGCAAAAAAACGATGGATTTAGGCCCAGATCATTGTACTGGGGTCAATGTATGACATTGTTCTAAATTCTGTCCATCAACTGTGTTTTTTGAAATTTTTACCCCGAGTGGGCTGGGTATTGCTCAGACGTGAGTCCCAGGCTCTCCACACCACTGGAGTCAAGCTATCCAGGCTGATGAAGGCTGATAGCCAGAAACCGGTCCTTGGATGCTTGATTCCGGTCTGGTAGAAAGACATGGCTTGGTAGTTCGGACTGGACTGTTCCCATGAGGCACAGGGTCAGAGATGATTTGCATATAGCCAGTATCTAACCCAGGGTGGTGTGGAGTGCAAAAAAACGATGGATGTAGACCCAGATCATTGTACTGCGGTGAATGTATGACATTGTTCTACATTCTGTCCATCAACTGTGTTTTTTTTGCAATTTTCACCCCGAGTGGGCTGGGTATGCTCAGACGTGAGTCCCAGGCTCTCCACACCACTGGAGTCAAGCTATCCAGGCTGATGAAGGCTGATAGCCAGAAACCGGTCCTTGGATGCTTGATTCCGGTCTGGGAAAGACATGGCTTGGTAGTTCGGACTGGACTGTTCCCATGAGGCACAGGGTCAGAGCTGATTTGCATATAGCCAGTATCTAACCCAGGGTGGTGTGGAGTGCAAAAAAACGATGGATTTAGGCCCAGATCATTGTACTGGGGTCAATGTATGACATTGTTCTAAATTCTGTCCATCAACTGTGTTTTTTGAAATTTTTACCCGAGTGGGCTGGGTATTGCTCAGACGTGAGTCCCAGGCTCTCCACACCACTGGAGTCAAGCTATCCAGGCTGATGAAGGCTGATAGCCAGAAACCGGTCCTTGGATGCTTGATTCCGGTCTGGTAGAAAGACATGGCTTGGTAGTTCGGACTGGACTGTTCCCATGAGGCACAGGGTCAGAGATGATTTGCATATAGCCAGTATCTAACCCAGGGTGGTGTGGAGAGCAAAAAAACGATGGATGTAGACCCAGATCATTGTACTGCGGTGAATGTATGACATTGTTCTACATTCTGTCCATCAATTGTGTTTTTTTTGCAATTTTCACCCCGAGTGGGCTGGGTATGCTCAGACGTGAGTCCCAGGCTCTCCACACCACTGGAGTCAAGCTAATCAGGCTGATGAAGGCTGATAGCCAGAAACCGGTCCTTGGATGCTTGATTCCGGTCTGGGAAAGACATGGCTTGATAGTTCGGACTGGACTGTTCTCATGAGGCACAGGGTCAGAGCTGATTTGCATATAGCCAGTATATCACCCAGGGTGGTGTGGAGTGCAAAAAAACGACGGATTTAGGCCCAGATCATTGTACTGGGGTGAATGTATGACATTGTTCTACATTCTGTCCATCAACTGTGTTTTTTGCAATTTTCACCCCGAGTGGGCTGGGTATGCTCAGACGTGAGTCCCAGGCTCTCCACACCACTGGAGTCAAGCTATCCAGGCTGATGAATGCTGGTAGCCAGAAACCGGTCCTTGGATGCTTGATTCCGGTCTGGGAAAGACATGGCTTGGTAGTTCGGACTGGACTGTTCCCATGAGGCACAGGGTCAGAGCTGATTTGCATATAGCCAGTATCGAACCCAGGGTGGTGTGGAGTGCAAACAAACGATGGATTTAGGCCCAGATCATTGTACTGGGGTGAATGTATGACATTGTTCTACATTCTGTCCATCAACTGTGTTTTTTGCAATTTTCACCCCGAGTGGGCTGGGTATGCTCAGACGTGAGTCCCAGGCTCTCCACACCACTGGAGTCAAGCTATCCAGGCTGATGAATGCTGGTAGCCAGAAATCGGTCCTTGGATGCTTGATTCCGGTCTGGTAAAAAGACATGGCTTGGTAGTTCGGACTTGACTGTTCCCATGAGGCACAGGGTCAGAGCTGATTTGCATATAGCCAGTATCTAACCCAGGGTGGTGTGGAGTGCAAAAAAAACGATGGATTTAGGCCCAGATCATTGTACTGGGGTGAATGTATGACATTGTTCTACATTCTGTCCATCAACTGTGTTTTTTGCAATTTTTACCCCGAGTGGGCTGGGTATGCTCAGACCTGAGTCCCAGGCTCTCCACACCACTGGAGTCAAGCTATCCAGGCTGATGAAGGCTGATAGCCAGAAACCGCTCCTTGGATGCTTGATTCCAGTCTGGGAAAGACATGGCTTGGTAGTTCAGACTGGACTGTTCCCATGAGGCACAGGGTCAGAGCTGATTTGCATATAGCCAGTATCTAACCCAGGGTGGTGTGGAGTGCAAAAAAACGATGGATTTAGGCCCAGATCATTGTACTGGGGTGAATGTATGACATTGTTCTACATTCTGTCCATCAACTGTGTTTTTTGCAATTTTCACCCCGAGTGGGCTGGGTATGCTCAGACGTGAGTCCCAGGCTCTCCACACCACTGGAGTCAAGCTATCCAGGCTGATGAAAGCTGATAGCCAGAAACCGGTCCTTGGATGATTGATTCCGGTCTGGGAAAGACATGGCTTGGTAGTTCGGACTGGACTGTTCCCATGAGACACAGGGTCAGAGCTGATTTGCATATAGCCAGTATCTAACCCAGGGTGGTGTGGCGTGCAAAAAAATGATGGATTTATTCCCAGATCATTGTACTGGGGGGAATGTATGACATTGTTCTACATTCTGTCTATCAACTGTGTTTTTTGCAACAGTGTTGGGACTGGCATAGTAATGTAAAATATTGACATATGCCTGACATCCTTCGACTAATCACAGCATAATGGCAGTTATCCTTGCCATTATGGGAGTTTGCTTAGTCTAATTGTGGCCATATATAACATAATCGTGGCCTTACTTGGAATAATAATGACAATGAATGACCTAGGGGTTATGGGTCTTAGCATTATGGTGTGCAGCCTTGACACATTATTTCCTCATACATATTAATGAGCATTCTTGGCATAATATAGGTATCTTTAGCATTATGATGGGCATCCTTGGTATATAATCATCAAACATTGGGCAGGCAGGGCAGAATGTGTGAAAGTTATGCATTTGTACTATGGAAAGTACAACCTGAAAATTGGGAACCATTCATAAAAACTGATTTATGAGGCAAACAATATTTTTTTTTTCAGGCAAAGAAAATATGTTCTTTGATTGTGTTAAGCCAAGATGGAAGTGCATATCTGGTAAAAAACATGTTTTTGAGATACTCATATGCTGATGTTTATAAACAAAAAGAACAACAATCTAAAAAATATTTAAAGCTGCTATTTAAATGATAATTAAAACCAACTTAAAGAGAGTTACAGCTGCTGGTATCTCCATTTTGTCAGTGGGCACGTTCTGCTGCAACTATTGTTCCACTAGCCATCAGAAGGCATTTTATATAGGTAACGGTTTTCCTGCCATGCTGTTAGTAACCCTGTCTTATGCTTTGAGGTGGTTGGTGTTCTACTACAATATCGAGTTTTAAATATCGTTCCGCAAAAATATTGTATTTCTAATATTGACTAAGAACAATACCATGAAAGTAAGTATTTAAAGGTAATTTAAATTGTATTTATAGTTTTAATTCTACATCTACTTTTAATTCCATATCTTGAAGATATATTTAATTTCAAGGTACGTAGATGTAGAGTTATGAACAGTAAAATCTATACCTATTTACATACATTCGTATTGTCATGATATTATATTTGTCAATATTCTGGATATTATATTTGGCACGACAATAGTTTGTCACTCGATAATGTGACATATAGCTAGATGGTCAATACAAGCAATCTTGCTTGGTGTGGTCACTATTGTGATTGTATTTAATGTGGTCACTACTGAAACAATGCTCAAAGCCATTAGAAGCTCATTATGATCTTTACTGATCATATGTAGCTCATGCTATTTAAAAGTTCGAGACCCCTGGAGTAAAGTACAGCCCAATATCACACAGTCTTCGCGTAGTCATTGATTTGTACCACATACAACACTTGGTGCTGATTATAAAAATTCAGCAATGAGTAAGCTAGATGTAGAACTTGTCTTCCACGTCCACACCATTCACTCCTACCATACAAACATAATGCTTGTAGATTGCCTGGCCATGATGTCAGATGCCATACTTTATGCTAGCAGCCTTCCTGGGCTTCTCTAAGATGTTCAACAGTCCATCAGAAAGCAAATATTACTCAAAATTACTTCCTTCCCAATAGGGATGACTCTATTCCACCCTGTTAACTGCACATGCAGGGGCCCAGGACAATCATAATAGACACATCTCTTTTGACTTATGTATTTAATTCCCACTCTACTGACATAGCAATTCTTAAACGTGTTTGCTTGAATGGTAACACAAACACCTCTTTGTGTGGTTAGCAGTTATCACGTACAGTTGTAGGCATGTTGAAGAAAGTTTGCATACTTATCTGACCCAGTGGCGGCTAGTAGGGAATAGGGGTGTCGGGTGGGACAACCGGCGGGCAGGGGGGTGGTGACTGAAAATACAACAAAACAAAATGCATTTACCTTTTCCGCCGGCCGCATCTCTCCTCAGCTTCTCTGCTGTTCCTGACTCCATTCCGGGAGAAGCTGCAGGAGGCACCCTGGCACATAGGCTCCCCTGCAGTGCAGCGTTGTGATTGGTCTGAGCGCCGTGGATCGGTGCTCAGATTGGGACAGGGAGCCTGTGCATATTCCCTACCAGGCTTTCCATTAAAGCCTGGCGGGCAGTATGCAAAGTTCACATGACTGTTTGGCAAGACAAAACGGCCGGCCAAGCAGTCATGCACACTTAGGGGCCGATTCCGATTCGGTAAAAACCCGTCCGAATCGTTGTACGGAGCCTTCTTCCCGTACGAATCATACGGAGAACCGTACCTGTACATACGATGTAATACGATGTGTACCCAATGCAGTTCTCCGTATGATTTGTACCAAAGACCGCACGACTCAATGATCTGTACGAATTGTATTCGGAACACGCAGTACGCGACATCCGTGCACTTCGAAGCAGCTTTTTCTGACCTGGCAAGTACGATTCGTGTAGACAGCACTCCGTACGACGCTTTTGCTACTGGAGTTTAAAACGTCGGGAATACCATATTAGACTCAAATGCGTACGCAACGGACCCCCCGTGTACTGTGCGTATACCCCATCATTGCAGGGGTACGGTGCATCGGGGTACGGTGTGTACACCCCTGGATTACAGGGGTACGGTGCGTACACCCCTGCGTACTCCCCTTGAATTTAGGGGTACAGTGCTCATGCGATAGCGTAGATCTCCGTACGAATTGCTCATACCCGACGTATCCGTACGAATCGCGTCCCCATTCCCCGGTCCGGATCGTACTTGGCGAGTCGTACGGCATGTTTACGATTGGTACGGTATACTGAGTGGGTCTATGTCGTACGGACTCACCCTTGACTTTCGTACCGTTCGCGACGATTCGTACGTATTTCGAGCCAACGGATCGTACTAAGTGATTCGGACTGATTACTACGAATCGTATGGAAACGGCTACGAATACGAATCATCGAACGGATTTGTTTCCCGAATCGGAATCGACCCCTTAATGTGCATAGCCCATTCCTCCTCCCTGAGCCACCAGCCCTCCCCATCAACCCAGCCCCGCAGCAATCAATAATAAAATGATAATAATCTTCAGTTATTATCATTTTATTTTTCCCTCTTTCACTGCTCTAAAAGCAGTGTGGCGACGCTCCTCTGCCTTAGCGCGGTGCTGCCACTGCTTCACCTTTCTGCTGCATCTTACTCCTGCAGTGCCGTGACCCTTCAGAAACTCTGCTCTCTGGTCATCTCTAGATCAGTTGTAGGCAATAAGCACAATGTGGTTCAGGCTTCTTGCCTTCGGACTAGGGAGTCCGCCGTTCAATATTTTTGATTCATTGTCTCTTTTAGCAATTGGTGGCTTGTAGCTTTATAAAATGCTGCTACGAGCCCTTCCTCCCTCCAAAATGATTGTTCCCTTCAGCAGTGTGTACAGCAACGCTAAGAACTATTAGTTGTCACCATGCATCATTTTACTTCACTGCACTTTACAACGAGGCCTAGGTGAAATTTCATTGATGTGGTAATCTGTTGTTTCCAGAATTTCACGTTATGATTGTCACAGAAAATGCATGAGATTGCTCCATGTGATGTCATTGAAACTTTGTACTTGTAAAAATGTTTTTGCCAGAGCACAGAAAGAAAACAAATAAACTGAGGGGCTTATTTACAAGCCCCTTGCACTGCCGGTACATCACTTTATCCCAAATTAAAAGTGACACAGCTGGGGCTTGAAAATGAACCCCTGAATGCGAGAAGCTATGCGAAATGCTTGCTCTGTCCAAAAGAGGATACATTTCTCAATAAAAGCAAAATACCAAAGTTGATATGTCGTGAAATAACAAGTAATTTTGAAGATTATTTTGCCATTTTGCTCAATTTCTGCAAACGAAATTACATGAATTTTGCTGAAGTCTATTTACAAAGCACTTTTTACTACAGGTGCCTTTACATTGTGATTAAAATACTTCTGTCAAAAATGCTTTACTTCACAAGTCTTCAAATACTACTAAACATTTTTACATATCATTGAAAAAAAATGTAAATAGTGATAAATACTAAAAAAATAGAAATGTAGATGCAGATATGCAAATATGTAACCATTTTTGTGATGCAGATATGCAATTATTTAACCATTTTAGTTAAGCAAATAGTCTGAATGTCTGGCTTTTCCATCCAAGTGCAGCACTTTTTCCGGCATTCTACAAAATGATGTATGAAAATACAATAATGGGGTATAGTAAAAATAAGGTTCAGCCCTAAACACATACATATTTTTACTCTAACACTGATTATTCATAAAAACATATAATAATCAGCATCCACCATATTGTGGACTCCCAGGAGAGACAACAAAACAGTGCTATCCACCTTTCACGATGGGTAGGTGCATTAAAAAAAATGAACAAATACGTTCCAAAAACTGAGTTCAATATATTGAGTATATTGAGTAGATTGTTTTACCATTACTGAAGCGAAGCATTTATTTACATTTTTTTGCAATATGTTTGTTAGAAATCAGGTCTCTAGTTGGCAGAGGTATGCACCCTGTACAAGTAGGGACCACAATTCATGTCACGGTAAGTCACTCACACTCTTATATCAGGCTGTGCTCACCCTCTGGTAGCTTGGCACAGAGCATTCAGGCTTAACATAAGAGGCAATGTGTAAAGCAGTTATGCATATGTGGATACAGTAACAGTAAACCCCCCCCCAAAAAGACTCCAAAATGAGGTAGGAAAATGATAAGAATCCAATTAAAGAATCACAAGTTACGAATACTTCAAGAATGTATAATGCTGAAAGAGCCCTCGCACTTTCAGTAAGCTCATTATGGTTATGCTGGGGAAATGATAGTGATCCACACCGTGGATCAGGAACAAAGGGGCATATTATCAAGGGGGTTTATCTCCGCTTTTTTGGCTTTAAAAGCCAAGAAAGCGGAGATAAAATTATCTCCCTATTACCTAGCTGTCGCTAACACCAGTTAGCGACAGCTAGTAGGAGATAGCGACCATCTTGGGCCCCACTTTGCATGTCAGTGATATTTATCACTAATGACATGCAAAGTGGGCGTGCCAAGATGTTAGCAACTGGAAACAGTCGCTAACATCGCTATCTCCTATTACCAACTTATGGAGATATTCGCGCTGAGCGCGAATATCTCCAAAAGCTAACACCTGCCCTGAGCAGTTCTTAGCAATGTTATCCAATGGGAGGTGGATAACATGGCTAAGAGCATTTGCTCGGTAATGCATGAATATCGTTGACTTTTCAGCAATATTCATGCATTGCGGACGATTTTATTCGCATTTGCGATAAACCTTGGTAATACCAAGGTTTATTTGCGATAAAAATCGCCGCAGCTCAGCGGTAAATTTTGGTCTGTAACCGAGCAATAGCGATAATTATCGCTATTGCTTGGTAATATGCCCCAAAATTTCTCCCCAGCACAGTGCAAAGCAATGTTTTACAAAGTTGTTACCGCTAAAAGGCAATGTTAATTTGTGGGAGGCTGATCTACTCACTCCGTTCAGGGATGCCTGCAAATGCGTTGGTGGGCTTCAGGTACCTTGTTAGTCCTGGAGTGCACTGTACCTTTCTCGGGCGATTGCAGTAGTGCTGTTGGCCTCGGCATCTGTATCCATGTTGCTGGAGTCTCCACTTGCTGTATTCAATGCATGGATTGGAGTCATGAAGGGCAGACACCCGTCTTTCCTTGATTCATGCAGAGTGCGCTGGGTCACGCTGGACAGCGTCTGGGCACTGTGGCAAAGTCGACAAACTCAATGGGTTGCGCTCGAGCAGGCAGACACAGCGGTTCTTGATCAGTGCACTGAGCTGATGCGTGTGGATGCCCAAAAGCAGCTGCTGACACTCTGTGAAGGCTTGGGACTGGTTGAGGGCAAGTCAGGTAGAGTCAAACTTCAGAGCCAAACAGCAGTTGTTTTAAATTAAATTAAATCTTTGATGGCCCTGATATTTCCTGAACAGGGGCAAGAGTCCTTGGAGTTACTTAGGTTGCAAGGTGTTGTATGGAACAGATCTAGTCCTTCGCATCATACAGGTCAGAGGTAGCAGGCAGCATGCCAACACAACAGGACAGGTAGCAAAGTGGCAGTTCCTCCTGTAGCCCAGCAATCAGCAGGCAGCAGGCCAAGACAGCAAAGCAGTTGCCCAGGAGGACCCATGAGGATAAAAATGAATGTAGATGCAGCTGCGTGCCCAGGGACGGACTGGCCGTAGCGGGCACCGGGCACCGAGCGATCCCCCGGTGGGCCGCCAGGGTGGTGGTGGGGGGGGGGGGCGGTTTTGTACCCCTGGGGGCTGTTTTGTTACCGGGGCCTGCAATATTGGCCCCCTGTAACACAATTGGCCAAAACCAGCCCTTGCAAACAGCTCAGCCTCCCCAGGGGGGGGCGACCAAGCAGTTTGCCAGGGCTGGTTTCGGTTCCCAGTCCAGACCTGTATGTGTCCGATACATGTTGCTGTCTATAGGGAATGCAAAGAGTGTAGCTGTCATTCCACCCCAGATTGGAGACAGGCTGTAAGGCACACAAGAGAGCTAAGAGCATGGAAATGTATACTTTCTAAAAGTGGCATTTGTGGATTTGTAGATTAGTAATACCAGATCAAACTTTACCACTAAAGGGTATTTATCATTACCAATCCAATGATATAAAACATAAAGTATGTACTCCTCTGCAAACCGGAATTATACTTCAAATGGGTATTTAAGGAATTCCCAATTTCGACCTATCAGAGGAGCAGGCCACGCAGGAGTGAAAACGAACTTGGGTGGCTGTCAGTACCAGAACATATAAAACAAAAAGGTACATGTCCTACCTTTTACTTACACAGCAGCCTTCCCTAAGGGCTACTTAGGGCCTACCTTAGTTACCTTAGAAGCTGAAGGCTTGGCAAGTAGTGGAATGACAAGTCCTGGTGGCAGTAAACTGGTCTCACAGGCCCTGCAGTGGCATGCATGAGTCAGGTTTGTAAGGCTACTTCTGTGGGTGGCACAATTAGTGCTTCAGGCCCTCTGTTAGCATTTGGTCATGAGGCCCTGCATCACAGCCTGCCATTAGTGAGCGGCTCACCAGCCCTCCCACCACAATCCAACTTATGAGAGCTTTGCACAATGCCCAGGTAGTACTATACCTGCCATTTATTCCCCGGGCCAGCCACCTGCCTTTAGGGGTCAGTGTTCTATCTGGCCTTTCAGGGACCCCAAACCTTCCCAAACTTTCTGTGACATCCCCCTTGCCTGGTATACTAGTTTTTTGTCCCTCATACACCAATCCAGGTTTGCATCCCATGCCCGTTGGAATCTCGACTCGCCCCAGTGTCTAATCACGTAACGACGTACCACCATCTTGGCTACATTGCAAAATAGGAGTGCACAATGGTCCACTGTTTGTTTACCCCAAATGCCCAGAGTCAAGAGTTGAGGGGTGAGTTCCAACAAGTCCAGACCATTGACAATCTGCGATTCACGGCTCTCCAAAAGCCCTGGATCTTGGGGCACCCCTAGGGTTGTTATCCGATTTACCCATCAGGTATACCTGAATCCTAGGGGAAACATCCTGAACTACACGGCCAGAGACACATTTTCTGGAAGCCCGCAAGCCTAACCACACTTCATGAACAACGCATTTGCCTAAACCACACATATGCATGGTTAAGTCAAATGCACTCTAGTGTTCGGGAGGGGTTGGGACTCGAAATAGGAACAGAAGTGTCAGAACGGGAAGCAGACACAGACAGGTAAGTGGGGCTGTTTTGAGGGGTCGCTCTTGGGAGGGGGATTGGTGGCAAGTTTTAAGGGCTCGGGTCTGGGAGTCATTTTCGGGGGGGTCGGTGGTAAGTTATTAGGGCTCAGGGCAGGAGGAGGTCGTTGGGGTAGCTTTAAGGGCTAGGTTTAGGGGAGTATTTAATGAATGGGGCATTTTTGGGGACATGTCGGGGGCAAGTAGGGGGTTTGTAATTTAGAGCTTTGGGCGGGGGAGCAGGTAGGAGGTTTGTAATGTAGGGCTCAGGGCAGGGGGTAGGTAGGGGGTTTGTAATTTAGGGCTTAGGGCAGGGGCAGGTAGGGGTTTGTACTTTGGGGGGTTGGGGGTCCGAGCAGTTGCGAACTTAGCCATGCATACACCCTTACCATTCATGCCTTTACCACAAAATTGCATGGCAAAGGCAGGTGTGGTAAAGGAATGCGTGGTTAAGTCACATTTGTGGTTCATACTGCATGGTAGAGGCACATGTGGTTGACTTGCGTGCCTCTATAATACTACTGGGTGTCCTAGTGATGTATGCTCTATGAAATCTTAAGCTGAATTAGTTGGAACCCCACCCTTATGGCCACTTCTGTCGGGTAGTGGCAAGCCACACCCCAAATGTAATTTTCCAGTTTGCCTAGGTCCCCTTCCCATTTGTCCCTTAAGCCGTTCAGTGGGGGAGGGTATTGTGTAAAAGTGTAGAGTATATTTGGGATACGTCATGATTAGTCAGAGTGGAGTCCAGCACTCTGTACTTCAGGGGCGTCTCGTTAGGCACCTCCCGCAACAAATATGTGTATTTTTGTAATAAATGTTGGAGTTGCTAGTTTTGAAGAAACTGGCTCCCTATCAGTTCATATTGCTCTTGAAGCTCTTTGAATGGTATTATATTGCTATCCTGCCACACATCCTCTACCTTCGAGATGCTCAGCAGGTCCCATTTTTTTAAAACCCACCATCTCCCTGAGACCCCTCAATACCTCCGACTCCCACAGGGGAGTTTCCAGTGTCAGCTTCCGCTTCCAATCCATAGTCTGGGTTGCCTGAAGCCATGTGTTAATTACCACTGCCATAGGGGCGGACAGAAGTGTCATAACCCTATTCCCATAAAGGCACCTGACGTAGTTCCCTGGGTCCATTGCCCATCTGTCATCCATAAGGGATAGTTCTTGCTGTATGGAGAAGTCCCTTTGATTTACCACTTGCAATTGCACTGCCCAATAGTAGAGGCATAAATTAAGGAGGGCAATCCTACCCTTCAGGAACTTCCTAGTCAGGGTAGTCATTGTAATCCTTCCCCATCCCACAATAACCCCCTCATGACTTCGTTTACTAAGCTATAAAACCTGTCAGGGGCATGAAATTGAGTGTTTTGCAACACGTAGAGAAATTTTGGTAGATCGATCAGTTTGTAGAGGGCCGTTCTGAGCATTGGGGAGAGAAGGAGTCGCCTCTAATGCCCTGCGTACACTCTTTCAGCCTCAAGAATTTTGTCAGGTTCTCCACCATAAGTGCGCCATAGTCTTTCATAGTAAAGATCCCCAGATACCTAAAGCCTACAGTTTCCCATTTTAGAAAGTAATGCCAGGCCCAACCCATGCCATGGCTGGAGAGTGGGAATGCCACAGACTTATGCCAATTTATACTGTTGTATAGTTCCTATCAATCTATATAGGATCTGCAACAAAAACTGAGGGATTAGTGTCCAGACTGATTCTGGACACTCCCAAAGGATAGACCGTAGACCAGCCAGCTCACAGTGCCACTACCAGCCCCCATAACCTTACCAAGGAAGGAGCAAATAGTTTCTGGCAACATTCAAACATGACAACCCTGACCCCTCAAGGATCATGGAAACAGTACAGTATTTTTCACTCAGTCACTCGTGCTCACTTATTCTCAGAGAGATATACAGAATAAACTCTGGGGACGTTTTCAGTAAGTATTTATTGAATCAGGGTCATTCTAGTATGTGCTGCAACAACCATTAGACAGAAACAAATATAGACGATTACAGGCACCAATAGAGTAAATGAAAGGTAGAAATCTACCATAGTGTTAAACAGTGAATATATGCAGGCATATAGATACATGAAAGTAATAATGCATAGTCCTACAATGCAAACCCTAACTAGATGTACCTAAATGTACCTAGCGTGTATGTAGGTGCATAGCCAAGAATTCCCCTAAGAAAGAGCCAACCCCATTACCTGATGGGAGAGAGCGAAGGGCCCCATATTTGGTCTCGAGTTGGACATCCCACAAGAGAAGTCAGACCACTGCATGCTGGAGTCTGCATGCAGGGACCTCAACGTCTCATGTCAGCATGTCAGCATGGAACCTTGTTCTCCTCCGGTTTGCTCAGTGAAGATGTGTTACTTATATACCCAAAAGGTACCCTCAGGGAATCTACCTAGATCTGTCATGGTACTCTGGGCATGTCAGTCAAGGATGATGATAGTGGTGACCCTTATACAGATTTATTATGCGGATGATAGTAATCCTGCTGTGATACTAAGAACCCTCATACATGACAAATTTGGCTAGTGTTCAGGGAAAACCGCACAACATTTATTCGACACCTAACTATGAAAAAGGCGCAAGAACCGTTATGTAGGGCAAGGTAGGACAAATATAGGTAAAAGATCGTGCAACTACCTAGGCCTATATTGGGGTACATTGGGGTTCATAACAATACTAAGCCCAGTTTATCCCCCAAATATCATCAGGATTTACAGTGCTGCTTATAGCGATACAACGTCCTCCCAACCTAGATCCCACTATACGCCCCAGATTAGTGCATCTTTTTGTAGCCAAGCTCAATCGCCACTGCAATTAATAATGTAGACAGTGGGCAGCACTGTCTGGTACCCCTGCCCAGCCTGAATTCACCTGAGAAATTGCTGTTCAAATTGACCCTAGCCACGGGGTCCATTTACAGTAGCTGCACCCATGACAGGAATGCCAGGCCAAACCCCATCTTGTGCAAGATCCTCATCAGATAGGGCCACACAAGGGAGTCAAACCCCTTTTTCGCATCCAGCGACAGTTGAATGTCCGTTTCATCTATTTGCTCTTTCAGCGCAAGGCAGCCCGCTAGCCTTTGTAGGTTTGGCTGGTTGCTCTAAAGGGCATGAAGCCCGTTTGGTCTGGGCCACTAAAGTGTTTACCACCTGCAATAAGCACTTGGCAATGGTCCTAGCCAACACCTTCATTTCCATATTTAACAACGCAATTGGCCTATAGAAGGTACAAAATCTCCGATGGCTTCCCCTTTTTGTGTATCATGATTATTATTGCCCGTCATAGGTCCTGTGGGTGCCAGCCATTCCTTTTTGCCCTGTAAAACATGACTCGGAGCGGACCCACGATTTGTGACTTAATGCAGTTAAACATTTTGGGTGGCAGGTCATTGAGGCCTGGGGATCTGCCCCTCTTCATCAGTGCCAAAGTGTCCAATATTTTGATCCCAGTGATTTCTTTCACTCAGTTCCAAGCCACAGGGCCAGTATGTCGGAAAAGAGTCTTTCCAAACGTCCCAACTAAACTCAGAGTTTCTTACAGCGCAGATGCTTTAGGTTTGACACAAATGCTGTCACTATGGCAGTTGGGAGTTCCACTATCTCCCCTGCCCCAGTTCTAATGGCGCGCATCCATCTTTGTCTCTCCTCTTTTTTGGCTACCCATGCTAGGAGCTACACAGCTTTGTTACCCACCTCATTGAGTTTACCCTGTTTTACTCTATACTGGACCTGTGTCTCCTGTTGAAGGATACTTCTCAGATCCTCCCTGGTCCCCTCGATATTATGGGCCAGACTATGGCAGGGCAAGTCCACAAATTCTGCTACCCTTAGGGCCAGGTTCAGCTCCAATGCCCTACACCCCCTGTCCCTCCCTTCCTTCCCCTATCACGTATGACTAACTATCCTCACAAGTCAGTCTTGTAAGCCTCCCAGATATCCATCTTGGAGTCCACTGTACCTGTGTTTCCCCAAAAAATAGATGTCAGTCACCTCTGTCAGCATATTCCTAGTGATCCAATCTGTTGACTCCCAGGGATTGAGTTTCCATTCATGCCTTGTCCTTGGGGTATCCACCAGTATGTAAGAAACCATAGGTGAGTGGTCCGATATACCATATAGCAGCAAGGTAGTATCGCCAAATCTTCCCAGCAGCTGATGTGGCACCAAGAAATAGTCCAACCTGGACTGGAGGAGAAGCATTTCTGAACACACAAAATAAGTCTAAAAAATAAAAATCTGCATATTAAAAGGTATCAAGAAGATAAAAAATTAAAACAAATTTAAAAATTATTGGTGAAAACAATTAATAAGATGTTACATTCAACAATAAAACTATAAAGCATATCCAGACTGCTAAATAATCATAACTTATCTACCAAAAAAGGCAGCTAACAAAAAAAAAAATTATTTGAGTCTCGATCAGCGAAGGGAGAACATGGAGGCAGCGTGCTGAGCTGCTGCTGCGCCTGAAGGTTCCACCCGCTCTCTCCGCGCTACAAGAAAGCGGATCATGAGGACACAGCGCATGAAGCTATACTGAGCAAAGGAGGGCAAGGATTCCCAACCTTCTTGCGGATACTTTGGATTTTGCTGGATCTTCCCTGGGGGTTTCTTTCACGGCTCCGCTCGCGCCAGGGGGGGGTCCATCTGCGGGGGTGCTTGTTTTTCCCCCCCGTACTGCTGCAGCAATCTGGTCCGGGTTTCATTTCGGGCTGTGCTGTCAGTCCGTGATTGATGTATTTTGGCAGGGGAGGAGTAGGCTGCGGAGTAGGCTCCTGTCCGAGCTGCTCCAGTTGCTCGAGCACAGCTTCTGCTGCTTTTTCTCTTCCCATCTCTCCTGGCCTAACGTGTTGGGGAGCTGCGGTGCTGGGGCTAAGGAGGAGCCGGAGAGTCGCGGCCCGCGGTCTCCTTAGAGGCAGCACCAGGGAAGTAGCATTCAATCTGGAGCAGAAAAGAGAAGACGAGTGTTTGGAGGGCAGCCACAAGGGAAGCGCTTGTGAAACCGGACTGGCTGGCGTATCTCTGCAGGTTGATTTGGAGGCTCTACCCCAGGCTCTACCCCAGGTGTGTGGAGGTCAGGGGGTCGAGGAGTTTCACCATACCCAGGTAGGATCTACCTCAACTGGTGAGGATTCCCCTATGTTGGCTCCTGTTTTTGACTCACTCTCTAGCTTTACCTCCGCCTCCCATAGGTATTAATAAATGTGCCAGGAAGGATAAAAGAAGTAGGGGAGGAGTAGGAGGGTATGCAAGGGAAAAGAAAGCCAAGAAGGTCAATGGGCAGCTGCAGTTGAGCGGTTCGGAGGGCAGCTTGGTACCCAGTGCTGCAATCTCTGGTGATACCTTGAACAGAGAGAGTGGTGTGTGTGGTACTGTTCTCTAGCTGGTGATATATGTATAGTGGTCTAGGAACAATGAATTGTGTAGTTTGAATAAATTCTTGATATTTATGATGCAATTTGTGATATGAAAGAAACCGTTTTAAAAATCATGAAAAAAGAAAATACTAAATGAAGAAATAATCTTAAATATAAAAACGATGAAAAAGTAAAACAAATGTGTTGTATTGATATGATTATGCCTGTATAATTGGAGTACTTACCCTGAAAAATCAATAGGTCACTAAGGAGTTTTTGCTATTGTGTTTGCTCTTGTTTTCCCTTCTTCTCCCTGACCTGAAAGAAATTGACCTAGAGGGGGTCCCCCCAAATTCTTTACTTGATACCTTGAACAGTGACATTGGTGAAGACGACGGTAACAGCAGTGACAGTAATATCAGCAGTAGCTGTGCTAAAAGGAAGGTGAAGCTGAAGTCTGGTAAGGACGGGAAGATCCATAGGAAAAATACCTCTACTTTCCTGTCTGGGGAAGTAAAAAAAAAGAATTCCAAAATAACTAAGCCTAAGGGTCTCCCCCACACATCTCCCCCACACACTAAGCCCAAGATTACTCCTTCTCTAAGGTCCTACTTCAAGGTTTTGCCGGAATCTTGTGTTTGGCGAGACAG
Source organism: Lissotriton helveticus (assembly GCF_964261635.1). Classification (NCBI taxonomy): domain Eukaryota; kingdom Metazoa; phylum Chordata; class Amphibia; order Caudata; family Salamandridae; genus Lissotriton; species Lissotriton helveticus. The sequence goes on along the minus strand of NC_136071.1, from coordinate 763,299,693 downwards.
GGAGAGGTTGGAAGGTTGGAGGGGAAGACTATAAGAGAACTAGAACCCCGATTGGACGGACCTGTTTATTCTGCCCTAAAGCTAGCGAAGTCTAAGTCCGGAGGCCACATGTCTGGAGAGGATATTGATCTTTCTGATTCGGGAAGCTCTCGATTGGTGTGTGGAGGTAACAAAATGGAGGTAGTGGAAGAAGGGAAAGAGGTTGTTGATCAGGTACCCTATTCTGCCTCCCCAGGAGATATTCAGGGTCAATTTATTGGTAAGAGCCAGGTCTCTACGGAAGGATGTTTGGACAGCAAAGCTATAACTCCGAATTCAGAGTCTTCAGCCTCAGATGTACACTCGGTTTCCTCCCTAGAGCTGCTTATGGCCTCATTGTCGGCAGACATAAAAAAGGGTTTTGAGGTCTCGGCCCCAAATCAAGGGGAGATCAGGAGCTTCTGTGAATCACTGGACAAAAAAGTAAAGACCTCCTAAACACCAGGACGGAAGCATTAGAATTAAATGTGGGGCACTATTGGAGCAGTTATAAGTTGTGAAAGCTGACCTTGTTGCCCTGAAAAAAGAAGATGGGGCTTTACGGGACAGGATGGAAATATTGGAGAATAATTCTCGCGGGAATAATCTGCGAATATTGAATGTTCCAGAGGGGAGCGAAGGCGATAAACTCAAGCTCTTTATGGTCAAGCTTTTAAAAGAATCACTTGAGCTAGAGATCTCAGATGAGGAATTGGATCGGGACATCCAGACAATCCATAGGGATCCCTTCAGAAGAAATCCGAATCCTGCTAAGCCGAGGAAAATCCTTATTAATTTTCACACCTACTCAGTGAAAGAGAAGATCCTTAATTTATCCCTTAAATTCAAATCTTTGAAGGGTAAGGACTTCCCTTTCCAGATTAGATCGGATCTGGCCCAGGTCACATTAGACAGACAGTGGGAGCTGGGCAGGAAGTTGGAGGATTTTAGAAAGTTGGGTGCAGTGGCCCTGCTTTAATTTCCAGCTTTTCTGAAGGTCATGTTTAAAAAACAAAATGCATAACATGAGATCGGTACAGGAGGCTGAAGAACTGCTAGCAAATCTACAGTTGGGTTAGGTATATTTTACCCTTTAGCCTTAAGCCTTTGTTCTAAAGTTTCTCCTTCTGTTCCGCCGGCCCCATGGTTAGCTTATGTATTTAAACACAGCGTTGAGAAATGTAATTATTTTTCAACATATATCTTGTCTCATACCTATCATAGGATTAGGCATAGTTAGGTTCCTCTTTATCCACAAATTTTTCCCCCTCAGCACGTTTGGGTGTTTTTTTCTTTGGAAAGGGGTGGGTAGGAAACTTCAGAAAGCAATTATCTGGACTTGTCCGGATGATTGGGTATAGGGTTCTCCATGGGTGGGGGGTAGATGGGCTTGGGAGCAGGGATAGGGATGGGGGGAGGGGGAGTGGGAATTATAAAAATAAAAAAGCCTCATTTCCGTCATTTTCGATACGTCCATTTTTGGAGCTAGCGTTAAGGGTGTGGGTTATGGGAAGATCAGTGCCCAAGTGTTGAGGGGGCGTGGATCTGACCCCCGACATTCCGATAGAGTTGAGAATTGGGAGCCTCCCTGAGTTCTTTTCAGATTCTTTCCTGGCATGTCAATGGCCTGCGCACTAGAGCAAGGAGAGTCAAGACCTTGCAGTATCTGCGGGATTGTTCTGCGCACGTCCTTGTTCTCCAGGAGACACATTTATTAGAAGATGAAATAACCTCTTTGTTAAAATCTCAAAGTTGAGTGGGTTCTCATGTTAGTACAAACCAGTCAGCAAATATCAGAGGGGTATCAATTATTTTTAAGAAACCATCTAGGGCCCATATTTTCTCTTATATAAAAGATCCAAATAGGAGGTGGGTCATAGTTAGAGCTTCAATAATGGATACCTTGTTAACGTTAATTCGTTATTATGGTCCCAATCACGATGACCCTACTAGTTTGAAGTCCATTTTTTCACATTATTGGACTTCCCAGAGTCAATGGTCCTGGCAGGGGATGTTAAAATCTAGATTGCGACGTAAACATTATCGGCGCCATCTTGTCCCCTTTTAGGCTCACATGTGCGCGTCAGTAGCAGCCATTTTGAATGCCATGGCCTCTCTGCCCACTGCCGATAGCCAGCGCGTCTCTCTCTCTCTCTCTCTCCGGCCTCGCAAGCATCCCCCTCACTCTGATAGCCCCCGATCTCTCCTGCCTGGGCCATAAACACACCTCCAGCGCGACCCTGTCTCCGAGCCACATCCCGTGCTGAACCCCCTCGCTCTTTCATCTCATTCAAAGAACAGGCCCTTTTGATAACCTCTTCCTCCCCGCCCGATTGTCCGGCCTGATCCCAGGCCATCACCTAGCCCAGCAGATGCAGTTTATTGCCCCCTACAGTAGGACCTCGCCTCACATCAAAGGAGCGGGGATTAATCAATGCCTTCACACCCCTAGATCCGACCGATCGCCCACATTCCTGTTCCCAGCGGAATGTCCAGCTGCGCGATAGCCATCATGCTGAGATTTGGGCGGGGACTTCTACTGTAAATGTGTGTGGGAACAGGCCCAAAGTGAGGATTCCGAGGATGTCTTTCCGTACATCAAAGTATTGACAAGAATGTGTTTTATGCAATAAAGCAATAAACCTGTCTATAAGAGGCCAGGCCTCAAGGATGCGTTTAGAGCACCTTGAGAAGATACCCTGTTGTCTGATTTGACGTGTTCTGCTCCGTCGGAATAAACTCCTGTTTCCTGCCTTCCAGTCTCCAGCGCCTGCCTCTTTATTTGGTAACCGTGAGTTGGGTGAGAGGCGGCTAACGCCGGGCAAACCTTGAAAAGGGGTAATCAACCTGATCTGCCTGACCCTTTTTCCACAGGAATTTTAATGTCGTTTTGAATCCAGCATTATATAAAACTCCAACTAGCAGGGCTGTTGTTTTTTCCAAATCTCGGGAATATTTGCTTGGGGCCATGAGGCAGTTCCCTCTATCGGATATTTGGAGGGACAGATCAGGGACTCAGATGGGGGTCTCGTATCGAAATTTTAAATACAGGCATCAGTCAAGAACTGACTTTGTTTTGGTCAGATATTCATTAAGAAGCCTGGTTAAGAACATAGCATATCTGGCACCTCATCTTTCGGGTCATTCTGTGGTCCTTTTGGTTCTGAAGTGCCAAACACCCAGCCTTAGTAGGACGTGGTCCTTTAATCGAGCCATACTTTTGGAGGAGGAAGAAGCCCTCTATCTCTCAGAGAAAACGGCATGGTTCTTGGAGGTGAATGATGGCACAGCCACAATAACCTCTGTCTGGGATTCGTTAAAAGTTTTCTTGCGTGGACAAATAATTAATAGGTCGTGCTATAAGAATAAAAAGTATAAAGAAGAGATCCTAGACATTGAAGCCAGGCTGAAAAATGCAGAGGTAGACCTCTCAGTTCCAGTATCTCCTGAAATCTTACAGAAAAAAACGAGATAAGATTACTGGATTAAAAGCTGAGCTTGAAAATATTTTAAATATCAGGCTTACTCGAAGGTGGGAGGCCAGTAAGAACTCCCATTTCGAATATGGAGAAGGAGCAGGCTAACTCCTTGCTTGGAAGAGCAAATCAGACCGAGCAAGGACTTATATTGAGGAGATCAGAAATGAGAGGGGTACGTTAGTCACCGACGAGGATATCCGGGACGCCTTTCGAGCCTTCTTCCAATCCATCTATCATGAGGATGGTGGGGTGGATAGCGGGGTGGTCAAGAGGTGGCTGGAAGATATTTTGCTTCCCTCTCTTAGCTTAGAACAACAACTACATTTAGAAAGGGAATTCTCCTGTGAGGAAGTAAGAGAGGCTATTTCCAATAGCAAGAACGGTAAGGCCGCAGTGCCGGATGGCTTACCTTCTGAGATCTATAGAGTTTTGTGTGACCAGGTTATACCCTTTGACCAAACTCTTTAATCAGGTTTTGCAAGCAGGCCTGCTGCCGCCAGACTCATGGAACTATGCCACTATAGTATTAATCCTGAAACAGGGAAGCCGGCATTCAATTGTGGGTCTTATAGACCCATTTCGTTATTGTATCCCGACTATAAAATTTTCACTTCTGTATTGTCAGCACGACTGGGTGTGGTGGCTGGGGACATCTTACATTCAGACCAGAAGGGTTTTGTGAAAGGTCGCCAGATATCGCATTTTACTTATGACCTAATCGGGGACATAGATCTGGCTTCAACATATTCCATCCCTTTGGCAGCCATGACTTTGGATGCCACCAAGGCCTTCGACAGGGTGAATTGGATATACCTGTCGGGGGTCTTGGGAAAATGTTATCTTCGCGAGAAGTTTTGCCGCACAGTGCAATCTATGTATAGATGCCCCTCTGCTAGACTTCTGGTAAACGGCAGTACTATGGCACCCTTCAATATATCTAAGGGTACTAGACAGGGCTGCCCACTCTCTCCTCTCCTCTTAGACTTATACATCGAGCCATTTGCTCAACGACTCAGAGAGGACGTTAACATTCAGCCGTTTAGGTATGGAGAATGGGAGAGGAAGGTAGCCCTGTATGCCGATGATATTTTGATCTATACTGCCGACCTAGATAAGGCATTTCCAGCTGTCATCAGTCAAGCCCAGGAGTTTGGACTAGTTTCAGGGTACGAAATGAATGCCTCTAAAATGGAAATAATGGCCTGGAACCAGCCAGAAAATCAGTTTCAGCACCAGATACGCCCTAGAATGGGGGTTAACATAGTGCAAGATATAGCCAAGATGGCTCAGTTCAATCTGACTGCGGGGGCGAAAGAGTGCACAAAGCTAATGAAGACCTGGGCTTCACTCTCCCTCTCTGTCATTGGTCGAGTCAATCTGGCCAAAATGTCAATATTCCCAAAAATCACTTTCCTTTGTAATTGTATCCCTCTTCATTTTGGGAAACCACGAATTGATAAGATTCAGAGGGACATTAATTCTTTAGTTTGGGGCTATAGATATTCGAGGCTTGCTTGGAAGAAGCTGAGACGGAGCAAGGGAGAAGGGGGGTCTCGCCCTGCCTGATATTCAGATCTATGCTTGGGGTTTCCAACTTTCCCACGCTCATTTGTTACTGAAAATGCCGGTCAATATTGGGGTAGGAGGGATATTTTTAGCAATGCTTCAGGGTGCACATCTACCGGTGGAGGGTTTTTTTGTTCAAATTTGGGGACGTTAAGTTTTGATAAAAAGTTAGGCTTAAGGTTTTGCAGGGTCTGGGTAAAACATGGGCAGATTAGAGGAGGTTGGTCAATCTCGGGAACGTCTCTAGCATGGCCCCCTTATGGGAGTCACCTGGAGGTCCAGGTTGTTTGACGGATAGTTTGGCGGCTCCTTTAAGGGAATCTGGCCTGGCGGTTTGGGGGGACCTAATCCCAGATGGCACTTTGAAAACATGGGAACAACTTAGGGAGAGGGTTGGTCCTGGTCTCTCATGATTTAAATACCTTCAGCTGGCTAGTTGGGTCCAGGCGCAGCTACAAACAACTCAGGGAAGCCTATTAGGGAGGGGTATCAATTTAGAGTACAATCTAGTCAACAGAAAGAAGTTTCTTTTTGGTATCAGGCAGTCCTGGAGGCAATGGATGGAGAGTTTAACCTCGCAGAGGAACTATGGGGAAGTGTCTTACCAGGTCAAGAATGTGACACTTTGCGACAGTCCTCGTGTAAACTATTATATGAAATTGTAAAACTGGCTTTGCTTAAAAGGAATCACCTGTTCACCATTCATAGGGCTTATTTTACTCCACTGAAGCTTTCTAAAATCAATAAAGAGCTGCCTGTATGTTGTAAGAAATGTGGGCTGGCCTCGACCCCTGATACCCATATGTTTAAAGAGTGTCCAGCTCTGATCCCTTTTTGGGAGAGTGTTGGCAGTTTTTTTATTGGAAACAATAGGAATCCCTATCATCATCAGTTTACCCTTGGTCTTTTTTGTCTTACAAGAAAATGTTAGAGGCCCTACAAGATCGCTACTTTTTTATGCTGTGCTCTTAGCTAGCAACAAATTTGTATAAAATGGACAGACCCTACCCCTCCCTAATTATTTGACTGGCAATCTTATGTTCTGGCAACTTCCAAGTTAGACCTATCAAGATCAGGCAGTAAAATGTAGAGGTCTTTTTGGAATATTTTGAAAACAAGATGGGACTTGGAGTTGAGGGGATAGTTTTATTTTCTCTTATCTTCTCCGGTCTTATGATTATACTGCCTGAATACTCCAAGGCTAAGTCTGGAACCCCCAGTATGGGCTGGGGGCACCAAGACAAGGTCATTAATCCCCAGAGGCTCGCAGGAATGGAGTTATCTCAGTGGGTGCTTGGTGCACGCTCTAGTAAACCTAATGCCAGTACGTGGGTGATTCCATTTCTCAGCTGCCTACGCCTCTCAGCTCGCTGAGTGAGGGTATGGACTGCTAGAGGGTGCATTCAGGATGAGATTGGCGGTAAATGAGGACAAAAAAAATTAATAATTTGATGTTGTAGAAACTATACTCGAAATCTCAAGTATAAAAATGTGAAAAGGAGAAATAAAAAATTAATACACCAGTAAAGAACCTAATGTAACATTTAAAAAATGAAAGATACATATGAAAAGTCAATTTTCCTTCACATAAAAATTTATGATAGCATTATTTTTCATCCAAAAGTACTATAAACAGTGGAGAATATGCCTGCTGATACATATGGGATTTCTAAGAGAGGAAACATTTTGCTTAGCCACCTGGGCTTCATTATTGCAAGTAAAGGTACATTAAAAGCCAGGTTCACTGGAAGTGTGCCAACTTGTCCCCTGGTCATTACATGGGCAAAGCAATTACGCAGGGGGACTTTCTTGAAAGGACCTCGTAACATAATCACTGTCTGCCTTCTTTATATTGCAGTCCTTGACTTCTGAACTCATTCATTAGCAGCCTCAACACAAAAACAACCTCCCGAAATCCATCTCCAACTTCAAGGTCTAGATCAATACTGGCACAGACACCTCTCAAAGCCAGAAAAGCCTCAAGAACCAAACTGCAAGCAAGCTGGTACATGGAAGAGCTCAGGCTCACCAAACGCCACTACAAGCACCTTGAACGTAGAAAGAGACAAAGTCATTACCACAGATCCAGCCTCAAACTCTTCCATCAGCAAATCAGAGCCACCAAAAGCTCTCTGCTCACCGACTGCATCAAAACAACACCAACAGTTCCAAGGAAATCTTCACCATATGGAAAGCCTTCACAGCTCGATTAGGATAACCCCCTGCACCCAGCTGTCCCTATTCTTCAGCAACAAGATCACTTACAACCACTTCAACACCTAGAGGATCACCTTGACCACCTGACACACAATTACTACTCAAGAAACAGCAACCATATATTCCGGGTCACCCTCGGACCCCTGCCCTCACCACATCTTCATCAAAGAACTAGACCACATTAGAGCATCCCTCACCCTGATCATGAATGATCCAATCATCACAGGCGCCTATTTAGACACCTGGAAACACGCCACAGTACTCCCATCCACAAGTAACCCTTAGCAGACCCGAAGATGCTTGCGCAATACCGGCCTATCTCCCTGCTACGATACCTGGAAAAAGTCACTGAAAAGATGATAAAGACACCTAGCAATCCACCTCAATGACACCCGCCTCCTCAACACCACTTAGTCCAGATTCAGGCCCAACCACACCATAGAGCTTCCCCTCATTACTGCCATGGACAACATCCAGTTGATCATGGACAGAGGTGTTACTGCGGCCCTAATCCTACTGGACCTTTCTGGAGCTTTCAACACCATCGCTCACCCATCCTTAACAATGACTGCTGAAAGCTGGCATCCAAGGACCAGCAGTTTGCCGGAATTGCTCCTTCATGACAGCACGCGCCCAGTCAGTCAGCAAGGTCCTCCTTATCTTTCCACTGTCAACCTCATCTGTATAGTTCCACAAAGATCCTCAATCTGCCCCCCGTGTTCAACGCCTACATGCCCCCACTCACTAGCATCATCTGTGCCCAGAGAATCACCATCATATCCTATGCTGATGACAACCAGCTCATACTTTCCCTCATAAACAAGCCGCCAAAGTCTCAGACCAATTTCTCTACCTGCATGAACGTAGTTGTTAATTGCTTAAAACCAACTGCCTCAAGCTTAACACAGACAAGATGCAGATATTATTCTTCAGCAAAGACATCTCACTCTGGGACCCCACATAGTGGCCTGCCAAACTTGGACCAACACCCCTCCTGGCAACCCATGCAAAGAACCTTGGAATAATAATCGACAACCAACTCACCATGACTAGTCAAGTGAAAGCCTTCTCGGTCTCTTGCTATCACACACATTCAAAAGGCTCAAGAAGATCTTCAAATGGCTCCCACCAACACTCACAGAGGCTTCACCCAACCCCTCATCACCAGCATGCTGAAGTGTGGCAATGCATTCTATGCCAGGATCAACAAGACACCAGACCATAAAAATCGCAATGTCCATGTGCATTCTAAACCTCCAACCCCACATTTACATCACCCCATACCTCAAAGAATTCCACTGGCTCCCAATCCACAAATGAGAACTCTTCAAACTGCTCACACACACAAACAAAGACTTACGCTATGTTGGCCCCAGATACCTCAACAATTGCATAAACTTTCACAAACCTACCAGACACTTCCGCTCAGCCGAACTCCAACTTGCACATACCCTTGAATACGCACAACTAGATCGGTGGTCATGCCTTCTCCTACCTCACTCCTAAAGACTGGAACGATCAGCCCCCTCACCTCTGAGCCACCTCCTCAAATCTCATCTGGCATTGATTGTCCTTCATCAATGCTAGTGATTAGTTGAATAAAATAGTTACCTAATGGGGACCAAAGCATTTCTAAGGAGCCCGGTAGCAAAACTGCTGAATGCTGAAGAGTTGTATAACAGAAAATTATATGCAGAAATAACACCTGACATACATATTGAGCCTTAAATATTGTTCACAAAAATATCATCCTCTTCAGTGTACATTTTCTATTATACAATGTTTAGAACACAATATTTATGTTAGATGATATTCTGATAAAAATATTATTGTACCGCACAATGCTGAGCCTATAGAAAACTGCTTAATCTAGATTCCTTCTCATGCCTCTTTTTTCTAGCAGGTTACACTTCCTGTCTTGTATCTGACTCTTACAGATTATTTTTCCTCCCTGGTTTCGCTTTATAACAATGTTTTCCTTTATTTTTATTCTTCTTTCAATTTCTCTTTGCAGCTTTTCTCTCTATTGCTCTGAGTAGGATACTGCTGATCAAACAGAAGTCCCATTCCCTAAAGATGCATGCTGGTGGCTACCACCCACAGCCAACAGCATAAATTAGATGCTGATCAATGCCTCCATCTCGTCAACTCGAGCTGAGGCATGGGGCTATTTTATCAAGAACTCTTGAACCATCTGAGAACATCTGTGTCCTGCCTGTCACAGGTCCTTGATTCTCAAGAACTATCAAAACTAGAAAGAGAGGCATACTAATACTTTCTTGCAAAGCTGAAAACAAATAAGAAGCTTACATATGTCTGAAAAACATGTTAAACAACCATGAGTTAGTAAAATGTATATAAAGATTGCTGGCAATGCCTTGCTCTCTTAGTGAAATATGAAAAAAATGAAAACATGCAGCCTTAAATTGTCAATCCTTAGTCCACAGGTTTGACTACTTTAGAGGCTTGGACCATCATCGCTAATTTATGAAAGTGTCCACATGACGTTGTGATCGGTTGATAAGCTAACACATACATAGTTTAGAGTTAAGCTTGTCACAGTATTTTACTGATGGGCATGTAAAGATATTTCCTCATATCCATGCTCATGCAGCGTAAAAGCTGATCATTCATGCTTTGCACGACACATAAACCTATTTTGACAACGAAAATATAAATGTGCACTTTGCTCATGTATAGAAAAACAACACTGAAACGGAGAAAAAGTTGATGTACCGGCACTGTAAAAGAGTGCTTGAATAGGTAGAAACAGAAGGATTCATCAAAGAGTGAATTTAATATGTTTTAGTTATTGACTACCTTATATCATTAACAAAGATGTCATGAAATCTAATGATAAAACTTAACATTTTTATTGACTTCATTGAAGAGTGTTATAACAAACTCCACATTGGTGCAATTCATAAATGCAAATAGTTTCATATCTGAAACTTTCAGTATAAGTGCGTAACATTATAAAGATCATTTATGTATAAAAACGATTTTATAGTAATGATTGTTAGAAACAGTTAACATGATGCTACTGTTTGAAATTGTGGTAGTAGGCCACAATTAGAGTTGAACATTTCTGTATAACATTCACTGACAACTTTTTAACCCCTTAACCGGGGTGCGAATTCCACCGCGGTTCGGTGGTTTGATTAAGTGGGCGGGGCAGTGTCGGCCAACGGACGTGCGCAACACTATGGAGGTAGTGCTCAGATGGCCGTTGGCCGACAGGTGCAGTGAAGGGCTTAAAATGCTTATAAATGATATGTGTGATATATTCTGTTATGCTTCAATTTAATTAGGATGTTTATTTTACTAAATAAGAAATGCTAATTTTAAAGTACATTTGAGATTTGTTTTCTCCTTATGCTGCATAATGTCATAGCCTTGTGCAATGGACTTGATGTGATTCCTCAAATGTTGCTTTATTTTTCTTGTGACATTTTATTAAGCAACAAAAGACTTTCTTACACCCATTTGTGCATGAATAGAGGGAACTCGAACTTTGGACTATAGCCATGGAGAGCAACAAAGTGAATAATCTCTTTGTCGACTAACCTGTGAGCGGATCACTGACAGAATATCGACAGTCAAAATATCGACAGTCAAAATATCGAGGTAAAAATATAGAATGCCAGAATATCGACTTCCTATCTACAAACAGGTAAGTACAAAAATATCGACTCCAAAATATCGATAGGAAAAAATATAGACTGCCAAAATATCGATTTTTTTAAATATCTTAAAAGTTATTTTAAAGTACTATAATAATAAATATAACTAATTTAAACATACTTAAAATACTTAAATAAACTTAAAATTAATAAATAATTATTGTAACTTTAATTTTTTTTTAAAACATATATATATATATATATATTCTTTACCACACCAAACTTTTCCATTCAAAGAAGGCGCTGACTCCGGGAATCTTAGTTCAAAACGTTTATTCCATGTTCAGTTGCTGCTCAAATATATATACATATTATTAACAAAACATATACAATATTTTTTCCATAGGATAGCAAGAGGTTTAAATTTACTATTCCAACTCCAGTGAGTGCAACAGTAGGGAAAGCGTTGGATAGCGTAGGGGTAAAAATTACTATTCCCACTTCAAAGAGTGCAACAGTAGGGAAAGCGTTGGATAGCGTAAGGGTGAAAATTACTATTCCAACTCCAGCGAGTGCAACAGTAGGGAAAGCGTTGGATAGCGCAGGGGTAAAAATTACTATTCCCACTCCAGCGAGTGTAACAGTAGGGAAAGCGTTGGATAGCGAAGGGGTAAAAATTACTATTCCCACTCCAAAGAGTGCAACAGTAGGGAAAGCGTTGGATAGCGTAGGGGTAAAAATTACTATTCCAACTCCAGCGAATGGAACAGTAGAGAAAGCATTGGATAGCGTAGGGGTAAAAATTACTATTCCCACTCCAGAGAGTGCAATAGTAGGGAAAGCATTGGATGGCGTAGGGGTAAAAATAACTATTCCAACTCCAGCGAGTGCAACAGTAGGGAAAGCGTTGGAAAGCGTAGGGGTAAAAATGACTATTCCCACTCCAGAGAGTGCAACAGTAGGGAAAGCGTTGGATAGCGTAGGGGTTAAAATTACTATTCCCACTCCAGAGAGTGAAACAGTAGGGAAAACATTGGATAGCGTAGGGGTAAACATTACTATTCCCACTCCAGAGAGTGCAATAGTAGGGAAAGCGTTGGATGGCGTAGGGGTAAAAATTACTATTCCAACTCCAGCGAGTGCAACAGTAGGGAAAGTGTTGGATAGCGTAGGGGTAAAAATTACTATTCCAACTCCAGCGAGTGCAACAGTAGGGAAAGTGTTGGATAGCGTAGGGGTAAAAATTACTATTCACACTCCAAAGAGTGCAACAGTAGGGAAAGTGTTGGATAGCGTAGGAGTAAAAAATACTATTCCCACTCCAGAGAGTGAAACAGTAGGGAAAGCGTTGGATAGCGTAGGGGTAAAAATTACTATTCCCACTCCAGCGAGTGCAACAGTAGGGAAAGCGTTGGATAGCGTAGGGGTAAAAAATACTATTCCCACTCCAGAGAGTGCAACAGTAGGGAAAGCATTGGATGGCGTAGGGGTAAAAATAACTATTCCAACTCCAGCGAATGCAACAGTAGGGAAAGCGTTGGATAGCGTAGGGGTAAAAATTACTATTCCCACTCCAGAGAGTGCAACAGTAGGGAAAGCATTGGATAGCTTAGGGGTAAAAATGACTATTCCCACTCCAGAGAGTGCAACAGTAGGGAAAGCGTTGGATGGCGTAGGGGTAAAAATTACTATTCCAACTCCAGCGAGTGCAACAGTAGGGAAAGTGTTGGATAGCGTAGGGGTAAAAATTACTATTCCCACCAAAGAGTGTAACAGTAGGGAAAGGGTTGGATAGCGTAGGGGTAAAAATTACTATTCCCACTCCAAAGAGTGCAACAGTAGGGAAAGCGTTGGATAGCGTAGGGGTACAAATTACTATTCCCACTCCAGAGAGTGCAACAGTAAGGAAAGCGTTGGATAGCATAGGGGTAAATTTTTATATCCCCACTCTAGTGAAAATAAATTAATCCTAGTCACATAATTATAAATTAATACATTTTAATTACCAATTAAGAATTAATGAATTACCAATAAAAAATTAATTAACAATTTATTTAAAATAAATTCCAATTAATTAATTATCATGTTTAATTAATTATATTAAATTACTTCCCACCCTATTCCCCTATAAACCCACAACCCGCTACTACAAATAAAATAATATTATTCAAATAATTATTAATAAATCAATTAATAAAAATTAATTATCAATTAACAATTAATTATTTACCAATTAAAAATTAATTGACAATTAATTCAAAATAAATACCAATTAAATAATTAACATATTTAATTAATTAAAATTAAATTACTACCCACCCTATTCCCCTATAAACCCACAACCGGCTACAGAAAATAAATTACTAAAATTTAAATATTTATCTATTAATCAATTAAAATGAATTACCAATTATATTTTAATTAATTACCAATTAATAATAAATTAACAATTAATTCAAAATAAATACCAATTAATTAATTAACATATTTAATTAATTATAATTAAATTACTTCCCACCCTCTTCCCCTATAAACCCACAACCTGCTACAGAAAATAAATTACTAAAATTAAAATATATATCAATTAATCAATTAAAATTAATTACCAATTATATTTTAATTAATTAGCAATTAATAATTAATTAACAATTAATTCTAAATAAATAACAAAAAATAAAATAACATATTTAATTAATTATAATTAAATTACTTCCCACCCTATTCCCTTATAAACCCACAACCTGCTACAGAATTATATTACACAAAAAAAATTAATATTAACTTACCTAAAATTCGATGTTTTTGTTGTCTATATTATGTCTATTCGATATTATGTCCATTCTATATTTTTGATTCGATATTATGTCCATTTTATTCGATATTAAAATTTTCTAGTCGATATTTTGGTAGTCTATATTATGTCTAGTCGATATTATGTCCATTTTATAGTTTTTTACTCGATATTATCTCTACTAGATATTAAAAACTCGATATTTTGACTCTATACCCCTGTGAGCATAGAATCAACAGTTGTTTCTTATGATGAGCACAGGAAAATATGCTTTAGTATCAAATTGTACTTGGTGAATGGAAGAATGATCAAATGGTGATCAGACCATTGTGGAGCGACCATTGATTTCATATGACCAATATGACCAATATGAACTATAAAAAGATGATTTTACTAGGAGGAAGGAAGCTTCTTCATTCCCACTTCCCTTGCCTCCTGCATGCCTTTTGGACTTATTTAAATGCCCCTTGCCTTTTTTGCCCTTGCTGCTGAACTTGCCTGTTGGATGATTTGGAGCACTTTGGTGAGAAACCAGATGGTAACTTTCCTGATTCATGCTTTTGTCCTCTTTCCCATTCCCATGGACTTTTCCCTTTTTGGACTTTTTTTTGACCCCTTATCAATGCTAAGAGAACCTTTGGGAACCAACCTCCTGCCTTTGTTGGTGTTGGCAATTATTAACTCTAAACAATCCTCTTTATGGATTCTTTTATTTAGGGAAAGATTTACTCAACTAGATGTGTGGTTTTATATTTCAAGCTGTTATATTCATGTCTGAGGATGTGTGTATTGATTTTGTATCTTTATTATAATAACCAAATTATCTAAATGTGTCTGAATCTTTTATTGTGTTTGATGTTCTTTCCACAAAAACTGCACCTACAGTTATCTGATTGATTTTAAGTGCTTAACAGAGAAAGTCATAGATTCTTTTCAGAACATCTGGTTTTCTTGCTCTTGTTCTGTGTAGCCACTGGAGAGCTCTTGTTTTATTTGATTCTTGTCAGCCTAATCTTCTTTAGGAGGTTGGGTCTACCAATTGCAATACTCTATTTTCACAGCATGGTTTTCAGAGTAACATATTTGAACCTGATCACCAATTTGTGAGTTAGCTACCAATTAATGGTCCTCATTGGGTGCCTAACAGTTGGACATCCTGATTTCTTACCCCTCACTTCAACAGAGAAGGGTCCATCAGAGGACCATCGCGTCTGACTGTGGAGTACAGTGCACAAAATAAAAAATATATGGGCCCAGTGCTAAATTGAAGTAAGTAAAAAGTGCTTCCACTGGAACAATGCTCATTCCATGGTCTCTATAGATGACTGCATTTTATTCACGAAGATAGTTCACTTGTGCCTGTTTTCCTTACTCTAGATTTACAAAGAATTTTGTTTATACTTAAAGACTCCTTGTCATCCCACCCTTTGCTAGGCCTGGCCTGTTTGCTGTGCTGCACCCTCCACTCATGCCTGTTTCATTGAGTGTGTTAGTTGTTCAAATAATAGTAGTGAGTTTATATCAGCAGTTTTTTGATTCGCCTCAAAGTAACTACTTAGCCTTAGGGCTCCATTTTGAGTACCATAGTAACAGAAGTTACCAGCATAATTACGATTACAATTAGTAGACTTTCAACTGGAAATGAATCCGCTGTTGAAACACCGAGCAGTGCTTAATTTGAGCCAGTGCTTTCTGGTGCTCAGCACCCGCACTTAATTGTCAACACCATACTTCGAACAGTCTACCACATGGTGGCGCTACTCATCTAATTTAGAGATGAGCATAACAGCGGTTGTTTAGGAATAAAATATACATTAAAAAATTAATAACACATTCCTCCTCAGCCATTCCTTTAGCTTTGGGGACCTGGAATAATTTGAACTGTCGCATTTACATGCAAGAGAGATGGTTAGTGGTTGTTTTGGCAGCAACCACAAGGGCGATGGGTAGTGCAAACTGCAGTGGCCTCCTGGTCAGCACCCTGGCACTTAATATTTTACAATTTAAGCACTGACAGAGAGGATTTGTGCGTGAACCAGCACAGGAACACAGATTCTTACATGCTAACCCATAATTAGAAGTAATGGAAAGTATTCCTCCCCTACTGGTGGCCTGGTGTCCTGAGGTGGGCATATGAGGCAGAAGTCTGCTCAATTCGAAATCCCTTTCTTTGTGGCTATTTGCAACACTGGTTTGTGGATAGTTTCACTCACTGAACGCACACTTTTATGCAACAATAAGCCACTTGTTAAGTTTACATTTTTTGTTTCGTAAATTATGCAGCTGTATTAATACGTAATGCAGGCGTCTTCATTGCAGAAACATTGCTTGTGCTTAATTTTCAACTTTGCACATATAGAAAGATATTTCTGTGTTGCCCTTGTTGCTCCCATTGTGCTTGCTATTTGTGAGGCGTCATCGGGTCTTGTCATTGCAGCGTCCATGCATGGAGATGGAATAAATGGTTGAGCACAATCAAAAAACCCCTCCAAGAAGAGAAGGAAGCTTCCAACGTGTTGATGGCATCAAATGGATAGCAGGCACTAGAAAAAAATTGATTTCGCTATGGAATTTTATTTTTTCACAAAATATCAGTAACCTGAAACTTTTCCAATTGATGATTTGCTGCACCTGCCTATCACATCTCTCTTCATCTCCCCATCAGCAACTGCAAAGAGAAATAGGAAAGGCAGACAAAGAAACTCCTGTCAGGTTGAAACAGAAAACAATGAGCGGTCATGTCTGTGCGCAAAAAAGAAGGGTTTGCATTGTGAGATATTGGTAAAAGGCGAACATAATGAATGCTGGCGATGCCTTGCTGCTCCACTGAAAGAAAGTAGAAATTGCACGTCTCTTAGAAATTAAAACCCCATGACAAAAAAGATCTTCCTGCCTGCGGTGCCATTTCTCGTCATTCCCTCTTTTCACTCTGGCCATCGAGAATTGACAGAAACCACCGGCTCATTGTTGCTGCGGCAGCCATTGTTGCACAGCTTCACAAGGCGCACACGACGGAAGACACCTGCATGTTTCTATAGGGAAAAGCAAACTAGTAATTGACTGATGACTTTAAGTGGATAATAAAAAAACATCAAAGGAGGAGCATTCTTACATGTAGAAAACCTTGGTAATGTGAAAGGGACTTATAATTGCTTGTGATTACTCATAGCCACACAGTGTGGTGCAGGTACAACATAAAAACGCAATTATATTTCAAGGGAAGAAGACATGAGGGGCTGTATTGTATATATGTTGCACTTTCACTGTTTGTGGCATGGTGCACCTTTCAAATGGTGCTCTTGGAGCAAACAGGGAAAGTGCACCGCATTGGGCAGAAAGTGCTGCCTCCATGGCAGCCGTGAACATGTGCCTCCCTGGGAGTAGCACATTCAAGTGAAATTAAGAGTGGTTGCTTCAAAGCCGCTCTGTGTTTCATAGTGCAGACGGCATGCAGCCTGCACTTCTAAGAAGGGAGAGAGATCCCCTTGCAAACCGGTGCAGTGAGTGATAGCACCTGCCTGCATGAGGTTTGTCAGGGGGGTCTATTTTACGCCCTTTCTTTCCCCGAGAGGTCCAGCATGTTTACGTCTACACCCATAACCCCCATCAGTATTATGGCGCGGGTGCAAAGGCAAAGTGATTCCACATACCATGCAAATGAGGGAATGCACTCTCATGATAGCGCTGGCACTCCATGTGTGCCAGCGATATCATTATTACGGAAGGGGATGCACAAGCCTCTGCAGCCCCTTCTGTAACACTACTGGGCCCCGGGGGCACATAAAGCGGGCACACACTCCAGTTTTTACACCAGGCACAAGGTGTAATAGGGCCCCTGGTGAACTCTAAGGTTTAGCCCCTGAACTTAATTTCTCATTATGTAGCGTCTCCACCCACTTTATCAGTGTTCCACTATTAGTTAACAACAGTATGTTTGATTTGATATATCCTCCTGATCATTGTATAGAAGCAAAGTGTAAGTACGTCAGATGGTGGTCCACAGTTACTCGCTGGACATAAAGTTCCACAGGAGACATAAGCTGCTGGAGATTGAGGAGGCAAATTAATATGAAGATCACAAGGACTAGGCCAGGTTTCTCCAGCAAGTAGCTTGTGAGCCACTTTAGCTCTCCAGCTACTTGTAAGCAGCTCTCCCATATGCTGTCCGGCCTACTAAAATTAGAACATTTGCCTTGTTTGAATTAATATATGTATCCCAAAATTAAAATGCATGTATTTAACCTGTTCCGTGCTCCCGTCGGCCGTTGGCCGACTGGAGCTCTACCTCGCGGGTGCTGCGGTTGGCCAACGGCCGAAGGAGCCCCGCCCACTCAATAGAACGTCCGCACCGTGGCGGAAAAACCGCCGCGGTTAAGGCGTTAAGACAAAAATATGTGTGTTTTTTCAGAATTCATAAGTTCATTTTTGGAGAAAAATGGTTATATTTCCAAAATATATGTAAAGCTGATATTTGAGTGAGAAATCATGAGGTGTTGGGCAGACCTACTTCTAACAAAAATCGCCTTAGTACCGGGAGCATTGCACCTATGGCTGTCATTTTTCAATCCGGTAGAGGCATTCCAAATGGATGAAGCTTTTGGCATTTAACTGCTGGAAACCTTTCAGGATGCACTGAAGTGATCACTGATGGTAATCTTGCATTGAATGTCCACGAATGTAATATTGTCTGATGTGGTCAATATTAGTAGTAGTACCCTAATTATATTAGTAGCCTCGTATGATTAAATTGGACATGAGTAGTTCATATTACAGAAAATGTGTGGAGACCTATGTACTAGGCCTTGAGGTTTCTATAAGAATGGATAGGTTTTTGGGGCCAACTTGGTAGATATATCTTATGGATCCACTAAGCTTCTAGACAGAACTGTCAAAGACATACTGTGAGTGTGCTAGTCATGAAGGTAAGTGAAACACTACATTTGGTTATAAATTTCTTGACTGTGCCTGTTACACTTGACTTTTTCAGTGGGTTTACCCCCTGACTTTTTTGCCTCCTGTTTTTGACCTTGTGTTGTTGGTTTTAGAACTCTGAGCACTTTACCACTTCTATTCCGTGCTAAAGTGTATATGCTCTCCATGTAAATTGTGTTTATGGATTGGTGTTTTAATGATTGACTTATTTGATTTACTACTAAGTCCCTAGTACAGTGCACTGTTTGTGCCCCAGGCCTATAAATCAAATGCTGCTAGTGGGCCTGTAGCACTGATTGTGCCACTCAAATAGGCAGCCTTTCAAATGTGTTTCAGACTTGCCACTGCAGTATCTGCGCACAGTGTTTACTGCCATGTCAACCTGGCAAGTGCACCCACCTGCCAGGCCCAAACCTTTCCTCCTCTTACATGTAAGGCACCCTTCAGGTAGGCCCAATATACCCCAATGGGCAGGATGCAGGGTCTGTGAAAGGTAGGGCATGTACTGGTGTGTTTTACATGTCCTGATAGTGAAAGACTGCGTATTTCGTTTTTCACTATTGCAAGACTAGCTGACCCATAGGCTGACATGGGAGTTGCTTTCTAACATCTTACGAGCATAACTTTCCATTGGGACAAGATAGAGAAATGGAGTTTAGTCTTTCTGTCCTCAGGATTTAAAATACATATTTTAGTAAAGTGCGTGTTTGAAAATACCACTTTTAGAAAGTGGGTATTTTCTTGTCTAACCTATGCTCCGTTGCCTGCTGTGTATTCACTGTCTGGGTTTTAGACTGACAGGGGCTGGTTTGTGCATTAACACTAGACAGACACCAGGGGAGACTGAGGTGTGTTCTGCCTTTCTTGGGTGACTCATAGCCATGCTGAATGGCCTGGCTGCATTTAGAGTAGTGGGAGGAGTTGTTGCTTGCACCTGATTGAACGTTGTCTGTCTTCCACAATGCTGTCTCCACCCTCTGGAGTGACCCTGTCCTAAGCCAGGCAGAACTGGATGATGTATGCCAGAGGAACCTTGTTTGTACCAACTTCAAATGAAAATGTGGTATAAATATTGGGGCTCTGAACCCAGAATTTTAGATTACTACTGGACTAAGGAACTTGCCAGGAAGAAGAGCTAGAAGAGCTGTGAGGAGACACTACCTCTTATCTGTGTGATTTGTTGGGCTGGCCTGCAATTGCTGCTTCTTGTCTTGGGCAGGGAAAGGACTGGAATGTTCTTTCTGCATAGCATTGATGTAGAACTTGCCTCCTGTTTTAAGTCTCAGGGAAATCAAAGACTTCAACATCTTCTGGGTACCGACTTCGGGAACTGGATGTTTCAGCTGCCATAGAGAAAAAGGGTAGCCCAACACCATAAACGATGCCTCTGCGGGCTTCGTGACCTGAAGGAACATGAGAGGGCACAGCCGCACTTCGCAATGCAACCCTTGTTTCACTGATGACGCCATCTGCTGCCACCACCGAGCCACTGCTTGCACCGTGACTTGTGAGCACCGCATTCCGTGCAGCCTTGCTTCACACCGCCGCCTTAGGATCTCCAAAGATGGCGTCACCAACACACTACCTGCACCGTGACCTGTGGACACTGCTTGTGGAGAACACAGAGCACCATCCCGCTTCGCACTGCAGCCCTGATCTCATCGATGAAGATGCTCCAAGCTGAAATAGATGGCGATGCCTGAACCATGATTTGGGGGCACCGCTTTTCAGTTACTCGATGCACTGCCTGCTCCCACACAGCAGACTTGGCCCACTGACACAAGTGCCAAGAACTTCAGATAATCAACCAATGCCACTGCCTGCACCATGACCTGTGGGCCACGCACACTGCATTACCCCATCTCACATCATAGCCTTGGATCTACAGATGACTGCGCTTCAGCAACGATGACGACGCTGCTTGCACCATGACCTGTCAGCACTGCAACAAGCATCGCCCCACTTCACACTGCAGCCCTGGTCTCACTGACTCCACAGGACTGCCGTCACCAAGCCACTGCCTGCACTGCGACCTCAGGGCCCTGTATGTCACACCGCTCCACTTCACACTGAGGCCCCGACGCCTGCCGACACCAGCGCTACTGACCTCAAATTCACAGAGTTCAACCTGTGACGTGTGACTTCAAAGGCCTTACTACCCTCACACACACTCCAGGAACTGATGTCTGCATCTCCAAAGGTACTGTTTTACGGGTCTCCCCGACACCTTAGCTCGCCCGCAACACCGCGGTAGGCCAGAACTGTTGGATTTATTGTTCAGATGCCGCGATAGCCCCGGACAGAGCTATCAACTTCAAGGAAATGTATATAAAGTCTATTTTTGCTTTATTGGCATTGTGGATTACTGAATGTTGGAATTTTATTGTTTTGGTCTTATTTTCCACAGATAAATATTAGATATGTTTCTAAAACTGATGTGGTGTCCTTTAGTAATGTTTTCACTGTATTACTGTATGTTATGTGCAATTGCTTTACACAGTGCCTCTGGGATAAGCCTGGCTGCTCGTGCAAGCTACCAAGAGGGTGAGCAGGGGTTATTTTAGACGTGTAATCCTCTTACCCTGACTATTGTGGTGGATTCTGCCTGGCTTAGGTGCATACCCTAGCCAACCAGAAAACCCACTTCTAATAGTGCCCCACAAAAGGAAAGGAGTCTATGAGCAATGTGGCTTAAAAGCACCTTCTGCAGAGCTGCAATTATTCACCAGCCAGAGTTTTATGCTGTACTTTGTTGCAACATAGTTTCTTAGACCCTAAAGGACTTCCTGTTGAAGCTTTAATTAATTATATATGTATTTCATTTCACATGGCAACATGCTGCAAAGTCACACAAGCAAGGGTAAGCCCAAAGAAAGATACCAAGGAACATGGGCATTAGAAACACTGCCTCGCGTTGCATATAAGTTGCAGACTATAACCAAAATGATGCTATGCTACATGCACCATA
Organism: Lissotriton helveticus; assembly: GCF_964261635.1. Classification (NCBI taxonomy): domain Eukaryota; kingdom Metazoa; phylum Chordata; class Amphibia; order Caudata; family Salamandridae; genus Lissotriton; species Lissotriton helveticus. The sequence continues at coordinate 763,278,099 of NC_136071.1, read as the reverse complement.
AGCAGTTTATGTACATCTACACTCCATGTAAGGTGGTGTCAATGAAGGCAAGTTAATAATACAGCAGGTCCAATCTTAAGCACTAATATAAGGTGCAAACAGTGTGATGCTCAGAAGTGCATCGCACTATGTATTCAGGCAATAAAAAATGTGAAGAGCACATGACTGCAGGTGGCTTTCTTGTATTTTGCAAACAATATTTTCATCACAATCAAGTCAAAGTTACATATACATAAACATTTATGGCGTTTCCACCCAATGGGATCAAATGGTCATCATCAGAAAATAATTAATTTAAAAAGTCCGAAGAAAAATGGCTAAAAACAAAGAGAAAGGTGGTAAGTGCCCATAGTTAAGGTATTTGGTGGATGAACTGAAAAGAGCTACAGCACATTCAATGAAGGAGAACAACATATGTCAAATTCTGCAATGAGGAATAGATGTAGTAGTCAATTTTTCAGAGAGAAGAGAGGTGAGCACAAATGTGTGTGGAGCCACTCGTGAATACTAATACTTACAGGCACAAGTAGTCCTGTACCATAACAGCAGATGTTTAGCTTATGGGCTTAAAATGTACAGATAAGAGAGAAAGGAGGCCAAGGGAGCAGTGTTACCAGTAAGCAATGTGGCATCTCATCAGGTGATGCTGTGCCCTGGTATGCTATGGGCAGAAATGAGCAGGGGGCCAAATGAGTGTAAAAGAGCACACAAGCAGTGGTGGGTATCCCAGTAGGAGCCTGCTTGAGCAAAATACAGACTAGGAGACAGCAGATCGAGTGTCTTTGTCAGTCTGGCAGGGAATTCAAAGGGCACATAAAGCAAAGCGTTACTAAAAAGCATCCTGAAGTCTTTGTGTGGGAGGAAGCTAGGGCCACAAAAGTTTTTGAATACGCTGTATGATGTACTTCAGTGAATCTAGCACCTCTATAGCATTCACATTTTACAGAAATACTTCAGATTGGACCTTAGTTATAATTAGGGGTGAGTGAAGAATTTAGCTCCGCTGGTGAAGTTCGCAGAATTTTGCCCACTCCACTCTCCGTGCTCCATGCGGAGTTCCAAAGAACTCAGGGAAGTGATGCAACATCGAGTGTTTTTTCTGAAGCAGCTCGTCAACGGTAAGTAAGTTGGTGAGTGCATGCATGAAAAAATAACACACTAGACCTTCTCCTGGCGAGATTTCTCATTGCGGGCAGCCACGGCAGGTCGTGAGAAACCTGCCATTTGCGTTGAAGGTGCTGCTGCTTGAGTAGAATGTCTCTGCTGGAACTCTGCAGAGCATGGAGTATTTTTTCTGGTACTTCACCGAGTTCCGCGGAGTAAAACTCTGCGAACTCCGCGAACTCCATCCACTTAGTTATAATACAAATGTCTCAACTGTCAGCATTAAATAGACAGACGAACAATAAATATTTTTGGTGCACGCTTCATAGTATGCTCTTGATTGTATTTTGGAACTCATATACAATAAGAACTGTTATTTGTTATGTCATGACAAGTTGTAAAGGTAATGAAAGAAGAATGTTGAACACATAGTATAACATCAGGCTCAAGGATGGAATTGTTACATGGATCAGGAATTTGCAATCAATATAGACATGTTCGGGACTTTGTTGTAGAGCTAATACAAGGTACAAAGACATTTGTGGTGGGCCCATCATGGGCTGCACTTGAGCCATAGGAGTTATGGTTTCCTAAGATCATAACCTCTGTTTTGGAACTGGTTAGCACAGAGAAAAATGCCTTTCCTCCAGAAGAATATGTTGCAATACCATTTGTAATCTTAGAGCAATAATTCTGAATGAATAATTATTGAATCTGATGTGGATTTTTCTGTTATCAGAATACATTTGAAAATGTAGTTGCTGAGGGAAACATTGAAGAAAAACAGCTAGAGGGAAAGCCTTTGTGGTACATTAGATATACTATGTTTGGACACTGAAGTGGAGTTGTCTCTTTTATATGGTGGCTGTGGTTTAAGATGTATTGTTTCCCAACAAGGGAATGCCTATCAACCCCCTCCCTCCAGGTTTCCAGCCTTTAAAACTTTAGAGTACTACATCAGGATTAGTAATCAAATGAAGCCAGAAGGTCTTCTATAATGTTTACTAGTGTGTCACCCAGCCCCATCCTGGTCTAACACCAGACTGATGTTCCACAAATTTGGTAAGCAAATAGAGTGTTGGAAATGGGATAATAGTTTAATGTTTTTAATGGTCGAATATGAAATGAATGAAATGAAATGTAAATTTATAAAGTGCAATTGCTGCCCTGAGGCGTCCAAGCGCTTTTGTCACGCCACCAGCACACGGCCAGAGCAGACGATCTTCTGATCAATGTACAACCCACATGGCATGAAGGGCGGAACGTAGCACACGCCCCCAGCGTGCCCCTTGATGCGGCGCAATTGCGTTCACATGGCATGAAGGCTGGACACACGCCACCAGCGTTTCTCACGCCCCCGGGGTGTCACACCCCCAGCGTGCCCCTTGATGCTGCGCAGCAACATAATTGGCGCTTGTATGCACGACTCACATGGCATGAAGGGCGGACACATGCCCCCAGCGTTTGTCACGCCCCCAGCGTTTGTCACGCCCCCAGCACACGCCCACAGCCCAAGATATAATGGCCATGCCACACGTCCCCAGCGTTAGTCACGCCCCCAGCCCACGCCCACAGCACAACGTAGACATGCCCACAAGGGACTACTTTGCTGGCACGGTTCTTTTACCTTTAAAATGTATATGGTGGCCGTCTGCATAGCCTATGTCCTTCTGCTGCAACTGCCCTTTCCAACGCTGTATTGAGTTTTGTGATTGGTGCTGTGGTTACTGAGATTACCCGCCTCAAAGGTTTGGGCTCTCTTTATAATATTAGTATGGATTTCAAGTTCTTATGCCACACAGAGGCTAGCAAGTCATGTGTGCAGATGATATCATCTTTAAATGAATTTAGCAGCATCTCATGGCAAGTGATTCGAGGAGGAGGGGTTCAACGTTTGTTGAAAGATTTCTTAAAGAAGGTGCATGATGTTCCGGTGGAGATGTAATGATTTTAATTGACAGTTGCCCAGATTTAAAAGTTTCCTACACTCCCAAGGGAATTAACTTCCAGGTATCTCTTTGAAAAATATTGGAGTGTTTCATATGTTACCTCTCTTCACAAGAGAGCAAGTAAAATGTTTACATGGTATGCAGGACGCACTCCAAGGTCAAATGAACAAATCAAACAGACCAAACAATGTTGGAGCCTATTTTGCTTAAGAAAGCTAAGGCGTCACTGTTCCCATATATTAACGTGTGTTTTGTGAACTGGTCGTATAGAACTTCACCAAGTAGTAGCCAAGCCTTCATCCACAGCTTGTCATGCTTCATCAAGGTTTGTGATCCATTGTTTTAAGAATATCTATTAGGAGTGAAGCTACTACGCCTAGCTGACAGGGTTTATAAAGGTTTTTTTATCTAGATCATTACATTGTATGCCCTTCCCTTGTTAATGTTGCGACCTGCAAATGCACACTCTATCCCAAAGTTTAACTTAGTTAGGACTACTATTGTTCTTAGGTATTACCAAAAGACCACCTACATTTGTGATTGTAGAAAAGGTATATTTAATATGAGCTGCCTTTCACAACATTAACACCAAGATGAGATAGTGAGGACCCCTTCAAATCATTGAGTCACCATACTTATGTAGTATGTCAGATTATCATATATAGAAATATCCTCTGACATAAACATTGTATCTAAAATACTATTTACTAAAATATCATCCCACAGTGTAGATCTTTTATTATTAATTTAAATGGGTGATATTTTTGTAGAAATGTTTTAGGAAACAATATGTTTGTCAGACAATATTCTAACAATAACATTTTTGTACCATACCATCTTCACCTCAGTGTGCCATCAGTGGGGAGAATACATTCCTTAGGTCTACAGTACTGGTGAAAAAAAACCTTACTATTTATCAAGGTATCTTTCAAATAACATAGATGTGCCTTTCTGGTTGGACATTGCATATTGAGTCTGGTGCTTGAGTCTCCAAATAAATGCTCACAAGTAGATAAGTAAGCAAATGACATAAAGTAACAATATTTGTCAATTACATATTTTGATTATACGTAAATAACAATTTTATGAAAGGTTTGATTTTTCACACTTTAAATCTGCAATACTTCAGTGTGGTTGTAGCAAGTTCTAGCAATACCCCTTATCAATAAAGCTCACAAATTATCTAATCCTTGAGAGACTCAACTATTGTAATATAACTTTATACTATTGTACACCAACTGCCTCCTTTAATCGAAGACTTACCTATGAAACAGGCTACAAAAAGAAATGAATGGAATGTGTTAAACCCTCAAGAAATACAAACACATTAGGCAGCCTTAAAGATACTTCACTGGCTCCCAGGAGAATTTAGTCCAACTTCATAGCCCTAGTCCTACTTCTCAAACTATACTTAGAGATTTCAACCTGGCGAAAAATTGACATCATGGGGAAGATTTGCTGTCATGATTTTACTTTTTCATTTTGTGCAGAGTTATTCTCCGTAGAGAAAATATTTTTCCCTGTGAAAAAGTCTTTCCACAGACATAGATTTAATATACAGCTTCCCTTGTTGCTACCACTCAGCAGTATTCCTGGAAAGCTTTGTGAATTCACAAAAGATGAGGAATGCACTCCTGATGTAGGTGCTTGAAATAGTAGTGGTAGAGCATGCATGTATTTCTTATGATAGAGTTTAATAAAAGTCTTGGCCATAAAGTATGTGTATCAACGCTGTGCCCCATAGCTACATGTAATCAAAGGTGGCTCGGTTCAAGCTTGCTTGGTATGGGTTAGACAGGACCCTGATGAATAGGTGCAGGTCACGCTCCTCTAAAGGGACTATTATAAATTGAGGTTTCTGGTTGGCAGAGTATACACCCTGTCCAAGCAGGAGCCACAGTCCTAGTCAGGGTAAGTCAGATACACATCCAAAATTAACCTGTGTTCTCCCTCTGGTAGCTTGGCACAGAGTAGTCAGGCTTAAATTAAGAGGCAATGTGTAAAGTATATGTGCAACACTTAAATTATGGTAACACAGTGAACACACCATAAACCTATTCCACACCAGTTTAGAGAAATAGAGGATATTTATCTCAGTAAAACAAGACCAAAACAACAAAAATCCAATTAGTCGAAGTTAAGATATGATTTCTTTTATTAAATATCAAAACATGGCTTAAAAGTAGCATTCAGAGGTTACTTGAGGTTGTGCTAGACCGGGGTACATCCAAAGTTCAAGCTGCCTGGGATGGAGGGCAGACTGGTTGCAGGACCCACGCAGGGCCTGCCAAAAAAGTACCTTGTGTGGAGCAAGCGTCGGCGTCGAGGAATGCCTGCGTTTGTTTTTATTCACGTAGTCTGGTCAATGCATCAGAGTCAAGTCGCGCAGTCATGTCGAAGGATCACCGCTGCATCATCGTCAAGTCTTACATCAGCGTCTTGGGATTCAGCATTGTGATGTCATCAAACATCGCATTAGGGACTCGCCTCATCTTCGAATCAGCACTGCATAGTAGGAAACGGTGCTGTTTCTGATTGGTGCAAAGTGGTCGCTGAGTTGACTTTTGCAGAAAACTTCTGAGGCTTGAAGGGGGCACCTCAGGCAAGGGTAGGACTCATCGATTCACAGATGTCAGAGTCCAGCAACATCAGCAGAAGTCTTTTGTGACCTCAGATTTCAGACAACAGGAGGCAAACCTACAAGTCCTTTGAGAAACTTGGGTTTAAGGATGGAGAGAGCTGATCCAGTCCCTCTCATACCCAAGCAAGAAGCAGCATGCAACAGGCCAACATGGCAAATCAGGTATCAAAGTGGCAGTAACTCCTACAGCACAGTAATCAGCCGGCAACAGGCCAACATAGCAATGCAGGTAGCAAAGTGGCAGTCCCTCCTACAGCACAGCGGTTCTTTCAGGCAGAATGTCCTTGGTTTCAGCAAAGTTCCAATTTGGTGGTGTCAGGGATCCAGTACATGTACCCAAATGTGCCTTTGAAATGGGGGAGACTTCAAAGAGCCCTTTGAAGATCAAAACGTCCCTGCCTTTACTGCCCTGAGTCCATACTCACTAAAGAAGGATATGCAGTTCTTTGTGTAGGGACAGGCACAGCCCTATTCAAGTGCCAGTGTCTGCTCCTCCTTCCCAATCTACCTCGGAAAGGGCCAACTTTCTAAAAGAGGCATTTTCAAACTTACAATTTAAAATCCAACTTCACCATACATTTTTAATTGTGAGTCCAGAGACACCAAACTCCAAATTTCTGTCTTCTTCTAATTAAAAATTACACTTAAAAGATGTTTTAAGCCAATCCCAATGTTAACCTATGGAAGAGATAGGCCTTGCAGTATTAAAAAATGAATTTAGCAGTTTTTCACTACTAGGACATGAAACATTCCAAAATACATGTCCTTCCTCTAAATATATTGCACCCTGCCCATAGGGCCACCTAGGGCCTACTTTAGGGGTGCCGTATATGTAATAAAAGGAAAGGTTTGTGCCTGGCAAGTAAGTTAACCTGCCAGAACTTGCCAGGAGGAAATGACAGTTTAAAATTGCACACACAGGCTCTGCAGTGGAGGCCCGAGCAATATTTTAAGGGGCTATTGAGTGGGTGGCACAGTCAATGCTGCTGACCCACTAGTATCATTTAATTTACGGGCCCTGGGCACATATAGTGTACTTTAATAGGGCCTTCCAAGTAAATTAAATATGCCAATTGTGGATATGCCAATGTTACCATGCTTGGAGTACAGAGCATATGCACTTTAGCACTGATTAACAGTGGTAAAGTGCCCAGAATCCTAAGGCCAGCAAAATTGAGGTCAGCAAAACCAGAGGTCAGAAGATAAAACTACGCCATGGATGACTGGTCTAGCAGGGACCTAATCTGCTGGTATAAATTACTAATAGGTACGATTCACTGAGACACCATCTCACTTCTTGTCGAATGGAGGCTGTATGTCTTAAGACTAGAAAAGCCTAAGGCATATTTACAATGCCCCTCTGGCAGTTTTACTCCACCGAATTGTCACTTTTGTGATGCTCCGGTAGCGCAGTGTGCCGGCCCATATTTAGAAGGCCATGCAAAGCAACCCTGCGTGACTTTTCATGGCACTGTAAATATAAAGTAAGGCAATGCTTTACTCTGTATGGAAAACGCCTCCTTTGACTGTTTTTGTGGGGCAAGATGTTCCTTCCTGCACAAAAACAAACATGCTAACAGCACAGACACCCTTGCACCATGGGGCAAAGGTGCCTGCATTGACGCTCAGCTGCAGTTTATTCAGCAGTGCTTGCAGAAAGGAAATGAATGCGCTGTATCTTGTAGATACAGTGCATTCATGCCCGTTTCTTTTGACCTAGGACAACACAGCTGGAAGGCTTGTGGGACTGCCATACGCCAACATATTGTAAATATGCCCCTTAGTTTCTATCACTACTCCTATCCAACAAATCTCCAAGGCAGAAATATCTAGTTTCACTGTGTATGGTGTATGACAGTAAATCTCAGACTATTTTTGATGCTGAGAAGACGAGTGCACCAAGGAAGTAATTTATATGTTTCTTTTTTACTAACTGCAGCTTTGGATACACTGGCAATACAATCCTTCTAACCAAACCTATACGTATGTATATTTACTACCAGACACACTTGCAACATACATAAATGGTAGGTATAACCATTGGAGAGGTTAAAAAAATGTAATCACATATGTATATACAGACCTATAGGTTGGAAAAAATAAAGGAGACATCTCAAAATACATCTACCAATGTATATATGAATTTTCTAAAGATATGTATCATTATGCAGTATGAGTTTTATTATTTTGTGATAGAGCCATATAATTATATTGTCCACAACGAAGGCTCAGTGGACTGTACAGCTGATATAAATTGCTTCTCTCACTCAAAATCTGACTTTGCTCCTCCTTAATTGGCACTTGAATAGGCCTTTCTTATGCATGTCTATCATATTGAACACCAATTCCATTGTCTCATTAGAATGTTTCACTCTCAAAGAAATCAATTTTTTAAAAATATTATGGAAAAAAATGTATTTCCATTTTTTCAAGGCTGTATGATATATTACATGGGCATTCAGGGAGGAAGGGATATTTTTCATAAACAGAGAACTAAACACATTAGATAGTCTGTTTCTTGCCCATTTGTGGAATATGTATATCATGTAGGGTCAATAACTTACATACTGTGTTTATGGGTAGATTGTAGGATAATTTCTATTACTTTACCTTTAATTAAAGCCTCTAAAGGTCCCAACGCTTTTTCCTCAATGTGGAGCCAGTGCATTTTATGTAGGCTGTGACAGTGAAGAGTGAGGCCTTGGGGAACTCTGATGAGAGTAACATTTAAATCATTAGTTTAGGAGACTACCAAGGCTTGGGCAACAACGCAAAAGTCTATTGGTGCTAAGAAATGTATGAGGTTTTTTTAAGGAGAGTAATGTCAGTCTTTCAATTTTTCTACTGTTGTTGGTTCATGAAGTTATTGATAGGGGGCGATCGAAAAAATGCCCAGTGATCTTACTTCATTTGATATGAGGGAGTTGGCACCATTACACTGTAGTTCCTTTATACATTCTCAATGTATGGTTGTGTTCGTTATGTATGAGAATGAATCCAGTTTTCCCAAGATTTAGTATTAGGAAATCTTATGACATTGATGAGTTGTGGACATCATGTAGGGATTTTTGCTTCTAGGTAGATCTGGGTAACATCAGTATAATGGTGGATCTTCACACTCATCTCATCCATTAGGTGCATCAAAGACACCATATAAAACGTTAATCGCATGGGTTAAACAACAGTTCCTATAGGGACTGTGAAGGTGATATTAGATGAATTATAATTAATTAACTTTGGGCTTATTACAGAGCAACTGAAACATGAGACTTCTTGATGGAATCCCACAAGCAATGGAACATTCCTGGATGCTGAGTGGCCTTATTCTGCTGCTTGACTTTGACAGGCTTAGTTTTTGTAAAGTTTAGATTAGTAAACAACTTTTTAGCTATGTGTGTTGGGCTTCTGTTACCATTCCGTCTACTGTATTGCACAGACTGAGGAAAGCAGCACGATCTGATTAGGCAAACAATTAGTGAGAATATCTTGCAGCATTCCCAATAGTGTAGGTAAGAAACAGCAAAGTCACTTTACACTGTTTCCCCTTCTCCAAAGATATTTCAGATAAGTTGACATGCCCAAATATTATCATTCCATCGGAAGATGAAACTTGTCTGAACATCTCCTTACCAGAACTTCCATGTTTCCATAAATGTCCTGAAAAAGACAAACTTTCTGAGAGTCTGGCTACTTTGTCTGGAATAGTAAGGCTAGGACAAAGGCCGGAAAGTCTTCTGGTGCCAAATGAAGATTTTCTCTCTCTCTGAACAAAGAAACTTGCACAAATAGAATTCGAGGGTGGCTCTGCTCATGTTAGGCCAACTTGAAAACATGACAAAAGACTTTAATAAACATGCTTAATTAGTACATGTGACATTAAAACGATCCAGAAAAATAGGGCTGAGTTCCTGCAGTGTCTTTCAACGTTAGGAGGAAAAGTATTTCACAAAAATATGTAAGTTTAGTTTACCATACACCTCTCTCCACACAAGCATAATGATCTTGTGCGAAAACACAGTGATCATGTAGCCTGGGATGGAACACAGATAGAGTACTGATGTAAAATAACAAGCTAAGGAAACGCAAAGAACTATACTACCACCAACTCAACCTGTCCACCTGTGTCTCCAAGATTATCCTTTTTTTTTAATAAAAAAAAAGAAACAACCCATCGGGACCCATTGCCTTGCCGGAGTTAACGGCAAAGAGCGCCGTGGTGAGCTCATCCGCTGTGATTGTCAGTGTTCAAGGCCTCTCTATCAACGTCCGAGACAACCAGAAGGCGCATCTCGTCCAGAAGTTGTCTGGATTCCTCCGGCGTATAAACTGCGCCAGCAGTATAAACGCGCTCCAGATGGTCGGCGAAAGCCTCCGCGATGTCTCGTGGATCTATAACCGAGGACCCATCTGGCCTAGTTATGGACGACACCCATCGGGACCCCTGTTTACGTCGTTCCAGCCACGCAAGCATCTTGCCCGCGCTGTCTCCAAACTCATACACCCGATGACGCGTGTGAAGTAGTCACGCCTGTGCCTTTTCCTGTGCTAGCGCTTTGTAGGCCAATTGTTGGGTATGAAGCAAGCGAGCAGTGTCGTCCGAGGGGGCTGCGTTATGGGTCGCCTCGAGGTGGATGAGGTCGGATTCAGCCCGAAGAATCTGCTCATCGCGTTTCCGCAGGTATCCCATCTTAAGTGCTAGAGCTTCACCCTTCACCACCGCCAGGTACGCCCTCCAGAGCGTGACCGCTGATTCGACAGAGCCGACATTTTCAGCGAAATAAAATGCAGTACGTTCAATCAGGGCGTCTTTGATAGCCGGAATCTGCATAAGCCAGGGATTAATGACTATGGGACCACACATATCTTGGCGATGATAGGTTAAGTCCACACTAAGGGGCGAGTGGTCGGATATGCCCCGTGTAAGACCTTTCGGACGGATGAAACATCCAATATCCGTGACAAGACAAAATAAATAATCAATGCGGGACATACTTTTATGTGCGTTTGAGTAGTGCGTGAAATAAGGCGTGTCCGGATAGTGATGGCGCCAGATGTCCGCCAGTCCCATAGCGTGTGCAAAGTCAGATAAGTCCGAGCTCAGCCGGTGGGAACTGCGCCTTGGTTTACGATCCAGGTCATTACACATAGTGGTATTAAAGTCCCCTCCGATCAGGAGTGTAAGCATGGGCGGATCTAGCGGATCTCGCGTACGCGAACTTGCGGATTTACGGATTCGCAATCCGCGAAGATCCGCGAACTCTAGCGGATTTGCGGATTTTCCAGTTTTTTGTGTTGGCGCGCGTTTGCGCCGATTTTGGGACAAGTTCGCAATTGCGAACTTACTTTTCGGCTCGCAACGGCCGCGACTATGTTGTTTCAACGTCTGGTTTATCATCACAGGTTCACAGCACCCTCTGTTTCACCACTGCCACCCTCTGGGACACCCATGCCACCCTCTGGTACATCCTCACTGCCACCCATTAGGTTTATTTATCACTGTAGATTATGGTGGTTGAAAAAAGCAAGCACACCTGCCCTTCTTCAACTGCCATCAATTAATTTGTGTTTCATTAATGTGTCAGTAATTTTGAAAGTTCCAGTCTGGCTGGCACCTGCTTCCTTCCTTATCTGTAATTTGCTTTTTGTTGCAGTGAAATTTTTTTTTCACAGGACCTTTATGGTCTACTTGTAGCTATTCTATGAGCCTGCTGTTTGGGTCATAGCAGGGTCATAGAATAGTTGCAAACTTTGGAGGGGCCCATCAGGAAGCACTATCTTGAATGTTACTAATGTTAAGTTTGAACTTTTGCACCTGCTCATTGCTTTCAGTTTAGCTAAAATCGTTTTTTTCTGCAATTTCGCGCGTTTTTTGGGGCGCGAATCCGTGCGAGATCGATTTCGGAAGCCGCGAATACGTGCGAATACAAAATTGTTTTTTTTGCGACGTGTATGTTCGCGTGATCTTGCGCGTGTTCGCGAGGCGCTTCTAGCTATACGTTTGCCAAGTTACCCTATCGGTCGTACACGGGCGCGGCCATCTTGTTGGCGTGACGTAATTCCGTTTCCGCCCGCTATGTGTAATCTCGCAAAGTGTGCTGCTCGCTAGTACAATTTCGCGCGTACTCGCAAGGAAAATCTCGCGCGAACTTACCCACGCGGTCGTGAACGGGCGCGGCCATCTTGTTTCTCATTCATTGCTATGGTTCTGGGCATGCTTTCTCTATCCTCTCTCAATCTCTGCCATCCTTTGCTTGTTTGAAGTTTTTTTGATCTAATTTTACTTATTATCTATCCCTCTATTTTTCTAGCTCTATATTTTTGTGTTTTCTGCAGCTTTTAGTTACTTTTAAACTACTTTTTTAAACTCTTTTCTTTTCTTCTTCACTATTCTATTTCTTGTTTATCATTTAACTCTATTTCTGCCCAGACCATGGTAAAGGGAGCCGGGAAGCACCCTGAGAAGGGGAAGGGTCCCGCACCCCGTGCCCGGCTCCCGTGCGGGCGTTTAAGGGGGGAGCAAGTGGTCCCGAGGGAGATCTTCAGCGCGGAGGAAGTGGCGGCACTGATCTTCCATGTCCAGCACCGCCTCCCCAAGACGATCCTGGGAGGCGGCAAGATCGCGACCGGCTATGGCATCCGGGAGCGTCGCAAGCGGTGGGAGAAGGTGTGCCGGGCCATGTACAAGATCTCTGGGGTCCGGCGCACATATAACCAGGCCACCCACCGCTGGACCGATGTCATGGACCGGGAGCGGGACTTGCTGGACGCGCTCGGCGTAGAGGTCCCCGGGCTTGGTGAGTAGTAGTAGTAGTACATTTACTACTCTGTTTTATCCTGCTCTGTTATTTGCAAATCTTTGTTCTTTACCAAGAGCAATAATGCTGCCGATTACATTGAGGTAAATTATATTTCAAAATCTTCTATGCATTTCAGGTGCACTGCTCTCCTTCTCAGTAGCCTTGCTTGCTACTATGCTTCTTTGTTTTGTATGTTGTGTTCAGAAGCATTTCATTGGCCTGAGAAATTATGTATGAGTGTAGTGTAAAGAAAAGAACTGCGTAATGCTAGACAGTAAGGGTCATATTTTCAATTACCGGCGCATCCCTGCAAAGTAGCAGGGATGTGGAAGTAATTGTGTGCCATGCCACCACCACCCATTGGCCCAAAACGTCACAGAAGCCTTACGCATCTGTGCCGTAAAGGCAGCGCATTGCTGGAGTTGCGTGCCAACGATGGCGCAGCTCCAGCAATGCTCTGGGGTACCCTATCTCCCCAATGCTGCATCAAGCCGTACGTCGGCTTCAAGCGCGCAGGGTTTGAGTCATGCATCATTGTCCTAAAAGTGACTGATTGACATCTTGTAGATTTCCCTCAGCCACTTTTAGGATTCGTTCCTGCGCAGGTACGCCCTCCCTTGCGCCGGAACGCCCCCTGATGGCGCAGGGCTTTACAACGTGATGCATCGCCCATATGCCCATATGTGTTTTTTTTTAATATATACGCCGCACCAACACCATGGCGAGTCTTTTGTTCTGCCGCTGCGTCAGAAAAGGCACGCAACAATGGAGGAAAATGAGCAGCAACTTCCGCAAGGGACTTCTATCAGCCCCAACAGACTGAAGTCCAGTCCTTCCTTTAGACACATGGCTATAAGAAGAAATAGTGGCGGTGGTGGCGGGTGGATTGATAGTTTGAGTATTCACTGATCTGCAAGCAGGATGGACTTTGTCTGTCACGTGTTGCTCACTGCTGCCTGCAGTGCCAGGCCTAGGCAAACCTCTTTAGTAGTCTGTTTATTGAGTTACATAGGAACTTTCTAAGTCAACGTTCCGCAAATCAGGCAATACGAATAACGTAGTATACCACATGAGATAGATCCCGTGGAATAGTTGTCTATCTATTTGCTATTTTTCCAAAATATGTTGTTATTGTTCTTTTGAAATGTTTGATTTGGTTGAAAAATCTCATCCATGTTTTCTGGTTTTTCTTTCTTTCATGTTGTACATCAGCTCCCCCCAAGGGCAAGAGGACACAGGAGGAGGGTGCTGAGGATGCAGGCCAGGATCGGGCAGGCGAGGGCTCCTTTGCTGGCCCCAGTAAGTTTACATTTTAATAAACAGTACCTATTTTTTCCTAGCGTTCCTCATTCGATTTTTTCTAAATCGTCTTTGATCTTCTTGTAGACTGGATATAAATTCTTATCCTGCCTCGAATATGACTCCCTGTGGTATTACTAGACTATTCTTATTAGTCTGTCTGTGTAGCTAACTAAGATTGGACATTTGGCAATTCCATTGGACTCCCATTATATTCAGCAATACCTCTATGCACTGTCTCCTTACTGACTAGATAGTGTGGCAGAGTCATTCAGCTCCCGAAGTCACCGATTATAGATCCCCAATGATCTCTAGATTATCGTACGCAGGACAAGAGAGTAGTACGGAGTCACAGCACAGTCAAGAAGTGTCAGAGGCACTCATGCTTGCAAAAATTCCAAAACCTTTAGCTCATCCACTCTAGTCTAGAGGAACAAAAACCACAGAGTCTATTTAAGTTTAAAAGCTTTATTAAAAGTAAACACATTTATTAAAATCTACTTTGTCATAAAACTATTTAACTGAAAACGGAAAAGTGGTTAGTGCTGACGATTAATTGGACACATTTCTTGTGGTCGAGCCGAGCTCTCACCTGGTTTGAACTTGATCCTGGTCGTGTTCTTAGGACTCAGGAGTCAAGCTTCTGTCTGTTAGGAGAAAAAGTGGTGCGTGTTAAAAAATCAAAAGCAAGCATTCATCAGTTGTGCATAAAAGTGCAGCAAGACAACAGCCTTCCCTGGAAAATGGGACATTTTTACTATGGAGTAGACAGTCACAAATTATTACATTGTATTCTGTTTTTTTAACATTTCTCCTAGACCAAATATTATATAGTAGTGAGTGGTGTATTCTAACATTCTTAAATGTACTTTGTAGGTGTAACATCTGGTGACGGGGCCAGCGCGGAGGTGGCTGTGTTGGACCAGGACTCGGAGGCCTCTGGGGAGGAGGCGGTACAAGAGCCGGCGGACGTTCCTGTGGGGGATCAAACGGTGGTGGCGGAAACAGGTAAGCTATATATTCCTTACTTATTGAGATTGAAGACTGCATAGTGTGCTTTCTGCATGGGTGTATTACAATTACAAATCAACCAGGTAGTAGCCTCCTCGAAATGTACTTCGACTTAGCTGTGAAGTTTTTGGTGAGAAGAATCCCAATAAGTTCTTAGACGAACGTGATGGATGGGATGAACGAAAAGCGAAAGAAGGGTGTGTGTAAGTGGGACGCGAACTTGTATGATGGCTGGCAAAGAAGAACGATATGTGTTTGCTTGGCCCCCGAGGTGGCTGGGAAGGAAAGAATATGGTATGGTGCATGGCTGGGTCAATGATGAAGCAAGGATGGGTGGAAGGACAGCAGCCTGGGTGGGTGAAACAGAAACTGTATGTGTGCGTATACTTTGACTGAATGGATGCCTGGAGCATGGTATTCTCTGACTCTTAGATAGCACATGTGTATCTAGAGAGAGTAGATGGTCGCCAGGTGAAGTAAGTGTTACCTTGAAGAGCATGTACCACCACAC
Source organism: Lissotriton helveticus (assembly GCF_964261635.1). Classification (NCBI taxonomy): domain Eukaryota; kingdom Metazoa; phylum Chordata; class Amphibia; order Caudata; family Salamandridae; genus Lissotriton; species Lissotriton helveticus. The sequence goes on along the minus strand of NC_136071.1, from coordinate 763,262,787 downwards.
CCGCACGTCCGTTCCAGTGCAGGGAAGGCAAGGAAAAGAAATTGTAAATGTGTCCAATACTACCATGAATAGTAGCAGTACTTTGTATTGCGTTTGCATTCACAGCATATATCTGGTTATTACGGTGGACACTCCGTACCTCTCTTAATAACTTTAGTTTACTTGTAGTACGTCATTCATGTGTGGGTGTATCACTGTTCACTCAATATTAAGCAAAGCACCTAAAGTCATCTCATCTGTCATTAAATACGTCCCATGTGAAGTGATAGATAATCAAATTAGTTAGCTTCTTCATTTTCCTTTTCTAGTACTCATTTGCACTGTAGGGTGAAAGGTAAATTAATTAAGCAGTAGCCCTTGTAACAGAGTATTCTCAGTGCCACCCGTAATAGAAAAGTAATAGCTTCACCACCTGCATGTACTGGACCGGTACAGTAACGCAAGTCTGTCTCACTCATCATGGTGTGCAACTTTTTTTCTCGGGTGCAAGTTTACTGTGCTGTCCATGTCATTCTGCCGGCTTGCATAAGATAACGTACCCATTTCCCTAAACAAGAGAGAAGAAGAAGAATAAGACTGGTGTACTGTCATAGTCGACTGTAATGGAAGTCCATAGTGGTCGTAGAATTAGTTCATTAAACTACCACTACTGTTAGAGCAAGGATGCAGAAGTGGGAGGTTACATAGATACTGTCCTCAATAGTTATGTACTGTGCTTTCAATTTGCTGCTTGTACTCTGTGACCCAACTTTCGGCTCAATCACTTTGTGTTATTAATAAGGAGCATTGGTTACAGACTATGTCTTTCTTTCTTCATATAGTTGCTCCTTCCAAATCCACAACAAGGAGGGAGCAGGCTAGATTGGCCCGGCTGGAGGCCACAGTCGCCGAATATCGGCGGCTGGTGGCCCTGGAGGAGGAGGAGGAAACGCAGTCGAGCGGGGCAACAACGACATCCTCGACTGTGACCACTGCATCCTCCTCCGTGACTAAGCCAGCGGGCCGGGCTAAGAAAGACGACCGCCACCGCCAAGCAACCGAAATACCAGCTGCCCCCCACAGGAGCTGCAAGGACCGCCAACGCCGCCTACGAGTCCGCATGTCCAACCTGGAGCAGGAGGTCCTGAGGTATAAGAACTTGGTTAAGGGCCTCCGCTCCGAGCTTGCCACCCTCCGCAAGGAGTATGATGCCCATGCCGCATCATGCACCAGCACCAGCACCCTCCAGTAGTGGAGTGTCCCTTGCCCTTTTTTTATAGACTTTTGGGGGGTGGGATTTGGGAGTTGGGATCGTTTTGGGACGTTTCAGAGACAATCGTTGGGGTTAGGGTGGGTGAGGGAGATTATTTTGTTAGGGCTAAATAAATATATTTTTCAACTTTATCTGACCATACCTGTTTTTTACTGCTTTTCAGTTTGGTGGGTGGGGGGCGGGGGTGTAACAGTAACTTTGTTTTCCTGAACAGTCGTAGGACTTTAGTAGTACAACCGTCAATCTCTTGTCTACTCCGAAATAATACTCCATTATACTACCTCCCACCAAACGCTTATCTTACCTGTAATTTGTGTTAGAAATTAGGGCTAGGCCCAGGGCTGGCTCCAGGTGAAATGGGGATTAACGTTGTCAATCCTGGGCGGGTGACATTTCCTCATTGCGGTGGTACTAGTGGTGTGACACAGTGGCAGTTGCATGCCTATGGAAAAAAAGAAAACGAAACCTTGTTTGTCCTCCTTACTGTAGCATTACAACGGTTACGGTACGATCGAGAAAATAGCAGGTGACAGTACACTAGAACAGTGCCATAATGTAGCCTAACAAATGGTAAAGTATTTGCTTGCAAGTATAACTAGTACTTGCGTTGAATTTATTTGACATTGGCTACTACTACTAGAAGATATAGTACTGAAGCTGAGTAAGTCTAGAAGATATCCTCGTATTCCTTCACCAGCCTGTTGCTGCTATGACCTTATCCTCCCCAGCAAGTGTGTGGAATTATTGATGTCATTTTAGTCAGACATCAAGCAAAACAACACAGCCCGGGGGAAGAGGGTTAGGGTTTGTAAAATGGATGGGAATGGGGGTTTCTTTTTGGGTAGGTTTTGTTGAGAGAAGAAAAAAAAAGCAGAGCATGGACAAACAATAATTGAAGATACAGACAATCTTTGGTTACAAACTAAAGGTAAGCACATGCAGTCACACTCATAGAATAAAAGACAACAATGGATACTGTATCTGTATTGCGTATGTTGTTGGAGTTGTCCTGTTGAATTTGGTAAGTAATAAGCATGCAGCAAACAATTCCTCTTATTGGCGGCACTCCTCCATTCCAGCTGACGCTTCGTCGAATCAATGTGGTGACCACTGACAGAAGACACCCTGTCCACTGCCTGCCTGGCGGATGTTGACTGAAACCCGGCCTGTAATTATTGAACGGAAAACAGGAAGTGCTATTACAATACCACTGATAAATAAATAAAAGGTATGTACGCTGTGTGGTGCAAAAAGTCACACTTTGATTTCCCTAATAGACAGTACAATATTTTTGAAATTGCGTGCTCTGTCTGAGTCACCTTTTTAAGGATCAATAAGTATGGCCAAAATATTATAGCGGATCTTTCCCCTCAAGGTAGGTGTACTACTGTGTTTTAGAACAAAATTTGACCTTGAAAAAAAGGCTGTTCCTTATGGATTTTGTCCAAAACACTTCTATCCGGTATTAGACCTTCCCAGGAATGCCCCAGGCAAGACCCGCCAACCCACCCGCAAAAAACCACCCGACAACACCCCCAAACAGCGAAAAAGCTAAATCTCATACTTATATCTCTCGGCCTTCTGTCCAAATGCGGCGCTGTTCAGCTAGGTCATCATCATCAATCATCATAACTCCTGTTTTCCACCACAGATTTCCTGAAAAGCAAATGCAATCAAGATTAGACTGTCGCAGCAGTGCTTCGACAGAGACCCCGGCCGCAACCCACCCACGAACAGCAGGAAGCCCCCCAAAACGCTACATTGAGCAAGATGTCAGAAGAAATAGCAAAAAAAAGGCTGTTCCTTATGGATTTTGTCCAAAACACTTCTATCCGGTATTAGACCTTCCCAGGAATGCCCCAGGCAAGACCCGCCGGCGCCAACCCACCCGCAAAAAACCACCCGACAACACCCCCAAACAGCGAAAAAGCTAAATCTCATACTTACAATATCTCTCGGCCTTCGGTCCAAATGCGGCGCTGTTCAGCTAGGTCATCATCATCAATCATCATAACTCCTGTTTTCCACCACGGATTTCCTGAAAAGCAAATGCAATCAAGATTAGACTGTCGCAGCAGTGCTTCGACAGAGACCCCGGCCGCAACCCACCCACGAACAGCAGGAAGCCCCCCAAAACGCTACATTGAGCAAGATGTCAGAAGAAATAGCAAAAAAAAGGCTGTTCCTTATGGATTTTGTCCAAAACACTTCTATCCGGTATTAGACCTTCCCAGGAATGCCCCAGGCAAGACCCGCCGGCGCCAACCCACCCGCAAAAAACCACCCGACAACACCCCCAAACAGCGAAAAAGCTAAATCTCATGCTTACAATATCTCTCGGCCTTCGGTCCAAATGCGGCGCTGTTCAGCTAGGTCATCATCATCAATCATCATAACTCCTGTTTTCCACCACGGATTTCCTGAAAAGCAAATGCAATCAAGATTAGACTGTCGCAGCAGTGCTTCGACAGAGACCCCGGCCGCAACCCACCCACGAACAGCAGGAAGCCCCCCAAAACGCTACATTGAGCAAGATGTCAGAAGAAATAGCAAAAAAAAGGCTGTTCCTTATGGATTTTGTCCAAAACACTTCTATCCGGTATTAGACCTTCCCAGGAATGCCCCAGGCAAGACCCGCCGGCGCCAACCCACCCGCAAAAAAACACCCGACAACACCCTCAAACAGCGAAAAAGCTAAATCTCATACTTACAATATCTCTCGGCCTTCGGTCCAAATGCGGCGCTGTTCAGCTAGGTCATCATCATCAATCATCATAACTCCTGTTTTCCACCACGGATTTCCTGAAAAGCAAATGCAATCAAGATTAGACTGTCGCAGCAGTGCTTCGACAGACACCAAAAATTACCCACAAACCCCCGGAACCCCGCCAAAGAGCACCTCAAAGGCAAGCAAGTCAGCAAAAACGGCAAGAAATTTCCACCTCATATTTGGTCCAAAACACTTTTGTCCATTATTAGAGCTTCACAGCAATGGGCCCAAATCCGTCAACTCACCCGCAAAGAAGTACAACACCCCCACAAGTGCTGAGTCTTTCTTCATTGGGCGTAATCCAGCACTCTGCTTGGAGGGAAATCGCAGTCTGGAGGAGGAGGATAGAGGAGCATGTTCTTCGGAACTTGTGAACCTGAGAAATGTAGACTGCGGCACCTTCAAAGCAATAAGCAAACAAGTGAAGACAGTTCTGATGATGGTCTTGTTTTTGGGATTAGGTGATTAAAGTTTGAATTTAATTAACTGTGCAAAACAAAGAAAGAGAGACACAAAGCACACAGGAATAAAAGTGAATAAGGACGAAAAAGAAAGTTCTTGATTGATTGTCTCATTTTCAGGGCTCGGTGTCAGGGAATAAGAACAAGATTTCGTCATCATACTCTGCGAATTCAGGCTGGATGAGGTCAGTGCCACCGAACAGAGAAAAAATCCCCTCATCTACGTTGCCGTCCTCCTCGTCTTCATGCGGCGTGCTTTCTCGTACTTTGTAATCTGGTGGTATGAGGTGCTGATTCATCTTGATCATTGTCAGCCGCTCCACATTTTTGGGCGAGAGGCGGCTCCGTTTGGGAGTTACAATGCCACCAGCAGCACTGAAAACACGTTCAGAAGACACACTTGCGAGTGGGCAAGACAAATAGTTTATAGCCAGGTTGTAGAGCTGTGGCCACAATTGTTTTTTGCCATGCCAATACTGCAATGGCTCCTCATTAAGAAAGACCACTGTTGAGTCATTCATATAGTCCTGCACCATCGACTCAAGGTCATCAACGGTTCCTCCACTTTGCTTACTTTTTGCTGTGGCTGTGACATTTTTTCGAGAACCATACCCAAGCAAACTTAGCCAATCCTCTACAACAGCCACTGTTTTTGTTGTGTGTGGTGCAGATGATCCAGTTGCCGGTGTCTTTAACGGCTGAGAGGTCACTTGTGCCCCAGCCACAGGTGCAGAAGTGGATTCTTGTGACTGGGGATGGCCTGCTGATGCTGATGCTGATGTACTGGCTTCTCCTTCAATAACCTGCCGTTCTTTTTCAAACCTCTTGGCTGACAAGGCTAACCAATGTTTGTACTTTTGAACATCTGCATCATCAAAAGGAAAGAATGCTTCGCCTGCCAGCGCCTTTTTGTAGCGTGGATCCAGAATAGTAGCACAAATGTAATGCTGATCTGACTTGATCTTTTGAAGACGTTCATCACCACGTAGGCGCTCTAATAATTTCTCTGACAAAATGAAATGGTTTTTTTTTTCTTCATCTTCTTTTTCAAACTCAGAAGACACCGCCATCAGTTGGTGCTCCAGCATGCACAACAATGGGATCGCTTTTCCCAAATTACAGTCCTCCTGGCTGACTGCACGCGTGAAGAACTCAAAAGGACGAAGCATGTCTGTCAGGCTTTTAACTATGTCCCATTGCGCCGCACTCATCCGCAGGTCCTCCTTCTGAGATGTACCCTCTGTGAAGAAATAGTGATCGAGTACCGTATACTGCTCATACAGACGCTCAAGCATGTAGAAGGTTGAGTTCCAACGTGTTGCCACCTCCTGGATGAGTGCTTTCACTGGCATTCTACGTTGAAGTAGCAGTCTCCGCAGATGCTTCCGGGCCTTAAAAGAATGGCTGAAATGGTTGCACATTTTGCGGCAGGTGGCCATTACCGCGAACGCTGCACTGTCTCTATCACTCAAGAATTTTTGAACTACCAGGTTGATACAGTGCGCCAAACATGGCACTCTGAAATAGCCACCCTCCGACATGGCCTTAACTACATTGGAGCCATTATCCGTGGAAACATAACCAATCTTGCGTTTTAGGGGGGATAGCATTGTCAAGACCTTTTTGTTAAACTGTTGCAAAAGGTTTTCTGCTGTGTGACTTTTCTCCAAGCCAAACATGGCTAGTGTTGCATGTTTCCGAGCAGCTTTGAAAACTTTGTCCGGGTCAACACCTGCGTTTAGCTTTGCTTTAACACCTGAAAAAGAGACCCAGTGTGCAGTGATGCACATGTAATCATGGCCTGGGCCACTGGTCCACATGTCTGTTGTCAGATGTATTGTGTGAACAGCACTCTTCTGCAAAGCTGCCCCAATCGCCTGCAGCACATCTTCATGTAGTGCTGGAACCGCAACTCTGGCAAAATAGAACCGGCTCGGAACTTTCCATTTAGGGCAGAGCGTTGCCACTAATTCAAGAAAACCTACCGCTTCTACAAAAGAAAAAGGTAGAAGGTCCACAGCTAGCATTTTAGCCAGCTTAGTGTTATACAGACGCGTCAGTGGGTGGTTGCGTTCATATGGCACGTCTGAAGTAAGCATTGTTCTAATGTTGGCCTGGACCAAGCATTTACGGGCTGATAATGACTTCGTTGACCCAATTTTGCTCGCTGGTGAACTTTTGTGCGTTGGTGTCTCACTCGCTCCAACACTCTTAGTGTGCCTCACATTGGGTGTGCTGCTGACAGGGGTACTGGGTGTAAGGGACGTGTTTGACACGTCTTCTTCCTGCTCGTCATCATCAGATGAAACATCAACGTTTCCTTGATTTTGGCCTTTCTTGATCGCATCTAGGTGCGCAAACCATTTGACAGCGTGCTTTCTCTCAAGATGACCACTCTGGCCACCGGTACCATAGTTGGTACCTGACTTACCACGACTAACTGCAAGCTTACAAAGGGTACAAATGGCAAACTTTGGATTTTTGGGACAAACAGTAAAGAAGTCCCAAACTGGGGACTTGAAGTGTCTGTGGACCTGGAGGAGGCGGCGATACTGGTGGTGGTGGTCATGAAGCTAATGCCAGATGAAGTGGAGGATCTGGATTGGCCAACATTTGTACGTTTTGCACTTTCACCGCCACTAATTAAGGTCGAGGTTGACGGAGGTCTCTTCTTGCCAGAAAGAAATATGGAAGCGGGACGAGTTGGTGTACTACTTAACTCCAATGATTGTGGTGTTTCCACTGCCTCCTCATCGACAACATCATCATCATCATCATCACGCGCAGCAGCTCTTCGGGCTAGGGCCAAAATGTCTGTTTGCTGCATGCCCGCTGGGGCTGCAGTGACCTTTATGATGACTGGGTCGTCGTTGGCAGAGTCTTCATCAGCAGCAGTATCCGCCACTTCTTGTTGAGCCTCATCACACTCCATAACTCTGAGACTTTGGACGAGCTTCCTTTTACGCTTAACTACCTTTGTTGGATCATGGTGTGCCTCACTCTCAGACGGCTGTGGTGCTGGTTCCCAAGTTTGATCCGTATCATCAGAAGGAGGTGTGCTTGAAGAGGATGTAGACACCACCCTTGATCTCTTCCTTGCTAGGGGTGTGGAAGACAATGAAGGATCATCAGGAGGAGTGGCTTCCTCAAATGATACCTCGCCTTGATTGTCGATTTCCTGATGTGCCCCTACTTCGGGAGGAACAACTATTGTGGGCACTTGTGACCCTCCATGCACCTCTGCTTGCGCATCTCCTTGCGCTGCCTCTCCTTCCACATGTACTTGGGCTTGTACTTCCACATGTGATTGTTGTTGCGGCTGTGGTTGTTCAACACTCGTCAGATGAGCTACAACAACCTGTGTTGATTGAGGGACATTGCTGCTGCTTTCTTGCGATGAGCCAACATCACTGGTCGATGGTGATTGAAGAACTATACTGGCTGCCTCTGCAGCACTCAAGGGCTTGGACTTAAGTTGGCGCGGTGGTGGTGGTGGCACTGAGCCCAATGGAGCGGGGGTGCTGCTGCCAGCTTGGTCCCCAGCAGATCCCGCTGCTGCTGCTGCAGGAATACTTTTTTTTTTACTCCCAAAAAAAGGGGCGGGCGGCACACCAGTCTCCTTGGTAACTTGCTTCTTCTGCTCCTTACTGGCACCTTTCTTGCTAGAGGAGCTACGGGTTACTTTTTTTGGGGCCATCCTCTTCAGAGCAGGTCAGCAGGCAGCAGTTGCACGAGTTGCAGAGGGTTCTGTGTCCAGACGTGACGTCGCGTGACGTTATGCTGCACACACCGCTGCAGGACTTCTTCCTGGCACTGGTGGTTCTCTTGAGTCTTCTTGTGCACCTAAAAGCAATGGAAGACAGAGGAACATCAGTTCAGTTATACACCCAAAAAATCGACAAAACACAGAAAAATGAGCACAATCCCATGCCATCCTTGATGTTTACATTGAAGACACCCCACAGAAAGACTACGGACATGCAAGTATGCAACACTCACTACCCCTGGGCATAATGGATGAAAAGTAGGCAAAATAAGTGCAGGCCTCAGACACTGCCTCTCCTCAAAATGGCCCCCTTACACCCCAAGCACATGTTGCCTGTACCAGCCAGCACTCAAGATGGCCACCACCACCACCCACATGGCCAGTCCACATCAACAGTACACCCCCAAAAAACAGAAAAACAGCCAGAAATCACCACAATCCAATGCCATCCATGATGTTTACATCAAAGAGAGTGAGACCACACCACAGGCACACTCAGTCCATGCACCACCACCACCCCTGGGCAAGCAAAATGCCACACCAGCAGCCCCCCAAAAACGACAAAAAACAATAAAATAAGCACAATCCCAGCCCATCCATGGCCTCAATTATGTTTAAATTCAAGAAGACACCACACAGAAAGACTAGGCCCATGCAACACTCACCACCACCCCTGGACAAAGGGCCACACCAGCAGGCCCAAAAAAACGACAAAAAACAATAAAATCTGCACAATCCCAGCCCATCCATGGCCTCAATGGTGTTTAAATTCAAGAAGACACCCCTCAGAAACACTAGGCCCATGCAACACTCACTACCCCTGGGCATAAGGGATGAAAAGTAGGCAAAATAAGTGCAGGCCTCAGACACTGCCTCTCCTCAAAATGGCCCCCTTACACCCCAAGCACATGTTGCCTGTACCAGCCAGCACTCAAGATGGCCACCACCACCACCCACATGGCCAGTCCACATCAACAGTACACCCCCAAAAAACAGAAAAACAGCCAGAAATCACCACAATCCAATGCCATCCATGATGTTTACATCAAAGAGAGTGAGACCACACCACAGGCACACTCAGTCCATGCACCACCACCACCCCTGGGCAAGCAAAAGGCCACACCAGCAGCCCCCCAAAAACGACAAAAAACAATAAAATAAGCACAATCCCAGCCCATCCATGGCCTCAATTATGTTTAAATTCAAGAAGACACCCCACAGAAAGACTAGGCCCATGCAACACTCACCACCCCTGGGCAAAGGGCCACACCAGCAGGCCCAAAAAAACGACAAAAAACAATAAAATCTGCACAATCCCAGCCCATCCATGGCCTCAATGGTGTTTAAATTCAAGAAGACACCCCTCAGAAACACTAGGCCCATGCAACACTCACTACCCCTGGGCATAAGGGATGAAAAGTAGGCAAAATAAGTGCAGGCCTCAGACACTGCCTCTCCTCAAAATGGCCCCCTTACACCCCAAGCACATGTTGCCTGTACCAGCCAGCACTCAAGATGGCCACCACCACCACCCACATGGCCAGTCCACATCAACAGTACACCCCCAAAAAACAGAAAAACAGCCAGAAATCACCACAATCCAATGCCATCCATGATGTTTACATCAAAGAGAATGAGACCACACCACAGGCACACTCAGTCCATGCACCACCACCACCCCTGGGCAAGCAAAAGGCCACACCAGCAGCCCCCCAAAAACGACAAAAAACAATAAAATAAGCACAATCCCAGCCCATCCATGGCCTCAATTATGTTTAAATTCAAGAAGACACCCCACAGAAAGACTAGGCCCATGCAACACTCACCACCCCTGGGCAAAGGGCCACACCAGCAGGCCCAAAAAAACGACAAAAAACAATAAAATCTGCACAATCCCAGCCCATCCATGGCCTCAATGGTGTTTAAATTCAAGAAGACACCCCTCAGAAACACTAGGCCCATGCAACACTCACTACCCCTGGGCATAAGGGATGAAAAGTAGGCAAAATAAGTGCAGGCCTCAGACACTGCCTCTCCTCAAAATGGCCCCCTTACACCCCAAGCACATGTTGCCTGTACCAGCCAGCACTCAAGATGGCCACCACCACCACCCACATGGCCAGTCCACATCAACAGTACACCCCCAAAAAACAGAAAAACAGCCAGAAATCACCACAATCCAATGCCATCCATGATGTTTACATCAAAGAGAGTGAGACCACACCACAGGCACACTCAGTCCATGCACCACCACCACCCCTGGGCAAGCAAAAGGCCACACCAGCAGCCCCCCAAAAACGACAAAAAACAATAAAATAAGCACAATCCCAGCCCATCCATGGCCTCAATTATGTTTAAATTCAAGAAGACACCCCACAGAAAGACTAGGCCCATGCAACACTCACCACCCCTGGGCAAAGGGCCACACCAGCAGGCCCCAAAAAATGACAAAAAACAATAAAATCTGCACAATCCCAGCCCATCCATGGCCTCAATGGTGTTTAAATTCAAGAAGACACCCCTCAGAAACACTAGGCCCATGCAACACTCACTACCCCTGGGCATAAGGGATGAAAAGTAGGCAAAATAAGTGCAGGCCTCAGACACTGCCTCTCCTCAAAATGGCCCCCTTACACCCCAAGCACATGTTGCCTGTACCAGCCAGCACTCAAGATGGCCACCACCACCACCCACATGGCCAGTCCACATCAACAGTACACCCCCAAAAAACAGAAAAACAGCCAGAAATCACCACAATCCAATGCCATCCATGATGTTTACATCAAAGAGAGTGAGACCACAGGCACACTCAGTCCATGCACCACCACCACCCCTGGGCAAGCAAAAGGCCACACCAGCAGCCCCCCAAAAACGACAAAAAACAATAAAATAAGCACAATCCCAGCCCATCCATGGCCTCAATTATGTTTAAATTCAAGAAGACACTCCACAGAAAGACTAGGCCCATGCAACACTCACCACCCCTGGGCAAAGGGCCACACCAGCAGGCCCAAAAAAACGACAAAAAACAATAAAATCTGCACAATCCCAGCCCATCCATGGCCTCAATGGTGTTTAAATTCAACAAAACAGTTGTATCATGCACCCATAACCAACCCTGGTCCTACTGGATACTGTGGCTACCCACAATATAATTTATTTAATTTTCTGAAAAAGTTCAAAAATTGTACTTGCAGCAACTGTAATGCCCCAAACAAACTTACTTGTGAAAGTTGATTTCTAATCCAAAAGTGATCCAAAGACAGTCAAAAAGGCCTCAAATCCAAATATCCAGCAGCACCCACAAAAAGTAATCCTTCCAGCTCCAGATCCAAATGAAAGTGACCAGGAGATGGACAAAGCACTGGGAGGAGCCTGCTGGACAGGAACAGGAAGTTGGAGACTGTGGGGCACTTCCTTACTCCCCCCCCCCAAAATGGACTCCTTGCAAAAAAAAAGGCCATGCAAATGTCAACCTGAGGAGTGATTCTGATAAAAATCATAATTTTCTGAAGGTTTATCCTGTTTGCTGGTGATTTTCTTGTGCGAAATTGCAAAATCTCTATTTCGCAAGTGCGAGATTGTTCCTTTCCGCCGCAACTACGTGTTCGCAATTGCGAACTCTCGCGAGGTGTGCTGTGCAAGGTGGCAAGCCGCGAGTACGTATTCGCGGGCGACAAACTCCCGCGGGAACACGCAGCAAGATCTAAAATGGCGCATCACTCGCAAAGAAAAACAACTCGGCAAACGCTAAAATGACGGAAAGTGAACGCCGTGCACCATGCCGCGCGCCGCAACCAAGCAAAAAATCCGCCGCGAGCGGATTCACGGATTTTCGACAAATTCGCGAGCGTTCGCGGATTGCGAATTTGCCGAAAATCCGAAAAATCCGCGAGCGGAGCGGATTTTACGCCCATGCTTAGCTCAGTGTCCCCGTGGGGAGGCCCAACAATAGAGCGCCCAATTCTTTAAGGGAGTCCTGGACTAACATCGGCGGAAGGTAAGCAGAAATTATGTTTAGGGGACATCCTTTTTATGCTGCTTCCACCAAGGCAAATCTACCCAGAGGGTCAGCCCAGAGCCGTGAGTGAGTAAGTGCGAGACTTTTCCTAACCAAAATTCCAGTGCCGCAAGATCCAGAGGTGAACCCCGCGTGGACCAATAGTTTGTAACCCCCTCTCTGGAGGGCTTGACAGGTGTTACCCACTAAGTGCGTCTCCTGCAACAGAACTATGTTGGGGGTGTGGCGCCTTAGGAATTGAAGGACTATGCCTCTCTTGATCCTGTGCCCTAAGCCATTAACATTCCATGACAGGACCGTGAGAGTTCTAGTGAGGGACTGTGTCATGGTGGTGGAAACAGGTGGAATATGAGGGCGGAGAAGTGGGAGAAAGGCCATCTGGGCCTCCCGGTCATCTGGACCGCACAAGGCACAGGAGCAAGAGGTCTGTGGACAGCTAGGGGACCAAATACCACCCAAGGTGGCCAACCCGCCATTAATGGACCCTGAATAAGTAGGTAAGTGTGACTAGAAAGGATTTTGCAAAAAAGACAAAGAAACAATAAAACATCAACAAAACAAACCCAACCCTCCCCACCCCCAATCCATCCCCCCTCCCTGCTTCCCTGCCCGCGGATTCGAAACTATCCACACCCCAACTAGGCAGAGTGCATGTCGCCCACCCAACCATGTTCAGGGGCACCTGGTGAGCCGTTGGTACCACTCACCCGCAATTGTATACCCAAAACAAATCTCAGTGCAACATTCACATATTAGAAAAGTACTTGTCAGTCAGCCAGAGTGGTCCGGTGGGGGCCAGAAGGAATGCCCCACAGAAGCGGAGACATATACAAGGCAGAAGTACACTGCCCACAGCAGCAACAGCAACAGGAAGAAAAGCCAACAGGACACTATCTAAACTCCGATTCTCAGCAGTCCCCAAGTGTGAAAAGGACATCATTCTCCGTCGCCGTTAAATCCGGCGAACAGTTCCTGGCTGCCAGGCAGGTAGTCCTCCCATGGGAGGTCGTCCGGGACATCTCGATTTCTTGGAGACCCTACTACTCGACGCCAACCCTCCAGCCAGTTCCATACCTCGTCCGGTGACAGGAAGAACCAGGCTTTCCTGTCCATTTCCACCCGCAATTTCACAGGAAAGAGCATCGAGTACTTGACGTGCTTTTCGCGCTGGGCTTTCTTGACCTCCAAGAAACTGCGCCGTCTGGCCTGAACCTTCATCGTAAAGTCCGGGAACATTGTGATACGGGTGTTTTCCAGGAGCAGGGGCGGCCCCGCACGAGCTGCCTGGAGGATAGCATCGCGGTCATGAAAATTAAAGACTCTAGCAATGATAGCGCGGGGAGGGGCCCCTGGCTTTGGTCTCCCTCCTGGGACTCTATGCGCCCGTTCTATGGAGAAGAAACCTGAAAGGTGTTTCGGCTGGAGGTGTTTTGTGACTAGGCTCTCAACAAATAAGTCTGCCGCTGGCTCTTCCATCCGCTCCGGAACACCTAGAATACGGATGTTGTTCCGTCTTGCCCTCCCTTGGTAGTCGTCCAGGAGGTCGCTCATCTGCTTCTGTTGTGCTTGAAGTTGGGCGACCTGTTGCTGCAGGGTAGAGGTGTCGTCTATGAGGACCACAGTTTTAACCTCCACATCCTTGACCTTTGTGTCCATTTAGCGTAGGTCCGCCCGTAGGAGGGTCACCTCTATGTTAACTGAGTCAATCCGAGTCTCTAGGGAGGACCGGACCCCAGCGATTGCCTGCATGACTTCCTCGAGGGTGAGAGATTTCGCTCTCGGCGAGGAGGACGTGGGTTTCGGGTCTTCGGAAGAGGTTGCAACCTTGCCGTCTCCCTTGGATCCCCAGGAGAGCTTATTAAGTTGTCTCTGAGTTGTGGTCTTGGCCACTTTGTTGGACGCCATCTGGGGTTAGAGTACCAGCGCACCGGGACAAGAGGCACGTTACGGGGCAGATTGCGCCAGGGAGGGCCCCCCTACGTACAGTGTACCACGTTGGCAGTACTGCGAGTGATTCAGTCGCCAAGTCACCAATTGAGATCCCCGGGGAGGACCCACTGAATCCTAGGGTCCACCGCGCAGTTTCGTTCACATCCAGGCAACCTGTCCAGCCAACCTCCACAGCCCCGGCGCCAAGCAGAACTCTTGAAGTAGGCGCCTGCACCAGTGTGGGAAGCTGCCTTTAGTCAGGGGGAGACCAGGGGAGCCAAATACCACTTAAATAGTCCCAGTCCGGGGGACCGGCTGGTAGAGCACGAGCAAAACACCTCCTAGATCAGCCCCAGGGTGATGCTTCACAGAGAGAGGCAGACTAGTCTGGCCGATGGCAGGCTGGACCGGGAAGCATTGCGCGGCGTGAGCGGGGTGCAGCTGGCCCACCACCGCAAAGCCCGGAGTTCAGTCGTCAATGAGGAGCAGGTAATGGCACCAGTGAGCCCCCCGTGTGTTGGAGGGCTGCCGGGGAGTTAAGGCGAAAGGGTCACAGCCAATGCCCGTAGCGGAGGAGTCCAAATCCGGGGCTCCCGAAAAAGTTCAGGCCCAGAAGCCGGGGCGTTGAGTGGATGCCTCCCCGGGACCACGGGCAGCAGCAGGCTGCCCCAAAGCTCGTTTCACCTGGGTCCTCCAACGAAGCAGCGGGCCCCAGACAGGCGCAGAGGTGTCGGAGTTGCTCCGATCGGTGACAGAGAGGCAGACAGTGTCTCTGGAGGCCCGATCACCTCCCAGGCCTCAGCGGGCAGAGTACTCTAGAGCCGGAGCTCCGCAACGGGTGCCATCTTGTGCGCGATGGGGGTCGTCCTTCAGTCAGTTCGCGTCCCCGCACGGCCTCCTCCGGCTGACCAACAGCGAGTCCCTGGAGTGCACCACAGGGTCTACGTGAGGACCTCTCGATTGTTGAGGAGTCCTCAGCCGGATAATGGAGTTTTGAGCCGGATAGATAGGCGAGGGCCAGGAGCCGCGTTAGCAAGCGACCATTCCCTCCGGCTGCTACACAATATGCTCTCATATGAAACCAGGACAAGCCAAGCATATTTAAAAATGCCTGCATGTCCAGTCAGGAGGCAACAAATAATTTTCCTGGACTTTTTTTTATTTCAGTGGGATAAGAAAGTAGTACTAAAGTAGTTTTCCAGATAAATCCGGAGCATGCTGTCTATTTGTGCAATGGCTAGAAACTTTAGTGCACACTCTATGCATTTGCACCTGGATTATGAAGGGAAGAAATGGATAAGACCTGAATTCATAAAACACTGTTTCCATACTGCCAACAGGGGTTAAATCGATGCCTGAGTGCTATCAAGAGTCGTTAAATACTTTTCTAACAGCATTTAGGGGCACATGCATCAATGTAGGCTTTTGCGATTCCTTAATAGCGATTAAGGAATCGCAATAAAGGAATTGCAGAAGCCTATGCAGGTTGGAATCGCTATAAAATTAGCAATTCCCAAACATTCCTTAATTGCAACTCACAAATTGCGAGTTGCTATTAAGGAATGAATGGGAAATTGCATGCGCAATTTGTGAGTACCCAATAGGTACTCGCAAATTGCGCATGCAATTTCAAAGGTGGAAGGGTGTCAAAAGGACACCCTGTTGCACCCCTGAAATTGATCTGTGCACACATGTTGCACACACACATGCCCCAAGGGCATGGGGGTGTGTAACCTTCAACTTTGAAAAATACACTTTAGTGCATTTTTCAAATTTTTAGCATATTGCCATCAAGTTCAAATTGATGGTAGTTTGAGACCCCTATTAGAGAAATCGCTATTTGCGATTTCATCATGCATTGCATTTGAGGAATCGCAATTTGCGATTCCTTACATGCAATTGCAATTTAAGAAATTGCGATTTCCTAAATTGCGAGAGCCTTACACTTTGATGCATCGCAGAAGCCCTTTTTGCAGGCGCAAACGGATGATTTTTGCGAATCGCACCGTTTGCGCTCCCAAAAAATGTTGATGCATGTGCCTGTTGGAATCTTTTCTGTATGTCACAAGGAAAAGGAGACCACGAAAAGTAGAGGAAGACATTGAGAGTCCACTTTGAAATTGTTTCACATTTAATTTTTATTTTCACATGTAAAAGTGACTATTTTGTCTCTGTTTTATCTACTAAAATAATTGTACTTCATATGAATATTGTATGTTTTTAATTAACCATTCGTAATTACAAGTTTTTGATTTATTTGAATAAGATTAAGGGGGATATTTATCAAAAAGTAAAGCAGGAATGCATCATATTTACAGTGCTTAATTTGAGCCAGTGGTTTCCGGTGCTCTACACCAACATTTAACTGTCAACACCAGGGCTTCTACTAGTTTGCCACATGGTGGCATTGCCAAAATTACTTTTAACAGGTGCCCAAGCCATTCTTGCAGCTTAGGGGACCTACAGTAGCCTGAATTGTCACACTTGTAAGAGTGTGAAGATCATAAATTGTATAGGTACTGCCATTGGCAGTGCTTGCAGGGTAATGGGTTGTGCAAGCTGCAGTGGCCTCCCAACGAGGGCCCTGGCACTTATTTTTTTTACAAATTGAGCACTGAATATTTTTTACAATACAGCTTATTTCAGCCTTTTCCGGCGCTGGTGCACAATTGGCTGCCTAGCGCCAATGTAGGCACCCTTGTACCATGGTGCAGGGACACCTGCGTTGCAAGCAGGATTGTTTTTGGCAGGAAGGGGGATCTTCCTGCACAAAAACAATCACCTGAGGCATTTTCCTCTATCTATATGTGCTTCAAAATGCAGCACACATAAAAAGAGAAAGTAACGAAGAGAAATAAAGATATTTTTCCTCGTTACGCCTCCTCTGGGAAGGTGTAGCATTTTGGCGCATTCGCAGGTCTACCACTAACGGTAAATCTGGGTATGCGTCAAAATTCATGGGTGTTGCGTGGGCCATGGAATGCCTCCCTGTGGCAGAGTAACACAGTACAGAGATTTGCTCTGCAGTGTGTTACTCTGGATTTATCAACACACTCAGAGCCACGCAAAATGGCCTTGCGTGGCTTGATAAATGCATTTTGGGAATGCTTTGCGCATGCATCATGTTGCGCTGTGCAAGAGCAAAGCAACCCCTGCATAAATATGGCCCTAAATGCATTACAAGGTTGTTATAAAAATATGTTTGTTTATTTTAGAGCAACAATAATTTATTCTTTCACTCAAGTTCTCAAAGTCTTGTTTAAAATAAGTCAGCTTCAGCATGCCTTAGTGGCAGTGGGGATTATTTTAACAGCTACTATGGGGTGCTCTGTGCATCTGAGGGACTGGTGCCATTTGACAGCTGCTCCTTTCGTCCTGCATTAAGTGTTTTCTTCCCCCCGACATAGTAATGTGCCCACACCACACTTTTCTATAAGGATTTGCGCCTCCCTCACCATTCTCTGCAAACCCACATAATATCCCGAAGCAGAAAACCACTACAGGTGCGGCAGTTGGGCCTTGGAAGGGGTGTTTCAGTACCTCAACAAACTGGGTAACTTTCCCCACCTTCTCCAAGAGCAGAGGTTCCTGATGTTGTCCGACTATTCAGGCGTAATAACACCTTTGGGTTTTCCTTTAGAGAAGCACAGTATAACATAACCTAGCCTATATTTTTCCTAAACGGGATCGTAGAAAGGAGGCCACGCAGGAAGCATTCCCTTACAGACAAGATGTATGAATTAGTATGAGTACAACCCAAGGCCTTGTTTTTGATATGGTGGTAGAAGGTGGCCTTTTTTTGCATAGTTAGACTGGTGTATTATTAGCATATTAGAAAGTGGAAACGTTCACACTTTTGCACTATACCACTGTACAGCAAACACAGATAAAATCAACACTCTTTGCACATGGCGCCCTTTCTGTATATATGTGGAGGTATGAGTGAAAGCATAAGAGCCATGACTAATTGATCAGCAAAGTGCACAATGTAGAGTTGCAGTACAAAACGTATTCAATGATACATTATATTTTCATGTATCATCGCCGTACAAAATGAGTAATATGAACCGTTAGGGTAATACAATATATTGGGGGATGTTTTAAAAGGAATGGAAATCATTAAAGTTAGTCATGACAAAAAAGTAAGCAAACAATATAGAAAAAAATAATTCCAGGTGTTTCCTTAATGCTTTAGAAAAGGGCATAGCATTCTTCTATACATGAAGTTGTGAAGATGTCACACGCACCAAGTTCAATTCATCTCAAAAGATGGGTCTTTTCCTTTGCGGCCTATTTTTGGATCTTGCTTACCCTTTCCATCCATTGTGTGTTTATCATATTGAAAGGAAACAGTTGTTTTCTAAGTGGACTTTTTTTAAGGAAACCTGGCATGGCAGGCATCCCTTCTTTAAACACACGCATAATTGATATGATCTTCGTGATTCATGACATTAAAATGTGTATGTTAATATAACAATGTGAGTTTTTACCGCTTCAATTCAATGCTGGAACCTTTGCATGAAAAATTTTGTAAAAGTTCCATTATACCATAAAAAACATTTTTTATCGGTGAACTCGGAAAATAACCCCTATGATGTATTGAATAGTTTTTCCTCCTTAGAACTTTCGCTAGTTTTTTTTCAACTGTTGTTAATATTTGGTTTTTGAAAATGAATTTCATAGGAAGGTTTGTAGAGGGCATATTTTTAGAGTTTAACCCCTGGAAATTCTACTTGACCAGTTACAACAGGCTGCTATTGTATTTATACGTAGCTTTTTCCTATTTTGTACAGGTCCAGAGGATAAAATAGGGATAGTCTAGTGATTAAATAAACTTAGTAACTCAAAACAAAATAACCAGTTTCAACTTGCAACTGGAATCAACAGGAGTTTTCTCGATAGCAGTTACTTGCATTTCCAAAATCACACACATATGCTAGCGCCTGGAACCAGTAGAAACCATGGGCCTCATTTATGAGGCTGTGCGTCACTTTTAAGCCGCCGGTGCGACACTTTTTGTGACGCACCAGTGGCGTAAAAAATGCGCGTTGTTGCGCCATATTTACAAAGTGACGCATCTAGGGAGATGCGCCAGATATAATGTATGCAAGGGGGCGTATTGACGCAAGAAAGGGTCATGGAAGTGATGCAGTGAAATCTATGAGATTTCACTGCTCCACTTCTAGGACTCAAATGCGTCAAAATCTTACGCCTGCCTCACAGGAGGTGTAAGACTGATGCAAGCCCTTTCACATGGGGCTTGCCCCATGTGAAAGGACACATTGCTGGAGTTGCGTCAGTTTTTTGACACACTCCAGCAATGCGTCACTTTTGTGCCTACAGATAAGTCAGAAATACTAACGTATCTGTAACTCCTTTTGACATGATGCGTCATACTGTAAATATGACGCATCATTGGTGTCGCAAGGAGGGCGTAATGAAAAGTGACGCATCGCTGTTTTCACGCAGCGTTGCGTCACTTTTCCTAAATGAGGCCCCATGTGCGAATGGTCAAAAGGAATTTCCACCAGGGAAACTGCTTGAACACATTCATCAAGCTAACACAAGGGATCATGGTGAAACGTGCATGTATTGCCCTCGAGAGAAGATCAGATTTTAAAGCATTTATTGATAATCGATCGTGATTTTGCCTCCATCCATGCCATTTTCCTTCGAACAAAACCTTACAAACGTTTATGTTTTTTGTAAATGTTAAACGCACTTCACATTGGAAAGTTTCCTTAAAAAATCCACCAATTTAATAAGTAAAGTGTTGACACACGAGTAAATAGTTTTTTAAAACTTTTTTCTTTGATCTACATCCTTATAAATTTTAGAGCTGCTATCGTGTCGTTTCCAACCTGGAAATCTCATGGCTTTATTCATGGTGGGAAACAACCTTCAAACGGCTGGTGAATATACGCAAACGTATTATTTTGTGATTCTTCACCAACTTTTACAGTTGAACTCAAGCAGGAATGCTCACAGCTCTCTCTATACTACTCGATTTGATGTTTTGCGTGTGCCTACGATGAACTTGGTTGTGGAAAACATTTATGAATCAAGCTCTATAGGACAAAGTATTTTTGTAATGTAAAAATGTGAAACCTTTTTTGACACTTGAACGTGCGAGAAAAAAACAACTCCTTTGCTCATCTTTATTAAAATTGTTCATCTCTGCTATGGGCTTAGCAATCTCATAAAAAGCCTGTACACAATGTGGTTTATGAAAGCAGCATATATTTATTCCTTCAGCATGGCTCCTTAATCTGTAAACCGGTCATGAATCTATTAGGGCATGGCACTATGCTATCACTCAGAACTGTCTGAACCACCTCCCTTTTTGAAATCAGCAATATCGGAACAGGACTTACTTTACCTAAAATGTAACTATCTTCTTGATCTCAAAGAAGGTCCAAAACCATCCTCAGATCATAAAAGTGCACCCCGCTCCCACATCAGTACTGTGTTTCTGCCTCTTTTCGGTGATGATTTATGCTTCCCATCAGATGAGTTTTCGATTTTTTCAGATGAATTCTACATATTTGCTACATATATGTGTGGCGTTTTGGTCCGGTGGGTACACCTAGCAGCCTGCAGTTCCTCAGCAGGATTGAGGGTATATCCTGCTAGAAGGCATCCTTATGGAGCATTCCCTCAGACTTACATTCCATGTTTTCACTACCTGAAGATACTGGTTGCTTACTTTCCGCACATATTATCAACTCTGAGCACAAAAGTTACACACAAAAGTTACTATTCTTGATCAATACAATGACTGCGATCACTCTACTGCTTATGGTCTGATGTTCATAAAATATGAGAAATTGGATCCATGTATTTCAGTAGATAATAAACCAATATCATCAAAATGTAGAGGATCTGACTAGGTAACCTACTACCACAACTAGTGATGGCTGAAGGCTGTTTGCGATCACTAAACTGATCGTAAAGCACTGTTCAACATGTAATGACTATTATATGATAAAGTATTGGAATTCCAATCTCACAGCAAAAACTGAATTGCCTTACTTTACAGAATGCACTTACTAAATATTTGAGATCACAATTAAAAACACAACAAAAGCACATTAAAGACAATTTAATGAAAACCTATGCAAAACCTTAAAGGATTTATCTCCCAAAACCTTATGGGGCATATTCTCAAGAACGTATGATAACCATCGCAAACGTTAGTTAACGCAACTTTGCAACATCGCAGTCTATCGCAGTAAAATTATGCTGTGTTAACCAAGCATTCTCAACATGGCGGTACCATGCGATAGGCTCCAGATAACGCATCAACTGACCATGTTAAAATCAACGCCACGCAGCAAAATGCGAAAAGTGAACGCAAAAAAAGCCGCGATGAGGACAATTGCGATACTAAAATTTGCAAAAACTAGCAACAGGCCTGCAATTCACACGCGTCATGCGGGAAAAATCACCATAAAAGTAGAAAAAACTAACAAACAAATGCAAACAACAGCGAAGCACAATGGATGTTGCCAGAGCAAGTACGGTGGAAAACCGGAACCCCACAAGCCCCCCCGGAGGACCTGCCTGGGACCTCGGGGTCAAGGAAGGCCAAGGAGAAGAAGAGTAGGAAGAAGCGGTTCAGTCCACAGGAAAACAGAATCCTGATAACTGAGGTGGTCAAACACCATCAAAAACTGTTAGTCACCTCCACTGTGTCATTGGTAACCGAAAATGGACTATGGCAGTCCATCGTGGACAAGGTGAATGCAGTCGGAGTGCTGAAGAGGTCAGTGGAAGAGGTCAAGAGGCGCTGGAATGACGTCAAACACAAAACCAAGCTGAAACTCGCCAACAACCGGAAGGCAGCTATGCAGACTGAAGGTGGGAGTCCTGCACCACAGGAGGAGCTGGTCGAGATGGAGGAAATGGTTTCCACAGTCATCAGTGGGGAGACAGTGACTGGAGTCGGGGGACCGGACACCGCTCAACATGACCGAACACAACAGCAACAGGGTGAGTAATGACAGGGGACTGTGGGGACAAGGGTAGAAGGGCACAATTGCACACATGCACAATTGTGCTGAGCACAACTGCAGACAAACCATGCCCCAGACCCCAACTCCCACCAAGAGACCAAGTACGAAACATCTCAGCACTGTATAAGCACAGAAGTCAAAGGCACACCGCAGAAAAGGGATAAGGGGCAGCAAAGCAGAGCAGTAGGTGCCACACCCTCAAAATACAGCACAGAGGTGACATGATGGCGTCCGCACCACGATACCCAATCATAGAGGGTCCATGACTAGCGGGGCACAGACTTAGTGGAACCGGATCCACTGCGGCCGGCACAGGCACACCACCACGGGAGAGTGACTTTCGGTGCACTGAGGTAGGGGCACCTTAAGTGCTGAGCAGGTGTGCAGCCTGCGATGATGCCCCGTCCCTGGGGTCTGGACGGTTCCGTTTTTGTGTGCCCTGCTGGACTGCAGTGTAGGCCTGAGCCAGGTGGCAGCGCGGGCCTACCGCTACGTGGCTTCGCCTCCTGGATCACAGAGTTAGTGGCACCTATGAGGCTGAGCGGGTGTGAAGCCTGCAATGATGCCAGGTGCACTGGTATGTCCTCTTCCATGGAGAAATCAAGACCCAGCACCAAATGTGAGACCTGGAGGCCCGCGGAGCAGAGCTGCATGATGTGGAGGGTGATATGTCCGCGGGCCCTGGCTCGGGGCTTGCACCGGCATGTGGTGGGCAGAAGGTGAGCAGTGAGGCCTGGGTGCACAAGGGCGGGCATGCACCGCTGGGCGCCGGGAGGGGCTGGGGTGCAGCTGGCTGGGTGCGCAGGGGCAGACAGGCAGTGATGTTGCGTGCAATTGTATGTACTGTGCCATTCCTGTATCTGGACTCTGTTTCAGATGATGGATTTGTTTCAGATGTGGGACCTGGTGAACTGCACCACACACCGGCACGTGGTGGGAGACACACCGGTGGCAGCAGATGAGCAGTGTGGCCTGGGATGTGTAGTGTCGGCACTCTCCCTCCCTGTCCATCTCTTCTGTTATCTGTGTCTCTCTCCCCCTCTCTGTACATCTATCTCTCTCTCTCCCCCTCTCTGTCCGTCTATCTCTCTCTCTCCCCCTCTCTGTCCATCTATCTCTCTCTCCTTCACGGTCTCTCTGGCCCTTGATGTGTGCAGGAAACACCTTCTCAACATGATTTTTGTCTTGCAGACTGTGACCTATGGAGTGTCCCGAAGGGTGCCGCCATGTGTCTTCATTTCTGTTTTGTGTTTGTTTTAATAAATTCTCATTTGTTTCTTCGAAGGTGAATGTGTGATGCTCATTTTTGTGTCGACTCATGCATGCAACCAGTGCGACATCAGGCAAGATATTTGGTACATGATTCAGTGTAGTTGATGTGGCATGTCTTCGGCCCAGGAGACAGATGCTTATCTATTTTCACCCAGCAAATACCAGACAAAGAAGACATTGGACTGTACCCTTATGCAGACTTCTTGAAACATGGTTCCACAAACAAACCTTGCGGATTTGCAGATCAGAGACTGGGTCTTATGTGGTTTTTTCCATAGCAAAATATTTAGAAGCAGTCTGGCCTATCCATGCCAGGACATTTACACAAATGCTAGAATGCAAACATTGAGTACAATCATGATAGTTGCCATTGTACATCCTTGCCCAGCTGACTATTAAATATAACCTGCCAGGAAACTTTTACTTTTATTTTTAAATTACGGTTCTTTTGCAGTTCTGCTTTTAAAATTGTGTTTTAATTTTTTTTATTTGATCTTACGTAAAGATTTTATTTAATCTAAAATTTTACATTGTGGTTCTTTTACCTGGAAAATGTTTGTCTTATATTCACTTGATTAATATCACAATGTGGTTTCAATTTTGTATTGCTTTTATGGTAACTGACCGAAAAAGAGTATTTAAACTGGAACTGGAACTTAACTCAAGCTTTGAGATGAGAGCATTCCTAACCAAAAAAAAGTTGTAAATCTTGCAAGCCCAGAATCTAGAAATACCAGGCCAACGCTCCTGGGGGCACACATCTTGCTAGTGAAGGGGGCTAGCCGTTATTTGACTCTCTGTGTGAGTCCGTAAGAGAAACTGCAACACACACTTGACTTCACAGCTCTTCCTATATTTCACCATGGCTAATTAACATGCAAGTGGGGAGGTCCAATTATGCACCGGAAGACGGGATCAGGGTATCTCTCCTCTATTACTTTGGAAACTTAGGGCCTAATTTTGATTTTAGTGGACGGGTTACTCTGTCACAACGGTGATGGATATCCCGTCTGCTGAAATATAAATCTCATTATATCATATGGGATTTATGGTGCACAGACATAATATCGACTCCACAATATCGAATGGACAAAATATCGAGTTAAAAATATCGAATATGATAAAATATCGATAACAAAAATATAGTTGTTAAAAATATCGATTACAATAATTATAATAAAATATCTAGTACAAAAATATCGACTCAAAAATATCGACATGACAAAATATCGAATAATAGTCAAAGGAAAAAATATCGATATTATGTTGAAAAAAAGTAAAAAATATAAATACATTTTAATAGTAATATAAATTGTAGTTAATGTTTAGGAGCGGGATGTTGGGTTAATAGGGGATAAGGGTGGGGAGTAATTTAAAATAAATATTTAATTTATATATGTTTGTAAATATTTTTATATTTAAATTAATTGGGAAATAATTAATAATAATTAGTTAATTAATTTATATAATTTTTTTAAATTATTAATTATTAATTAATTGGTAATTATATATTATTAATTAGTTAATTGGAAAATAAATAATATTAATTAGTTAATTAATTAATATAATTGGAAATAAAATGTTAAGTAGTAATTAATTGGTAAGTAATTATTATTAATTAGTTAATTGGAAATAGAATATTATTATTTACTTAATTAATTAATGTAATTGGTAATCAAATTTTAATTAGTCATTAATTGGTAATTATTTAATATTAATTACTTTATTGGAAATTGAAGAATATTATTTGGTTATTTATTTAATATAATTGGTAATAACATTTTAAGTTGTAATTAATTGGTAATTAATTATTATAAATTAGTTAATTGGAAAATACATATTCTTAATTTGTTAATTAATTATTATAATTTATATTTTATTTTGTATTACTAATTAATTGGTAAATAATTAATATTAATTAGTTAATTACATTATTTAGAGTAATATTTATATATAAAAAAGTTGTTATAGTTTGTTACATAATTGGTGAAAATTTCATTAATAATTAAATGAAATTAATTACAGTTAATGTGCAAAAATATTTTCATCGTTGTTATTGGTATAAATAGTACTTAATGTTTAGGAGCGGGATGTTGGGTTAATAGGGGATAAGGGTGGGAAGTAATTTAAAAGAAATAATTAATTATGATATGTTTCTTAGAAATGTAAATTATAAATTAATTGGTAACTAATACATTTTTTAATTTTAATTAATTCATATAATTTGGTACATATTTATCATTAGTAAATAATTATAATTTAATTATTATTAATTAGTTAATTAAATTATTATTTATACAATTATTTTATATAATTATTTGTTATAATTAAATATTTGTTTGGGAATAAATAGTATAAATAATTACATTCAATTAATTACAGCTACTTTGCTAATATATGAATTTATTATTTATAGTTATTTATTCATTAATAGTTAATTAAATAATATTATTTACATTTGGGTAGAGGTGGAATTTTTGTTTTCAGGGACATTTTTCTCTATTTAGGTAAAGGGGTATATTTATGTTTCAGGGTCAGTTTTCAGTTATAGGGTAAAGGGGTATTTTAAGAGTTCTGGGTCAGTTTTGAGTTTGTGGGTAAA
Organism: Lissotriton helveticus; assembly: GCF_964261635.1. Lineage (NCBI taxonomy): Eukaryota > Metazoa > Chordata > Amphibia > Caudata > Salamandridae > Lissotriton > Lissotriton helveticus. The sequence continues at coordinate 763,236,699 of NC_136071.1, read as the reverse complement.
GGGGTATATTTAAGGTTCAGGGTCAGTTTTCAGTTTTTGGCTAAAAGGGTATTTTTAGGGTTCAGGGTCAGTTTTCAGTTTGTGGGTAAAGGGGTATATGTAAGGTTCAGGGTCAGTTTTCAGTTTTTGGGGAAAGGGGTATAATTAATGTTCAGGGTCAGTTTTCAGTTTTTGGGTAAAGGGTATTTTTAGTGTTCAGGGTAAGTTTTCAGTTTGTGGGTAAAGGGGTATATTTAACGTTCTGGGTCAGTTTTGAGTTTGTGGGTAAAGGGGTATATTTAAGGTTCAGGGTCAGTTTTCAGTTTTTGGGTAAAAGGGTATTTTTAGGGTTCAGGGTCAGTTTTCAGTTTGTGGGTAAAGGGGTATATGTAAGGTTCAGGGTCAGTTTTCAGTTTTTGGGGAAAGGGGTATAATTAATGTTCAGGGTCAGTTTTCAGTTTTTGGGTAAAGGGGTATTTTTAGTGTTCAGAGTAAGTTTTCAGTTTGTGGGTAAAGGGGTATATTTAAGGTTCTGGGTCAGTTTTGAGTTTGTGGGTAAAGGGGTATTTTTAGTGTTCAGGGTAAGTTTTCAGTTTGTGGGTAAAGGGGTATATTTAAGGTTCTGGGTTAGTTTTCAGTTTTTGGGTAAAGGGGTTTATTTAAGCTTCAGGGTCAGTTTTAAGTTTGTGGGTAAAGGGGTATATTTTTAGGTTCAGGGTTAGTTTTCAGTTTTTGGGTAAAGGGGTATATTTAATGGGTCAGGGTCAGTTTTTGGGTAAAGGGGTATATTTTTGGGTTCAGGGTCAGTTTTAAGTTCTTGGGTAAAGGGTTTTTTTTGGGTTCAGGGTCAGTTTTTAGTTTTTGGCTAAAGGGGAATATTTAGGGTTCAGGGTCAGTTTTCAGTTTTTGGGCAAAGGTGTATTTTTTAGGGTTCAGGGTCAGTTTTCAGTTTTTGGATAAAGGAGAATTTTTTGGGTTCAGGGTCAGTTGTTAGTTTTTGGCTAAAGGGGTATTTTTAGGGTTCAGGGTCAGTTTCCAGTTCTTGGGTAAAGGAGTATATTTTTGAGTTCATGGACACTTTTTAGTTTTAGGGTAAAGGGGTATTTTTAGCGTTCAGGGTCTGTTTGGGTATATAAAGTGTGAGAACTTTTTATATAAATATTACAAATATTTGAAATTTTTCAGTGACAAATACTTGCTATTTTTTATGCTAATAATAATTTTTTGAACTACTCTGCAAAAAATATACTAAAAAAATATGTTTATAATATTTATACAATATATATAAATATTTGACAATTTTTACTCAATAACATTATACTAAAGTAGCTATTCTTATTTATACATGGTCAGTCTTCAGCACCTTTCAAGATATTATTTTCACTTGAGTAGGAATAGTAAATACTAATTGGTGAGTGTCCAGCAACTTCTCTGATAATACTTTGACTGGAGTAGGAATAGCAATTATTAATTGGTCTGTGTCCAGCACATTTGCATATACATTTATTTAGTGTGTTATTATATTACAAGACAATGCAAAATGGATGTTTTCACAAAACTTTATTACAATTTTTTTATTTTTTCATGTGTAATACAATACAATCTCTATCAAATATAACATAAAGATTTTTGGAAATGTTGTATTTGCAGAATAACACATTATCATTTATGTACATGTTTTAATTTGCGACACAAAATTTTTTCACAACATTTTTTATGTCAAAACAAAATCTTATTATCAATCACTTTCTGTTACAAGTATTTATATTGAAATAAAAAAAATTCCAGTTATTTTTCTGTTTCTTCCATTTATATTTAATAATGTTAATATTATATATTAATATTATTAAATATTTAATTTTTATATTTACATTTGTATAAAGTAACATGACAATTATTATATTTGCTCAAGATATGGAAATACTAATTAAGACATTTTTTTACACATATTTCTGACAATGTTGTTTTTAAATTATACATATACATTTTTTATGTTGTTAACTTTAGAACTGTAAAGGGGAATAATATGTATAATAATAATATCTGGTATTGGTAAAAGATTATTTATGCAATTATATACTTTTATAATACTTAGAAATTATTATTAATTTTTTTAATTAATTAATAAAAATAATAACAAATATAATTATTATTATTATTATTATTATTAATTAATTAACTTAAACATTTATCTTTTCTTTTCAGAAATACATACATTCAGAGAAATAAATATACATTATTTAAGGCAATTATTTATATAGTAAATGGTTATACATTTTATATTAATAATAATAAATAAGTTATATTATTTATTATTATTAATTATTAACAAAACAATTGTTCATGTTTAGTTATAAAGAAACACAAAATTTTTCCTATAAATGTACACAAAAATAAATTATTTACATATATTACTTCAAGTGTTACATACTTATTTAATATTATTAATATATATTAATTACTATATATTAAGTAATATTAAATAAAAAAAATGTTTTTTATACAGTTTAAATTATAATGAGTCTACTGTATTAATTTGTTACAATAACAATGTGTATGTATTATATTTTTAGACCATAACATTGTATTTTCTATGATACCTTCTCAAAATTGCTTTAAGGGGACTACTTTTTTACCGCGTAAGGTTATTGTGCTTATTCAGGACTGGAGAAGCTCGCGGTTGGGTGTTGCTTCGTGTGGAGAGAGGTAAGGTAAATTTAATATACTATTTATGACTGAGTGGTAATGTGTGAGGGTATATTCGAACTGTGTAGTGTTTTTGAGTGTATGTATGATTTGTTTATGTAGCGTTTAGGTGTAATGTCGTCGTTATAGATGCGTCGTGTATGTTTTAGTTCTAGTGTTATTTGAATTGTTAAGAAATGTCTTCTTACATGCTTAATGTTAATTGTGAGTGTATTTACAAATGTTATAGGCTATTTGTGGGTGGGTTTCGTTATGTATGTTTTTTTACAGGTTCCGGTTCCTCACATGAAAACTACATGGAAGGAAGCGTGTTTTTTTTTGGAGATACTAATGTATGACTTATTATGGTTATATTTTTACGTGTATCTCCTATTTTTCGTGTTTGCCAGGAGCGGATTTTATTAATTTTTACCTTTTTTCGGGTTTTTTGAGTGTTTCGTATTGGATTGATACATTGGTATGCGTCAAGGTTTTTTTTAAGTTGTGTGTATATCACTTTAAATAATAAAGTGTCCACACTACTGTTTTCCTGATTTCCTGGATCGTTTATTTTATTTTAAAAAAGAATTCGGGTTTTTGATAGTTTCCCATATTGGATTTCTCTTACTTTGTAATGGATTGTATGGATTGTATTTTGCTTCATTACGTCTCTGTCATCTACAAAAATTGTAAGTTATTTTATATTTTTATTTATTGGGTGGGAAATGTCGATCTTTATGTAATGTGTATGTGTGATGTAATTATAAATATTGCATATTTGTTCAGAAATAATGTCCAACATTTTGATAAGTTAGTAAAACAAATATGTATTATTTATAATTTTTTTGAAATGTTTATGATTGTTATATGTACCATTATTGTAAGAAGATATTAGTATATTTTGTAGACATTTTTATAGTAGGGTTTTAGCTATTATTGACAGATATTCTAATCCTCTAGTTGTAGGGTATAGTGTGACTTGACTTTGCAGTTGTCTGAACATTTGTTTAGTTTGGGTCACTGATTGTTCCATTCTTAGTTCTTGATAGCTTTGTTCTTTTATCAAAGCTTGTAGTAGGTTATGGAATGTGGGTCTGGTTCTGCTTGTCGTAGCTTGGAAAGCATTATGCCACCCTTCTACACTGTTGTTGGTTTTTGCCTCTTGGTTTAAAGTACTAAGATAGACATTCCACCAAGGGATTTGGAATTTGGGTTGGCGTCGATGTCCAGATCTGTGCAACCTTCCCACCCAAGTATCTTCGAAATAATCCAGTAATGGGGTTAGTTTATCTTCATTTCTCTTGTAATATGTGCTGTCAATTAATAAATTATAGTGTTCCGCTACATCGGTAACAGGAACGTAGGCCAGTGCTATCAATTTTTTAATTTGATAGGCAAAGGTGCTATCTGTTGAGTACAAAATACTTAATGTTGATTTTTGGAGATGTCTCCATATGCTCTGATTGAAATGATAGTAACAACCCTGGATTGCTGTGTGGGGAAATATTTTCAAAATGCTATTAATCATAGCTAATTCAAAATCAATAATTATTTTTTCTGGAAAATAATTATTCATTTCATTTTTGAGAACATTTAATATTTCTGTGTAAGTGTTTTGCTGTTTGTTTGGTAGCAAACAGTAAATGAAAGGGATGTTATAGTTATGATATAACCCGTGGATGGAATATAGTTGATAAAATGGTTTTGGGCATGGTTTAAATGTTCCATCCATCATCCATTGGGGACACTGTTGGATTTTTCTTAAATTACTTGCAGTTGCAAACATTATGATTCTGTTTGTACTGCTTTCATTGTCAAACAGGATACATTTGTCTTTATTGTGTGTGATGGACATTTCTGGTGAAATAATAATTTCCTCAAAAGTAGTAGGGTTGGGTGGAGTTGTGGAAGTGCGTCTTTTAGTGTATGCTATTGTGCGTTTTAGTGAGTCAATAGAGGGTAGTTGACCTGAAGCATGGGCTGGGACTTTTAACAGTTCCTCTTTAAGGATTTGTGTTGTTGGTCTATCACTTTGTGTGCTAGCAGTCTTTATACTTTCTAAAGCATCTCTTATTTCAATTTCTGTGACATTGGGGGGATGATTGTGTTCCCTGGTAAATAGCACATTAGTTTCCTCTGTAGTAGCCCTTCCATAACATTTGTTAGAGTAATATTTTGTACATTTCCAGAAAACTTTTCTACCACTTTGTCTTTCCTGACTATAAACATAACCCATATAACATAACAGTAATTTGTTTTTCTGTGACATTACAAATTCTGCACCTTCTGTCATTTTGTTTTACTTGTTCTAGGAAAGAGTACAAAGAAACAAAATCAAATAACATATATTTCACTTAGTGGTGCAAACATAATTAATGTTGTATTTATACTTACGTTTACTAAAAGTAGTAATCACAAATGCAGAACTGTATTTTGAAGGACTTTCTTGTATGTATTTCTTTATATTCTGTTGGTATGAAAATATAGAAATGCTAAGTTAATGTCTATACATAACACACGTTTTTCCTAGGAGAAAGCAGTTTTTTAATTTGCTTAGTACTACATTTGATGTGAACATTACATATACTTACTTGTTTAAATAGTTGAGTTGTAGTATTTGGTGGAGTACATCAAGGTAGTCAAGTTTAGATCTGTAGAGAAGATAGAATAAATACATGTCACATATTATAAATTTTATTTTTTACCGTTGGGAAATTGGAAATATTTAAAGGTATACTAACTTCTAAATATGTACTTTTCTTTGCTGTAGGTAGAATAGATGTATGATGTATTCACAATATATGTAGAGGAAATATAAAATACATAACATGGTGTTAAGAACATAGTTCTTGTTTTTTTTCTGAAGTTTTAGACTAATTGATGTATACTTACATTATTTACAAGGGTAGTCTTGTCTTTTGGTATAGTTGATGTAGGATGTTTTTATTGGATCTGTAGGGAAGATGTAATATGCAAGATATGTTGTTTAGAAACTAGCATTTTTACATTAGGTTGTTTAATAACAAAAACATATATACTTACATGTTTAATTAGTGTAGTTCTATACATTTGTAGTGTTGAAATAGGAAAATCGCTGAATATATGTGAATAAAATGTTTTAAGTTAAGTATGAATCTTGTGAAATAGTGTTTAAAAACAGCTGTTGTTGTAGAACAGAGCATTAATATATACTTACTATCTTATTTTGCAGGGGAAGAAATAGGAGCAGGTATTAGGATGTTGTTTTTAGTTGTTTCTATCAGAAAAGTAGGAGGAGATAAAAATGACGTAAGTGGAAGAGTTAGGAGATATAAGTAAAATAGTAGACTACTAATTTAGATTTTTTATATAATGCAATGTAACTTACTTGAATGATTAGCTAGTGAGCTGGATCTTTAAAGATGTTTGTTCAGGAACAAAATCTTCATAGTGTTGGCATCTTCTTTCTATAGAGTTAGCAGCAGCAAATGGTAGAATGGATTTATCACTTTTATAGTATGTGTATTTTGTGTGCTTGAATATGATTGGTTGTAGGATGAAAGCAAGAATTGTATAGGCTAGTTTGAATTTTTTTTAAGTTAATTGGTGTGTTTGGTGATGTGAGAATGGTGGTATGTGGTTGTTTCCGCATTAAAGCAGGTTAGTTGTTAAATAAAATAGATGTGTAAGTTTAAAAATATTATGAAAATTTGAGTTACATGTAAAGAATCATTTTCAAATGATATAACAAATTTAATATAATGTATAGGAAATGATGATAAATAGTAATGTTATAAAAGTAACAGGTATTATATGTAAAATGTTTTTTGTATAGAACAATGACTTTTATAGACGAGTAATATGGTATTTTAGACATGAAAGGGTGCAAAATATAACTCGATATTTGTTTAGAAACGATATTTTTGTACTCTATATTTTAGTAGTCGATATTTTGGTAGTGTTAGGTGTAATTTCATGAACAACGATATATTAGTAGTCGATATTTAATAAGACGATATTTATGTACTCGATATTCTAAGTACTCGATATTTTGTAGTCGATATTTTTGTATTTTGTGTAATAAGTATACAAAGTCGATATTTTTGTAGTCGATAATTATTCAACGATATTATTGGTAGTCGATAATGTGACCGTCGATAATATTTCAGTGATCCGACATTTATATTTCGACTGACGGGACATCGTCATAGTTATGAAGGAGTAACCTGTTTGCCAAGATTTAAATCATGCCCCTTAGTCTGGCACCCAGACAGAGATGCTGGTGATGGGCCGCAGTTCACGCCATCCAGGGCTGAGGTTTGTGACTACTGGGGTGCAAGGTAGGGCGGTCCCCACGAAGGTTAATCAAGGGTTTGGTCATGGAGGCAGAGCAAGCTTAATAGACAAAATTAGAGCTTTAGATGACTCACCAGCATTTGAACAGTGAGCTTTTTCAAGCCTCATTAGATCCCTGCTGTGTGCGGAGAGGTCTTCTGTAGTGTAGTTCCTATGGCCCACATGCATCAATATCGGCTTTTGCGAGTTCTAAATTGCGAAAAATAACGATTCGCAATTTAGAAATCGCAAAAGCCTATGCATGAATATTTTTGCTTTTTTTTTGCAATTCGGTAAAAATCGCTATTTTTACCGATTTGCAAAAAAAATGCAAATTTTCAATTGCGAATTCACAATTCCCATTCATTCCTATGGGCCAAAATGCCCATAGGAATGAATGGGAATTGCGAATTCACAATGTGCAATTGCAATTCATCAATGCATTTCAAGGGTGGAGAGGGGGGTCAAAATGACCCCCCCTGCACCCATGAAATGTACTTTTCAGCATAAGTTACATACACACATGTCCTAAGGACATGTGTGTCTGTAGCTTAACAGTTTAAAAAATGCATTTTTGTGCATTTTCAAACAATTTCGCAAATTACCACGAAGTTGAACTTCGTGGTAATTTGCACTTCCAATTTTAAAAATCGCAAATTTTTCTGTAGTGATGCATAGCATTTAAGAAATCGCACAATTGCGATTTCTTATATGCTAACGCAATTTTAGAAATCGTAAAAAAGATGCGACTTCTAAAATGGCATGATGCATCCCAAACAGCACTTTTGCATTCGCAAACGGCCGATTTTACGGAATCGCACCGTTTGCGACTACAAAAATGCTTGATGCATGTGGGCCTATATTCCCAATAGGCTCTGCGCATTGGAATAATATAAACAGCAGTGTAGACGTAGGACTGAGGTCGACTAGGTCTCTACTGACTATATTAGATTTAATTAGTTTTGCCAGCTAGCTCAGAGGTCACTAGAAACTTTCTTGAGTAAACAAGGAGGAGTTTAACTTCCCTGGATAGACAAGAAGGGATTAGCTTCTGACAACCATATAACATGACAACTTTGCTCCCTCAGAATAAAGAGTGTATCTCTAGAGTCGTGTGAAAACAATAGACAACTATTTCACTCAGTCAATCGTGCGTACTTAGTTTCACCAGAGTGCAGAGAAATAGAGAGACGGGCGTTTTCAATAAAAGGTGTTATTTATTGAGCAGTCTTCTTTCTCATGCAAGAGAAATTAATTGCCACAATTGCAATACTTATCATGAAGTAAAGTGCGTACAGTAAAAGGAGTATTATGAAATAATACTGTAAAAGCATTGATATGGTTTCTTAGCCATATGATACTTTAAAATTGATAAAATATATACATACATAAAAACATTGACTAACGTACTCAACTAGTGCTTCTAATCTACGCCTACCCGGTGTACCTGACCTAAGCCTAATACGTGGGAAGGAGTAAGTAAGTTGCAGTTTAAGTTAAGTTGGGTTATTTGCCAAGGATCTGAATCAAGAATTCTCTTAAGAGTTTAGTCAGCTCTGTACCTTGGTTCTTAGAATGAAGGAGGTCTTGTATCTCTCTCTCAGGACTCGATATCCCAGCAACCCGCAAGGGTGACTGGAAACACCGGAGCTGGATTTTCTCGGCTGGAGAAAAAGACAGCGTCTCTCTCAGTGCGTCAAAAGGGACGGTCGGCTTCCTTCGGCTCTCGCATCAGCTGGGCTTCGGGCAAGTAGATAGCCGCTCTGCTCCAAACCACCGTGTGCTTGCTTAAGGCAACATTGGTATATTTATACCTGAAAGGTGCCGGGTTTGACGTAGGTTGGACATAAGACGTCACCAGAACTAACAGTTGTTTCTGAGTCTAAGAGTTCTTGTGCAAATCAAAACAAGAGCAGGGGGATTTCCCGGGCTGCTGGAGGCTTGGTTTGTTTAAAGAACGTGTTGTACTTTCTAGGAGTCTAGGGGAGTAGCCTTGCCGTATTTGGAATGCATTGGCTATTACTAAATATGGATATGATTCTTATGCCTTTATAAGGATACTATTTATTATAACCATATAAGGGCATAATTCGGGAATATTGAATTAGGGTCCTAGATAGAAACACAACACCCACTCCACGAATTAATGTCCATCATTACTAAAAACTAAGCAATATTAAACATAATGATGCATGTGTGTTTTCCAACCCACCCCAAAATACATAAATTGCATTTGAAATGGTATATGGCAAATACACGAAAATGAGTATTGGTACTGTACGCTTTTCAAGCAATGTTATCATTCAGTTAAATGCATATATATATCAGCTGAATGAATTGCGAAAATTACACATGAAATGGCTCTGAATACAGAAACGAAGGTCGAGACCATTCCATCACATATTTATACAAATGCTGTACATGTGCTAGAGGCTGAGGTAAAATATTGTCTCTAGAGTTCCTAAAATAGAAGCTCTGTTCTCTAAGAATAGTTCTACTTTAAGCAGAGTACTTTGTGCCAAAAAAAAGGGTAAATATTTTGGAAGTGAAAAAAAAAATTCACTTTCAGGGGAAAAAATAGTTCCAATTGTTTCCAGTAGCTGTGTTTATCAAAAACTAGAGGCCGAATTCAGAGTTCAGGGAACGCTGTGTGCTCGTTGTTTTAAAAGTTATTCTTTTTGTTCATCATTTCAGACAGGCTTGCAAAAAATTGGTCTACAACATCAGGTGAAAGTTCGACCAAGTTTGAAAATGCTGCAATTGTGCATATGTGAGCATGATTGCTATCATCGATGTCAGGATCAGCAATGCTCACAGAAGGTTGTACCTGTTTGGTGCTGCTTTCCTCTCGTACTTCACCGCCACCTACTCGTAGTGGTGAAGTCTCAACGAATGCCGTCATCAGAATAGGTAGCCACTGGGGACAACACGATGCATGAGTCGTTACCGGACCTAGCAAAGTATCGATATCCATTGGTACTGCTGATGGTAGTGTAAGACAGATGTCTAACACGCATTCTTCTCCGCATAGCAGACATCGAAGCACAGGTAAGATGCAATCTTGCCAGATTGGTCTGAATGAAAGAAACCAGGTTGCACTAAGATCTCTTAGCCGGGCCAATCCGAGCACTTTAGTGATGCGGTCTCTGTAGCGTATTGCTAGGATCGTTTCTTCCATTGTAGCTGGAGTTCTGTATGTTGCTTGGCTTGCCATATCAGAGCAGAAGGATCAAAAATAAAATTCCTGCTACGAGTCCCAAAAGAAGAGGCAGACCGCCAAATAACGAATGCACAAAATTCGGGATAATGCCCAGAACTGTTTCAAAGGGTGCTAACAGTCCCGAAAAAATTGTCTTAAATACATGTGCGATGCCGCTGGTATCAGACATGTTTAAGATTTGACCTAACATTTCTACGAAATGCACGGGGCAATTTGTTGATAATAGGGAATGTATCTCTGCCGCTGTCCTTGCAACTTGCAGATCTTACGTCTTACGAGGTTAAAGGCGCATTTGTCTGTAAAAGAATGAATTTCATTCTGCTTAAAGTGTCAATTCGAATAGAAGAGATATTCAAAGAAGGCCATATTGCCGCCTCCATGTCTGGATTGCTGTTTGGATACAATACTTGCATACAGCAAGTGACCATGGAACTAACGCTCACGAGATAGGCTTTTCCTGGCACCATGCCACAACAGCTGTGGTCACTTATTAGAACGTAACTGCCGTTGGAAAGTTGTCTGAAAAATGGCTCTATTTGTGTTGCAGGAGTGCCGTGCAGGTGACATGAAAGGTTATTTGAAGACCCTTCGCAGGCTCCATGCAAGTTAATACCTTGACACAGAAGTGTACCACCTAGTGATTTTTTACAATTATTACCACTAAGAAATACCTCCTTTTTTCCCTTCACTATAACATTTGTGTGTATAAGGTAATTTCCATGTTGACTTGATGTATCCTTTACCCAACCTTTCATACAGGCCTGCTGGTATATATTTTTGGCAATACTTAAACTGGAAAGTTGTTATTGGGATTGTAATCGTTCCATGTATTATCCATTCAATGACAGGTCTTTCTGACATTGTCAATGGTAATCTCTCAAGTTTTTCAATGCTCAGAATCGTATAGTCTGCTCCTTTTTGAGCCAAACTGATTTGTTTATCAGTAAGGTTAAAGATAGAAAATAATGACGTTGTGTTGATTAAACGCCATGGCACGTTGCCTGAACGCAGATTTTGCAACGTCCAGCCAAGCTGTACAATAGAACGTAATTGGGACTGACCATGTTGTAACATTAGCTAGTCCTGCTCTATTATATCAATAGCAGATGATACAATGCTGTCCAGTGAATATATTCTGGAGGACAGAGTCGTTAACCCATTGTCCACTACAGAAAGTGATTTTTCCAAATTAATACAATCAATTTCTCGTATTTTTTCAGCTGTTTCAATTTGTGTTACTTTCCAAGCCTCGTTGTAAGCAGCGTATATACCGGCGTATATGAAACGTTTTTGACGCTGTTTGCGTGGTCCCAGTATGAAATCACCCAAGTCAGCACCGTCTTCAAGTAAAGTCAAGTGTTGCTTAATTTCAGCCAGTGTGGATTTCTGTAGCCATTCGAGGCATAGTTTCCCTACACTGTATGTTGTAACTATCCCTGGATGTTGTCTCTGGGAGTATCTAGGGTCTGGCCTGGTCTGTTTAAACCCCTGTGTTTTGTTCAGGAATCTATCTTGACAGTTATTTGTGTCTGTGGGCCAGATCAACCATTTTTTCCATTCAGGATTTGTTCTGTTTTGGTGTAAACTATGGGATACGTCTATCTCCACATGTGTAGTGCTATTACTATCAGGTATGGGCTTCGGAATAGACGGTTTATTTAAGTCTTTAATCTTAGCTAGGCCAAGACAGGTTGTCTGTTGAATGGTCTCATTCAAGAATATTATTTGTTCTGGGATCATGCAGGCTCTAAATAATGCTTCTAAACCTTGGACCTGCCATTCTTTTGTACCCCAGATGGTTTTTGTTTCAATGTTGTTTTTTCATACAATGTTTCAGAATAAATCAATGTAGTATTTGTCAACATTGTTTTCATTCCTGTCTTATTTAACATTTTAAAATAAAACGTTTCTGCATCACTTGTGTTAAACCCTGAGAAGTATGGGAATTTCTCATAAAATGTTTTCGAGCTGCCTTTAGGGGGTGTTGCACAATGTTCCCATTGGTTATAATTAAAAACGTTTCTAGGTTGAGCAGTTTTATGCAAATAGTGATGACCATAGTAATTATAACAGTACATTTCTTCATAATTTGATGAATCCTGCAAATAATCATGTTCTGTGAATTTAGCTGACATTACTAAATCTGACATCATATTATTGATATTTTCAAAGTCCCAATCATCAGAGAAAGTCCTTGGTGTCACAAAGTCACTTAAGGAGACCTTAAATTGGTGTAGATATTTCAAGAGCTCAATCGGGCCATAGATTTCATAATCCGTTTTGTCCCATGCTACCCCACCGGGTATTGGATTGGCTGTGATGTTCACTGATGACAGTTCTCTTTTCTTGAGATGAGAGGATGTGTGAGGCTTTAGGACCAAGTTGATGTTCTGACTTGCTGTGTCCATTGTACTATATGTACCATCAATGAATTTTCCCAAACATAGAACCATGATAAGCCAAAGCAGGAGGAAAAGTACACCTAACACAATCCAAAATTCAATCCATGGTGAAATCAGATATGTTTCTTTTAGTTGGTGAAAAAGTTCAGTTACTTTGTCTTTGAAAGTTTTTATTGCTGCCGTTTCTTCATGTTCACTTGGATCATCAGAACAGTCATCGAAATTGATGAAGTAGCCAGATGCAGTTCTGTCAATTATTGGAATTGCTTCCGGATTTTCTTTAGTCTTTGGATCTTTCTTTGAGACATTAGTATAGCCCGATGCTACATCATTGTAGACAGGTGTTTCTTGACGAACTGTTGCAATTTGGGTTTCAAGAGGCACAAGTTCCATGGCTTTGTTGCATAGTCCTTTTTTATTCACTGCAGGTTTATCAAAAGTGATTAGTCTTTCAGTTTGAACCTCTTCGATTGTAGCAAGATTTGGGGCCAGATGTAGGAGCCCTAATACCGGTCGGTAACGGTCGAATTCGGCCGTTACCGACCGGTATTTGGGTTTTCTGATGTAGGGGGCCTATATTTTACCGATTCTGTAAATTTACCGATTCGGTAAATTTACAGAATCGGTAAAATACCGAATCGATATATTTACAGATTCGGTAAATCCATATGTAGATGACACTCCTGAGAGTGCCACAGGCCCGTAAGAGTCGGTATTTTACCACCCAATCCTATTGGGTGGTAAAATACCAAATTCAGGTGTGCATGCACATCTGTGCATGCACACCTGTGCAATGTGACACACAGACATGCCCTTAGGGCATGTATGTGTGCCACATGGCACACAAGCCTGTAGTTGGGGTGCTAGAGGGTGTCAAAGTGACACCCCCTGCACCCTTGCAGGATTCGGTATTTACCGATTCTGTAAATACCGAATCTGTAATTCCCATTGATTCCTATGGGCTACAAGGCCCATAGGAATCAATGTGAAATACAGATTCGGTATTTACAGAATCGGTAAATACCGACTCTTACAGAACCGCTAATTTTTTACCTACATCTGCCTCTTTCAAATTTACCGACTCTTAAATACCGATTCGGTATGGGTCGGTATTTAAGAGTCGGTAAATCGAATTTACCTACATTTGGCCCTTGGTCTTCTACTATTTCTTTGGAGTCCACTTGGCCTACTACTTATTATTGGCCACATGATTGTTGTTTTACCAGGTCGATGGATACAACTCGGTTCTCCTTTTTACCAGCAAGGGGCAGTAAGAAAACTGATCTTGTTCCGCTGACTGCTAAGACAGGTACTGCTTATCTGTAAGAAGGCCCAAATTCCTTCTATACCGCGATTTTTTCTCTGACCAGATCCCCAATCTTTGAAATCCAGACAGGTCTTGCTGGGATAGGTGGTTTTTCTTCAGTGGCTGTTGGCTTTAGCTTTATATTAGTCAGACTTCTTCTTGTCTCATTTAAGTTCTGTAAAACAGCCACACGGTCTTTGATATCAAAGGCTTTTTCTTCTACCACTGAAGTGTGACTATCTAAGTCCTGGATATGCATTCTAGTACCAAACAATAGTTCGTAGGGAGTGAGACCTTTTAGAGAATTTCTTGGCAGATTGTTAAGACTACGTTGGACACTTGTTCAATGTTTGACCAACCCATCACCCGAACCTAATACCCTCGCCGTTATAGATTGCTTTATGTCCCGTTTTTTTCGTTTCACTACCGCATTTCCCTCAGGATGGAATGGAGAAGAGTACCGCAATGCAATGCCCATGCTGGTCATGGCCTCTTTGTAAGCTCGAGAGCTAAACGCAGGACCCTGGTCAGAATGTAGCATGCCAATTGCGTATGTGCCGATAAAGACTCGCAAATCTTTTATAACAGTTCTGGCATCAGCCTAGCGCTGGTGTCTGCATTTCAAGTGAATCTAGTCTTAATATTTATGGGATCGCATTTCTCCTGCTGAATTTTTGCATATAGATAGCCTTATGCTTTCTAATAGTCTAATCCTCGGATTTTATACACACTGTCTCCAATAAAATTGGAGGCCGAGAGACAATAACCTCAGCATTTTTAACAAACTTTGTACTGTAATTTTATCATGAGAATTTTGTAATGATTTTAACTAATTATGCAAATAAACATTTATTGTTGTTGTTGTTGCTTTCTAATAGAGGTGTCCTGGCAGTAATCTGGTCCGGTTCACGACTGCGATCTCGGTTGCAGTCTGGACAATCCTTTGCAAATATGTAATTTTGCAGGCTCATCCCCGGCCACCAGTATTCTGATTGTAATTCTTTTAGAGATCTCACGATCTCTTGGTGCCTTAGACCTTCTCCCATGTGTGCGTCTGCTATTAACAAGACTCTCCGGTTCGTGTTTGGAATTACTCTATCCCCCACTCCAGGGATTTGAGCAAAAGGAACAGAGTTTGCATCTATTATGTATGTATAATTGAGTGTACAGCTGAGAGGTAATGCTGCATAGTCGCCTTTTAATGAGGCTTTTACCGCTAGCATAGTTTCTCCGTCTATGTATTTTTTAGAACGCTTTTTTGTGGCTACGGAAGCCGGTAGGACCGCTTCCGCTGTGGCTCTGTGAGCCAATGAATTCCCTGCAACGTGAACGCCATCACGTTGATGACTCAGTGTATGTATCACGTGAGTCTTTCGTAGTTCTTTCTGCAAAAGAACTACTTGTTCCCAGAGCTTTTTATGCTTTATTGTGGCACCTGTGTCATCTTTGTAACCGTTTTGAATCCAGGTCTGCATGTCATTATTGTAAGATTTGACGCAGAAATGCGAATCGCACACTATCAGTGTGGGGAATTCCCAATCGGCATTTTCAAGCGCCATCTTTAAAGATCTTATTTCAGTTCGCTCAGCTGAACAGTTTCTCACTGATTCATTTTTGATGACTATTGGTCTGAATTTACCAAAGCGCCAGCAACCTTTAACAATCGCGCACGCTGCGTTGTAGGATTTTTTCTCTACATCGTAGTGCTGTGCAAATCTGTCCATGTAGATTACACATGTGTATTGTTCGAGAGGCAGAATTTCGATTGGCAGAGGATATTCTTCTTCATATTCTAGATTTTCTAGTTTTTTCATTTTCGGGTCAAAATAGTATTTCACGTCTTCTGCAGCAAGAGAATTTTCCCATTGTATCCATTTTGGATCTAATGCCACAGCAGTCAAATTGTGTGGGCTTGTTAATGCCTCAAGGGCTGATTCTGCTGTTAGAACAGTTATTCTTCTGCCTTGGGCTTGGGCTCTTTCTTTTGCTACAGCAGTTTGAACCACTATTAGAATCTTTTCAGTAGAACTGAATTTCATTTCAGCTTGTGTGTACAAGTGTGATTTCTAAGCTATTGGTACCGTTTCTCCCTCATTAGAGGTCAGGTACGTGAATCCGCATCTTCCTGGGATGACTCGGATTACAAGGTTGCGCATGTTTTCGCGTGTTTGAAATTTTGTTTTAGCTAACATGTCTGTTTGCAATGATTTTAAAATTTCTGTGTGTTTCTGAGTCCAATATATTGCTTTGAAATCAGGTTTTATTAATTCATAGAGAGGTTTAACCCTCTCCGCATAATTTAGAATGTATAATCTTCTGAAATTCAGGAAATTTAGTATTGATTGTAAGTTCTTCAGCGTTTTAGGTGCTTGGATTACAGCACATTTCTCTAAGAAGTTGTCTGCTAGGCTTTTGTCCTTCACTTGATTATTCTTATCCTAAATATAGGACTGTTAGGTGGGCCATTCGTGACTTTTTAAAGTTGAATTTGTAACCCTCAGCTGCAAACCCAAGTATTATGGTGTTCACTCTTTTCAAGTGTGTCTCCAGGTCATCATCTGTGAGATAGATGTCATCGACATAAGATAATGCCTCATCATCATATATTTGTAGTAACTCTGTTACTCTAGCTGAGAATAATCCTGGGCTATTCTTGAATACCTGTGGGAGTCGACAGAAGTGTTTTTGCGACCCCATTATTGAGAAAGCTGTCAAATACCTGCTTTCAGGTGCAATGTTTTGACAAAAGAATCCATTAGAGATGTCTAATGTTGTTTTATATTTTTTGCGCACAATGTTATTCATTAGTGCTGCACTGTGTGCGTTTTGTACTGCAAATGTTTTGCAGCATGAGTTAAGGTGTCTGTAGTCCAAAACTAGACGATATGAATCGTCTGGCTTGGAGACAGGAAACAAAGGATTGTTCATTTGTGAGGTGCATGTTTCAATCACCCCCTGATATTCAAGTTGATCTAATATCTCCCTGACTTGCTTTTTAGCTTCTTGTTTAACTGGGTACTGCCTTTGTGCAGTGGGTTGATTTTTTAACTGGATTTTATGGCGAGGAGAATCCTCATCCCATCCTACATGATTTTTATATAATGCAGGAGCTTGGGCTACTGGCCATTTCCTTGCTAATGTGTATTTTTTATGAATTGGAATATGATTTGAGAAGGCAGGCATAATCATTTCTTCGCCATGAGGGCACTCCCTGACAAACTCTGGTGGCCAGTCTTTCTCAGCTAACAGGATGTCATAGCCTTTTGAAAGGTTATCTTCCACCTCCTGGACTCAGACCGACCTGACGTCCTTCTCCTAACCGAGACCTGGTTGAATGAGGACTCGTCTCCTGACATCTTGGCTGCCATTCCTCCGGGGTATTACATACTCCAAGTCAATCGGCCTGTTGACAAACCAGGAGGCGGCGTAGCCGCCATTATCAAACTTCCCCTCAGGTTCACTTCCCTCTCTTTACTCACCATTCCTCAGGTGGACTGCCTAGTTATTAGATTTGATTCCTCTGTATCCCCTTTAATCTGTGTCCTGGTATACCGTCCCCCCCAACCCATGCCCAATTTCTCTTCTCACTTTGGTGACTTGCTTTCCCAGCTCACAATTAATAACTCTAAACTTCTGGTCCTGGGTGATTTTAACTACTGGCCGTCAGACGCCCATGAAAGCCCGCAATCTCTGGCTTTTACTGACTTATTAACTGGACTCAATGGTCTTCAACACGTTCATTCACCCATTCACTCCAAGGGCCATATTTTAGATCAAGTGTGGACCTATAATCTCGATATTAAGTCACTCATGATCACACCTTGTCACTGGTCAGACCATCACCTAATTTCCTTCCTCCTCCTGGTCCCTCCCCCGCCCCCTCGCAGTCGAGGCACTAGCCTCTTGGCTAGAAACTGGAACAAAGCAGACCTTGACTTATTCCTTACCTCTCTAACTTCGTCAGCTCCGCCCAGCTCTGGTTCTATCGATTCCCAAGCAGCTGCACTCGTTAATTGGCTAGAATCCGCCAGTGACAAGGTCGCCCCCCTCAAGCTAATTAGAACCAAGCGCCCTCACGACGCACATCGCTGGTTCTCTGACAACCTTAAATCTTTAAAACTCGGTCTCCGCCAAGCCGAGCGTCGCTGGCGTAGAAGTTATGATCCCTTAGAAAAACCACCTTTTCTAAAATTACTGGGAGAATATAAACGAGCAATCTCTGCCACCAAAACCACCTATTTTTCCACCAAAATCCTCAACTCTGCGCAAAAATCAAAAGACATCTTCGCCATTGTAGAAGAACTCTCACATCCAGATAGGGTGACCATCAAACCCCTTCCATCTCAGGCACTATGCGATTCCCTCAACTGCTTCTTCATAGAAAAAATTAGCAAAATCAAAAATAGTATCTCTTCCATACCCCTGACTATACCCCTCACTGAGGCTGCTCCCTCCACCAACTCTCACTCTCTGACTCAGTTCCCCCCCTATCAGAAGACGTTTTCATCGCCCTGCTTAACAAAGTTTCCTCTGGCTCCCCCACAGACTGCTGCCCCCCCGCAATTCTCCAGGCCGCTTTCTCAGCCTGCCCCACTTCTCCTCTGGCCCTCCTGAACAGTTCTCTCCTGCTCGGAGAGGTCCCCAGCCAATTTAAGAACGCAGAGGTAGTTCCCATTCTAAAAAAACCCACTGCCGACCCTACAGTCATGGGCAACTTCCGCCCCATCTCCCTTCTACCCTACCTAAGCAAGGTACTCGAGACGTACGTAACTAGTATCCTCAGTTCTTTTATTGAGGACTCCAACTTCTTGGACCCCCAGCAGGCCGGGTTCAGACCCGCCCATTCGACAGAGGCGGTCATTCTCTCTGTAATGGAGGAACTCCGCAGAGGCGCTGACTCTAACACCCACCAAGCCCTGATTCTTCTGGACCTGTCGGCGGCCTTTGACACGGTCGACCACACCATCTTGGTCGACCGTGTCAAAGAGGCTGGTATCGGAGGGACGGCCCTTGACTGGGTCCGCTCATTCCTGACGAACCGCCACCAATCTGTCCGACTCTCCCATTTTTCGGCTGACAGGATGAAACTCACCTGCGGTGTGCCACAGGGTTCGTCTCTGTCCCCACTTCTTTTTAATTTGTACCTTACCCCCCTGTTCCGCTCCCTCCGGGGAAGGAATGTCACTGCATTTAACTATGCAGATGACATTCAGCTCATCTTCAATCTTGACTCCTCGCAGGATGCGGCTCAGGACTTCCAGTCTACCCTCTGTCATATCAGCAATTGGATGGGCACTCACCATCTCAAACTTAATCCCGACAAGACGGAGCTTGTTCTTGTTGGAGGCCCATCCAACCCCTGGAACTCCACTTTCTGGCCCCCTGCCCTTGGCCCCTCTCCCCGCCCTGCTGACAAGGTCAAAAGCTTGGGGGTCTACATTTCTCATGATCTCTCCATGCAACATCAGGTCAGTGCTACAGTGTCTTCCTGCTTCCACCAGCTCAGAAAAATTCTCAAAATTGCCCATTTTCTGACCACCGAAGCCCTTACCCTGACGTTGCTGGCATTAGTCATCTCTCGGGTTGACTATGCCAATGCCTTGTACGCAGGTATCCCGCAATACCAAATCAAAAGACTTCAGATGATACAGAATCAGGCAGCACGCCTCATCTACCACCAACCCAAACATCACCACGTCCGTCCTTTACTTAGTGCCCTGCACTGGCTTCCTGTATCAGAGCATTGTCAATTCAAACTAGGCTGCTTGACTCACAAATCCCTGGCCGGCATCGGCCCCTCTTTCATCTCGTCGCTTCTGCACCCGTACGTCCCTTCCAGACTCCTTCGATCCTCCCACCATGCTCTCCTTCAGACGCCCAGGTTCAGACGCAAAAAGCACGGAGGCCTCAGATTTTCTTTTCTGGCCCCCTCATTCTGGAACTCTCTCCCCCTGGAACTTAGACTTTCCCCCTCTTACCCTCACTTCAGGTCTCTCCTAAAGACTCACCTCTTCCGCGGTGCTTACACATAAGCTCCCATGCTCCCTTGCCCTTCTTTCTATGTCTCCTTCTGATTTAATGAACAGCGCCAAGAAACCGACCGGTGTATGTTGCGCTTTATAAATTGTTTTTACATTACATTACATTTACATTACATTACGTTATCCCAAAAGAGACCCCTTACTTTCCTAGTCTTGTCCCCCTCTATACGTAATGTTATTTCGTATAACTTATGGGGTTTGCTAACTCTGGTGTCTGCAGTTTCCACTTGAATGTATTCATTCGCGTCCACTGTCTCCAGAAGATTCATCAAGATCTTGCGAGCTATGGTCACTTCTGCTGCGCTGTCTAGCATTGTCTGGGCCCACTCTCCGTTTTTCAGTTGTGTCCTCAGTATCCTCGGCATGTTTTATTATTTTAATACTGGCTACCTTCTTTCTTGGAAATTGTAATTTTTTACTTTGATGAGCAGGTTCCTTGTCTTTGGACTTGACGTGCTCTTCCTTGTGTTCTGACCGTCCTCTTCTTTCCGATTTCTGTGAGGAAGTCTGAAAAGATCGAGAGGGACGTGTATCAATATCTTGATATCTATCAGGTTTTCTCAATTTATCCCTATGTCTAAGGTTGTATCTTTTCTCAGAGGGCTCCCTCTGGGGAGACTTGCCACCTCGTTCTTGAGATCTATCTCTCCGTTGAGGAGAACTTCCTCTGGACTGGAATCATTTTTCTTTGGGAGTGGATTGTTTATTTCCATCCCAACTCTTTTTTGGAGTGTTTAGATTATTTTTAATAAATGTTTTTTCAGGATTTTCAAGTAGTTGGGGTTTTACTGGTTTCCCACCCAAACTATCTCTACCTAGTTCTTCATAGGATTTTTCTATGATTCTGGCAAGTTCAAAAGGTTGTTCTGCTATATCTATTTCTTTCAATTTCTGGCGGATCGCCACAGATGTTACCATGGGCAGATTAATAAGGTGAAAAGATTTTATAAGGAGCTCACAGCACTCACTAGGATTGAGACTAACGATCCCGTCTCTACTGAGATGTGCGAATCTATCGCCGATCACTTCGTTAATAAAGTGGAGCAGATATACGTGTCTTTTCAGCAGGGCTCAGCCGAAGAAGTATCGGCCAGGGACACTGACCCTAGGCTTACTAAGAAGGTATGGCTTAATGAATTTACTGTGCCCCCGAGGGAGGAATTGATAAAGCTAATCATGAGCATCCAGTCCGGATCCCCTACGGATGTTGCCCCTCCTAAAAATCTTAGGAACCATGCCCATCTCCTAGGGAACCACATAGGCAATATGGCCTTCTTCTCCTTCCAAGAACGTCAGGTGCCTGACGAATGGAAACTTGCACAGGTAGTCCCGATTAAAAAGAAGACTAACATGAGTATCTCCCATTTGGATAATCTCAGGCCCATTTCCTTGTTACCATTCTGTGCCAAAGTGGTGGAAAAAATGGTTAATAACCAGTTAGTTACATTTGTGGTGGATAACCATCTTTTACACTCCTCCCAATCTGGTTTTAGGGCAACATATTCTACGGAAACTGCCCTCCTCTTTTCCACTGAATTGCTTCGCCAGAAAGTGGATGAAGGACAGACAGCCGCCCTGATATTGCTGGACTTGAGTGCGGCATTTGATACCGTATCTCACTCCAGACTTCTTGCCCGTCTGAGCGAGATAGGAGTTGCCGGGATGGCACACGAATGGATGGCTTCATTCCTGGCAGATATAAAATTCCAGATTCACTGTCCCCCCTTTAAATCTTCTCCCCGAACTTTGAAACAAGGGGACCCGCAGGGTTCCATTCTCAGCCCTGTGCTGTTTAATTTGTATATGGAACCCCTGGCCAGGTTGGTGGAGTCTTATGGGGTGGATATCGTATCGTATGCAGACGATACGCAACTGGGGGTTACTCTATCTCACAACCCGGTTGAGACAGCAGATAATTTTTCTGCTTGTCTTGTGGCACTGGCAGCTTGGATGAAGCACAACTGCCTCCGCCTGAACGGGAATAAGACTGAACTTCTTGTGATTGGTCCCTCTCCTTCGATCTGGACCACAGCTTGGTGGCCCGCTGAACTGGGTCCCACGCCCTCCCCGTCTGATACTGTGAAGAACCTGGGTGTTCTTTTGGATTCCAATCTCTCTTACTCCCAACACATAGGCAAGATGGCTGGGAGATGCTATGGCATACTGAAGGTCCTGCGTAAAATCCTGGATCTTCTGCCTATTACAGTAAGGAAAACATTAATCCATGCCCTGGTTACGTCCCATTTGGATTATGGGAATGCACTGCTCTGTGGCCTTAGTAAAAAGGGACTAACCCAGTTGCAGTTCATCCAAAATGCGGCGGCCAGACTTGTTCTAAAGCTGCCAAGGAAGTCTTCGGGAAAACGGGTGTTACAGATCTTGCATTGGCTCCCCATGCGGGAACGCATCTGGTTCAAGGCCATGTGCATTAGCCATCGTATTGCACATGGCAAGGGCCCGAGCTACCTCCATAGGATGTTAACCATTTATCGTCCCAATCGCCTCTTGAGATCTATGGGTAGTATGCAGTTCTCGATACCCCGCATTTATAAAGCCCAAATGGGTGGGAGTTCCTTCAGGTTTCTGGCAAGCAAACATTGGAACGAACTCCCTATTGAATTGCGGATGGAACCGTCGGAAATCAGGTTCCGGCAGAAATTGAAGACCTACCTGTTTCCTGAAGATTAGTATTCATTCAGAGTTTCTTCTGCTCTTTTCCCTTGGCTGTGGTTTTGTTTTCTGTTTGGAGTGGTGTTGATATGTATCCTAGCGCGGAGACGCACTGTTCTTAGTGTGTTCAGGCGCTTAATAAATGTTTTTTTTTTCTCCTTTTATGTTGGCTAATAATATAGCCGAGACCTGCTTGAAGTCTTTCAGTAATTTCATACCCAGAGTTAAAGCAGGTTCTGGACCGTATTCATTTTGAATCTGTCTTAGCACATCTGGTATTACCGCCATAGACGGAACACCATGTGTTTTTGTGTATATCGAAGCAAAGACTGTGCCCCAAGTGTCACAGTCCTCCACATGTGGTGCAATCCCCATTGGAAGACAGATAGTCAGAATTCTGTGTTTCTCAGTAGGTGTAGTATCAGGAAATAATGCCTCTATTTGAGTGATTATTTGTGTTAACCAGAATGGAATTTGTTCTAGTTTTGCGGGTATTTTGCCAATGGCTGATTGTATATTTTGTGGTGTGATGTTATTTGTATTCCCCTGGGGAGGGGTGGTCTGTGGAATTTTTATTGCTGGTTGGACTGTTAAAGTCCGCATTACATATTGGACTAATTGTCTATGTATTTTAATTAGCAATTTTAGCTGAGCTAAAAGTTCCTGGTTTGACATTGTTTCAATGTCTGGATGTGGTGTGTAGCTGGCTAGAACCGGCCACGTGGCTCCTGGTCTACCTAATGGACCGAGCCTGCTGATGTGATTTTGATGTTTTAGGGCGCCATTAAACCAGAGCAGGTGCTCTTGGTAAGTTAGTGGGATTTCAACGTCCTCGAAAGGAGCGTATTCATGCGGAGGTTCCCCTATTTTGTAATAGTGGAATTTGTGTGTCACAGCGTGTGCTGCTGGAAAATTTATCCATGAATAGAATACCTCTGTCTGCCGATATTCATGGGCCTCTACCACGAATATGACTGTACCACCTCGTGATGATGCTCCATTTGCTTTAAGTTTTTTAGTTATAGTTCTTCTTACATTTACCGGAATGATTATAGCATTCGGATCTTCATCTTGGAGACTTGTGTCATCCGCTAGGAGTTGAGCTGCTATTCTAGCTGTCTCTGTTTCACCTTCACTTTCCACCATTTTACTGAAGGAAAGTTTTGTTGCAGATCAAGTTTCAAGGAAACAAAGATTAGGTGCACAACATTTTGGAACACTGTATCCTTCAACGTTGACTAAACCAAAAACTATACATAGGAATCTCTTCCTACTAAGTTCCGGCAGATTTTAACCTTTTACCCACTCCAGACGTCTTTTGGAGTTTTTACGGGAAAAAGGGGTCTGTGTGAAAAAGCACGACTGAGTTACTCTAATGTCTTGCATTAGGTTATCGCCTTACCAAACGTTGGGCGCCATGTAGTGCAGTTCCTATATTCCCAATAGGCTCTGCGCATTGGAATAATATAAAGAGCAGTGTAGACGTAGGACTGAGGTCGACTAGGTCTCTACTGACTATATTAGACTTAATTAGTTTTGCCAGCTAGCTCAGAGGTCACTAGAAACTTTCTTGAGTAAACAAGGAGGAGTTTAACTTCCCTGGATAGACAAGAAGGGATTAGCTTCTGACAACCATATAACATGACAACTTTGCTCCCTCAGAATAAAGAGTGTATCTCTAGAGTCGTGTGAAAACAATAGACAACTATTTCACTCAGTCAATCGTGCGTACGTAGTTTCACCAGAGTGCAGAGAAATAGAGAGATGGGCGTTTTCAATAAAAGGTGTTATTTATTGAGCAGTCTTCTTTCTCAAGCAAGAGAAATAAATTGCCACAATTGCAATACTTATCATGAAGTTAAGTGCGTACAGTAAAAGGAGTATTATGAAATAATACTGTAAAAGCATTGATATGGTTTCTTAGCCATATGATACTTTAAAATGGATAAAATATATACATACATAAAAACATTGACTAACGTACTCAACTGGTGCTTCTCATCTACGCCTACCCCGGTGTACCTGACCTAAGCCTAATATGTGGGAAGGAGTAAGTAAGTTGCAGTTTAAGTTAAGTTGGGTTATTTGCCCAGGATCTGAATCAAGAATTCTCTTAAGGGTTTAGTCAGCTCCGTACCTTGGTTCTTAGAATAAAGGAGGTCTTGTATCTCTCTCTCCGGACTCGATATCCCAGCAACCCGCAAGGGTGACTGGAAACACCGGAGCTGGATTTTATCGGCTGGAGAAAAAGACAGCGTCTCTCTCAGTGCGTCAAAAGGATGGGTCGGCTACCTTCGGCTCTCGCATCAGCTGGGCTTCGGGCAAGTAGATAGCCGCTCTGCTCCAAACCACTGTGTGTTTGCTTAAGGCAACGTGGGTATATTTATACCTGAAAGGTGCCGGGTTTGACGTAGGGTTGGACATAAGACGTCACCAAGAACTAAAAGTTCTTTCTGAGTCTAGGAGTTCTTGTGCAAATCAAAACAAGAGCAGGGGGATTTCCCGGGCTGCTGGAGGCTTGGTTTGTTTAAAGAACGCGTTGTACTTTCTAGGAGTCTAGGGGAGTAGCCTTGCTGTATTTGGACTGCATGGGCTATTACTAAATATGGATATGATTCTTATGCCTTTAAAAGGATACTATTTATTATAACCATATAAGGGCATACATCGGGAATATCGAATTAGGGTCCTAGATAGAAACACAACACTTCTACCTATTGAGGTTACCATTCTATGGAGTTTTTGAAGAGTCTGGGTCTTCCACTCAGAGGAGACAGTTCTGGTTGCTGGCAGCACAAATGAGATTCAAAAGGCTATTGGAGGGTTAGTCATACTTAAGAGCAGGCATGCAATTCACAATCCCATATGTCACAAAAAAAGCTCATCACGGTGCACATACGTCTGATAATGATGTTGCTCTTTAGTGAGCTGCTCGCAGTTGAGGCTTATATTTCTACTCAGGGGCAGTGGCACACTGCCATTAGTTTTTAGTGCATTCTTAAAATTGACAATCCAAACCAGTCAGGGCTTCTGGCTGGGTGAGGTAGGCCTTTTCTTGTTCCAGACTTCATTGTAGGGCTTATTAAATATTGGTCACCACAAAGAAGATGCCAGATACCACAATTACTGAACAGAGAGTGACCAACTTGTGATAACTGACTCAGCAGGAGTGATGCACGATGCTTGTTCTTCCACACCCATTGATGCTCACCAAGCGAGGTGTACACAGCACTCATTCTGGAGGAACACCAAGGGGAAGGGAACAAAATAAGAAAATAACAAACCGCTGACTGTATGACTGCTTCCTTGTATAACCCTCAGGCCCCTCTGTCATTTGCCTCTCAGTGTGTGAGTGCCTAAACAACAACAAAAATGACTATTTCATTTCTTCCTAAAAAACAACTCCTTTACAGCTTTTGATTTACAGTTTCATTTATATTGTCTCTCTCAATCTAGACTCAATATACCTGTTAATTTGCATGAGAATCCTTTAAAACATTAATTCTTTCTCTTTTAATTGTTCCTTCACTAGAATTAAACCAGTCTCTGGATTTGGTACATGCTGCATGGTTTCCTTAATGTGTCCCTCTTGTTATTGCAGATTGTGTAATTCCCCAAATAATAATTAAGAAGTATCTTACATTTGTGTCCACTGAGTTCAATCATGTTTCCTTTGTCTCAAATTCCTGACTTGCATGTGCGCATGAAGGAGGTAAAAATTAAATGTATTTAGCTTTCTCTTATCTCTTTTATCTTTTGCAGATCGTCAAGAACTCTCTCCAGGAAGCACAAGATTCACAGAGGAAGATTTCCTGGATATGCAGGTAAGCTGGGTCCGGAGGAGAAACACAAGTGATATCTTCACTGGAACTCTGATTGCCTAGTAAAGGGTGTTGTCCAAGGGAGTGTTTTTTATATCCTTCTGAAATCAACGATGGCGGTAACCATCACATGGCTCTTTGCAGAACCTTTTTGCTTGTTTTAGAATATTCAGGTGTGTTCTAGATGGATTGCCATTTGCTGTCAATGTATACTTGCTGGCTTGTTCCAGAACCTTCTGGATTGTCCCAGATAGACTGCAATGTGCTTTCAAAGTCTATTTATAAGCGATTAGTTGACAAACCTGATTCCTTTTACCAAGAATCCTAAATTATGTTTGTTCGTTACAGTTCTATTTCATTTTAACAATAGTGACTCCCCCCTGCCCTCACAGCAAGTATCTTTTTGCATCTCCACGTATGTACCCAAATTGACAAGCCCAGGGATGTTCTGTGAAACACCTGGCTCTGTAAACTGGGTGGCCATGACAGAAGAGGAACTCTAGAAAAATGACTCTGGTGGTAAATCATTCGTTTTGAAACCAGACAGTTCCCAGAAAAGGCAATTTTTTGGGGGCCAGCATCAATCCTTCACCTTAAATTCTGTATTCATGCAAAAAAAAAATCATGAACAGCTATGGGTAACAGCTATGGGTAACCCTAATGGCAAGGGTACAATGATGATCACAATCATTTTCTCATCCACCCTTGTTATAAATGTCATAATTATTATTTTGATCAAAATAATATTGACTTCAAACCTGTTCATGAAATTAAAAAATAAACAATAAATAGGTCCCCATTGTCCCGGGTAACTGAACTTTATGGAAGGGTGAAGGGGGGGCAGTAGGTATCTTTCCCTCTGAAACTGCACCTAGAGGACTAACAATAGACTTCCAGTCAGAGCCTAGGGACGGTAGCCGAGGATGCAATTCCCTTTAGACCTATGCGAAGGGGAGTCCAGTTTACGGCACCCCTGGACTGTGCTGGAGATCACAAAGGGTGACCCTTGGGCACATGAAATGACGTATGGATGCCTTTTTTAACAGTGGCCCCTAAAACATAGATAACAATGAATACACAGGCTAATTTCAATAGACTCGCGTTAAAAAATGAAAGGATGGGACATCTTATTATTTCAGCTTTGTACTGTTCTTCTCACAGAGCAGAAAATGTCGAATATTTAAACTGTAACTGTGCGAAACAGCACTTGAAAAACGAAGGTAAAATAATATAAGCACGCCTCGGTGGATGTCGGATGCAAAACGTGATTGCGCAGGGGCTAATTAAACATTTATGAAATGCTTCCAATGTACAGAGCCTTTGTGGCCATTAAAACACATCATAAAATCGAGGAACGTGGCTGCCAATACACCCCCTGGGTAAAAAGTCACTGGATTCTTAAGCAAGCTTACACCTACTTCAGGCTTTGACATTTTAACCGTGAGCTACAAAATTAACCTTTGACCAGTCTCGGGTTCGGCAGGAAATAGCCTTTCGTTCAGCTCGTATCCCTCAGCCCCGAACGGTGGTTGAAGTTAATCACTGATAGGAAGTCTACTTGCAGGAAACATGCAAACGCTAATCCGCACAAACAAAAACAAACCTTTGGCTTGTGTGCACTTTATAGGAACTTCCCTCTTGCTTCCATTTCCCACTAAGTAACATATACAAAGCTTGTTATTTTTAAAAGCGCTCGAGGCGTTTCTCTGCGACCGCCGAGTAAGGCTGACTGTAGTGCAGGCATGCAATGCTTTTCAAGGCCGTAGTCATAAAAGTCGATTGAGTTTTATTTTAAACAAGGGGTACATGCTGAGCTTTTCAACTTTGCTTACAAATATATTTGTTTTAGAATTTGGCCTTAATTTAATATCCGAAATTATTGTTTTAGGTTTATCCCCAAATTTGAAAATACTCTTTAAAGAATTAGGCAACATTTCTAATTTCACATTTTTGTGACTTCATTGTGGATATCTTAACAATGTTTAAAACCATTCCCAACGTGTCTAATATCCTAAGCACTCCTTCCATTTTCTGTTAATCACGACAAAAAGAAAAGCTTCATTTGTTTATAAAATGTACCCTTAAATGGGTCGATTCAATTTACTTAGGCGCCGTTAATATAGTGCACTCATGAAGCTACCTTTTCTATAGCTGGTTAAATAATAATATATGTTTTATCATCTTACTCGAAGACGCTCATTCTATTGACTTCAAAATGATGAAAGGCTCAGCCAGGTTTGTTATTGCCAATAAAAAAATTACATATACTGACAAGGCCTTTGACCAGGTGCGAAAACTTAATCTTACAAGTGCTCAGATTTACTACGGTTGTTGATCTACTGCTGCAATGCAAGCATAGTTTCACGGTGCAAATCGCAGCAGCAAACAAGTTGTGAGCGCTACAATATTTTGATGCCTCGCTCAATGGCAAATTGTTTGGCATCAAGGAATTCCAACCCCCTCTTAATTCATGGAAAGGGGCATGTCTGTGGAAAACCTGTGCAAACTCTCCTTGGATTTGAGACATACACAAATCAGATATACAGTGCCTGACAAGGCTTTGTGTTAATATCTACGCCCCCATTTATGGCATTTTGGCTAGGGCAGCACAGAAAGCACCTTGCTGGTCAACCCTATGCCAATGTGAAAGTGCAGGAATGCATCGTATTTAAGCATTACGGTACATTCCTGTCCTTTCTGCCTGCGTTGGTGCCGTTTTGGAAGCCGAGCAATGCAAGCACAGTTTCACGGTGCAAATCGCAGCAGCAAACAAGTGCAGGAAGGGGCACCTTCCTGCCCAAGGACATTCCGAAGAGATGTTTTTCTCTTTCTGTATGTGCTGCAGAATGCAGCACACATGGAAAGAGGGAAAAACGAGGAGAAAGAAACTTTGTTCTCCTCATTACACCTCCCCTCGGGAGGAGTATGGATTTGACACTTCCCAAAGTTTACACTTCTTTGTAAATCTGGGGCAGCGTCACATTCCATTTATGTTGCGTGGTGAAACCCACCGCAGTGCCCATTGAACGCCTTTCGGGTGCAGAGTAAGGCGATGCAGTGATATGGGCTGTGTCACTTTATTTGTGATTATGAGGCCACTCAAAGCCATACGTGGGTTCATAAATCTTTATGAGAGACCTGTGTCATGCATGTACCACTTTACATGGTGCAAAAGTAATGCGGGGCTTTCATAAATAAGCCCCCAGTGTCCTATGAAAGGAGGTGCATGTTACTGGGCAAGCAGAGGTTAACATATATACGATATGTACCTGTATGTCTCAGACAAAAAGCACGAATCTCACTCAACTTGCGCCTTTGCTTCTTTTTTTAGAGTAGGAAATGGTACTAGAGGGCATCCCTCGGTTACAAATTCTATGCATAGCACTACTGGCGTGCCTTCTTGCAATGGTGTATGGCTTTGTATTGCTCTTATCAGCCTTCTTGTGCAAGTGCAGCTGATGACATCATCACCAGGTGCAGGAGCGGCCCGTGCAGGTGAGAGCAGTGGGGTAGAGGGGCCGGAGGGGTGGGGGCTATTCTGCAGACGACCACAAGAGAAAATTAAATAAATAATGAATTTTCCCTTGCCGTCTGTTGAAATCCCCCCTCCACCAAGGTCAACCACTGTTCTTACCTGCACTGGCCACGACTGGGCAGCTGACTCTGAAAATTTAGTGCTGCCCAGTTTTGCATCATTCACACAATTCAGCAATGCATTTTTTTCACGCAGTGCACATTTGCATGAAAAATTGAATATTTTGGCCAAATATGGCTGTGGGAGACGCTTAAGCTACAGGGATATTGTAATAGATTAGCATGATACACTCCTTTATTTGTGACCTTCAGGTAACCTTTGTCATGCAATTTAGGAGTGTATATTGGCCATCTGTAACAGTCATTGTTGGGTAGTCAGTTCTAAACGGTTATATGTTCTTACAACGAATTCCGTTGCAACACATGCCTTTACCACGCATGCGTTACAACGGAATGGTTTATCAACGCATAACTTTTTCCTCTAATTCATGCGTGGTGACGTCGTACGTCCTTAAGAAGAAACGGAAGTTTCTTTCCGTTTCCTCTTAAACGACGACGATTTCAGGTGAGGTTTTTATTTGGGGGGGAGACCCCCCCAAGCCCCCCATGTTTATTTTGAACCTTTACCACATATGCCTTTACTACACACCTCGTAGTAAAGGTATGCGTGGTAAAGGCTTTCGTGTTAACCACGCATGCGTTGTAATGCATGCGTGGTTAATGTATTTGTGGAAACGGCCGCGTTGTAATGGCCGTTTCCCGTTCTAAACCTGCCCAGTGCTTGGACACAAGCACTGGGCAGGTTTAGTGTTGGTGTGTGTGATGGTGTGAGCTCACAGGATGATTTGCACTTTTTATTTTTCTGTAAATTTTATCTTAAATTCATCAAATGGTTTTTAACTCCGTATTTTAAGAAATTCAGACCACTGTCACTCAAAGATTCATATAGTATGTTAATTGCTCTGGACAGTGACGAATTAATTTTTCGTACCAGTTCTTTTTTAAGACTGGCTATACAAGCACGTAAATCGATGGAAAATCCCTGAACACAGTAATTAATTTTTGTCACAATGGAAACGTAGTATGATGATTTGATGTATATTGTATTGTCACTGTATGGAATTCAATGTCATGTTTATTTTATCATTTGTATGTATATATATTATTATTATTCTGTGTTGTTATTGTGATCGGTACTTTTATGAATTTTAAGAAATTCAAATAAAGGTCTTTTGAACTTGCTTGGACACAACAAATGTTTGAAAGCACTAACTCACCAATCGCACCCACTGAACCAATTGTTGTCGATTCTCAAGGTGCTTGTGTACTTCCAAATCAGTGTCTTCAAACGGGCAGTTGACAACTAAGCTCTGTATCAGTATGTACGCCTTCGTCCTCTGTGTATTTATTTAATAACTTATTCATCTATTCCTGTTTTCAAAATAGAAATGTGCATGGTCTGATTTGTTATTTTATTTCATAACATTGTAAAACCCCTTGGTATTTGAAAACAGAAGAGAAAGGGGGCGAGGGAGAGAGAGCAGCAGAGAGAGAAGCCACTCGAAAGTGAGAAAGACGTTTTCACGTTAAATTTGTGGATTTGAGATCTGTTGGAAGTTAAGAAACAAATCTGAAATTCTAAGGAAGAAGGAACATTTCCCTCATGTAGAGAATAATAAGCACAAAAAACAATTAGCGTCCCAGTGAGAGTGTGAAAACACAGTAATTAAGGTCAATTAGTCAGAAGTGATACATATCAAATTTTCATCTCTGCAAGTACAATTTGACAGCTCGCATCTACTCTACATGACTGATGAAACTGGCTGATAGACTTAGAATGAATTTTCAGTAGCGCCGAGGGTTTCTTTCATTATCAAGATTTGAAATGAGACCAACTGTGGTTCATTAAAGATAGATTCAAATAGCAATCTTCGGTGAAAATTAAGCCTGCGCTGTTTCAAGAAAATCTGATAAATGTTTTGATTTTTCCTTTTAGTATGCTTAGGCCACTACATTTAGGTACCGTGGAGTGGTTGGTGGGTGGATCTTTCTCACAATATAGAGACCACACGGTTTTGGGATATAATGCCCCAAACCATCTTTCAGATACACTTTTACCATAACTTCTAAGAATTTCTCATGCCTACAAAAACTAACATAAATTATTGCCTATATAACTATCCACACCTGACGCCACAACCTACACCCCACACCATGACCTTCCTCCTACAAAATGATAAGACTGTTTTTTACACCCCAATCTACGTCTCCCTGTAACCTGCATGAACAGCACTTATTTCCTATACCACATCGTACATTCTATATGTATACATCCTACTGACCTACAGTGGCAATCACATACCCTATATAATATACCAACCTTCGCACAGCCACCTTCAGATTAGTCTGCCACCTTCACCTCACCACCTACACCCTAACTTACTCTGTACACCACGATCTACACTTTCCATCACCTGTACGGCCACCTAAAGCGACACCACTCCTGGAACTATATGCCACCATTCACACACAACACGGAAACCCCACATGATCTACATATCCTGTATCGCAACCCACATCACCACCATCTGCACGACCTACATTTCATAGCACTCCACACCACTAACTACACGCTCACAGTACCTCCACCGAAAACCCTTTGCTTGCGCCAATACCAATGCTTCCCTAATTATATTCTGTACCTTCACCAATACCAATACTGAAAGCATTACCCACACGCATCAATTCCACTACCACTCACACCATCAGCTACAAATACTCCACAATCTACTACCTACACAACCAATTTACAGCTACACTGCCACACATAATATCTCTGTCTACCTATACCTAAAGATATATATTATTTACTTGCTACATCAACAGTATTCAATCTAAAGTAAAAATTTACCAATGCTCACACCTTTTCCCCATCTTACTTGTATCCTGCACCACCACATAACCTTTACACGTTCTTTATATACCATGCACCACCTAAGACCACACATCCTGGTGCTCACACCATCTACCCAGCAACCTCTAGCATACACCCTTCACTACTACCTACACCACCACCCATCCATAGACCACCGTCACCTACATATTGCTCAGCTATCCTATGCACTATACCACCATCTTCATTACATACTACCTATACCACCACATACAGTCAACTTTACCAACTACATGCTACATATAGAGCGCTAAAAATATTCTCAGAACACAGCACTCCCGCCCAGATTGACACCATAACTGATCTAGTGCCTTTACAAGAAGAAACTCTTATGTGGAGCCTTCTTATCTGTTTAAGCAGCTAAACTCTTTAATTTGCTTCCAGCAAGAATAGGAACCATCAACAACCACCTGGAATTCAGAAGGACTACGAAGACCTGGCTCTTTCCCAGATGAGAACAAAAGAAGAGACCCTGTCTACTCCAAGCCAATCCTCACATCAAGTCTGAACTGTGCAATTAGCTAAACTGGGTCACTTCGGCTGTAGGGCAGTCAGTGTATGGGTTCTACAAAGCAATGTGAAACTTTTATATTTAGATTAGATTTTAAATATTAGATTATAATACCACTCCAATTATGCCACCTCACTCTCTTATCTTGAATGAATGAATGAATGAAATCTTATACCGCGCAACTTAGCCCAAGGGCATCAATGCGCCCGAACAGGTCATCCAACACATTATCAGACAAAGTCGGCTTTACATATACGCTTCAGAGAAAAGCCAGGTCTTTAAGGCCCTAGGGAACAAAGCAATTGAGGGTTGCCTTACAAGCTCAGTGGGGAGCGAACTCCACAATCTGGGTGCTACAGAGGAAAATGCTCTACCTCCCTATTTCGCCTTTACAAATCTAGGGACCTCAAGAAGGTTTTTATAGGAGGAACGAAGGAATCTGCTAGGGGAATAGCGATGAACAAGAGACTTGATCCCTTCTGGGCCAGTACCGTGGAAAGCTCCATGAGATAAACATAGAGTTTTAAAAATAATCCTGGAGTGTATAGGGAGCCAATGTAGATTCTCCCGGGCTGCAGAAGCTGAGGCCAATCTGGAGAGGCTCAAAACCATCTTAGCCGCAGCACTCTGGACCATTTGGAGACGATGGATGAGACTCTTGTTAACCCCCAAATAAAGGGCGTTACAATGGTCCAGCCTAGAGGAGGCTAATGCTATTGTGGCCTGTTTCCGAGCATCTGGGGAGAGATAATGGGCGATCTTTCTAAGAACCCTAATGATGCCGCAACAAGTGGAAACAGTCCTATTGACCTGATGGTCAAAGGAAAGGGCTGTGTCCATTAGCACCCCTATGTTCTTAGCATACTGGCGGGGGGGGGGACATTCCCCGAGTGAAGGCGGCCACCAATCCCTTGACCAGATATCCTGATTACCCCCAAAGATCAGAACCTCCGTTTTCTCCCCATTCAATTTCAGGAAATTCTGAACCATCCACTGAGAGACAAACTCCATGCAATTCCTAAAATTCTTGGCAGAGTCCTTCAGAGAATGAGTAAGGGAAACCATTATTTGGGTGTCGTCAGCATAGGACAGCACATCCAGCCAAAAAGATCTAACCACCCTGGCAAATGGGGCCACATAGATGTTAAACAATGTGGGGCTCAATGAAGAGCCCTGGGGACCCCACAATGCACAGCTTTAGGGGCAGACAGAAACTGGCCCAGTTTCACTCTATGTTCCTTTTCATTAAGAAAGGAAGCAAGAAGGCTCAAGGCAGAGCCTCCGACCCCTATCTCTCTAAGGCGAGACACCAATATAGAAGGAGACGGAGTGTCGAAGGCTGCCGTAAGGTCTAAGAGGACCAAGAGTGTGGTAAGGCCCCAGTCGACATGAGAGCGAATGTTGTTGACAACAGCAGTAAGTGCAGTTTCCGTGCTGTGATGTTTCCTAAAGCCCTGCTGAGAGACATCCAAGAGGGCAGAGTCCCTAAGATAAGAGCTAAGATGGACATTAAGATGGGACTCCAACATCTTTGCGGGGGCAGGAAGAAGAGAGATGGGACGGAAATTTTTTCAAAACTCCAGGGTCTAAGGCAGGTTTTTTCAGAAGAGGTTTTACAACCGCCATTTTCCATGAGGAGGGAAAAGTTCCCTCCAACATGGCACGGTTCATAACATTCATGAGAGGTAGAGAAACCACTTCTCAGCAGGCTTTCAAAACTTTAAGCGGACAAGAATCCAAGGGAGAGCCCGATTTAGTGTTGTCCAGGAGCTGAGTCGTCACCTCAGAAGTTAAAAGAGGGAAAGACAGAAGACTTGGGAGCTGCTCACCAGGCGGACTCCCGGCCTCAAAAGAGGCAGGGGGAGTAAAGGATCTCATGCCCAGGTTTAAAGATTCAAGTGTGCCATAATTGTCCACAATCTTAGTATGGAAAAAGGCAGCGATGTTATCACACAACTCTTGAGATTCCACTATAGAGTCTGCTCCCTGGGGAGAGGATAGGGAGCCTATGATTTTAAAAAGATCTCTAGGAGAGTTAAGGGAAGCAGTAACCTTAGAGAAATAGGCCCTATTTTCCTCCACAATGGCTAGCTTGTATTCCTTTAAGCGGAGTTTATGTTGTTCCTTCTCCACGGGGTCGAGATGAACCCTCCAGAGCCTATCCTGTTTTCGACACCCTTGACTCAACAGCCTAAGTTTGTCTGAGTACCAGGGGGCCGAGGGACTCTTCCTCGCTGAATAATGCTGTTTGAGCGGGGCCAAGGTATCCAGTGCCCCTGAAAAGGCATCCGCAGTTCAAGAGCAGCCGAGTTAACATTCTGCGAATGAGCAGGCGCCAGCCCATTCAGAAAGGGAGAGAGTACCTCGTTATTAATAAGTTTAAGATTTCTTCTAAATTCCCACTTCTTGGCATCTGGCAGAGAAGGGGCTGTTTCCTGGTAGGACAAAAGTAGCGGTACAGTAAAGTGGTCAGACCAGGCTAAAGGGACCGAAGGTCCCACCTTCAGCCTAGAATCATTGGAAAAGACTCCATCAAGCGTATGCCCTGCTAGATGGGTAGGGTCAACCACCAGCTGAGCCAAGCCACAAGAGTCCAAAGTTTCCAGGAGCACCTGAGTATCCCTAGAGCCCACATTCACCCTTATATAACTCTACCTATGGACAAGTATGATATGATGAATCCAACTGGAATTTAGGTGTAATTTAACTGCCATTTAATGCCATTAACTTGTGTGAAATACCCATGGTCCTCTTCTCTAGGTCCTTCGCCTGACAGAGCTATGCCAATATTCCTGGTTTATCCTATCATATGGTATGTGTAGACTTACCTAACCACTTGTCTGATTGCTTTTATGACCGCTTGCATGGCCACTGGCATGATTAAATGCAGAACCACTTGCATAAAGCATTGCATGGCAGACTGCTTGACCATCTGCAAGACTGTATCTCTTAAGCATAAACATTTTATATGTCTTCCTCTTGGCTGCAAGCTCATGCAAAGGCACAATAGCAAAAACAAGATAAGAGTATAACTCTGGTCCTCATGTACAGCACATACACACCCCACATATGGAATATAACTCATTCACTCTTACATCCATAGCAATCTCACAGTGTAGCACACTACATATCTGCAAAACACCTGTTCCCACATCATAGAGCCCAACATACACCACAAAATTCACCACCAGGTACGAACTACACCCCACCTTGACCCTATACAAACGCCTATCCCTATCACAAACACCTCTAGCTATGCCTTATATCCAACCATTCATCACAACATGCACCAATCAATCAATCAATCATAGCATTTGTATAGCGTGCTACTCACCCGGAAGGGTCTCAAGGCGCTTGGGGAAGGGGGCCGCTACTGCTCAAACAGCCAGGTCTTGAGTTGTCTCCTGAAGGCGAGTTAGGTGGATGGGGAGGGAGTTCCATGTCTTGGCCGCCAGGTAGGAGAAGGATCTGCCTCCGGCGGTGGCTCTTCGGATGCGTGGTACGGCGGCGAGGGCGAGGCTAGCGGACCGTAGCTGGCGGGTGGGCGTGTGGAAGGTCAGGCGGTCGTTGAGGTACTTGGGGCCCAGGTTGTGGAGAGACTTGTGTGCGTGGGTGAGGAGCCTGAACGTGATCCTCTTATTGACGGGGAGCCAGTGCAGGTTCCTCAGGTGGCCGGAGATGTGCCTGCGTCGAGGGATGTCCAGGATGAGTCGGGCAGAGGCGTTCTGGATGCGTTGTAGTCTTTTCTGTAGCTTGGCTGTGGTTCTGGTGTAGAGGGTGTTTCCGTAGTCCAGCCGGCTGGTGACGAGGGCCTGGGTGACCGTCTTCCTGGTTTCTATCGGGATCCATCGGAAGATCTTGCGGAGCATGCGGAGGGTGTGAAAGCATGAAGAGGAGACGGCATTGACTTGTCTGGTCATCGAGAGGGAGGAGTCCAGGATGAAGCCCAGGTTGCGTGCGTGGTCTGTCGGCTTGGGGGCGGTGCCCAGGGCTGGGGGCCACCAGGAGTCGTCCCAGGCGGAGGGTGATGGTCCAAGGATGAGAACTTCCGTCTTGTCTGAGTTCAGTTTCAAGCGGCTATTCTTCATCCACTCGGCGACGTCTTTCATCCCTTCGTGGAGGCTGGTTCTGGCGGTGTCGGGGTCTCTGGTGAGGGAGAGGATCAGCTGGGTGTCGTCGGCGTAGGAGATGATGTTGAGGTTGTGTTGGCGTGCGATGGCTGCAAGAGGTCTCATGTAGACGTTGAAGAGGGTGGGGCTGAGTGATGATCCTTGCGGGACGCCGCAGATGACTTCGGTGGCCTCGGAACGAAACTGGGGGAGGCGGACTCTCTGTGTTCTTCCAGCGAGGAACGAGATGATCCACTTCAATGCCTTCTCTTGGATGCCGGTGTTGCTGAGGCGTTGGACTAGGGTGCGGTGGCAGACAGTGTCGAACGCGGCGGAGAGGTCCAGGAGGATGAGTGCCGCTGTTTCCCCGTTGTAGAGAAGGGCTCGGATGTCGTCGGTGGCTGCGATGAGGGCGGTCCCGGTGCTGTGGTTATCTCTGAAGCCGGACTGCGAGGGGTCGAGGGATCCATTCGTCTCGAGGAAGGCGGCAAGCTGTCTGTTGGCGATCTTCTCGATGACTTTGGCAGGAAAAGGGAGGAGCGAGATGGGGCGGAAGTTTTTGAGGTCGGTGGGGTCCGCTGTTGGTTTCTTCAGTAGGGCGCTGAGCTCAGTATGCTTCCAGCACTCTGGACCATTTGGAGACGATGGATGAGACTCTTGTTAACCCCCAAATAAAGGGCGTTACAATAGTCCAGCCTAGAGGAGGCTAATGCTATCGTGGCCTGTTTCCGAGTATCTGGGGAGAGATAATGGGCGTTCTTTCTAAGAACCCTAATGATGCCGCAACAAGTGGAAACAGTCCTATTGACCTGATGGTCAAAGGAAAGGGCAGTGTCCATTAGCACCCCTATGTTCTTAGCATACTGGCGGGGGGGGGACATTCCCCGAGTGAAGGCGGCCACCAATCCCTTGACCAGATATCCTGATTACCCCCAAAGATCAGAACCTCCGTTTTCTCCCCATTCAATTTCAGGAAATTCTGAACCATCCACTGAGAGACAAACTCCATGCAATTCCTAAAATTCTTGGCAGAGTCCTTCAGAGAATGAGTAAGGGAAACCATTATTTGGGTGTCGTCAGCATAGGACAGCACATCCAGCCCAAAAGATCTAACCACCCTGGCAAATGGGGCCACATAGATGTTAAACAATGTGGGGCTCAATGAAGAGCCCTGGGGGACCCCACAATGCACAGCTTTAGGGGCAGACAGAAACTGGCCCAGTTTCACTCTCTGTTCCCTTTCATTAAGAAAGGAAGCAAGAAGGCTCAAGGCAGAGCCTCCGACCCCTATCTCTCTAAGGCGAGACACCAATATAGAAGGAGACGGAGTGTCGAAGGCTGCCGTAAGGTCTAAGAGGACCAAGAGTGTGGTAAGGCCCTTGTCGACATGAGAGCGAATGTTGTTGACAACAGCAGTAAGCGCAGTTTCCGTGCTGTGATGTTTCCTACAGCCGTGCTGAGAGACATCCAAGAGGGCAGAGTCCCTAAGATAAGAGCTAAGATGGAAATTAAGATGGGACTCCAACATCTTTGCGGGGGCAGGAAGAAGAGAGATGGGACGGAAATGTTTTCAAAACTCCAGGGTCTAAGGCAGGTTTTTTCAGAAGAGGTTTTACAACCGCCATTTTCCATGAGGAGGGAAAAATTCCCTCCAACATGGCACGGTTCATAACATTCATGAGAGGTAGAGTAACCACTTCTCAGCAGGCTTTCAAAACTTTAAGCGGACAAGAATCCAAGGGAGAGCCCGATTTAGTGTTGTCCAGGAGCTGAGTCGTCACCTCAGAAGTTAAAAGAGGGAAAGACAGAAGACTTGGGAGCTGCTCACCAGGCGGACTCCCAGCCTCAAAAGAGGCAGGGGGAGTAAAGGATCTCATGCCCAGGTTTAAAGATTCAAGTGTGCCATAATTGTCCACAATCTTAGTATGGAAAAAGGCAGCAATGTTATCACACAACTCTTGAGATTCCACTATAGAGTCTGCTACCTGGGGAGAGGATAGGGAGCCTATGATTTTAAAAGATCTCTAGGAGAGTTAAGGGAAGCAGTAACCTTAGAGAAATAGGCCCTATTTTCCTCCACAATGGCTAGCTTGTATTCCTTTAAGCGGAGTTTATATTGTTCCTTCTCCACGGGGTCGAGATGAACCCTCCAGAGCCTCTCCTGTTTTCGACACCCTTGACTCAACTGCCTAAGTTTGTCTGAGTACCAGGGGGCCGAGGGACTCTTCCTCGCTGAATAATGCTGTTTGAGCAGGGCCAAGGTATCCAGTGCCCCTGAAAAGGCATCCGCAGTTCAAGAGCAGCCGAGTTAACATCCTGCGAATGAGCAGGCGCCAGCCCATTCAGAAAGGGAGAGAGTACCTCGTTATTAATAAGTTTAAGATTTCTTCTAAATTCCCACTTCTTGGCATCTGGCAGAGAAGGGGCTGTTTCCTGGTAGGACAAAATTAGCGGCACAGTAAAGTGGTCAGACCAGGCTAAAGGGACCGAAGGTCCCACCTTCAGCCTAGAATCATTGGAAAAGACTCAATCAAGCATATGCCCTGCTAGATGGGTAGGGTCAACCACCAGCTGAGCCAAGCCACAAGAGTCCAAAGTTTCCAGGAGCGCCTGAGTATCCCTAGAGCCCACATTCACCCTTATATAACTCTACCTATGGACAAGTATGATATGATAAATCCAACTGGAATTTAGGTGTAATTTAACTGCCATTTAATGCCATTAACTTGTGTGAAATACCCATGGTCCTCTTCTCTAGGTCCTTCGCCTGACAGAGCTATGCCAATATTCCTGATTTATCCTATCATATGTTATGTGTAGACTTACCTAACCACTTGTCTGATTGCTTTTATGACCGCTTGCATGGCCACTGGCATGATTAAATGCAGAACCACTTGCATAAAGCATTGCATGGCAGACTGCTTGACCATCTGCATGACTGTATCTCTTAAACATAAACATTTTATATGTCTTCCTCTTGGCTGCAAGCTCATGCAAAGGCACAATAGCAAAAACAAGATAAGAGCATAACTCTGGTCCTCATGTACAGCACATACACAACTCACATATGGAATATAACTCATTCACTCTTACATCCATAGCAATCTCACAGTGTAGCACACTACATATCTGCAAAACACCTGCTCCCACATCATAGAGCCCAACATACACCACAAAATTCACCACCAGGTACGAACTACACCCCACCTTGCCCTATACAAACGCCTATCCCTATCACAAACACCTCTAGCTATGCCTTATATCCAACCATTCATCACAACATGCACCAATCAATCAATCAGTCATAGCATTTGTATAGCGCGCTACTCACCCGGAAGGGTCTCAAGGCGCTTGGGGGAAGGGGGCCGCTACTGCTCAAACAGCCAGGTCTTGAGTTGTCTCCTGAAGGCGAGGTAGGTGGATGGGGAGGGAGTTCCATGTCTTGGCCGCCAGGTAGGAGAAGGATCTGCCTCCGGCGGTGGCTCTTCGGATGCGTGGTACGGCGGCGAGGGCGAGGCTAGCGGACCGTAGCTAGCGGGTGGGCGTGTGGAAGGTCTGGCGGTCGTTGAGGTACTTGGGGCCCAGGTTGTGGAGAGACTTGTGTGCGTGGGTGAGGAGCCTGAACGTGATCCTCCTTTTGACGGGGAGCCAGTGCAGGTTCCTCAGGTGGCCGGAGATGTGGCTGCGTCGAGGGATGTCCAGGATGAGTCGGGCAGAGGCGTTCTGGATGCGTTGTAGTCTTTTCTGTAGCTTGGCTGTGGTTCCGGTGTAGAGGGTGTTTCCGTAGTCCAGCCGGCTGGTGACGAGGGCCTGGGTGACCGTCTCCCTGGTTTCGATCAGGATCCATCGGAAGATCTTGCGGAGCATGCGGAGGGTGTGAAAGCATGAAGAGGAGACGGCGTTGACTTGTCTGGTCATCGAGAGGGAGGAGTCCAGGATGAAGCCCAGGTTGCGTGCGTGGTCTGTGAGCTTGGGGGCGGTGCCCAGGGCTGGGGGCCACCAGGAGTCGTCCCAGGCGGAGGGTGATGGTCCAAGGATGAGAACCTCCGTCTTGTCTGAGTTCAGTTTCAAGCGGCTGTTCTTCATCCACTCGGCGACATCTTTCATCCCTTCGTGGAGGCTGGTTCTGGCGGTGTCGGGGTCTCTGGCGAGGGAGAGGATCAGCTGGGTGTCGTCGGCGTAGGAGATGATGTTGAGGTTGTGTTGGCGTGCGATGGCTGCAAGAGGTCTCATGTACACGTTGAAGAGGGTGGGGCTGAGTGATGATCCTTGCGGGACGCCGCAGATGACTTCGGTGGCCTCGGAACGAAACGGGGGGAGGCGGACTCTCTGTGTTCTTCCAGCGAGGAACGAGATGATCCACTTCAATGCCTTCTCTTGGATGCCGGTGTTGCTGAGGCGTTGGACTAGGGTGCGGTGGCAGACAGTGTCGAACGCGGCGGAGAGGTCCAGGAGGATGAGTGCCGCTGTTTCCCCGTTGTAGAGAAGGGCTCGGATGTCGTCGGTGGCTGCGATGAGGGCGGTCTCGGTGCTGTGGTTATCTCTGAAGCCGGACTGCGAGGGGTCGAGGGATCCATTCGTCTCGAGGAAGGCGGCAAGCTGTCTGTTGGCGATCTTCTCGATGACTTTGGCAGGAAAAGGGAGGAGCGAGATGGGGCGGAAGTTTTTGAGGTCGGTGGGGTCCGCTGTTGGTTTCTTCAGTAGGGCGCTGAGCTCAGTATGCTTCCAGCTCTCTGGGAAGGTGGCGGTGTCGAAGGAGGTGTTGATGACGTCTCGGAGTTGGGGTGCAATGGTGGAGTCGGCCTTGTTGAAGACGTGGTGGGGGCAGGGGTCAGTCGGAGATCCGGAGTGGATGGTGTTCATCGTGCGGGCTGTGTCTTCGGTGGTCACTGCGGTCCAGGTGCGGAGGGTCGTGGTAGGGTGTGTTGGTTCGGCGGTTGGGTGCGAGGATGGTGTGCCGAAGCTGTTGTGGATGTCGGCAATCTTGCGGTGGAAGAACGAGGTGAGGGAGTCGCAGAGATCTTGTGAAGGGGTGATGTCGTTGTTGCCGGTGCTGGGGTTGGAGAACTCCTTGACGATGCTGAAGAGTTCCTTGCTGTTGTGGGAGTTGTTGTCCAGTCGATCCTTTAGTGATTTCTACTTGGTGGTGCGGATGAGCTGGTGGTGCTTGCGGGTCGCGTGTTTGAGGGCGGTCATGCTGTCAGTGGTCCGGTGGAGGAGCCAGGCTTTCTCGAGGGTTCGGCAGGTCTTCTTGGAGTCCTTGAGTTTGTCGGTGAACCAGGGGGCCTTCTTGCTTCTGGGTTTGCTGGGAGGGTTCTTTAGTGGTGCGAGGTCGTTGGCGCAGGCTGTCAGCCACTGCGTGAAGTTGCGGGCTGCTTCGTTGGGGTCCGGAGTGCTGGCAGGTGGGTTCTGGCTGAGGGAGGTGGTGAGCTGGTCGGTGGTGATCTTGCTCCAGCTTCTGTGAGGAACCTGTTGCGGGTGGTGGTGGGTAGTGGTTTTTCTGAAGCTGAAGTGGATGCAGCTGTGGTCGGTCCAGTGAAGTCCGGTGGAGTGGCTGAAGGCGATGTGCTTTCTGGATGAGAAGACGGGGTCAAGCTTGTGGCCGGCGTAGTGGGTGGGGGTGTTGACCAGTTGCTTGAGTCCGAGGTTGGCGAGGTTGTCCAGCAGGGTGACGGTATTGCGGTCCTTGTTGTTCTCCAGGTGGAAGTTGAGGTCCCCTAGGAGGATGTAGTCGGCGGAGGGGAGGGCGTGTGGACTGATGAAGTCCGTGATGTCTTCGCTGAATTGTGTGCGTGGTCCTGGGGGTCTGTAGATGAGGGTGCCTCTGAGGGTCGTCTTTGGGACGGTGTGGATCTGGGAGTGGAGGTGTTCGGCGGCGGTGAAGGTGTCGTCGGTCGTGATTCGGATGGTGTTCTTGTGGACGATTGCGATGCCTCCTCCGGTCTGGTTGATGCGGTCCCTCCTGATGATCTTGTATCCATCCTGGATGCCGATGGCGATGTCGGGGGCTGAGGAGGTGTTCATCCATGTTTCAGTGAGGAACGTGACGTCTGGTGATGTTGTGTCAAACAGGTTCCAGAGTTCGACGGCGTGTCTGTGGACGGTTCGGGTGTTGAGCAGGATGCACTTGAGGTCGCTGCTGGGGTTTGGCTTTGCAGGCGTGGTGCATGTTCGGAGGCAGGCGAACTTGCAGGTTGTGCATGTGAAGGGTCCGTGGAAGCGTTTCGGGGCGGCTCGGCAGCAGGCGGGGTTCCGGCCGGCATTGAGTGCGTTGAGGGCGTCGTCGTCGTAGGTCTGTCGGGTCGTCTTGCATCGTCGGTGGGGGCCAGGGGTCCTGGCGCTGGGCGCGGTCCAGGCGCGGA
Organism: Lissotriton helveticus; assembly: GCF_964261635.1. Classification (NCBI taxonomy): domain Eukaryota; kingdom Metazoa; phylum Chordata; class Amphibia; order Caudata; family Salamandridae; genus Lissotriton; species Lissotriton helveticus. The sequence goes on along the minus strand of NC_136071.1, from coordinate 763,192,792 downwards.
CGGGCGCAGACGGGCTTACCTTTGGCGCGCCTTCGGCGCACAATCGGTGCGCCCACTGCGCGTCTGCGCGGTCACCATTTATGGCGAAGTGGGAGGGAGGGAGGAGCAGCTGGGAGGCGGGTACGGGGAGGGCACAGATGGAAAAGGGGGCGTGGCCGCTAGCACGGCGGCGGGGAGCGGGGCGGGCAATGACAATACAAACACAGCACTGGGAGAACAAAAATGCCAATGCAAATAACTAAGATGGAGAAGAAAGATTAAACAGCACACATGGGAAATCAGTTAGAGTAAACAGCACAAGGCAAACAAACTGATATTATACGGCACAAATGGGGAAAAAGAAGACAGCACACGCAGTTACGGCGAGGGTCGGGATCAGCGAGGCAGAGGGTCGGGGTCAGTGAGGCAGGCTCTGCGAGCAGCAGTGAGGCGAGGAGCACACGCAGCAGCTGGTGGCCGTGCGGCGCGGGGGTGTCCTGAGACATACATCAATATGTACATGGGGACCCAACACCATTGACTTGAACGGAAAACATCGTTTAGAACACGGTGTTTACACTGCAGTGCCTTTAGAACGCTGCATTACAATGCAAGTCGTTACTACGACTTGCGCTGGATGGCGCTGTTGGGCAAGGAATGTTGTAATTTTATATTCCAACACCTTCCCTACTGTTACGTGGACTGGTGTTGGAATATAAAATTATAAGATTCCATAATCCGCGCCCTCCAACGCGTTGTCAACTACAGCGATCTTTTAGATCGCGTTGTACTGACATACATCCCCTTGAACCTATGTAATCGTGTATACCTCCACCTGCATCTCACACATCATCCATACCAGTGCGACTAGGTGAACTTTGAAACTGATGAGGGGTAAATAGCTTCCCTGAAATCATTGAGTGAGTGCTTTCCTTCCTCCAGAAGTTTTTTTGGGTAGGGTGCTCCTTCCAGGAAACCTTTGAAAAAGTCAGCGCCAAATGTTGCGTTTTGTAGGACACTTTCACATAAACTAAAACCCCTGTAGTTCTGAAGGGGCATTAATAAGATAATCAGATAAATATATTTTAAGTAGTGTGCCAGAACAAGCTTTACTATCCCCAGGGTTGTTTGGGGTTAACCCTTTCCAAGAATACTTCAAAATAAGTGTAGAAAAACAGTGCATTTTCAAGCACAGTTTTCATTCAAAATTGACTACATAGTTATAGACAGGTATAGCGCTGGACCCTCCACTCGCTGAACGTCCCATCCGGGCGGACGCTCCCTAGAGATGAGGGTGTGTAGCCCCACAAGTCCATCCTGCTGTGTGGCTTTTGCCTTCACCTACGTTGGTCCAGGAGGAGACTGACTTTGGCTGCATTCGAGCACTGAACGAGATCCACAGTCGGCCCTGCATCCTTGAGGCTGACGAAGACTATTGCACCACTCCTTAAATTTAACAGATGGTAGCGCGTATGGGGGCTTGGAGAGGTGGAGTGAGGCCCCTTCGGCTTGAAGCTTATCAGCTGCTGAATCCAAGTTTAAGTGTTTGATCGGCCAGGAGGGTGTAGGGATCTCTACAATCCTATGGTAAAGTGCTCTGATACCTCAGGGTCAAGCCAGAGCTATCATCTGTGGAACTCTGACGATGCCCCATGGGCAGAAACCGCAACTGTTTGTATTTCCCTCGGAGGCCGATTACCCATGGCCACTGCCCGGTGGAGCTGTCCTAAGCAGCTACAGAGGAGTGTAGACCCATGGGCCGTCACCTACCAAGCAGGACTTCAGCCATTGGTATTCATAGATCTTCTTGGCTTGTCTATCTTTCACATAGACTGCTTGGTTCCTCCTGATGAACGTTCCCTCTCCTACCTACCCTGACTCTATCAGCATTCCTTTCCTTTCCCTCTCTCTGTTCCATTACACACTAGCAATGCATACTATTGTGCTATTGTGGTTTCATCAGGTGTCCTTTTATGCTATTCACTAGTAATTCTTGTTGCTGTTCTTGTGTTCCTGTTCCATGGTTTCTCACCTCCCCCCCACACCCCGCGCTACTCTAACACACTCTGAGTACACCTGTTTCACTATCCTGACAGCAGAGTTCGAGCATTATGTCCGACGCCCGGTGGGCTGCTTGGTCCAGCTATTGAGGAGAGTGGCCCTGGTTCATCACCTAGGCCGTCACCTACCTTGGGCACATTTTCTCCCCGTCTCCCTGTTTCCCCTTCCCTACCCCTCCCATGACACATTTTCTGTAACTCTGCCCTTATTCTTAGGTTACTACGGGGTCGATTAGGATGCCGCCATCCTGTCTGGGGCAGGGACCGTCCGCCACAAGGGCGGAGGTACCGTGCCCCGAATTAGGATGCACCCGCCACAGTGGCGGGTGCATCCCGCATTGTTAACATTGCGGCCGATGGTGCTGAAAGCACCGTCCGCCGCAATGTCAAAAATGCATGTTGTTAGTTTCACAGCACAACATGACAGGCACCGTGCGGTGCCTGCCATGTTGTACTGTGAAATGCAGGGGGGTACCATAGGTACCCCCCATGTGCACCCCCCAACCTCCCTTTGCCCTGGGGGCCCGCAACGGGCCCCCAAAGCTTAGCCTGTATGCCTTTCCGTGGCAAAAGGCATCTGCATCCGGCCATTGTAATACGGCTGGAGGTGTCTGGAAGACACCGCCAGCCATATGAACCCTTTTCCGCCCCGTCCGCAAGGCGACCGTGGTGGAAAAGCGGCGGACGGTGTTTCTGTCCGCCGCGGTCCCCCCCCACCATTGTAATATGGTGGGGGGGGAAATTGGTGGTGGACGGGCACAGATGGCGGACGGATCGCCACCGCCTGCATGGCGGTGGTGATCCGTCCGCCATCCTAATCGGCCCCTACGTTTTGATTTCTTTTAACAAATGTAACATGTTAGCCTGTGACTCTGATCCTCATTGTGTAACCTATGTAAAATGTGTAACTTAAAACTCACTGTTTCTTATGTGAAGCTCTCTGATACCTACGGTTCTAGCCAGCGTTATATAAAACTCAAGATAAATATAGGTACTATAGTAAATTCACAATTCTGGTAATGCAATTTCACATGCAGATTTGTTTTTTTTAAATGTATGTAGTATTGTTTTTTTTATTTTTCACTACCTTAAATATGACCACCCTCTTGCTTCCAAGTAATCAATCAATCATATGTTTATGATTGTGAATGTACATGGAAGGAGCATGCTGCAAAAACCAAAAGTTACACATTCACGGCATCAGAAAGCAGAGAAAGACACATTTCAGAACCTCAGGGAGCAATGCTATAGCTCACCTTACAGAGGATTTACTAGATCAAAAATCAGACTAATCTCACATGCTCAGGGCTAACACAGTAATAGTAATAAGATCTGGGTACTCAAACTAAATTATCACTTGACAATCATTTTTAAACATGAGAAACACAGACATTTAGCCCCCCCCCCAAACCAGAACACAGGTTTCTGAAAATATTTGTCAGGTCAATATGAACATTTCATTGTTTGATAGATAAGTGTGTCATTTTTTTCAACAAAATATTATTTTTATCCCTCAAGACCAGTTTTTCACTTTTAACAAGTGCTTTAATGTTCTTCTACCATATAAGGACAGAGTCTGACTTTCATGTTAATTCATCATCCTCAAATATTAGAATGTTAATTCTATGGCAAGGATTTCCATCAACATTAAGTCAGATATATCTAAAGAGTGCTGACAGCATATCATTGATGAGAAATTCGGAATGGTATAAGGAACGTCTACAATAGGTATGGGCGACCATCATGACAGCGATAGGCAGAATTTGGTAAAAAATAACGACAAAATGTAAAACCTCTATTATACGAAGGATAGCATTTTTGATGGGAAGAAAAATCACAATGTATTATGCCAAACTTAACCAAAATATTGTTGTGAATCCTCTTACAATATATATATAGCCCAAATGGCTATACTATGCGAGGGACACTACATGCCATTGTTGCGAGCCCCCACCTCGGCAGCCACTCACACATAAACAAACATGTGCACACACAGACAGGCAGACACACACACATTACATGCTCACTCAAGCATAGTGACTCAGGTATTGAGGTTTCGACTCCTTATCTTCTCCCTACACCTCCTTCCACACTTACATCCTGTGTGCTGTGATGGTTCAGACTTCCAGTTCCATATATACTGATGGGTTCATCCAAGTTCTTTGTCATCCATAAAGGTAGGAACTGAAGGTAGGAAGACGCACAAACTGATGTTAATTTGTGTGATGTTAAATCTTCCCAGAGCCAAGGAGATGGAGTTCAGTATCCAGAAGCTCCCTGCCTGCAGAGAGTCATGGAGAACTAGAACCTACAGTACAGGGGACCATGGGTAGATCGGTCAGGGTGTAGGTTACAGGATCAGCAAGAGGTGAAAGGAGGACTTCAGCAATAAAGACAAGATCACACATAGGATGCAGTATCTGCTATCAGCTTTGTCTCTCCCAGAACCCACCTCCTCTTTTCATAGGGCGACAGTCTGGAGACTGTCAGAGGAGGCACAACATCTACACTCATTCTTTAATCTACTCCATAAATCCCTGCACTTTACACACTTCTTAAATGCCTTGGTATACTATTTCCTTCCCTTCAATACCTCGTCTAGTGTATTCCCAATGGAATATGGAATGAGAAGCATGCATCAGTGCATCTACACACCCAGTTGCCAACTCAGATATTTACTTCTTCATTCATCATCACTAATGCACTATTGGCTGCAACCTAAAGTGCCTACACCTATACTTATTCCATCAGCAACCTACATATTACAGCTACACCCTATATACACTCCACTTATCCGTTGATATCCAACACCAGTATTTAAATCTTACCCCATCTACTACACCTACAGTTTGCACCATATGCACCATACACAAATACCAGTAAAGCCCTACATTCATACTAGCACCCTACATCAATAGTCAAATATTACCTCTTCCCACCAGACATACACTACCTATACCCTCACATAAATCCTAGACTTTGACCTCTCTGCACAGCTTACAACTCTTGTGTATCCACATCATTTTTCCAAGCTACTTGCCTTTCTCTGGCAGCAAGATCTAGCAGCAGTGCTTCCCCTCTATTGCCTCCATTGTTTTTCCAGTGTATGCTGCATCTTCTGCTTCAACATCATAGGCAAGTCATGTGCATTCTCAAACCAGAAACATAAAGTAATACTTTCCATGTTGTCTCCAGAACATATTACTTGTGTCCCCTCAATTCCTCCTACCCCTTGTATCCCTTTAGGAACTAGAAGCAATGACAGTATCCCTAAACTCCTTGATTAGGCCAACTGTATGTTGCTTCCTCATTTTCACCTCCCAGGCTGCTACCAACAGCTAACACCACCACATACACTAACAGCTACATCTACACCACAAACTACAGCCTAAACAATCACCTTATACTGTCACCATTTCACAGTACAAGCTACAAGCCACCTATAGTCTACCATCTGACATTACATCCTGCTCTCATGCTGCTAGTTACACCATACACCTATACAACCTTAGTAGACAACCCCACCACTTACTACTGACACTACCACTGACCTCATACCACCACTGACACTACATCATCATATTAAAAAAGATGGCAGCAGTTTTGTTAGAGACTTTATACAAGACTATCATATAAAACATGAAATCATGTCCATAGCACCCTAAACATTACAGCTAATATCAATACCACCTGCATATAATGCCACCTACACTCTTCAACCCACACTACTAACTACTCTCTACATCATGTATGCAAGAAACACCAATCTATGTTACTACCATCACCCAAACTCCCATGCACAACTCATACGAAGCACCACCTAAACAATACAAAATACCATACACCACCTCTATCCCTATACACTTTCCATCTACAATCTGCGCCATGCAGTACAATCCAGTTGCTCCATTATTCAAAAGGACATACACCCTTAAGCATCACCTGCCTGTGTCATCTACTGCCTACACTAACAACTCTTTTTACTCCCTATAACCTACAACAACATAACTCAAACCATGTACTACCTACAACCTAAGTACTATATACTGCCAGTTGCAACCTCTACTACCTACATCCCACAGCATTTGCACTATCCACCTGCACCATCTACATTCTGTACAACTTCCTACATTATATATAACAAACAAATTGATCTAAAAGGGGAGGAGGGCAAGCAACAGGAGAATTAAGGTGAGTAGGGAAGAACAAGAAGAAGGCAGCCGGATAAAAGCGCAAATATTAGGAAACAAATAGTAAATAAAAAAACACTTTTTGCCTTCAGCCCTACTGTTTTGCTGCATTTGTTTTTGTTGGCTTTAGGACTCTGTGCATTGTACCACTGCTAACGTGTGCTAAAGGGCTTGTTCTCTGTCCTTTAAACATGGTAAAATTGATTTACACCGAATTGGCACACTGCATTTACTTTTAAGACCCTAGCAAAGTGGCACTACATGTATCCAGGGCCTGTAAAATAGGGGCTACTAGTGGGACTGCCTCATGTATTGTACAACCCACTTAAGTAGCCTTTTTAAACATGTCCCAGGTCTGCCATTGCAGCCTATGTGCATTTTTTAACTGCCAATTCAACTTGTCAAAATACGCAAAGGCCCAAACCTTGCTATTTATTATATATGTCACCCCTTAGGTAGTTCATAAACAACTGATAGGGCAGGGTGCATGGTATTTAAAAAGTTGGACATGTGCTTTTATGTTTTAAATGTCTGGTAGTGAAAAACTCCTACATTCATTTTTCACTACTGTGAGGCCTACCCCTCACATAGGGTAACGTTGGGTTACCTTACTACATTTAATAAGTTATAGTGCTTGTTTGGGATCCAGTAGAAATATCATGTTTGGTGTCTAGAGAATTGTAATTTTAAATCCTTTGTAATGGTAAAGTTGGATTTTAAGACACAATAAAAGGCAAGTTTTATAAGTTTTCAATAAGAACAATTGATGGACAGAATGCAGAACAATGTCATACTTTCACCCCAGTACAGATATCTGGGCTTAAATCCATTGTTTTTTTGCTCACCATACCATTCCAGTTTGGACCCAACCATATGCAAATCAGTCTTGACCCTGCGCCCAATGGGAACAGCCCAGCCTGAGCTGCCAGGCCAGGTCCTCCCTGTTCCGCAGTCCCTCTCAGGAGTATCTGGTCTCATGGAGCCCTCGCCGTTTACAACCTGCAGCTTTGTGCCAATGGAGATTTTCAATTTCCATAAAAGAGACTAAGGGGGGTTTCAGTCCCTATGTCCCTAACCCAGTGTTTTATGGGGGCCCGCTAAGGTCCCCATATCCGTTTCCGCCTACCGGTTGGCTACAGTTTGACTGCCGCAGAACAACCGGCAGAAAGGATATTGTAATCCCTATGGCAGTGCTATACAACATCTTCACATGGTTGTCGACACGGGCTACCACAGAGTGCCCTTTAGGGTCCCAGAGAAGGCAAGCTGGGCATTCCGCCGCTATTCAGGGATTACAGGGATGTCCAACAAGCGGTCAGATTCAGACCGACTGTCAGGATCGTGCTGGTCGGTGTTTCCGACTGCCACCCATCAAAATGCCATTATTACATGGCAGATGGAGATCCCTGGTAAGATGGCCAAAAGACCACCACCAACAGCCTGTTGGTGGCAGTCCTTCGACCCTCGTAATGAGGCCCTAAGTTGGAATGTAGAAATGTTTGCTGTCAGTTGGTCCAGCACCTCATCCAAGATGGTGCCTCCTCCTCGGACACTGCAAGTTGCCTTACTCCATTAATCTTAGTCCAAAGGTAAGTGGAGACCAAGCTCAATCCACCTTGTGTATTTGAATCACACACCATTGCGGTAGGCCATAACTTTAGTCTTTACTGTAGTCTCGTATGCCAAAATGACAGTGGTAGGTACTTTGATCCTTTAGGTGCTATCTTTCACTTTTTAATTTATTACTGTTAAAAGTGTTGCCTAAATGCTGTTATCCAAGTGTTAGAGGTTCAATAGTGGTGTGGCGATGATTTGATGCTGGTTGGATAGGAAAGTGCAAATCCTATTCAATGTTTTCCTTTTGATGCCCAAATTCTGCAAACTCACAAGTAGTGTTGGGTGGTCTAATGCATAAAAAGCTTCAGAAATCTCTAGTATTACCATATCAGCTGCCCCATTTCCATCAACCTGTGTAACTAATTTGTTTATTCAAGACTATCAAAGACTGTGTCCCTTTGGAAGAAGGGAAACTGGACTTTCTGTGTGATGTGCTGGTGATCAATATGTTTTTAGCTTGGTGATAACAGTTATTTTCATGATTGCTCTGAGAAGAGGGATACACTTCTTTCAGTTGTTTGGACATGTGCAATAGGTTGGGTCTTTGTGATGTTTCTTGGTAACTTTAAGCTCAACAAGACATGCTGATATTTTGCTTTTCCTATTAAATGAGAGGCCAAAGTATGACAGAGCATTTTGGAGGCATCTATTATTTTCAGTTGGCTGTATGGTTTTTAAGTTGAAGGATATTTTGAAGATCTCCTTTGTGGGGGCATGATGTTATCTAAAGGCAAGAATAGACGAGCAATATTTATTTTATTTCTAAATTTTTACATAGAGCAAATAATATCCAGGACTGTCAGATTGCCTTACAAGAGGAATGCTCGGATTACTTACCGGTAATTTTCATAGCTCAGATTCGTGTCTCTCTGTGGAGTGACTGTGTCCATTTACTCCCTTGTATTCACTACTGTCAAGCTGTTTTTCTCTTTCTATGAAAGAGTCAAATGTAAATATTTTTAGAATCCCTCCACCTTGCACTTCCTGTTTAGTAATGAAGACTACCAGTAATGAATCCGAGCATTACCTCCTCTTCTTCCACTCCTCGTCCCATTCTTTACTCGGTGGAGGTATGCCAAATCAAAAACCTCTTTCACCAGCCCCAGAAAAGAAAACACAGGGACTCACGAAAGTAGCAAGCAGATATTTTTTATTTGCCAATTCTCCATTATAGAACAGGAGAACAAAAAACTCCAAAGAAATTTCTCACAGCCAAAAATCCAAAGACACTAAACAACAGTCAACAAGAAAAACAGGGAGACCACAAAGAAAATGACTATGAAGCAGACGTAGAAGTTTTCAAGATCCCTAAGCCAAAGCATAATTGAGACCCCTGAGCAATATGCAAGCTGTAATGGGAAATGGATGTGTAAGGTGAGGATCACGTAACATCTCTGCAGATGTCCCCAAGGGAAACACCGAACTACTCAGCCCAAGAAGCTGCCATACCTCTAGTAGAGTGAACATTGTTCCCTCCATGTATTTCTTTACCATAAGCCAGGAAAGCTGAAAAAATACCCATCTAACCCATCAGGCCAAGGTAGAGGAAGACGGTTTTTCACCCTTCTTCACAGGACCAAAATTGAGAAGAAGGCTGTCAGAATTGTTAAACTTTGAAGTTCACATGATATAAATCTTTATAGCCCATACCACATCCAAAAGAGGCAGAGGAGAGTCAGCGGGCAGAAGTTTCCAGCTGCAAGACAGGTAGAACCATCTCTTGGTCAGGGTGAAACACAGAATTGAACTTATGTAAGAACTTAGGATAAAGAATTAGAACTGCTCAGTCATCAAAACTGTGTAAATATGGATGGTGACAGACAAAATTATTTGGTTCTGTCAAATGTCTTGAAATGGTAATGGCCAGTATAAAAAACACTTTAAAGTAAATCTCATTCAGACACTTCTTTAAGTGAGAAAGGAACAGAGGAAGATCCCACAGAAGAAAAGAAGCACAGACCTTAGGTTTTAGAAGCTGAAACCCTTAAAGAGGTTAGAGGTCTTTAGTTCAATGGAAGATAGATTGTCCCAGGGAGCACAAAAAGCCTTAATGGAGAACCAGTGAAACCTAAGGGTTACAATTGATAGTTCAATTTTGAAGGAACTGACATTTTTTAGTAGTAGGAGCAGAAATGGGAGACCAAGACCACTTTCTGCACCACTTATCAAAGGAATCACAGTGATGTTAATAAGCCTTATTTGTAGAAGCTCGCCTAGAAGATTGTACAGAATGGCATAAAGTCAAAGAGAGACCCTTACTCAAGAAACCCTATCTCGAAATCTCTTGAACAAGAGTCTTTATCTGGCCAGCACCTGAACCGGAAGAACAGGGAAGAGCAGGAGAGAGGAATCCAGAGGAAGAGCCATTCCCGTTCTAGAGCTAGGAGCTTGAAAAGAGGAAACTAAGGCCTCCATACCCATAAAGGAAGCACCAATACCAACCCCAGTGGTTCCTTGAGAAGTCCAGACAGAAATCATGAATCAACAATATTGAAGGGAATGTGTAAAGGATACCCAGATGTCAAGGGACTCATAAGGACTTCGGAGCCCAAAGCACCCTGAGAGAGCAAACTGGAGAAAAACAGAGGTAGTTTGGAGTTCAGGGGAGTGGGGAAGAGGTCAGCAACTGGAACCCTCTATCGCATGCAAATTTAGGAGAACACCTAGGGAGCTACAACAAACTCCTGAGAGGGCAGAAACTCATTACTCAATTGATCTGCCTGATAATTTAATAACCTCTGGATGTGAATGAACCTCAATTCCAGAAGATGGACTTTCACACAGGAGAAGCGTAGGTGAGCTAGACTGTTGAGGCACTAGGAGCCGGTGCCGAACTGGTGATTGATATACAACATCTTCACCCGGTTGTCGACACGGGCTTCCACAGAGTGAGCCTTTAGGGTCCCAGAGAAGGCAAGCAGGACATTCTAAACCCTCATCATTTCCTTCCGGTTTGATGATTGTGTTCTGTCTGCCAAAGACCAGAGACTCTGATCAGTGTGACCCTCCAATACTGCCCCAGTCTTAACTGCTAGCATCTGTTGTTAGAATCAAGTGGTCCAGATAGAGAGGTATCCTTCTCCAGAAAAGAAGGGAACAACCACCAGGAGATGTTCCTGTCTGATCAATGTGGACTCAGGGTTCTTTACATCATAAAATTCCTGGGCGGTTTCCAATTTGAGAAAGATATGTCGAACTACCTGGCCAAAGTGAAGGCAAGCCCAAAGTATAATGCCCGAAGTTGCTGTCTAAAAAGGAAAAGACAGAGAACAATGAAAAAACTAAACCCTTCTGACAAAATACCTCAGGAACTAAGGAACTGTTCAAGTATCTAGCTTAATATCTGCCCTTGCAGTCATAACCAATCTCTTGTCAAAACCTCTCAGGATCATAGGAAGTGCAGGATCAACCATCTTAACTTGGTGCCTCTGGCTTCGGAAAGGAAAGTCGATTCCCCATGACGTGTCGAAAACTGCCACTACATACTCCACTCTTTTAGAAGGGACCAGAACAATTCAATACGTTGATAAGAAAACCAAAATCCTCCAAGGTTTTCACCGTCCTAGCCATAGTCATTAGGGCCTGCTTGTGAGAGGGGGTTTGAATGAGCTAATCGTCCAGATAGGGATGGACACTGATCCTGTGCGAATGCAGGAGACTTATCACTGGAACAGAGACCTTTAAAAAGATCTGAGGGGAGGTCTTTAGTCCAAACAGGTGCACTCTGGGACCCCTCTGCAAATCTAAGAAACCACTGAGAGGAAGGAGCCACAGATATATGGATATATGCATCGATGTTTGTAAGATCCATTGACAGAACCAAAGGAATTACCTGCTGTAAGGGATTCATTTTGAAGTGTATTAAGGGAATGAATTTGTTCAGGAACCGAAGGTCTATAATCATCCGATAATATCCAAAGAACTTTCGGATCAGGAACACAAGAGAATAACACCTGCAACCTCTCTCCTGAGATGGGACTTTGATTATGGCCTGCTAGAGCACCAGAGAGACTTTGATTTCTTCCAAGGCCAGTCTCTTTATAGTCTGCCGTGGCCATCAGGTCTGTGTGAAGTGAGGATCCTAAAACTCTGGGGAAATCTCTAGAGCATCACACTGAGAATCAAATCATAGGACCCAGCTGTCAGAGATCCAAGTTCACCATACCTCCTGTTGTATGGCGTTTTACGATCCGAGCTAAAATTCCCGATTCATGCCCTTATATAGGTACAATTCACATTGCCCTAATGTAGGCATAGAGATCATACACTTATTTAGACATAGCCCATGCAGTCCAAATACAGGCATGGCTACTTCCACCCGTACCAAAACGTCACAACGATATCTTGGAAAATCGGCTTAAGCAGTCAGGGACCTCTCCTCTTGAATATTGATTTGTCCAAGAACTCATGGACTTTACAAAGAATCACTATTCCCTTGGGGTTCTTTTCTGACGTTATTATGCCTGACTTTACGTCAAACTACGCACCTTCAAGGTATAAATATGCCTTCACTTGCTCCAGCAGGACACGGTGGTTCGGAGCAGTTCAAATATCTACTTGCCCGGCGCAGCTTGCTAAAGCAAGTGCTGAAGGAAGCCAACCCTCCAGCTGATGCACTGATCGAGAAGCTGTCCTTTCTCTCACCAAGAATCCAGCTCCAGTGTTTCCAAGCTCCCCTTGTGGGTTGTTTGGAAATCGAGTCCCGAGAAAAGATACCAGACCTCCTTCATTCTAAACTAAAGGTATGGTGCTGATAAGAACCTAAGAGAATTCTTGGATAGATTCTTGGCAAAGAAAACCAAACCTATGCTACGCAATACTTACTCCCTCCTGCGTACTAGAATTAGGTTAGGTACATTGGGGTGGGCGCATTTTAGAAGCACCAGTTGTGTATTTTAGCCTGAGTATTTATGTATGTAATTTTATATGGCTTAGAAACCATACAATGCTTTTACAGTATTATTTTATAATACTATTCTTGCTGTACGCATTATACTTTGCAGCCTGCATTACGATTGTAGAAGTTCACTTTACTCGCATGAGAAAAAAAGACTGTTCAAAAAAACCTTTTATTGAAAACGCCCGTCTCTCTAGTTCTCTGTACCTCTGTTGAAACGAAGCATGCACGGTTGACTGAGTGAAATATTTATCTATTGTTTCCGCGACTCTAGAGATACAATTCTTATTCTTGGGAAACAAAGTTGTCATGTTTATGCGGTTGTCAGAAACTAATTCCTTCTTGTGTATTCGAGAAAGTTTCTAGTGACCTCTGAGTTAGCTGTCACACTCACTCTTAAGTTTAATACTTTTGATAGAGACCTATTCGACTTCAGTCCTACGTCAAATCTATAGGATATATTATCCCAATGCACAGAGCCTATTGTGAATATAAGAATTACAATACAATCCTGGAATTGCAACAGATGACCCTCAACCGGTGAGAGGAAGGGGCTGGCCTAGTCAGGAAGCCTACTTTGAACAATCTTTATTACTAGACTGGCAGGAGGAACCTACTGGTTAAGTAGATTTATGTTGGAACTTGGCATGATGCTACTGAAAATGAGTTCTCCTCCTTCTATACTGATTAGCCATCCTTCTACCACCTTCTCTGGACCTCTGCTTGTGACAGAATAGCTAAACATGCTTCTGGCTCTCGAAAGACTTTTGGAGGGACATACGCTAATTCATCACCAAAGCTTAATGCGACCAAAAGGCACATATAATTAACAATTCTTATGCGTCGCCTCCACCTTTCTAACCTTAAGTGTAAATGGTGTCTTGCAGTTACAGAACTGGCAAAGGCCATTGCAGATGCACAAAGACTTTTGAAGGCTATATCAGATACATATTTAGCCTGTACTTCCATATGACCCAAACAATTCAGAAATATCCACACTCTCTTGACTAGCAGTAGAAAAAGCCTGGAAAAAGGACTGAGAAGTATACACACCATAAATCTCAGTACACAAGAAAAGGCTGAGGCCAGTATGAACTCTTTTTATTGTGTCTTATACTTTCTTATCCACCAGGTCACTCAAGGTCAAATTCTCCTACAGCAGAGAAAATTTCCCAGTAAGGTCAATAATAAGGGGATTCAAGTCAAGCACCTGAGGCAATTAAGTCTCTCCCTTAGACAAATTATATAGCCTTCCATAAATCAAGGCACCAAAACTCCCTTTGGGTCTTTCAATTCTCACTGTAAAAGAGCCTGGATAGCAGGAATAATTGGCAGTTTAGGAACAGACAGCTCTTGTAACTAGCAGAATCATTCACCACTAGTAATGGGATGCTTTACATCTGGAGGAAGGTGAAAGTTGGAAGAAAGATACAAAATCACCAGGTCCAAGTCTTCCTTCAATATATATGTCCCTTGGAAGGCTGCATCAGAGGGAAAACCCATTTCGTCCTCATCGTAATCCGTGATGCCCAGCAGGACACTGATAAAGGAGAAGAAACAGACCAAGCAGAAACTGTTGAAGATGCAATAGATAACGGAAAAGAACTCCGGCTATGAAGCTTATTATATGCAGCTGACAACTTCATTATCATCTCCTGTAGGAGCGCTACTGACACAGAAAAGGAACAGAGTCAAACATGCCCTTCATGAACCCCCTGAAGGAGTCTGTCAGGGGATACATGACAGGATTTATGATTGTGCTTTCCCATTTTGCACTGCAGTGCACCAGAGGTTTATAGAGACTGAAGAGTTAAAGCATACGGAGCTTAGGGGGTTTCACTGCCTGAGCAAAAATCAAGGACCAGCGGGTCAAAATATAGCCACCACAGAAAAGAAGAAAAAGGAAGAGAGGCGGAGCCTCTGTAACAGCTTTCTAGGATTAACCCAGAGAAGGCTATTGACGATCACACCGAGAGGAGGACCTTAACCTCTGGACATTCATTTTAAACCACTGAACAAGATGAGGCCCTAAAATCCAGGAGCTAAAGCCCCCGGGAACCACAAGAGGACTGGGCACTAATCCTCCAATCTTCCACAATGAGGATATCTGCAACTGCTGAAATGAAATAGAAGAATACTGCTAGTACCCCTGCAGCCTTCCTGTGCATAATCCAGTCTCTAAACAACAGGAGTTGCAGCACCCGAGCAGCCACAAGCAAACAAGAGCGGCACCCAAGGAAGCAACCACCATAAGTGGGGAGTCCAAGCTCCCATTTTGCAAGGAGCAACCTCAACTCCCAGAACTGCAGCATCCCAAGAGCCATCAACACATTTAATTCCTGGAATATAACCACCTACTAGATGCCTCACAATCAGTATATGTACCAACCGCAGCACTGAGAATGAGCTGATTGTGGTCACAGATGACATCAGAACTCTCCTTGACCATGTGGCCCTGATCCTCCTCAACCTCTCTGCTGTGTTCGACACTATCTCCCACAATGCCCTCATCAGCATGTCGGCAACATTGACATACAGCACAATGCCCTCAAGTGGATTGTCTCCTTCCTCACAGGATGCACACAGAGTTACCGGCTGCCTGCCTTCACCTCTACTCCCAAGGACATAATTTGCAGCGTACCACAAGGATCATCATTCAGCCCCACTTTGTTCAACACCTACGTGACCCCCCTCACAGAGGTCGTCAGATCCCATGGCCTCAACATAATCTCCTACGCTGACAACATGCAACTGATCCTCTTGATCATCGTGGGCCCTATTAATGCCAAACCAATTACTCTGAATCCTTGAGCAACGTAGCCAACTGCCTCAAACTAAACTCCAACAAGACCGAAGTACTAATTTTTGGGAACAACACCTCCGTCTGGGAACACAAATGGTGGCCTGCTGAACTTGAACCAACCCCTGCACCAACTGATCAAAAATGGAAATTGGGGATCATCCTCGATAGCCAACTGACCATGAAACGCCAAACCAACTTAGTCGCCTCCTCCTGCTTCTACACTGTTTGCATGCTCTGCAAAATTTTTAGATGGATTCCTGTCAACACAAGAGAGGCCGTCACTCAGGTCCTTGTCACCAGCGGCCTCACTACGGCAATGTCCTCTACACTGTCACCTCCACCCATCTCCTTAGAAGACTCCAGACCATAAGGAACACCACAGCCAGACTCATTCTGGACCTTCCCAAACAATTGCACATCACCCCCCTCCAGAGAGACTTCCATTGGCTCCCCATCCAGAAGAGATGCCTTTTCATGGTCCTCATGCACACCTACAAAGGCCACCATGATCAAGGACCATCCTACATCCACCATTGACTGAATTTCCATCAATCCTCCAAAACACCTTTGTTCCTCCTCACTCGCCCTTGCTCTCACCCTTACATCCATCTCAGCAGTAGAAGGCCGCTCTTTCACCTACTTTGCTGCCAAGACAAGAACACCCTGTGCCTCCACCTCTGAACAGCACCCTCCCTGGTGGACTTCAGACGGAGACTCAAAACTTGGCTTTTCGACTTACACATGACATCCTCAGCACCCAGATTCCCCTGGGGGGACAGTGCTGCTCTTTACAAATGTTCATCCTGTATATCAGATTGGGGCTTTGTCCATAACTCAGTCACATTCAAGCAATCATTTTCAACTTGGATGCCTGTCGCATCCAGTTTAAGATATTGACACTTGCTTTTCGAGCCCTGAACGACTCTGGTCCAGGTTACCTGAAAAAACGGCTTGTCCTATCTCAATCCGTTAGATCCTTAAGATCTAATAGTCTACGTCTTCTGATTGTTCCTCGTTTCCGCCTTTCTAGGATGGGCGGTAGAGCATTTGGAGTTTTGACGGTCAGACTATGGAACAACCTCCCTTTGGATTTGAGATTTGCTCCCACTGAATCCATTTTTTGCTGTAAACTGAAAACTTGGCTATTCTCCTCGCCTTAAACTGCCTCCTTTTACTACTTTCTGAGTGCTTAGTCGCCAGCGCCGGGACACCCCCTCGGGGGTAGCCGTGCGCTCTATAAATTCCTTAAATAAATAAATAAATAAATAAATAAATAAACTTCATCAGTTACAGTTTAATTTCCAAGCAGGGGCAACAGAGTGAATGGAATCAGAATTGAGCAACTTTTAAGGGCGAGCAACTTTTCAGGGTTACATTCTCTGCGCCCAAAGGTATTTGCTCATATTTTGTAAGTCTACTATTGGTCAGTATGTAGTTTTAAAACTGTACTAACACACTACAAAATGCTATTTACAAATTTACGTGCAGTCATTACCCCTCCGCCTCTCTTATCTTTTTCTGTGCAGCAATCTCTGCCACTACTACAAAGTCTCTGCACACGTAAACTTACATTTTAGCGGTAAATGTGGAGGACCAAAGGGGAGTTTCTGGAAAACGAGGAGTATTTATGACTAAAGGGCATTAGGGAAGAGTAAAGAGAGGTTTAGGAAGGGCTTTAGGGAGGGATGTGCACCCACACAAAAGAGTAAGGATATTGCTATTCTGCACTTCTAAAGTTACTACAGGCAAAAAGGACCCAAAACAATAGTAAATTACTTCATCTCAGTGCTGAAGAAAATCCAGCATCACACATGGCCAACCACTGGTACTGCAATGCCATCCAATAGCAAATAATGGAGATAGAGACTTAAAATAAAATCTCATTAGAAATAACGTTAAATTAAATTAAATTATTTAAATTACTTAAAGATGTAAATAAAGATAATTAAATGCAAGACAAAACTTGAAAAAAAACATTATTTTTTATTACATATTTTAGCAACTATTTCTTAATTAAAAAAGAATGTAACATTCATTTAAAAAAATATATGCTCGACCGAGGAGGGAGGGACGGGGTCTGTGTTATCTGTTGTATTGTCTTTCTGTTGTAAAATCAAATAAAAAAAATAAAAAATAAAAATATATATAATTATACAACTATTATTATTTGTTATTAATGAATTACATATTTTCTACTTTAGGGGGGATTTAGTTTTGAATTTTAACTTCAGCAACATCTTTTTATTTAATGTATTATATTTAAACTAATTAAATATTGCATTTTTTTCTTATGGTCTACATTTAAAATATATATATAAAAGTAATTTGCAATAACAGTTACCTTAACATACAATATTCTTACTCATTTGCTTTTACTTTTCCCCATACTTTACCATAGGAACACTCTGCTGTTGGGGTGGAGAAAGTAGTGCCACATTATTTTTTAAAGTAAAAAAGGTTGAAAAAATATTTTATAATTTAGTAATACATATGTTTCCTTTTAAATATTTTTTATACATTACATTATATGTATTTATTATTTGTAACTATTTTCATTCATTTAATTTAATTTAACATTATTTCCTGTGAGCTTTATTTTAGGACTCCATTATTTTCTATGGGAGGAAGTTACAGTGTCAGTAGAAGGCCATGTGTAGTGTTTGACTTTCTACTGTTTCTGTTTGGCAGAAGTAACTTACACTTGCAGAGAACATTTTATAGGATGTGAATGAGTAGAAATGGGAAGGTCCCTGACCCTAGGTATTTTCCTGGCCCTAACAACGTCGAATAGGGTAGACTCTTTTAACCCTCTGTCTTTTACCTAGATGCCCTTGTCAGCTGTGTTTGGGAAAAAGGTTAAACAGAGAGGGAGAAGAGCATCTGTTAAGTGTGGCCATACAGCTCTGCAATATCCCAGTGCTCAGGTCACAGAAGCAGAGTGGCTGGGGAAAAATTGAGAAAACCTGCACTTAACACATACGCGTAGGGTGGTGCACAGGTACACCTAAAATCATAATCACCCTTTCCAACTAAAGGGTCAAAAGCAGTACTTGTCAGTACTTTAAATCATTCTCACTTTTTGAACATATAAAAGCCCTTTTGCCGACAGGCTGGTCACCCGATATTGCTTTGCTATGCTTCACAGGGAATCTTGGGCAATGTTCGTAATCCCTCTTCTAAGCCGGTAACACCAATTCTCTTATTCACTCTCCTAATAAATAATTGCTACATGAGGGAACTGCTCTGCACTGGACTGTGGTGTATGTTGTCTGCTAGTCACAGAAGACACATTTCATTGTGATGCTGAGCAACAAAAACATCTAAAAGATAGCATTGTCAATGTGACCTCATGACTAGGTGGATTGCTCTTTGAAATTCCAGTAACAAATAAGGACAAATAGGACAAAAGAATGCCATTGTATTAGATCATGACAAATGTAGGTCTACTAAGATGCCCAACTGAAAGATAAAGATATTTCCCCAAGACATTAGATGTTCACACGTCAGGTGATAACATTTGCTAATAAGAGGCATAAAGATTGGACCACTGAAACAAATATAAGTAAGCATGTGAAGGGTCTGGATCATACAGATGTGAATGTAGTGAGCTGTTTCTTCTAAAACTAGATACTGCCATCTCAGCCTTCATAATAAACACATCGGTAATTGAAGCTATTTGTAGAGCTAATTTCAAAGAAATCTTTATCACTCTTAAGTGCTACAGAGTTTTTTTTCTCCAGTATGATGTGGCTGATTACGATGTTATCAAACTGCTCTCTTTAAGGCCAATAATTATCTGTTTCTCATCTGGTAAACCCAGAACCCAGCTTTTTTTCTATCCATGTGTGAATTTGAATATTCATTTAAAGAGCACATCAGTATAGTAAAATATGATGTATTTCCCCTAATTCTCGAACGAATTAAGGTAGGGTTAGTGTGATATGATGTCCACACAGTTATAAGGATGATCCCTATGGTTGATATCACCATACTAAGGGGATACCCAATGTCAAATATCAAATTTCAGTACCTCATTATCCTGGGATACTTTTTCTACATTGAATTATTTCATAGTTTTTACAACTTTTACAAAAAAAATACAACATGAGAGGGACCATTATCCCTAGATTTAAATAATTTGCCTCCTAAATATTGAACCAAAAATGTTGGTAATAGAGAATATCGAGGACAAAATATCAATACAAATATTGAAAGGTAAGTACGTTTAGATTTTCTATACCTATATTCAAATATATGTATATATACAGTATATACATCTTCAAGGAATGTAGATGTGGAGACAGGAATTGATTCCTAGTAGAATCCAAGCTCCTACTTTGTGAGAGTCTTACCCTATGCCAGTGGGTGGGAATCTGCAAATTTAGTAATACAAAACTTGGATACATTTGCAGCTGTTTTCACAGAGACAGTATCAAAAAGGTACATTGAGGCCAATTTCCTATTGCTCCAAGCAAAAAAACTAAATACACAACCGATATTAAACCACTATAGCAGAGAATCACATTTTGTGTAATGCAATTTCTTAGCCTGTCCTTTACCTGTTCTAGTGGCAGTTATTGAACTTAGAAAGTGGTGTTGCATAATTAAATACCCAAACCGGACAGAAAGAGCGAAAAAAGTGAGTGATCCCTACCTCATATGAAATAATTCTTCCCTTGCCCTGAATTATTTTTTAAAGAACAGCTTTGCAATTTCTAAAAAAATTCTGTAAAAATGGGGAGATTGTGAAGGGTTACATTAGTTTAAGACAGGGGTCTCCAATGTTTTCTGTAATGAGAGTTGCTTCTATCTAGTGAAAATCATTATGAGCTACTGAGGGCAAGTATATCACACATTACTACCAGACACCCCCTTGCCCAGCTTCATTAACTTTAAACGTAATGCCCATGGAGCCAGATACTATGGTTTCAGCAAAATACAGTGACTAGGGGTACTATGATAGGTCTGCCCTGTGAATCACTGAGGGCATGGTCTGGTGGTATATATGAACATGTGTGTGAATGAATGGGATGTATGTGTTTGGGTGATTGAGAGCCTGTGTAGTATGTCATTGTGGCACAGGACATATCTTTTGCCATGTGGCACCTTTACCTGTACAAAACAAACATACAATATTTTTTCCTATCAAATAGGAGAAATCTAAAGTGCAGAAAAATGTTCTGAAAAAAATTTCATAATATAGAACATTTTTCTGCAATTGATGGAACATTTTTGTGCACTTGAAATTTCTCCTATTTGAAAAGAAAAATGGTTGTATGTTTGTTTTGTATAAAATAGCTGTATTTTTTAGTTATAAACATGGCAGCTTGTCTACCAGCAACTGGGAGCGGGGCCTACTGTGTGTAAATTAGACACTTTGAAATGGAAGAAAATTCAACTGAAGAGTTTACTTTATGTGTATATGCATTACATATAACTCATCATTTAAATTTTCTCCCATGCCAAAGTGGCTTTACAAACAGCAGGGATATTACTACCAATGGCCTGTAGTCACTTTTTAAATGTAAGGCATTTACAATGAAGAAACATGTGTAGTAAAAGATAAGGACTTAATTGGCTGAATCTAAAGTAGAGGAGAACATTAAGACAATGTTTCAGAGAAAAATGTTTCTTCACTTTAAATTTCTCCCATATAAAAGAAAATGATTTTATTTTTCAGTTAGAAATATGGCAGTGTGTCTACCAGTCACTAGGAGCAAGATGCCTGCTGTTTGTAAATGTGACACTTTGAAAAGGGACAAAATGAAAATGGAAAGTGAACTTAATAATTTAGGTCACTCTTAATTTTATTTTTCTCTCACTTAAAAGTACTCAAATATATCATTTTGTTCTCATGCTACAATATTGAGGTGAGAACTACTTTTATTTAAGAGTTAAATACATTAGTGCTTCAGTTTTGAATCTCTGACCCACATGGTTGGAACATCTGGGTGTAGCACTGCTCATTATCAGCCACTGCTTTCTGCAGCCTGATAATAATATAAATTAAACATAGCCATTCCTAAACTTTAAAAGGAAAACAAAACACTTATTTATTGCAGTTCAGAATTAACAAGGCTGGGAGCTACTCTGAAGATTTCTGCAACCTACTGGTACCTCATGATCGACTTGTTAGAGACACCTGGTTTAAAATGTTTGTGCCCAAAACATCCATTCTAATTAAGACAGGAGCAGCCTCTACACCAGGAGAACCTGTGCATTCAGCACATACTTAAAACAATGGTTAATCTGGAATTAATTTAAATTAACTTTCTCAGTAGACTAAGAAATATATTTTAAGCATACATTTAAGGGTCGATTCCGATTCGGGAAACAATTCTGTCCGAAGATTCGTATTCGTTCGTAGCCATTTTCGTACGAATCGTACGAATCTGTCTGAATCACGTAGTACGATCCGTTCCGAGAAATACGTCCCAATCATTACAAACCGAACGAAAATGAAGGGTAAATCCGTACGACATCGACCCGCACAGTGAACCGTACGATTCGTAAAAATGCTGTACAACCTGCCAAGTACGATCCGGACCAGGGAATGAGTACGCGATTCATACGGTAAACGTCACGTATGAGCAATTCGTACGGAGGGCAGCACTATCACATACGCACCGTACCCCTAAATCAAGGGGTGTATGCACGGGGTGTACGCACGTACACCTACGACACTTGGGTGTACGAACAGTACCCCTACGGTCCGTACACCTACGATCATGGGGTGTACGCACGGGGACATACGCACCATACCCCTGAAATCCAGGGGTGTACGCACCGTACCCCGATGCACCGTAACCCTGCAACCATGGGGTGTACGCACTGTACCCGGGGGGTCCGTTTGGTACGCATTTCTAGGCGAAATCAGCTTTTACGGACGTTTTAAGCTCCCGTAGAAAAAGAGTCATATGGAGTGTTGTCGATACGATTCGTACTTGCTGGGTCGGAAAATGCAGGTTCGATCCATACAGCCATCGCGTACTGCGCGTTCCGAATGCGATTCGTACGGATTAGTGAGTTGGACGGTCTTCGGTACGATTCGTATGGAGAACTGCTTTGGGTACACATCGTACTACATCGAACGTAGGGGTATGGTTCTGCATACGATTCGTAAGGGAAAAACGCTCCGTATGGGTGTTCAGAGGGCATTTTACTGAATCGGAATCGACCCCTTAATGTAGACAAATACACTCTAGTATTATGGGTTAATTTAATTAAACAAGAAAAGTATAGGAACTTCATGTACAGTGTAGTAATATGTAGACCACATCGATATTGTACGAATGTCACATACATGGTGCACTAAGCAGACAAATCAACAAATGTGTGATGTGTCCCAAGGTGAAAAAAAAGTAAAAGTCAACAGATGACAATATTATGTACAGGCAACAGCTTTCATTATGTGTTTATTAATGCACACATGCAAATCAATGAAACTGGCAAAGTCTTAATAAGCCAGTGATAATTCTAGCACTTTGGTTTTAACAGAATTTTTAACTCATTAAAAATGTTCTCTTCAAGGCAATGAGATAACAAGTACATCTTTGTGACGAGCCAAAGAAATTAAGGTTATTGAAGAAAGGGAATTCTTATTTGTAATAAGCTAAAGTAATAACAGGAATAATACCTGTTTAAAGAATAGTCAAAAGGTCGGGATGGAATGAAGGAACCTATGGGTGTGAGGTATAAAGGCATTTAGTACATCTTTGCTGAAGGAGAATGATGGAATGAGCTTGAGGTAACAGAGAACTCATCAGGTTGTGTAAGAGTTCCACTGACACCCAAAATGTGATAGATAAAATGTACTCACTCAGTTGTGCGTATCTTTCAATATTTTGTACCTCAATATTCTGTCCACGATTTTAGTGTATCTGGGTATTCTTAGCCTCGATATTCTGAAGTACAGGAGAAGAAGGAATTGTGAGAAACCATAGTGTTGAATGTAACTTCAAAGGATTTCAACATTTGGTGATGCAATTTTGAACTTTATCGATTAATGGAGATTGACCCTTACTCAAAATGAATATACTTAAGGCATTCTTTCAAAAAGTCAGCATACATTATAATTTTGTTCCCGTTCATATGGTGTGTCCAAATTGATACAGACTGTGGTTTCAGCCTGAGCAGTCCCGACGTTTCTCAAACAATTGTGAATGAGTAAATTATGATAATACACCAGGAATGTGATTGTCCTCATTCGATTGATGGATGTAGCAACTGCCGTCCTATCGCTCTTCCTGTTTTCCTTTTGTGACATATCAAGCATGGTTCATTGGCAGAACAGAATGTAAAGAGGTAATAAGTGATGGAATCTAATGGGAAGTGAAGAGACCATGGGATCGTTGGAGGGGGTCTGAGGTGTCTGTTAATAAAGTAACCATTTATCTTAATCTTCATAGGTAACTAATTTTTATATTAGGACCATGCCATGTTTAAAAAAGCCAGTGCCTCGCCTCACATTGTAGTTATCACCTGCATTGTAATTCCATTTCACTATTGCAAGTAGTGACTGTTTGCCTTTTCTTGTCCTTTCACTGAAGAACCCAGCTGGGTCCTCACATGAGTCCTTACCTTCACCTTTCACCGTGGCACATCACTTTCACTAAGGCTGCGCTTATCACCATCCAGGTAACCCCTTCATTCTAAAGTCCTTTCCAATAGTTTCTCGCATCTGTGCCGGTACATGGGCCTTATGCTTTCTTTAATTTGTTTTAGATGTCCCTACATTGTTAGTCCTGAGGAGACACCCCATTGATAGAAGGGTTGAAACGCCGTCGACAAGCACCAAGAAAGGACCATTACCCAGCTTGTATCATTGTGTTCCTATGCTGTTGAAAAAGTGTATATGAATGATCGTTTCTTACAATTCATGGAGACTGTACATAATTATTCACCTTGTATATTCACTTTTTGGATCCATTTTTCACTTGGGGACACAATGCGCAAATATTTGCGCTTTTAACTAAAAGAAGTGTATATATAACTCAATGTTTTTTTAATAAAATATACTATATTGAGCAAACTGAGTAGAAGGTTTTCTTGCCCTCTGACATTATTAGGTCCTTTTTATTGTGATTGTGCACAGTTTGTGCTTAAGTCTGTTCCATTTATCCACAGGAACCATTGTTTTCTTATATATAACTAGTACCCTGGTTCCGTTGTGAGTAGGGTTCCCCTGTTCTTTCCCTTGACTCACTCACAAGCACGCACACAATATATATCTTGAAACATTTTTTTACCCATTCATATTAATAGTGAATAAAGTAGTATTTATTATTATAGTAATAAAAAATTTACAGAAAGCAAGGAAAGTGGAGCCGTAACCGACGTCCACAGGACGAGCTGTCTTTGTATTTTTGGCACTTGTTTTACCACCTCTGACGCCGAGGATTGCAAAAGCAGTGCCAGAGGTTGCAGTTGTGACCCCTGCCTGGAAACCCCTTAATGACATCCATGCCTTCACTGGGCCTCAATTCACCCCAGTGCCTATAAAAATCTGTGAGATAACATATGTATTTTGTAAAGCACAGGGCTACCCTGGTCATCTTGGTGCTGAATAACAGATGTTTATTGTTACCCAACTGAATGATACTCATTTTGTCATCCTCAGAAGGATGAAAGGCTGTGTGGACCCTCCTGGATTTGAACCTTTGACCATGTGGTAAAACACTGGCCCCTGCAGTGTATCCATTAGTCCATTAAGCCACCAGAACCGCAAATGCAATATGCAAGGCACAATACCCCCATCACATTCTGCAAGGTGAGGCATTACTTTGCCTTACACAATTGCATATTGTTTTTACATATGGGAAAATAGCAATGAAAGATACAGGCATATCTTCCAGGTTGGTGGCACATACAGTGAGAAGGCATATGTCCAATCAATCCAACACCTGATCATGTCAACAATTAATTGTAGAGTACTGCGTTGGGACCCAGAACAGAAAAAAAGGAAAAATCACAGAATGTTAAAGAATATTACTTTGAAAAATAATGGTGGAATGTTGGATTACACAGCCATCATTAAACAAAAAATAAAATGAAGCCCTGTGACTTTACTGTTGCTTGCACCTGAATTCTCATGCGACAGACACCTTCAACAATTGTTTTGTCCCTGATTGCGACCATCCCTGGTGACATCAGCCGAGCTTCTTTCGACTCAACAACTGCTGGACTTGTGTCACCATTCACTAAGTCGTCTTCACCTCCAAATACTAGTAGCAATACTAACATCATAAGCACTGCTGTCACGCTGCAGTTTTTTTCACTCAAAAAGCTATTTGAATGTTTTGTCTATAGCCAGCGCTTCTAGAGGAAATATTGTATGATGGAACGCACCATGCATTATTGTAAGAGGGAGGGACCCTACACCTGAAGCAATGAAAAGACTCTGGAGGCAACGAAGGCAGCTTACTAGTGCCAACTCTGCACTTTACTGTCCACCTGCCACCTAAAGATGCTTTATCATAGTCAAAATATTACTCAGTGCTTAATTTGTGCTGGTGATTGCAGGTGAAAGATGCTTTATCATAGTCAAAATTTTACTCAGTGCTTAATTTGATTAGGCACTGATTTTTGGTGACCGGCACTATTTTTCATCAACCAATTTTGATTAAGAGAAAGAGACAAACACACAAAAGGGGGAAAGGAGGATGAAGAATAAGATGGAGTACAGTGGCAAAGGGAGAACGCAGGGTTAAAAAATAACCTGCAAGAGTGAGATAAACAGACAGGGAGAGTCTGTTGGTGGATTGAAGAGGAATGAGGTGCAATCAGGACTATGCATCCTAGTTATTCTGCACTCCGGGGTATACAACGTTTACAACGCGCACGTTACAACGAAGTACCATTACCACGCGGTTATAACAACGAAAGTTGTTACAACGAATTGCGCTGGGGGGCGCTCAAGGATAAAAAAATCATTTAATTTACTATCCCAACACCTTCCCTACTATCCACGGGGACTGGTGTTGGAATAGTAAATTATATTTTTTAAATTTGCGCCCCCCCCAGCGCAAGTCGTTGTAACGACTTGCGTTGTTACAACCGCGTGGTAATGGTACGCGTTGTAACAGTGTGCGTGCTAACGTCATACATCCGCACCCCGGCCTTCGATAGCCGCTGGCTTCTGAAATAACCATCGGACCCTGGTACTTCCCTTTTGACAAATAAGCACTGCTATTACTATTATATATCAGTTATCTTTGACCTTTTCAAGGAGTGTACTTATCTACATGTGTCACATCTCCAATGAATTTAGTTTTTTAAAGTTTTACTATTGTACCTCAAAGCTACCTTTAAATCTTCATCGAACTGGAAAGACATGCTTATCTTCCACTTTAGAGATAGCGCCTACCATTCTCTTGAAATTTCTGAACTGAGTGTCTGAGCTCCATATTCATGGGGCAGTGATGTAAATATTTTTGGGGGACCAGCACTTAATTTGAGCGGGTGGTTGCAGGTAGGGCCCACTGACACTCAGTTTTGGGGACCAGCACTTATTTTTCCTTAACAGAATTTGATCCAAAGCAAGAGAGAGAAAAACACAGAAAGGGGAAAGATTTTGAAAAAGGTGGAAAATCAGTGACAAAGGAAGAACCCAGGGAAGAAAAGAAGCTACAAAGTAAGATGAAGTGTCTGGTAGTGGATTAAAGCAGCAGGAGGTGGAACCAACACTAGGGAGCCTAGATATTCATCACCTTGACATTCAGTAGCGTCGGCCGCAGGCTTCTGAGAAATGTTTAGGCACCAACACCTATTATATTACAAAATAAGCCCTCTGGGGACAGGTGTATGTCTAACTAACCGGGGCAATCAGTGTGTGAGCCCAAAGGCAGGAGAGACAGATCAGGACGGTGCAGAAATGTTTGTTTATATATTTTATTCTGGTTAGCTAGCAAATTAGCTAGCATTTGGACCTCTGTGCAACAAGACAGGATAAGAGGCCCCAAGGTGGAGATTGGGACCTACGTCTTTTTGCATCCAGGTATTTGGAGCAGTGACAGCCTACCCTGGTCTCTGATGAGAAGTCATGAAGGTTGCTTGGACCTCACTGTTAATGTCACTGGACTCCTTGGGTACGCTGCGGCTTTCATGTCAGTAAAGTAAGCAGCAGAAGGGAAATGGGTTTAGTACTAGCTTTGAGGAAACAAACAGTTCAGAACTCCATTATCAGACAACACAACAGCAGGGCATCTGAGTTACCACTAAATGTACCTGAGCTAGAGTGGAGTTCAGCTCAGTAGCGTAGGAAGGGGGGTGCAGTGGGTGTCATCACTGAGGGGGGTGATAAAATGGCAAAAATATGTGTTTAAAACACATATTTTGGCCATTTTGTCAACCTCGGGGTGACAAGAAATTTTCCGCACCGGGTACTACCTGACCTTGCTACGGCACTGGTTCAGCTTATGTTTTGAGTTATTTGCAACTGATCAGCAGTCCGCTGCCAGTCATTTCCATTGAATATGAATGGTTTGAAATCCCAAACAACTAATTTGATGGCAGAACCTCCCTTCTCAGACAGACATCTGGGAAGGGCAGACATTTTCCTTCTCCTTAGATGCACTTTCGGAACTGAACCATATATGACACTAGGCAAGAACAATCTTCAAGGGTCAGCTTTGACAGGGAACTTTGTGAAGACAAATGATGGAGGAGAAGAAGCAGCAGGGGATGTGGCTGTCCTAATCCTTTCTGTTAAGGCAGCAGCCAACCTCCATTTTGCTCACAATGTTTCATTCAGCATAGATCTTTTTAGTCATTTGAAGGTAACCAAATTCAAATGTGATTGGAAAAAATCTTCTATGTGCTCATACTCTTATGTTCATGATCATTTTGAATGACACAAATCACATACAATTTGTGATCATCCACAGTTATTAAAAAATATAAACGCAAATGGGCCGAATTGACCACTGGTCACTGAAATAAATTTACAAGATGGGGTATAGGCATCATTTTTTTATTTCCTTATTTTGTAGATTTCTAGCACATATGCATAAGCACTATACAGTGCAAATTATTCAGAATTATGGTATAATGCAGAATAGTGGTAAATGTGTACTAACCTAGGTGCAGCAAGGAGAAGTTGGGTTGAAGAGATCTATGATTCTCATGAACTGAGTTTTCAGACAGGCCCAGAAGGCACTCAGATTGGTGGAAGAGCACACACAAAATGGAAGAAAATTCAAAAGTTTAGTGCTCTTAAATAATTAAAGATGTAAGGCATGAAGCATAAATACAACCCAACATCTCGTAAATGTTATGATATTGCTGAGATGTCAAGATAAATAGCATGTAGGAATAACTGATCGCCTGGATTTCTTTTAGCCTTACATTGTTGCAGGTGAACATTTGTAAACCCTCCCTTTACCTGGAGAAGTTGAAAACGACCAAAACAAACATTATTCTATAGTCGAGACACAAAGGGGTACACACATGGTACAAATATGCGTTGTCTATTGTTGTGGGTACCTATCTGATCGCTTCTCCTGTAGACATGCTTTGGTAAAAAAGAATTTCTGACAAAGAGAAAACAAAAGAGAAGAAGATTTTAAGTAAACGTAAATGAAGAATGATGGTGATTCCGAAGTGAATAGTGTAATTAGCAAATCTGCTGTGGTTAATGATATTTAGGATAATGTTTTTAATTTTTCCTACAACTTTTGAAAACTTGTAGTGTCCCCAGCAATGTTATACACTTGAAAAACGATTCTGGGGATGCCAACCTTTTACACTTGGCATGTTTAAACTCTCAAAGTTATCAATATATTCGCTGAGTAATGACCTGTGTATATTTGGTGTCTGACAATTTGGTATCTTAAATTTATCAAGGCATAGGCTATGTTTGTTACCATGTCTACATGTTGTTCTATTCTAAAACCTGTTATTTTCAGTGTTGCAAGAGACGTGCAGTGAAAATTAATATATTAGATTACATTTTGTTCTACAGAGGCTGGCTCCTAGCCTGCAAACATTGCTTCCTACCTTAAGAGCTCGCGCATAGTTCGACCCAATAGTTTTTTAAACTAATATTTTAAGCAAACACCTTCTAGTTTGTGCACCTAGCAGAATATTCCAGAACAAAATGTTATTTTCTGAATTAGTGGAGTACATGCAAGCAGTTAAGCTTGTCCCACCATTTTTCACAGCATAGGCCTATGGTACAACCAAGTAGAGTCAGATTACTTTTCCCCCTTGTAGGTTGCAACTGTTAGGATGTCAGAAAAGGTGCTTCCATTGAACTGGAACATTTCGTGTTGAGGAAATGTGATTATTGACATGCCATTTTTCGTGCTATACTTACCTAGGCACTGAAGATTCTGGCATGCTATTGGTGCTATAAAAGCCAGGGCACTGTGAATGAATTAAAACGTTGCTCTACATGCCAGAGAAATCTGTATGGTATATGTATACCTACTGTTGGTCACCAGTAGGTAGTTATTGTTAGGACTATGTTTCCATAGGAAAAGTGTATTTTGACTTGCCTATATCTTTGGCGCCATTTTGTGAATCTTCTCAACATTTTCCAAAAACAGTGTGCTAGTGATTCTTGTTGTACGTTGAAAGCTTCAGGTGATCCATCAAGCAGGGGCCGAGAAAAAGGGGGGTAAAATAATTGTTTTTCCCATGTTAACTTCAATAGAGATTTTAGACATGACTACAAACTGACCCGCTATACGGAATAACACCATATTTGACAGAAAGGTAGCTCTTGGTTCAGAAAGAACCCTTTTTGTTTTTTGTTTTAAATCTGTTCAGTAGTTTTTGACTTGTTAAAATAAATCCACATTTGTATACAGAGGGACTCAGATCCTCGGAGGATCCAACAGTCCCTATTCTCAAATCTGATTGGCTGCCAACATTTCAACCAGGAAGTATTGGTAGCCATCTTGGGGCTCGACTTCAGCTGAGTCCCACAAAAAAAAGAGAAAATAAAAGAAAAGGGGCAAGGTAGAAATACCAACCCCGAAGCTCTGGTCGTGGGGTCCTGATGGGACCCCGGCAGGGCAAAAAAACACTTTTTAGAGAAGCGTTCGTGCAAAATCATGACAATACTGCAAATCTGCAGAAAAAGAAAAAGAAAAAAAAGCACTGTCTCCCGCGCTTGTTTTAAAAAAAAAAGCTCCCTGGTGGTTCAGGACCTTGGGGCATGCACCAACTTTTATAAAAATAAGGAGGGGGGTGCACGGGGCCCCCTCCAAGGGGTCTTTTTAGCACAAAGGAGCACTACCTCCCCAGGGCTTTATAGAACTCATCTCTTTCTCTCTCTCTTTCTTTCTCTCCTGCTCTTGCCTTCATTCTGAGCCACCGTACTTGGTAGCACCTATTCCTGCCCCGCTCCATCTCCTTCATATTGTCGTGTAGTTCCTACAAATCTGTATAGGATCTGTGCGTTTAGACAACATAAACTAAGGGACTGGTGTCCAGACTGATTCCAGACACCCCCAAAGGATATGTTAGTCCGTAGACCAGCTTGCTCACAGGGCCACTATAATCCCCACAACCTTACCAAGGAGCGTATCGTTTCTGACAGCTATTGAACATGACAACCCTGACCCCTAAGGGATCGTGGAAACAGTACAGTATTTTTTGCTCAGTCACTCGTGCTCACTTTGTCTCAGAGAGATACACAGAATAAACAATGGGAATGTTTTCAATAAGCATTTATTGAAACAGTGTCATTCTAGTGTGCTGCAACAACCATGAGACAAAAACAGATATTTACGATTACTAGCACTAGCCCTACCACAGTGCTAAAACAGTGAATATATGCAGCCAGATAAATACATGACAGTAGTAATGCATACTCCTATGATGCAACCCTAACTAGATGTACCTTAGTGTACCTAGCATGTATGTAGGTATATAGCCAAGAATCTCCCTAGGAAAGAGCCAACTCCATTACCTGATGTGAGAGAGCAGAGGACCCTGTCTTGGTCTCGAGTTGGATGCCCTACGAAGGATGTCAGACCACTGAGTGCTGGAGTGTCTGCGTGCAGGGACTTCAGTGTCTCGTGTTAGCGAATCAGCATGGAAGTTTCTTTTTCCTCTGGTTTGCCCACTGAAGATGTGGTGCTTATATACACAAAAGGTACACTCAGGGTTCCTACCTAGATGTGTCAAGGTACTGTGGGCATGTCGGCTGAGGATGACAATAGTGGTGACACTTAAACACAGTTATTATACAGAAGATGGTAATCCTGCTGTGACACTGAGAATCCTCATGCATTATAAATTAGGCTAGTTTGCAGAGAAAACCACACAACATTTATGCAGCACCTAACTAGGTTAAAGGTCAGTGCCAGAACAGTTATGTAGAACAATGGTAGGACAAATGTAGGTAAAAGGTTGTGCAACGACCTAGGCCTATATTGGGGTACATTGGGGTTCATAACACACACTCCTCACCTGACTGGAGGACAAAGTAATAAGTACTAAAATATACCTGTTCAAAAGATAATAAAATACATTGCTAAAATGTGAGTATAAAAACATCTACAAACATGATATGTGTTAAAAAAAATAATGTAAAAACTAAAAAAGCTCTTGGAGTCCTCTAAATAGTCAATATACTGTTAGACCAAATGAGCACACCTAAGGCCATAGAGCTCAATGAGAGCAAAAGAGAAAAATAAAACAAAATGATGTTTTCAAATTCCAATTTATGTTCTTTTAAAAAAAAAAAAGTCGAATTGTTCCCAGCACACGGAGAGCTAAATGTTTATGTGTCCTTTGTGGGAGATGCAACATCACTGTTGCTTGCCTTTGCAGATGATGGTCCATGTAACACCTCTTGGATCAGGTCAATGGAGCAAAGTGATCTTCTCCGGTTTCCACAACTGTTGCTGAGGAAGCACTTGATGCCTGTAAACCTTGTACAGAGCCGGTGTCCAATCAAAACAGGAGCAAAAGCATCCCATGGTGGCTCTAAGAATGCCAACATCAGGATAGGAATACGCTGAGGACACTGCACCACATGGGCCGTTAACGGGTCCAGTAGTACGTCCATGTACGGAGACAGATGTCCAGCACGCATTCATGTCTGCAGAATAAGCAGCTGAGTACAAGCAAAACACAGCCAACCCACACGTATCTGAATGACAGAAACCAATGCTCGCTTAGCTCCTGAAGTCGAGGTGTGCCAAAATGGAGTCCCATGCGTTCACGGCAACGTCGCTCCAAGAGCGCTTTTTCTATCTCTTTGGAATCTGGGACTTAGATTGCCTATCAGAAAAATTACTACTAGGATACCCACTACAAGTAGTAGGGCCATCCAAAAACGCTTCCCAACACAGAGTGTATTAATGATGGTATTACTTTGAAGATCATCTGAAAGGTGCTTAATAGCCCAGAACCTATGTTCTTAATTAAATTTACTATCCCACTCATATCAGACTTGTTAAAGATATGACATACCTTTTCCTTGAAATGGAGTGGGAAATTAATTAGGACAAGTGCCTGTATCTCAGCTAAAGACCTTGCAACCTGGAGATCAAAAGTCTTTCGAGCTGAGGTTAAGGCCACCTCCTTCTGCAAAAGTATGGCTTTCAGTCTGCTCAGAGAATCAAACCGTATAAGGGAACATTCAACAAAGGCCATAGTGGTGCGTCCCTGACTGTGTGGGTCGGTGGAAACAATACTTGCATACAACAAGTAACCCTGGATCTTATTGTGACCAGATATGCGATGCCCAGCAGCATCCCACAACAGCCTTGATCATTCCACATCAAATAACTCCCATTTGAGAGTAGTTTGAACACCGGATGAATCATGACAGCTGGGGACCCTGTCAAGTGACAAGATAGGTTTCAACCAAAGCATTACAAGCTCCATGAAGCATAATATCCTGACAAATTAGAGACCCAATTAACAAACTCTTGAAGTCTGTACCACTGAGAAATACTTCTGTGTCCCCATTCCTGCATCTAAATCTGTATGGTAATTTCCAAGATTCATGGATGTATTCCCTAGCCAATGCTTCATATATGCCTGCTTGGTGGTATTGTAGACAATATTGAATTTGGAATGTTGTCACTAGCAATGTTATATGGCCATGGATTAACCATTCTGTGGAAGGTAACACAGCCATAGTGAAAGGTAATTGGTCCAATTTTTCAATGTGCAGCATTGCATATTTTGCATCTCTTTGTTCCATTATTGTCTGCTTTTCTATTAGATTATAAGCAGAGGACAGAGATTTACTCTTAATATATTGCCAGGGCACCTAACCAGAGCGCAATAATTGTAGCGTCCAGCTTAGACATAGAATTGATTGTAACTGTGATTGCCCATGTTGTAGGATGGGCGGATCCTGTTCCATTATATCTATTGCAGAAGACATAATGTTGCCCAGTGAATAAATCCTGGATGTTAGTGTGGTCATGCCATTGTCGACTACCGCCAAAACCTTCTCTAGGTTAACCCTATGAATTTCATGCAATCTCTCCGCAGCTTCCTGTTGGGAGATTTTCCATACTATGTTGTAAATAGTATATAAGAAGCATTTACAAAGTGGTTTCTGGGGACCTAATATAAAGTTCCTTAGATCCATGTCATCTGAAAGTAAGGACACGTGTTGTTTCACCTGGGACAGTGTTGTGGTTCTCAGCCACTCTAGGCATAACTTCCCAATACTTTCAGCCACTCTAGGCATAACTTCCCAATACTGTAGGATGTCACCAACTCCGGATGTTCTCGTTGTACATAGCGTTGGTCGTATCTATGAACCCTAAACCCTTCGGTGGGACGCTTGAATCTTGATTGACACCCATTTGTGTCAATAGGCAAACCAACCATCCCTTGAAATTGGGGTCTGATGAATTGTATGAACCCTCAATACTTAATGTCATCTAGTGTTTCCACACTATGTGCTGTAATGTTTTGCCATCCCTCAAAGTGTGAAGTTGAGGGAATCTGAGGGGTGTTCAAGTCCTTGATCTTGGCTAGCCCAAGACAGGTAGTCTGTTGCACTGTGTTGTTCAGGAAGATTATCTGTTGTGGTATGAGACATCCTCTACATAATTCATCAGTTCCCTGAACCTGCTAATCTTTAGTCCCCCAGGCAGATTTTGTATCTATGGTGTCCCTCCAAAAGTCCAAACCTTGTAAAGACAGCTGGAAAATAAGGGAAGCAGACTATATCTGCTTTGTATTAGTGAGAAAATTTTACTTTGCAGTTGTAGGTGCTACCTTATAATAATATAAGGTTGGGTCTGATGTGTTAAACCCAGAATAATAAGCAAACTTTTGTGCAAACGCTTGTGGACTACCTTTCGGTGGTGTTGGGCAATGTTCCCATTGATGATAAATAAAAACATTACGTGGGATACTTGTTTTGTGCAAGAAGGGATGATCATAGTGTTGGTAATAATACATGGTGTCAAAATCAGATGTCATAAGAACAAAAGAGGGTCCCTGAATAATAACATGTATGGAGAAGAAAACCAGGGAAGGAGGTTAGCAGCAAAAACAAAACACAAACTTCTCCAATTGGATAAATACAGTGCCAAAAGGTTCACACTATTTGTGAGCTATAGATCAGACCAGTTCATTGTTTAGTTTATTATTCAGCAATATAAATATCTTGTACAGTACAAAAGTTGTTATCAAAGCTATATACATGGGTTTAAGGAGCTCCACATGAGTTCAGAACCTATTTAAACAAAACGAAGGGCAAAAAACCCAAAGAAACACATCACAACATAACATATTTGAAAAAAAACAATCACATCCAGTCACACTCTACAAAACCCATACTTATCAAAACATTAGACAAGAGATCCCTTTGGGGATGATTCGTGCACCATATAAATAATAATAATAAAATAATAATAAATAATATCAGCCTTGAAGAGAATAACGCAATCTTCATCAGAGAGTTGTCTGTGCTCTATCATCAGTGACAACTGCCAACCATTCTGTACAGTGTAAGCACTAAATGAGAGCTCACATCCGGTTTCAAATCCTGGATAATGTATATATTGACCATAGGTTTATGTCCAAGAAGAGAATTATCTATTGGAGGTTACATCCAAGATCTAAATAGTCATATTTTCCACCGAGAGTCGAGAATTAAAGATGACGTCTCATAGACGATCGAAAATGAAACAAGGAATGGCTATTTTAGTGTATTGACCCTGTAAATAATTTCAGCCTCGAGTTAGGAGAGGTACCCAGAGGGATATAGGGGTACCCATGTTCTTATGATTAAGATGGAAGTCTTAATATATATACAATGAAGAAGGACCTTGAAAGATCTGCGTTCACGCTTCCTCTCACGAATACATCCGGTAAGTCTGTTTGTTTTTGCTGCTGTTTTTGCTGTCGAAATTAGATGTATCATCATAAAATTCATTTTTAGAGAATGCAGCAGATTGTTCTAAATCAGACAGTATACTATTCATAATTTCAAAGTCCCAATCATCAGAGAATGTACTGGAGGTGATGATATCATTCAAAGAAATTTTAAATTCAAGTGGTATTTTCAGAAGTTCAGTTGCACCAAATACATTATATGAAACCCTAACCCATACTATTCCTTCAGGAATTGGAACTGCTGTAATGTTCACAAAGGACATGTCTCTTCGTTGACGATTCGATGATACATGTGGTTTCCGGACCGAGTTCACATGTTGTACTGCGGAGCGTTCTGGGAGACAATGTCCATTCAGTAGCAGGAAAAACACAGTGACTACACCAATTACAATCCAGAGCTGTAGCCAGGGAGAAACAAAGTAAATATTTTTCAGCCAAAGGTAGATTTCATATATTTTTTCTCTGAGGGGAATAGAAGCTGGTGGTGACTCAGATTAACTCAGATCCTGAGAAAAGTTATCAAAATTGATGAAGTAGCCAGACGCTGTTTGATTTATCTTTGCTAGCTCAGCAGGTTTTGTTGAACTGGGCGATGACTTGTTATGAGACATATTTTTATAGATGTTGTTATTAGGTCGAATTGTGATCTGTATTTCACTTGTGTTTTGTAGCTCTTCATTTTCAACAGGTACGAGTTCCTTTCCGTTATTGGTAACTAAATTACTTCGTATAGTTGAATCTCCAAACATTATCAGTCTTTCTGTCTGAGCTTCCTGTATGGTAGTGAGAAGAGAACAACGACAACCCAGGAACCCACAGGGCCTGCTTTTCAGTATCAGCCACATAGTGTGGTTTGGTCAGATCAATGGAGACAAATCTCATTTCTTTTTTGGCGGCAAGAGGCGGAAGAAGCACTTTTCTGGCTCCTTCACAGCCAGGACAGGTACAGATGCTCTGTAAGATGGCCGAAATTCGTTCTTGTCCACAATTTTATATGACCAGGTCCCAATCTTCAGGAACCAGGCAGGTCTTGCTGAGACAACTTTCACTTCCCCAGTGGCGGTGCGTTTTACTTGGATGTTGCTTTGTAGTGCCCAGATTTCATTGAGTTCCTGTAAAACAGTCAAATGATCATTGATGTCAAATGCTTTTTCATCGCCCACTGTGCTGCCACAATAGAGGTTGGGTACCCACACTCCCGTCCCAAACAAGACCTCATATGGAGTACGGCCTCAAAGGAAACTTCTTGGCATGTTATTTAGTGCCCTCTGGGCCCGGTATAGGTGAATGACCCAACTACCACCTGAGCATAATACCCTTGCTGCTAAGGATTGCTTTAAGTCCCGGTTTTTCCTCTCTACAATCAAATTTCCCTCTGGATGATATGGAAAGGAGTACAGCAATGCAACACCCAAACTTCCCATTGCTTTCTTGTAAGCCAGAGAGATGAACGTGGGGCCAAAGTCAAAGTGCAATGTGCCAATTGCGTATGTCCCTATAAAAACTTGCAACTCCTTTATAACAATTCAAGCGTCAACCCAGCACTGGGGCCAAACCCACAGGAATCTACAGCATGAATCTACTACCACCAAGATGTATTTGTAAGCCCAATCAGATTGTACGGGGCTGTAGTGGTCCAAAGAGACACAATATGAGAAGTCTGCCTGATTTCAATAGTGGTGTTTGTGGTGGACGTGCTACGGTAGAACCCTTCGTCTGCTGACAGATATCGCACTTAAGGATGAAGCCTTTGGTCTGTTTGAAGACCTGCCCACCAATAACGTTGCTTCAGTAATGAAACTGTTGCAGTAATACCTGCTTGTGCTGAGCCCAGACCCTCGTGTGCAGCTAGTATTAAACCTAATCTGCGATCCATATTTGGTATTACTCTATCCCCCACTCCTGGAATTTGAGCATACTGTATTTTTTGTGCATCTAACTTGCAGGAGTTCTTGAGGGGAAAACCTTTTGGCAAGTCTAAGCGTTTTTTTCTCGAACCGATGACATCTACCATTATCTGTCTGTCTATCCTCATGCTAGAACGAGTGATTGCAGCTACGGCAGCAGATCACATGGTCACCTTGGCAGCTTCTTCAACCAATGAATTCCCTTCAACGTGCATGCCAACATGCTGATGACTCAGCATATGAATCACGCGAGCCCGCGGCAAACCCTTTTTCAGTTTTGCCACTTGTTCCCGAAGCAACTTGTGTTTTATTGTGCAACCTTTCTGAATCTCTAAACCCATTCTGGCCCCAGTAGTGAAGATGTTCCTTGTCAGACTGGGCAATAAAATGAATCACACACAATTAGTGTGTGGAATTCTTGATCCATATTTCTTAGTGCCGGTGTCAGGGCTTCTAGTTCTGCCAGCTGTGCCGTGCAATCTCTTAGAGACTGCATTGTAGTGTAGTTCCTATTATCCCAATAGGCTCTGCGCATTGGAATAATACCTTCAATAGTAAAGGCCTAGACCAGACGTTAACTAGGTCTACTACTGTCGATATTAGACTTAAAGTTTTGGGTTTGCCAGCTAGCTCAGAGTTCACTAGAAACTTTCTCGAATGTTCAGGAAGGAATTAACTTCCCTGATTAGACAAGAAGGGATTTAGTTTCTGACAACCATAGAACATGACAACTTTGCTCTCCCCTAATCAAGAGTGTATCTCGAGAGTCGTGTGAACAAAAGGCAATTTATTTTGCTCAGTCAGTACGTGCATTCTTAGTCTCATCAGAATGTAGAGAAAAGGAAGAGACGGGCGTGTTCAATAAAAAGGTGTTATTTATTGATCAGTCTCTTTTCTCATACAAGAGAAATGGATCGATATTATTGCAATACTTATAGCTAAGTAAAGTGCATACATTAAAAGCAATAGTATGAAATAATACTGTAAAAACATTGATATGGTTTCTAAGCCATAAGATGTTTTAAAATGAATAAAATATATTACATACACATATACATTTGACTAAACGTACTCAACTGGTGTTTCTAAATACGCCTACCCCGTGTACCTGACCTAAGCCTAATACGTGGGCGGGAATAGAAAGTTACAGTTTAAGTTAAGTTTGTTTTTGCCAAGTGAATAACTAAAGAATTCTCTGCGAGGGGTTATTCAGTTCTGTACCTGGAATCTAGGTTGAATGAGGGATGGTATCTCTCTCTCTGGTCTCGATATTCCAGGCTGCCT
The DNA here is from genome assembly GCF_964261635.1 of Lissotriton helveticus. Taxonomy (NCBI): domain Eukaryota; kingdom Metazoa; phylum Chordata; class Amphibia; order Caudata; family Salamandridae; genus Lissotriton; species Lissotriton helveticus. Next base: position 763,153,730 of record NC_136071.1, on the reverse strand, counting down.
GCGAGGGCTACCCGGAAGCGCCGGTGCTGGATTTCTCGGCAGGAGAAAGCAGCGCGTCTCGTTCTCAGCGCGTCAGGAAGGCGGTGCTGCGCCAGCGGGGTCTGCTCTGCTCTTCGCTTCGGCAAGTATGGCTGCTCCGTCTCGTCACCACCGCGTGTGTTTGCATAGGGCAATATCGGTAATATTTATACCTTTAAGGTGCCGAGATTGACGTAAGGATGGACATAGATACGTCAATAAGGATGTCATACGACTTGCTCGTTAGCACATTCTTTTGCTGAAGTTCTCGGTGAAATCAAAACAATGGCCGCAGGGTTTTGCCCAGGTTGTCATAGGTTTGATTTGTTATGAGAACTCCGTATGCCTTATCAGGGGCTGGAGGAATATCGCTTGTCTAATTAGATCGCAAGCGTTATGACCTAATCAGATAACACGTTCCTGTGCCGTAGTGTGACTGCGTCAGATAACGGTATCTGCATCATGGGGGTTTTCTGCCTCATGGGCTGACTGCTAGTTAACTTGTTGGTTTGTTTAACCAGAATAGGGTCAGGAATAGGGGGATCGATTCAGAACCTATAGGAATACATCACACCCACTCCACGCTAACTATGGACATATTTACTAATCTATGCATAGTAAAACATACTATAGAGTATAGTGTATACCTTACCACCCCAAAATACATAAATGCATTTTGAAATTTGTCAAATATACGGAAGAATTGCAATCATATGTATTGTATGCACTCAAGCTGTAGAATAATGCCAAAGTAATCACGCATTTGTATACATTATTGCTATTTGGTATATGAGAATTTACACATGAAATGGCTCTTAATACAGAAAAAAAGTTCGAGACCATTCCATCACAGAATAAAATATTTATGAACATACCAGCGGGCAGCTAATGTCTATAAGCTATCTAAAATTTAGAAACCTTAGTTCTCTAAGAATAGTTCTTACTTTAAGCAGAAGATAGTGTCCCGAAAAATATGCAAAAATATTTTGGGGCTGCTGAAAAATTGCTGTCCGTGAACTGGAGGTAAAATTGTTCATGTGACTTTATTTTTAAAGTTGAAGGCCGAATTCAGGGAACGCCGTGTGCGAGCTTGCTCAAAAGTCTCTATTTCTGCTCTGGTGAGAACATCATATCATTTAGGCTTTCGAAAAAGCTGTCAACAGCTTCCTGGGAAAGTTCCACTAACTCGGAAAAAGGTGTAACCATGCATTCGTGCGCATGATTGTCTCCATTGACATTCTGATTCGCATTGCTGACAGAAGGTCGTACCTGTTCGATGCTGCTTTCATCTTGAACTTCACTACCCCTCAATCGTAGTGGTGAAGCTTCCACGAATGCCGTCATCAGGATTGGTAGCCTTTGAGGGCAGCACAAAGCGTGAACCTTGATCGGGCTCAACAATGTTTCTGCATCCATTGGCGCATCCGATTGTAGCGTCAGACAGGTGTCTAACACGCATTCTTCTCCGCATAGCAGACACCTTAATACAGGTAAAACACATCTTTGCCACATTGGTCGAAATGATAGAAACCAAGTCATGTTCAGGTCTCTAAGCCGGGAGAGTCCCAGGATTTTTGATATCCGGTCCCGGTATCCAATGGCTAGGATTGTTTCTTCCCTTGTCGCAAGAGTTTTGTCTGTGACATGGGTTGCCATAACGAAAAATAAGGACTAAGAATAGGATTCCTGCAATTAGTCCCAAGATCAGGGGAAGTCCGCCAAAAATCGAATCGACGAAATCTGGAAAAATACCCAGTATGGCTTTGAATGGTGTTAATGCCATCGAAAATACTGTCTTAAATACCTTTGAGACCCCATTGGTATCAGAAATATTTAAGATTTCATTCAGGATTTCTGCGAAATGTATGGGGGAATTAGTTGATAACAATGAATGTATCTCTGCAGTCGTCCTTGCGACTTGTAGATCATACGTTTCTTTTGATGACGTGAGCTTTGTAGGCGTCTGAAGAAGCACTGTTTTCATTCTGCTTAAAGTATCTATTCGAATAGAAGTAATTTTCAAATTGGGCCATGTCCTTGCCTCCCTGTCTGGAAAGGAGCTGGGGAACAATGAGCGTCCACAGCACTTGACCTTCGCAGTCGTAGTTACGAGATAAGGAGTCCCGGGCATAAGACTACAACATCTGCGATCTACAATTAGAATGTAACTCCCATTATAGAGTCCTTGAAAGAATGGTTCTATCTCTGTTGCAGGTGCGCCTTGCTGGTGACATGAAAGGTTGTATGAATTCCCTTCACAGGCTCCATGCAAACTAATTCCGTTACACAGAAGCGTGCCGCTTAGTGACATCGCACAATTATTGCCACTAAGAAACACTTTCTGTCCTTTATTACTGACACATGCATGTGAATAGGGCAGGTTCCATGTTGTTTTAATGTACCCCTTTCCCAATTTCTCGTACATGCCAGCCTGTATATATTTTTGGCAGTATTGAAACCTGAAGGTTGAGATTGGAATATTTATTATCCCATGTATTATCCATTCACTGACAGGTCGTTCTGACATTGTCACTGGTAATCTTTCGAGTTTTTCAATGCTCAAGATTGTATAATCAGCACCCTTTTGTGCCATACTGACTTGTCTATCAGTAAAGTTAAAGATTTGGAATAGTGACGTTGTGTTGATTAAACGCCAAGGCACATAGCCTGAACGTAGATTTTGTAACGTCCAGCCAAGCTGTACAATAGAACGCAATTGAGACTGACCGTGTTGTAGCAACAGTAAGTCTTGCGATAATATGTCGATTGCTGAAGACACAATGCTGTCCAAAGAAAAAATTCTGGAGGACAGAGTCATTAACCCATTGTCCACTACAGAAAGTGATTTTTCCAAATTAATACGGTCAATTTCCCGTATTCTCTCTGCTGTTTCAATTTGAGTAACCTTCCAGGCCTCATTGTATGCTGCATATACAGAGGCTGCTATGAAACGTTTTTGACGCTGTTTGCGGGGTCCCATAATGAAATCACGCAAGTCAGCACCATCAGTAAGTAAAGTTAGGTGTTGCTTAATTTCTGCCAGTGTGGAAGTTTGTAGCCATTGAAGGCATAATTTGCCCACACTGTAGGTGGTTATTATCCCTGGGTGATGTCTTTGAGGATATCTAGGGTCTGGCCTGGTCATTTTGAACCCCTGTGTTTTGTTCAGGAATCTGTCTTGACAGTTATTAGTATCTGTGGGCCAGATCAACCACTGTTTCCAATCTGGATGTGTTCTGTTTTGGTTTAATACATAATTTACGTCTATCTCTTCATCTATAGAGCTATTGCTGCTCATTGTTGGCTTTGGAATAGACGGTTTATTTAAGTCTTTGATTTTGGCTAGGCCAAGACAGGTAGTTGGTTGAACAGTGTCATTTAAAAATATCATTTGTTCTGGGATCATGCAGGCTCTAAACAAAGATTCTATACCCTGTACTTGCCATTCTTTTGTGCCCCAAACACTTTTCAATTCAACATTTTTGTCCCAATAATCAAAACCAAAAGTATTCATTTTTTCAAAGAATGAGTCTGAATAGGAAAAGGCAGACATATTGATCGACTGTGATACCTTTCAAGGATATTTCCTTGAAAAAGTATTGACCATCTTGTCTGATATCAAGGAGAACAATCCAGTCTCACACGCCGAACAACTACCTCCTTTAAACTCCTCAATCCCTATCCTTACCAGATTCCCCGAAATCGACTCTACCATCTTAAGACAACTTATAGCATCCACTAAGTCAGGCTCGCCAGCTGATCCCTGCCCACCCGACATCTTTCGACTAGCAACTCCGATTTTAGAGGATCAGATCTTAGACCTCTTAAACACTTCACTAGCGATGGGATCATTACCTACCTCCTTTAAAGAGGCACGTGTCAGACCCCTGATAAAAAAGCCTGGGGCAGATCCAACCAGTCTGAAGAACTATAGGCCAATCTCCCAGCTGCCATTTTTTGCAAAAGTTCTAGAACAGCACGTGCTAAAATCTTTGTCATCCCTCCTGGAATCTCACCATCTTCTCCAGGAGCGGCAAGCCGGATTCAGTGCTCACCATAGCACGGAACTAGTAATGCTGTCTGTACTAGATGAGCTCAGATGCATGGCTGACAGCAAAAAGCCAAGCGCCCTGATATTACTAGATCTTTCAGCGGCGTTTGATACTGTCAGCCATGCACTGCTTCTGGGTAGATTGGCCAGGTTTGGAATAGGAGAGCAAACCCTCAATTGGCTAACAGCCTTCTTGTCGGGGAGGACGCAGAGGATCCAGCTAGCAGATCAGGTTTCTGATGTGGGTACCTTAGCCTGTGGAGTCCCGCAGGGCTCTGCGCTTTCTCCACTTTTATTTAATCTCTATCTACAGCCATTGATAGAGTCCCTGGCTAACATGAACTGTAAAGTTTTTAATTATGCCGATGATACTCAGCTGTTGCTGAGTATCGACAACACACTTTCGGCTCAGTCTAAGGCCCAAGACATTTTACGTTTTACAGTAAATTGGATGTCGTCCAACCTATTGAAAATCAACCCAGACAAAACGGAGGTTCTAGTAGTCTCAACCTCCGCCTCCCCATGGAGTGATTTGTTTTGGCCACAAGAACTTGGACCTTCCCCAAAACCGTGCCCTAGTGTCAAGAGCCTTGGTATGAAAATCGATCAGGAACTCTCGATGACAAACCAAGTGTCTGCTGTAGTTGGTTCTTGTACCAATCTGATCAGACAACTGCGTAAGCTCGTCCCTCTACTTTCAAGGAACATGCTTAGAACCATTGTCTCAGCCACAATAGTGTCTAGAATTGACTACGGCAATGTGTTATACCTTGGCCTCCCAAAAAACTCCATCAACCGCCTTCAGGTTACTCTGAATGACGCGGCGCGTCTGATATTCGGAGTGCCGAGGCGGACTCATGCCTCCCCTCTGCTTTATAGGCTACACTGGCTGCCTATAGTACAAAGAGTCGCATTTAAGAGTATGTGTATCTGCCACAAAGCAATCCACGGACAGGCGCCAGCCTATATAAAAGACAGGCTAGAAATATACGAACCTAAGCGCGCCTTGCGATCATCCGGTTCTTTTTTGCTATCTTGCCCACGCTTTAAGCTGGCAACAAAAGGAGGCAGATCCTTTTCAGTTCAGGCTCCGACCAGCTGGAACAAGCTACCGGAGGCGCTTCGTAGGGAACCCAACCTTCTCCACTTTAGGAAGTCCCTGAAGACTTTACTCTTCAAAGACGCATTTATATCTCAGTAGTCGGCCACTTGTTTCAGACACTTGTATACTTTCATTTTGTTTCTTGTTGCTGTATTTGTCAGAAGCGCTTTGAGACCTGTCGGTGAGCTGGCGCGATACAAAACTCAGTCACAAATCACAAATCACAAATATATCAATTTTGTGTTTGTTATCATGGTCTTAGTTCCTGTCTTGTTTGACAATTTGAAATAAAATGCTTCAGCATTACTTGTGTTAAAACCTGAAAAGTATGAATATTTGTCATAGAAGGTTCTTGAGCTTCCTTTTGGAGGGGTTGCACAATGTTCCCATTGATTATATTTTAAAACATTTCTAGGTTGTGCAGATCTATGTAAAAAATGGTTACCATAGTGGTTATAACAGTACATACTATCATAATTTGTAGAACCCTGCAAATAATCATGTTTGGTAAATTTAGCAGACATTACTAAGTCAGACATCATATTATTAATGCTTTCGAAGTCCCAATCATCAGCAAATGAGCTTGGTTTTGCAAAGTCACTCAATGAGATCTTAATTTGGTGTGGATATTTCAGGATTTCGACCGGACCATAAATTTCATAGTCAGTGTTGTCCCAGGCTACCCCACCCGGTATCGGATTGGCTGTGAAGTTGACTGAAGAAAGTTCTTTTCTCGACGTGTGAAGATGTGTGTGGTTTGAGGATCAAGTTGATTTTCTGACTTGCTGTGTCCATTTTAGCATATTTTCCCGCAATGAAGCGTCCCAAAGTAAGTACCATGATGAGCCAAAGTATGAGGATAAATGCACCAAAACCCACCCAAAATTCGATCCATGGAGAAATCAGATATGTTTCTTTTAGTTGATTCAAAAGTTCTTTTGCTTTATCTTTAAAGGTTTTTGATGATGGCTGTGTCTTTGATTCACTGAAGCCTTCAGAGGAATCATCGAAGTTTATGCAGTAGCCGGATGCAGTTCTGTCAATTGTTCCAATTGTTTCTGGATTACTGTTTCTTGCATTTTCGCTTGGTACTTCATTATAGATTGGTGTGTCTCTGCTAAATGTTTTTATTTGGGTTTTCAGAGGTCTGAGTTCTATTGCATTGTTGCATAGTCCTTGTTGTTCTTCTGTAGGCGTTTCGAATGTGATGAGCCTCTTCGTTAGGACCTCTGTACTGGTAGCAAACCTTGGTGTTCGGCTACTTATTGGGAGTCCACTTGGCCTACTGTTTGTTATCGGCCACATGATTGTGGTTTTACCAGGTCGATGGATACAACTCGGTTTTCCTTTTTACCAGCAAGTGGCGGTAGTACAACTGATCTTGTCCCGTTGATAGACAAGACAGGAACTGCTTTTCTGTAAGAAGGCCCAAATTCTTTCTTTACCGCGATCTTTTCCCTGACTAGATCCCCGACTTTTGGAATCCAGACAGGTCTTGCTGGGACAGGTGGTGGTTCTTCAGTGGTTGTTGGCTGTTGTTTCAACTTTATGTTGCTCAGGTCTTTTCTTGTTTTGTTTAAGTCCTGCAAAATAGCCAAACGGTCTTTGATATCAAAGCTTTTTTCTTTCACCACTGAAGTCTGACTATCAATGTCAGAGATCAACATCCTAGTTCCAAATAATAATTCGTACGCACTGAATCCCTTCAGAGAATTTCTTGGCAAGTTATTTAGACTACGTTGGACACTTATTAGATGTTTGACCCACCCAGCTCACGAACCTAATATCCTTTCCGTTATAGATTGCTTTATGCCTTGGTTTTTTCTTTACCCCAATCCCGTATCCCTCAGGAAGGAAGTGAGAAGATTCCCGCTGTGCTATGCTCATTTGGCCATGTTTCCCCTCAGGCTGGAGGGCTAGAGTGAAAACAATGGTCAAACGTAGCATGCTCTTAGCGTATATGCCATTTAGACTCGCAAATCTTTGTATAACAGTCCAGACGTCAGCCGAGTGCTGGTGATCTACATTATAAGTGGAAACTAGCCTGTATATGTTAAGCGCAAGCCTTCCTTTTTACTCTTGATTTTTTCTGGAGTAAAACGACGAGGTATTAAACTTTTTCTCTCCCCACTGCGATCTCTGTTGCAGTTTGGGCAGTTTTTTACAAACATGGTGTGACGCAGGCTCATGCCTGGCCACCAGTACCATGATTGTAATTCTTCCAGAGAATCTTTTAGTTTGAGGTGTCTGAGACCCTCGCCCATATGTGCGTCTGCGATTAACAAGTTTCTCCTGTCCATGTTTGGAATCACTCTATCCCCCACTCCAGGGATTCGAGCAAAAGGGACGGAGTTTGCATCGATTATGTATGTATAATTGAGTGGATAGTTGATCGGTAGCGCTGAGCAGTCGCCTTTTGATGACGTTTTTCACCGCCAGCACTGTTTCACCGTCAATGTATTTTAATGTACGCTTTTTTCGAACTACGGGAGCCGATTTAGTGGCTGCCGCTGTGGCTGTCTCAGCCAATGAATTCCCTGCAACGTGAACGCCATCACGCTGATGACTCAGTGAGTGTGTCACGTGAGTCTTTGGTAGCTCTTTTTGTAAAAGAGCTATTTGTTCCCAGAGCAGTTTCTGCTTTATTGGTGCATCTGTGTCATCTTTGTAACCGTTTTGAATCCATGTCTGCAAATCCTTGTTATATGATTTGACGCAGTAATATGAATCTGACACTATAAGTGTCGGGAATTCGCGATCCGCATTATCTAGCGCCATTTTCAATGCTAGTATTTCAGTTTGTTGTTCTGAATTAGTTTCTACTGAGTGTGTTTTTGTTAATAGAGGTTTTAGTTTACCTCCGCGCCACACTTCTTTTGTAATCCCACATGTGGGGTTGTATGCCTGTTCTCCCCAAACGGGGGGTTGAGCATGTCCGTCTGTATAAATTACACAGGCGTAATGTCGTAAAGGCAGAATGTCGATTGGCAGAGGATATGTTTCTTCATATTCTAGATTTTTTAATTCTTCTAGTTCTGGATCAAAGTAGTAGTATACTTTGTCCGTTGTAATTGAATTCACCCATTGTATCCATTCCGGATTCAGTGTTGTTGTTGGTAAATTACACGGTGTTGTTAGTGCCTCAAAGGCTGATTCTGCTGTTCTGACTGTGACATGTCTACCGTCAGCTTGATCTTTTTCTCTAGCTATTGCGGTTTGAACAGCATGAACAATTTTTTCTTTAATGCTGAACTTCTTTTCAGCTTCTGTGTACAAGTGTGATTTGAATGCAATTGGTACCTTTTCTCCCTCATTAGAGGTCAGGTATGTGAATCCGCATCTCCCTGGGATGACTCGAATCACAAGATTGCGTGTGTTATCACGTGTTTCTAACTTTGTTTTAATTAGCATGTCTGTTTGTAAGGATCTCAAAATCTCTGTGTGTTTTTGAGTCCAATTGGATCTTTTAAAATCTGGTTTTATCAGATCATAAAGGGGTTTGACCCTTTCTGCGTAATTTGCAATGTATGTTCTTCCGAAATTTAGGAAGCCTAGAATCGACTGTAGGTTTTTTAGTGTTCTAGGTGCTTGGATTACGGCACATTTTCTAGAAAATTGTCAGCCAGGCTTTTGCCTTCACTTGATAATTCATATCCTAAGAACAGGACTGTCAGATGGGCAATTCTGGATTTTTTAAAGTTGAATTTGTAACCCTCTGCTGCGAACCCAAGTATTATGGTGTTCACTCTCTTCAAGTGAGTCTCCAAGTCATCATCTGTTAAGTAAATGTCGTCGACATAAGATAATGCTTCATCATCATATATTTGTAGTAATTCTGTTACTCTCGCTGAGAATACTCCCGGGCTGTTCTTGTACCCCTGGGCTAACCGACAGAATTGTTTTTGAGTGCCATTTATTGAGAACGCAGACAAATATCTGCTCTCTGGTGCTATGTTTTGACAAAAGAATCCATTAGAGATGTCTAAGGTTGTTTTGTATTTTTTGCGCACTATGTTATTCATTAGTGCAGCACTATGCGAATTTTGCACTGCAAAAGTTTTGCAACATGTGTTAAGGTGTCGGTAATCCAAAACTAGACGATATGAACTGTCTGGTTTGGAGACCGGAAACAAAGGGTTGTTCATTTGTGAGGTGCAAGTTTCAATCACCCCCTGGTATTCTAGCTGATCTAGTATTTCTTTTACCTGTTTTTTAGCTTCTTGCTTAATTGGGTATTGCCTTTGTGCAGTAGGTTGTGATTTTAACTGGATTTTGTGAGGAGGAGAGTCCTCATCCCATCCCACGTGATTTTTATATAAAGCAGGAGCTAGAGCCACTGCCCACTTTCTAGCAAGTGTGTATTTTTTATGAATTGGGATATGATTTGAGAAGGCAGGCATAATTACTTCTTCGCCATGAGGGCAATCCCTGACAAACTCTGGTGGCCAGTCTTTTTCAGCTAGAAGGATATCATAGCCCTTGGAGAGATTATCCCAAAATAGTCCCCTTATTTTTCTAGTCTTATCCCCCTCTATACGCAATGTTATTTCGTATATTTTGTGAGGTTTGCTAACTCTGGTGTCCGCAGTTTCCACTTGAAGATATTCATTCGTGTCCACTGTCTCCAGATGATTCATAAGGACTTTGCGAGCTATGCTCACTTCTGCTGCGCTGTCTAGCATTGTCTGAGCCCATTCCCCGTTTTTCAGTTGTGTCCTCAGAATTCTCGGCATTGTTAACTATTTTAATGCTGGCTACCTTCTTCTTTGGAAATTGTAATTTCTTTTTTAGCTGAGCAGGTTCCTTGTCTTTGGACTTGGCGTGCTCTTCTCTTTGTTCTGATCGTCCTCTTCTTTCCGATTTCTGCGAGGAAGTCTGAAAAGATTGAGAGGGACGTGTATCAATGTCTTGATATCTCTCAGGCTTTTTTATATTATCCCTGTTTCTAAGGTTATATCTTTTCCCAGAGGGGTCACTCTGGGGTGACCTGTGTCTTTGGTTCGGAGATTTCTCTCTTCGCCTAGGAGACCTTCCTCTGGACTGGAATTTCTTTTCTTTGGGATTGGATTGTTTGTTTCCATCCCAGCTCTTTTTCTGTGATGTTGAATTATTATTAAAAAATATTTTTTCAGGACTTTCAATCAGTTGTGGTTTTACTGGTATTCCACCTAAACTATCTCTACCTAGTTCCTCATAGGATTTTTCTATGATTCTGGCAATTTCAGCTGGTTGGTCTGCTATATCTGTTTCCTTTAACCTCTGGCGGATCGCCACGTTTGCTGCTTCTCCCTTTATGTTGGCTAATAATATAGCCGAGACCTGCTTGAAGTCTTTTAGTAATTTCATACCAAGAGTTAAAGCGGGTTCTGGACCGTATTCATCTTGAATTTGTTTTAGCACATCTGGTATTACCGAAATGGATGGAACACCGTGCGTTTTTGTGTAGATGGAAGCAAAGACTGTACCCCAAGTGTCACAGTCCTCAATGTGTGGTGCGATTCCCATTGGAAGACAGATAGTCAGAATCCTGTGCTTTTCTAGCGGGTGGTGTCTGGAAACACCGCCTCTATTTGGGTGATTTTCTGCGCTAGCCAGAATGGTATTTGTTCCCGTTTAGCCGGTACTTTACCTAGGCAGGACTGGATGTTCTGTGGTGTAATTTTATTTGTGTTCCCCTGGTGAGGGGTCAGCTGTGGGAGTTTAATCGCTGGCTGAATCGTTGAAGTCCGCATCACATACTGGACTAATTGTCTATGTATTTTTATTAATTGTTTTAGCTGTGTTAACAGGTTAGCTGCAGACATCCCGTCGATGTCTGGATGTGGTGTGTATCCGGCTAGGACCGGCCACGTTGCTCCTGGTCTACCTAAAGGACCGAGCCTGGTTGTTATGTTTTAGGGCGCCATCAAATAAGAGCAAATGCTCTTGAAATTTGAGTGGTACTTCCACCTCCTCGAAAGGAGTGTACGTTTCAGGAGGTTCCTCTATTTTGTAATAGTGGAAGTACTTTGTTACAGGATTTGCTGCTGGAAAGTTTATCCATGAATAGTATACCTCTGTCTGCCGATATTCGTGTGCCTCAATTACGAATATGACTGTACCACCTCTAGGTGTCAGTCCATTTTCTATAAGTTTTAAAGTTATAGATTTCCTTTTGATGACCGGGATGAGTATTATATCCGGGTCTGCTTCTTGCATGGTAGCATCAGCTGCCGCGAGTTCAGTTGCTAATCTAACTGCCTCTCTTTCTTCATCACTGTCTACCATTTTACTGACAGGATGGTTATTTCTTTTGTTTGCAGATCAGGTTTCTTATGGAAACAAAGATTAGATGCACAATATTTTGGAACAGTGTATCCTTCAACGTTGACTATACCAAGAACCATACATAGGAGTTCCCTCCTGCGAGGTCTGGCGGATATAACCTTTTACCCACTCCAGACGTCTTTGGAGTATTATGGGAGAAAGGGGTCTGAGTGAGAAAGCACGACTGAGTTACTTTAAATGTCTTACGTTAGTTTTATCGCCCTTTCCAAACGCGTTGGGCGCCATGTAGTGTAGTTCCTATTATCCCAATAGGCTCTGCGCATTGGAATAATACCTTCAATAGTAAAGGCCTAGACCAGACGTTAACTAGGTCTACTACTGTCGATATTAGACTTAAAGTTTTGGGTTTGCCAGCTAGCTCAGAGTTCACTAGAAACTTTCTCGAATGTTCAGGAAGGAATTAACTTCCCTGATTAGACAAGAAGGGATTTAGTTTCTGACAACCATAGAACATGACAACTTTGCTCTCCCCTAATCAAGAGTGTATCTCGAGAGTCGTGTGAACAAAAGGCAATTTATTTTACTCAGTCAGTACGTGCATTCTTAGTCTCATCAGAATGTAGAGAAAAGGAAGAGACGGGCGTGTTCAATAAAAAGGTGTTATTTATTGATCAGTCTCTTTTCTCATACAAGAGAAATGGATCGATATTATTGCAATACTTATAGCTAAGTAAAGTGCATACATTAAAAGCAATAGAATGAAATAATACTGTAAAAACATTGATATGGTTTCTAAGCCATAAGATGTTTTAAAATGAATAAAATATATTACATACACATATACATTTGACTAAACGTACTCAACTGGTGTTTCTAAATACGCCTACCCCGTGTACCTGACCTAAGCCTAATACGTGGGCGGGAATAGAAAGTTACAGTTTAAGTTAAGTTTGTTTTTGCCAAGTGAATAACTAAAGAATTCTCTGCGAGGGGTTATTCAGTTCTGTACCTGGAATCTAGGTTGAATGAGGGATGGTATCTCTCTCTCTGGTCTCGATATTCCAGGCTGCCTGCTAGGGCTACCCGGAAGCGCCGGTGCTGGATTTCTCGGCAGGAGAAAGCAGTGCGTCTCGTTCTCAGCGCGTCAGGAAGGCGGGGCTGCGCCAGCGGGGTCTGCTCTGCTCTTCGCTTCGGCAAGTATGGCTGCTCCGTCTCGTCGCCACCGCGTGTGTTTGCATAGGGCAATATCGGTAATATTTATACCTTTAAGGTGCCGAGATTGACGTAAGGATGGACATAGATACGTCAATAAGGATGTCATACGACTTGCTCGTTAGCACATTCTTTTGCTGAAGTTCTCGGTGAAATCAAAACAATGGCCGCAGGGTTTTGCCCAGGTTGTCATAGGTTTGATTTGTTATGAGAACTCCGTATGCCTTATCAGGGGCTGGAGGAATATCGCTTGTCTAATTAGATCGCAAGCGTTATGACCTAATCAGATAACACGTTCCTGTGCCGTAGTGTGACTGCGTCAGATAACGGTATCTGCATCATGGGGGTTTTCTGCCTCATGGGCTGACTGTTAACTTGTTGGTTTGTTTAACCAGAATAGGGTCAGGAATAGGGGGATCGATTCAGAACCTATAGGAATACATCACAGCATCTGCGTATTGCTAGGACAGAACTTACCGTACCGTATATGTCCCTTTACAATAGCGCATGCAGCGCTGTGTTGCTGTTTACTTCCTACGGCTGGCTTGCTCCATCAGTGTAACTTATAAATTCATACTGATCTAGAGGCATTATTTCATATGGAAGAGGATATTCTTGTCATACTGCAGAAATGCTTGTGTTTTTAATATAGAATCAAATTTGTTGTGTACATCTGGTTCAGTGAGAGAATTAGCCCATTGTATCCATCTTGGATGCAGTGCCTTTGAGTTTGGAATGCTTGCCTTTGTAACAGCCTCTAAGGTTTGTACTGGAGTCACAACAATTATTTGTTTCCCCTGAGCCAGTGCTCTTTTTCTCACTACAGCAGTGTACAATTGAGATTTGTATGCAATGGGTACAGTTTCGCCTTCATTGAAAGTGAGGTGAGTGTACCTGGATTGACCAGCGACTACACGGATCACCAAATTCGTAGTGTTTACATGTCTGTGTAAGTGTTTGGAAGCTATCATGTCAGCTTGTAGAGAACAAAGTATTTCTGTATGATCCTGCGTCCAATGTCGAACTAAGAAAGCAGCTCTAATTAAATCATAAAAAAGTTTTACTTTTTCTGCGTAATCTAAAATGTATGTTCTGCCAAAAGTCTTTGGAGGTTGAAGCAGCACCATTTTTCTAAAAAACGTAGCTGCTAGGCTTTTCCCTTCACCTGCGAGTTCATACCCTAAAAATAGGATATTAAGGTGTTCATTTTTTGATTTTTTAAAGCTACATTTGTAGCCCTCCGAGTCGAACCCCAAAATGATGTTGTTTACCCTAGTCAGGCAAACTCCAAAATTATGTTGTTCACCCTCGTCAAAAGATCCAATAGTTCATCATCTGTCAGATAAACATCATCTACATAGGACAATGCCTCCTATTAAAATTTTGAAGTAAGTGTGAAACTCTTGCTGAGAATAACCCGGGGCTATTCTTATACCGTTGAGAGCAGAGGGCCAAAATAATGTCAAATATCTGCTCTCAGGCGCTATATATTTTGGCAAAAGAATCTATTTGAGATATCTAGTGTTGTTTTGTATTTTTTCTGCATAATGTTATTCATTAATGCAGCACTGTGTGCATTCTGTTCTGCAAATGTTTTCATGCAAGTGTTCAAATGCCTGTAGTCTAAAACAAGACAGTTTGAATTATTGGGTATTATTATGGGAAACAAAGAATTATTCATGGAGGAGTCGAAATTCTCGATTACACCCTGGTATTCAAGTTGATCTAAGTTCTCCCTGACTTGTTTTTTCGCATCACATTTTATTGGGTACTGCCTCTGTGGAGTTGTAGTAGTTTTTACTGGAATAACATGGAGAGGTGACTCAGCATTCCAACCTACATGATTGCGGTATAATGTAGGAGCAAGTGCTACCGTCCACTCCTTACGTATGAATGTTTTAGTGATTCTGGAATGAGATCGGAGAAAGCAGGTAAAACTACTGTTTCTTCTTTTGGGCAGTCCCTAATGAACTCAGGTGGCCAATACTTTTAAGCCAAAACGATATCATATACATATGTCTGGTTCTCCCAAAAGAAACCATTCACTTTCCTGGGTATGTCCCCCTCCATATGGAGTGTTATTTCATATAATTGGTGTGCGACACTTACCCTAGTATCAGGTGTCTCTACCATGATATGTTCATTCTACGCAGCTGTCATCAGAAATTCCATCAGGTTCTGGCGAGCTATTGTTAATTCTGCTCTGCTGTCTAGCATCATCACAGCCCATTCCCCATTCAGAAGTTGAGTCCTCATTAGCCTGAGTATTTCTTATTTTAAGGCCAGCTACCTGTTTCTTTTTGAATTGAGGTTTGGATTTTGGTTTATTTTCTTTTTTGATATTATAGCCTGAAGTGTAATGGGTATCTCTTGACTTTGCTCGCTCTTCTGATTCTGTGCTCCGACTGTCCTTCCCTCTCGGAGTGTTTTGGATAACCCTGAATGGAACAAGGGGAAAGTGTATCAGTATCCTGATACCTATCATGTTTATTAATGTTATCACGGTTTCTAAGGTTATACCTCCTGTCTTAGGGCTCCTGTTGAGGAGACTCACCCCGTGATTGTGATGCACTGTGCCTATTTATTTGTTTATTATCCCATTTCTTTTTAGAAGAATCGGGTGCCAGCTTGGGGTTATCCTTTTCAGTATTACCCATTTTTGTGGTTTCAAAGGTCTAGCTCTCAAATTATCTCTACCCAATGAAGCATAGGTATCTCTGATAATTTTAGGTAATTCTCGCTCCTGTTGTGCAGGAGTGCATTCCCACAGGCGTTGGTGTATAGTCACCACTGCTGCCTCCCCTTTTATGTTTGCTAACATAAGTGTTGATAGCTGGGCAAAATTAATTTCATCCCTAGTTTCAGGGCAGGTTCTGCCCTGTACTCATTCTATATTTGTCTTAATACATCTGGTATCGCTGCCATTAAGTAGGTGTCATTAGTCCTGGTATAGATGGCAGCGATAAGTGGTACAATGCTCTATCAGGGGAGCTATCCCCATTGGCAAGCAAATTGTCAGCATTCTGTGTTCTTCTTGTGGGCCTGGGTGTGGAAACACTGTCTCTAGCTGTGCTATTTTCTGTGGTATCCAGAGTGACTTGTGCTCACATTTAGTGGGCATTCTTACTATAATCGCGTTCAGTGCTTGTGGGGTTATTTTAGTTGCAGTCCCTTGTAGTTGAGCTGCTGGGGTAACCCTTGTAGGTTGAAGAGTAAGGGATCTCATAAACTGTGTCAGATTTCTGTAAAGTTGTATTATTTCTTTGTGAAGTGGACGTAAGTATGTAATGCACTGCTTATGACCTCACATATCTCATAAACTGTGTCAGATTTCTGTAAAGTTGTATTATTTCTTTGTGAAGTGGACGTAAGTATGTAATGCACTGCTTATGACCTCACATATTACATCACTCATGACATGGTCAGTGACATTACTGATGACATCACCGATTATATCACCGATAATATCACAAATTACATCACAGATCACATCATCCACAGAACCATTCACATACCCACTCACACCCCACACAACCTCTCACACGCATACAACCACTCACACACCAACGTACTCATGCACAGAGCCATTCAAATAGCCACCCATTCACATACACAGTCACTCTCTTACCCATACACCTACTTACATAGCCACTCACTCACCCATAAAGCTACTCACACAGCCACTCACTCCTTCATATAGCCACTCACACACCCACGTACTCATAATATAGCTACTTAAACACCCAGTCACTCATCTATACAGCTTCTCAACAGAGCCACTCACACACAACCACATACTCATTCATTTATACATCCATACAAGCACTCACATATGTACTCACTCATACAGTCACTCCCACACCTACTCAGATAATCAAACAGCCACTCATCCACCCATACAACCATTCACACATGCAGTCACTCACCTATAGAACCACTCACTCGCCTATACAGCTACTCACACACCCACTTATTCACCCGTACCCTACTCACACACCCACCTATTCACCCATGCAACCATTCACACACCCAAACAGTCACTCACACCCCCAGTTGTAGGAAGCTGGCTATGTATATACTATACTGATAGAGTGCGCAGGTCACCCGACTCAGCCTACCATACTCACCTGGGCCCATAAAACAACACAATTTATCGTAAGTTTAATCAGATAACCTGTGCACTTGCTCTAATCAGTGTTTTTTAAATTTCATTTAGGACCTATACCATTGACTTACCAATCCTCGTCATCGGTACCTAAAGTCCTAAGGATCAAAGGAGTTAGAATAATAGGTCGAATAATAACAAAAAACTCTTTATCCAAATTTCTTAAATGTCTTAATCCAAATATTAAACATCAGAAATCTTTCAATCAAGAAAATAATTATTAGAATGAAAATATGCAGAGATTTTATAAAACAGTCTTTACCCATTTGGCATTAGGGTGGGAAGAGAGAAGGAAACAATACCATGACATACCCACATTGAATATTTACCTAAAATGGTGTGAAGAACTAACCCTGGCCACAGGTCAGTTTAAAGGACAGAACCCCGACAGTGCATGTACCATAAAGGCAAGCAGGTGCAGATCAGAATCAGGAAAGGTAAAGCCAAATTGGATCAGGACAGGACCACCAAAGGTTAAGACCGGCAACCGCAGTTAAATTGCAACACCTGCGTTACTCCCTCTCTGCAGCTACAGCCAGAACCCCGATTGGGTTATCGAATTCTTCAACAGAGTGCACCGCCGACACCTTTACTCCCGAACCCCGATTGGGTTATCGAATCTTCTGACAGAGTGCTCCGCCAACATCTCTGCTCTTGGTCACCTATTGAGTGCGTTGGGTCAGTAACTGGTAAGCTATTCGGACAAGTCGGACAAATTAACTAGCTAAGCCTACCCTAGTTATACTATTTTCCAGGTCAGTGTACCACCCCCCCAATGTTGCAAGTGTAAGGATCCCCAATTTTGATTGGACAAAAGGATGAAGAGAGGTCGTCACACCATACCAAAATGAAACTTTTACGATGAATATTAATATTTGCGTTCCCGCCCATCAATTTATTTTCCCATGTATGTTTTATTCCACCCAGCAATGAATGTTCCAATATTGGTTACAATTTAGTCCATTTGAGAATTCTGCTTCCTCCTTAGGGTCAAGAGTTAAGGTTCCCACAAGCATCTTCTAGCAAGTTGGCTCTTTGGCAGCATTTCGAAGGTCATTCTGCTTCATGGACTTTGTGATTTATGCGCAGTCGCAGTTTCTCCAAGATGGAGTTCAGCAATAGGCGTCAGGCCCAAATTGATTTACATGAAAAAATAGAAAAGATACAGTTTGAGAACATGAAATAAATGAATGCACTGTATACCAGTACGAACAGCTTGGCAAAAGCAGTGGTGCAAGCTTCTTGCAGGTGAGGACATAGAGCAGCCATCTTAGTTCTAGTGCGCAGAAGCAAAAGATTCCCTCCAAAGCAGAAAGTATGTCATGTCACGTGAATGTGACAGACGCATGCGCAATAAGAAAACAAGTGTAGCAGCGGCCATTTTAGCGCAAGTGGATTATTATTAGTAGTAAGCACATATGCAAGCTTCACCTAGATGTCATGTAATGCAATATTAATAGGACAAAACATGTTGATTAGTACATTAGGGGTTATTTGAGAGGGTCGATTACAAGCAAGTTGCTTTACATACGGAACCTTGCTCCATCAATACCAAAGCCAGGAGTATTATTCACAGAGTCTAGTGAATCCCCTGAGGTATAGCAGAGGGCAAAAAAGATAATACTAACAGTTCTTCTTGTGGTGGTCGAGGAGGTAGGCTTATCAGAGGGTGGGGTTAAGCATTTATAGTATGCACTCAGGCAAGAAATGTTATCACACACTGAAAGACTGAATCCAGACCAACAGGTAACTATAAAAAGTTATACTTTGTATTTAAATTAAAAACTAATGGTTACTTAATGCAGGTACATTTTAATACTTTCAAAGTATCAGAGTTCTTCAGGTAGAAAGGTTTGTAGTTTTTCAAGTAATACATTCCAGTCAGAAAGAAAATGCTTGGTATTCAGGATATACAGTTAGTGCAATACAAAGAGAACACTATGCAATCCTGAGGAGGGAAAGAAAGGTGATGGACTTACAAGTACCCGGAGTACAGTTCCAGTCTTTGGGTGGCCCAGGCTAACACTGTGGGCAATGGTGGTCGTGGGAGACTCGGGGCACCCAGAAGTGTGAGTTTCAGTATCTACACTGCTGCGGTCGATACCAGCAATGAGATTTACCCTCACGGTCTGTGGGCAGTAATGTAGTAGGTTGGGTTTCAGCAGAATGCCAACACGATTACCATTGTGGTCTCTAGCAGCTGCCTGCTGGAGGAGTTCTGTTGTCATCAGACCATCTAAGGGAGGTTGCAGTTGGGCCAGAGTCACTGGAGGAAGCCAGCAGGGCCACTTGCAGGAGGGTACAGGCTCTTGGGCACCAGCTGGACACAGTTAGGATCATGGGGCCAAGAGGATCCCTCGAGGTCGCAGAGGCCGTCTTCCTGGGGTGCTTTTCTTCTGGCAGGGCAGAGTTGCGTTGACACACTTGTCTGTCCTCTACCACTGCCGTTGGGGTGTTCTTTTGTAGCAGTGAGTCATGTCAACGCCAGTGTCAGGTGTTACTGTGGAGGTTCTTGTACCGGTAGACCTGGAGACTAGATCTAGTCCAAAGGGAGGATCTTGGCACTTTGGCAAAGGTTGCAGGGGCTCTGGGATTTCTTGGAGGCCAGGCAGGGTTCCTGGAAGGACAGCAAGTCCAGTGGTCAAACTGGGTACAGTTGACATAGTTCTTACCGAGTTTTGTCTGCAACAGTTCAGTTCCTGGTATGGCAGCATTTGTCATCCATCTTCTTCTTTGGTCCGTTGAATCTGAAGAGGTAAGGTTCAGGGGTGACTCTAAACACTAGATTTAGGAGCATTGCAGGGGTAAATAGGTCAGGACCAATGGGTCCCTTCCTTGGGGTGTCTACACACCCTAGTATGCTATCCTCCAGTGGGAGGGGGCATAATCCTCTTCTAATTGGCTGCATCCACTCATCTTCAAGATGGAGGGAACTGAGATGTGTGCTTCACATAGCTTCTCCCACCCAAGGGGGGGGGGTTGGCAAAGGTGGGCAGACCTCCCTTCCTGGCTAGGGTTTTCCACTGGTTCTCACAACCAAATGGGGGTCAGAACTGGTGGGAGCCAGTTGTTGATAGCAGCAAAAGGCTGGGAGTAGCTAACAAATGCAGGAGGTTGTGGAAGCTCCCTCTTCATGGACCCTGCCTATCCTGGGGGAGGGGGCATGACACCTCTGCCCAGGAGGTGCTTTGTTTCCAGACCCAGAGAGTGGAGGTCTCTCTACCCAGGGGTCCAGAACATGTGAGGTGGTGACAGATGGCTGGTAGCCAGTCATTAACCACCCAGGGCTGGCCGTGTTTCAGGGCTCATCTCTAAGAGACCCTCTGAGTGCATTTTACATTAAATCCAACACTGGCATCAGTGGAGGTTTAATGTGCTGAGAAGTTTGATACCAAGCTTCTCAATCTTAAGTAAAGCCATGATGGAGCTGGGGAGTTTGTGATGGCAAACTCCCAGCCCATGTACTCAAAATGGCTTTGCTGCACTTTGCTGTCTGTGAATGGCACACACACTGTAGATGCACAGTGCTTGTGCCACTGTGCCCCCACTTGTGGTATAGTGCACCTTGCTAGAGGAGTGACTTCTCTATGCCACAGGCAATGCTCATTAGGCATTGCACCCGGGGATGGTGCCATGTCAACGTCTGGGTTTGGGGTCCCACTCTGACACTCAAGCTGCAGTGGCAGGGTATATGTGTCAGGTGAGGAGTCTCAGAGGATGGCATAATACATGCTGCAGCCATCAGTTGTTCTCTCTGGTCACAAGACCCTTGTTACCAGTAGTACCTTTTTAATGGGAATTACATTGGGCCCAGAGGGTGTGCCAATGGTGGATGCAAAGGTACAGTTTTGGGAAAGAACAAACGTGCTGTGGCCTAGTTTGAAGGATCCCAGCACACACTTCAGTCAGGTTGGCATCAGTTCTAGGCTAAAGGTTAGGGGGTAGCCATGCACAAGGGGCTCTCTCCTACATCAGTCACACACAGATACACACACTCACACAGCCACTTCCAACACAGAGCCACTTACAAAATATATTTTTGAAATTGTTTCCCTCATTATTACTACTTAAAGTATATAAATGTAACTTTTGTTGTACCTTAGTATATATGTTTAACATATTTTTTTAAAACACTCCCAATTACTGGATGATGTCATGAGTGATGTAATTTGAGATGACATGAGTGATGTCACTGACTATGTCATGAGTGATGTAATATGTGAGGTCATTATCAGTGCATTGCAGGGGAGTAAGTTATAATTAGCTTAGATAACAATAATTGTTAAATTTCTGTTGTTTTGAATGAATGAAATCTGAGCTTAACTGTAGCGTCCCTGTAACCTTTGGGGTTTTTTCAGAGAGTTTCTACGTTTTAAAAAAATTCTATTTTCTAACTCTAATGTCCCTGTAACCTTTGGTTTTTTTTAAGTGAATTTCTATGTTTTTTTAACTGGTAGTCATGTTTGCAGAGTGGTGGAGAAAGGAGGCGGGCCTCCGAACAGCTCTCAGAACTCTCACAGTGTGGTACTTACTGGAGGTAAGAGAGGAGTTCTTGACCCCCAAGGACCCTCAGCAACCAAGAGGACTTCATCCCCCGCCAGTATTGGGCCAGGAGGCACATTTGCAGAGTGGTGGAAAAAGGAGGCGGGCTTCCAACCAGCTCCCAGCAATTGTGCTGTGTGGGACTTACTGGAGGTAACAGGAGGGCTTGTTGGCCCCCAAGATTCTCAACATCCAAGTGTACGTCATCCCTCAACCAGCAGTGCACCAGGAGGCGTGTTTGCAGAGTGGTGAAGACATGGAACGTGGACTTCGAAGACCTCTTAGCAATCCCCCTGTTTAGGACCTACTGGAGGTAACAAGAGGGCTTGTTGGCCCAAAAGAACCACCTGCATGTCAAGGGTTCTTCCTCCCCCAATCAGTTATGCACCAGGATACACATTTGCAGAGTGGTGGTGAAAAGGGACAGGGTCACTGGTGAATTGCCAGATTTTTTTCATTATTGTTTTCAGGGAGGGCGAGCGCTGGGCCCCCCCTTTGCTGGGACAATTTTGGCCTTAAGGACTCCATTCCCTAGGGCCAGCCTAATTTTGAATTAGGGAGGGGGCCATGTAGCCCCCTCGTGGGCAATTTTCAACACCGGGGACCTCATCCCCTGGGGCCTGGCCTCTTGTTTTTAATTTAAAAAAAAAAGTAAATAATTAATGGCTGGGGGGCCCCATGGCTCCCCTCCTGGGCCAATTCTGATCCCAGGGACCCATCTGCAAGGGGCCGGGCTCAATTTTGGGTGCCTGGTCCCACCCAGGGCACCCACTTTGTTGGGGACTTCCTGGGGAACCCCAAAGGCCCAGTGGCCCTTGAAGGATCCCCGACTTGGAAAGGTGTCAGTCTCTTGGGCTGTGATTGTCCATGAGGCCCTACTATGTACAAAATAAAGAAGTCCCGCAGTGGTGGTGGTCCCTGGGCCAGCCGACGAGGTCATACGAGCCTCCCCAGCATCTTAAGTCAAACAAGCCCCAGGGAGATGGTGGTCCCTGGGCATCAGTAAGCCTCCAGAGGGAGGGTCCAAATGTCCCTCCTCCTTTATTATTTAAATGCCCGACAGTACCTGGCCCACCCAGGTTGATTAGTAATGAAGTGCAGGAGCCTGCACTTCGTTTTTTAATACCAATGTTGGCCTCATTCGCGGATCCAGTGTGACTCCCACATAATTGTTTTTTATTGCTTTTTTGGGCCCTTCGGGGGTACTGTGGAATAGGGAGTCAAGGTGTTTCTACCCTGCCCTATTTTTGTTTTAATATTTATTCTGTGACTCAGCTCAAGATGGCTGCCAACACTTCCTGGTTGGAGGTTTTGGCAGCTAATCAGATCACTCAGCATGAAATCGGGGAGGTGTCATGAACCCTTTGTATTCCCAGTTGTAAATCTGAAAAACCTTCAAATAACTTTGCAACTACTGAATGGATTTACACCAATTCACAAAAAGGTTGATTTCTAGACCAAGAGCTACATTTCTACCACAGTTGGTGTAATTCCATTCAGCAGTTTGGGCTGTAGCCTTGTCTAAAGTTTCCTATGGACAGCAGCAGAAGTGAGCGTAAAACTAGTTTTGAAACTTTCGCGAGGATTCGTCAAATGACGGCATAGTTATTGGCAATAAAAAAATGTTCTCCCTATAGAAACTACATCCTAACTATAACCCGCCAGTAAAAAAAGAAAAAAAAAGAAAAAAAAAATATATATATATATATATTCACTGAAAAAACCATAGGTTATAGACCATATATAGTTAGGAATTAGCATTTAAAAAACCTTATTTTACTCACACAAAACCATTGAAATTCCATATATAGTTAGTTGCACTAACTATATATCGCGCACCCGCAATCCACTGCTGATCATGTCACATATTACATCATTCATGACATGGTCAGTGACATCACTGATGACATCACTGATGACATCTCAAATGACATCACTGATGACATCACTGATGACAACATCCAGTGACTGTATGTTTCTGTAAAGTTAAAATATGTCTTACATATTGAAGAATGAGTGGATGTATAAGTGTCTGGATGAAGGATTTAGTAGGTGCGTGACTGACTGTATGAGTGAGTGATTAAATGTGTCTCACTGAATGCATGGGTTAGTGACTAAACTGTCTTAATTTGTGCATCATTATGTCTGTTGTTCTGTAAACTGCTGCATGTGTTGATCATTAGCTATACGAGAGGCTATATGTGTTATTAATTGGTTGCCCAAGTATTTCTATGGGAGATTGAGTTTGTGTGGGGGTGGCTGGAAGGTGTGTGACTCTATGCATAGATGTGTGAGCAGTTTATTCACTAGGTGTATGAGTTCAAGAGTGCATGTGGAAACAGCTACATGGGCAGTTGACTGTGTGCATGAGTGTATTGATGAGTGAATGGATATCTCAATGCTACATGTCATAGTAAGTACATATGTAAAACACAGTACATGTGAGAGTTGGCATATATAAATAACTGTGCATGAGAGCCACTGAATGAGTGAGTGGTTGTATCGATCATTGTGAACTTGTATCAGGGATTGTATAAGAGAGTAAATATGTGTTAGTATATGTTTCAATAAGTAAGGTGTGTTTAACTGTATAGTTGAAGAAATGGAGGTGAGATTGTTTCTTTGCATGACTGACTGGGTGTGTGAGTAACTCCATGGATGAGTGGCAGTGTGTGAGTGTCTGTATACACTGAGTGTATCTAAGGTTATATTAGAGTCTGAAGAGGTTTATCGTATTAGCACAAGAATGATGTCAAATGAGATGTCATCAGTGATGTCATCAGTGATGTCATTTGAGATGTCATCAGTGATGTCATCAGTGATGTCACTGACCATGTCATGAATGATGTAATATGTGACATGATCAGCAGTGGATTGCGGGTGCGCGATATATAGTTAGTGCAACTAACTATATATGGAATTTCAATGGTTTTGTGTGAGTAAAATAAGGTTTTTTAAATGCTAATTCCTAACTATATATGGTCTATAACCTATGGTTTTTTCAGTGAATTTTCAAGGTTTTGTAAATGCTAATTCCTAACTATATATGGTCTATAACCTATGGTTTTTTCAGTGAATTTCAATGGTTTTTTAATAGCAAATATCATAACCTGTCGAATGTCAAGTACGTGGTAAGTGAAAACATTTTCGTGTTTATGCACACTGATCTGCTTTGAATGGTGCCCCCCCCCCCTCATTTCTATTAGGAGTACTCTCTCTTTGCAGATAGTGAAAGGTAGTTAACGCAGGCGTTTGCCCCCGTTGTAATCCGTCGTGCCTGCTTCTCTCTCCATTTGATTGATTGTTATCCAAGTATTTACTGTTTTAGAATTAGTTCTCTTTGGTTCATTCTCTATTTACAAACAAACACAGAGTCGCAATACTCTGTTTAGTCTTTGCAGATAACGAAAAATCGTGTAAAAAAAAAGAAAAGGAATCGAGCAAAATCAGTAGGCCACTAATGGGATCTCTTTTTGACCTCCCTAAAATAGAAACATTAGGAACAACCCCTCATGACAAATACAAAACTAGTGAGATGAACTGAACTCCACACAATGATGGCTGCAAAACAGCTCGGCTCCGCCACCCACCCCGCCCAAAATAACGATAAAGAACGGCTGCCATGATTGGTTGCGGAATGACCACGACGGAGCTACGAAATGGTGCTGCTCTCATGCTAACCCCAGCTTCAGTCTGAAACATCCAGAAACACTGTAGACTACCAATTCGATCAGTTCCGGTAGCGCCCCAATGTAACCCGGTAGAGAAGAACTAGCCCTCCCCTCTTTGACTGATGGTTCTTGTTGCCTGTCCCTTCTGTTACCATTTAACAGAACTATTTAGCCTGCTGAAAGGGGTTGTGTTCCGACCGCTGGTTGGTGGAGACATTTTGACTATATTCTGTACCTGCGTTGTCGCGTAATGCGTCATATGACGCGCCGCGTTAGCGCATCCGGAAGTCATCCGGGGCGCGCAGCGCGTAACGTAAGCATAACAAGTCATGTGACTTGTTAATAAAACTTTTCATTGGTTCATTTTACTTTTCTTATTGTAATGATGAAAGGCTTGGTCATATGACCTTAAAATTACGCTTTTCATTACTTCCGAACATTATTTTTTCTTAAATATATGTTATAATGTTCCAGGCTAATGTACTTTCCCGGAAATTTTACAACTGTCCTGCAAGTAAAATATATTCTTTTTTCGAGAAAAAGAGCGTTTCTTCGTCCCATGACGGAGCCGTTGAGCAAAAGAGGGTCGACCTGCTGTCTTAGTCGCCGATACGCCTGAATATGAGATTCTTATCGATCACTTTATGTTGCAGGAATAGAAAACACAACAGCCCTTGACCATTTATCTTTACTGCGTTCCTTCGTATTATACCTTTTACCCTTCATGTAATTGGTCTGCTTTATTTCACTTGCCTTTTAATGATTCTAAAACAGTCACTATTATTAAAAACTTTACCAATGTATATACTACTACCATGTTTTCTTTTAAAAACCTTTATTGTGAAAATGTCATTATACAAATACGAGCCTATAACCACGTGGGCCTGCCACAGAGCAAACTGTAATCGTATATGATGAATAGACATTTACACTGTAGAGGAACGTAACGGGCGGGCCATTAGGTTGCAAGAACTAAGGTGTCTAACAGTTACGGAATCGGTGGACGTACATTTTATAATTAAAATACGACAGGGCCAGTTACAATAAAATTATCTAGATATACATTTGCGGGCAAGTACCATGGGTGACGTTAATTCGAACTTTCAACAGTACAGTAATCAATAACACATCAGAACTTAATATCAATAGGGATGTCGAAATATTCAATCAATTCTCGTCCCCGCCCGCCATGTGCTTCAAAACTGCATACGTATCTCGTGATTTCAAGGTTCTGCAACCAGTACACAACAAGGAGTTACGAGTCCCATTTATTCCGGCGCCATTTTGGGCGAGGACGGGCAGGTCCAGGATATAGTCAAAATGTCTCTACCAACCATCGACTATGATGATGTTCATATGCTGTATTTATTAGAGTAACACTCATCTGTCCACATGAAATTAATTTGCCACAATCTAAACATGTCATTTTAATCTTTCCAAAGTTCTTCTAAATATTTGGGACCGTTTCCCTTGCCTCTGAAGCTCTCAGTGCCACTTCTTTGATGAATGTACTAGCAGGTCAGGGGTTCTCCTCCAAATCTCTCTTTTATGCAGCACTATAATTAATTGGTGCCACCTCTCCATATGACGATGCATGGTATAGTTACCACAACTATATTTTTTTTCGGTTCCTCTGGAGAGTTCATCGTGTCAGATGAAGCGTGTAACGTACCGGGCATTTACCTTTTTTTGCATGTACAGGAAAGGAAAAAAAAATCGAGCGTCCGAGTTCTAAGGTGTCCCAGGGCCATTTTAGTGGACCAGGCCCAAATCCAAAGAACAGGCCGCCATTTTGAGAGTCCTCTTGCAGCCGCCTGTTGCTGTAGCATCAAGAGCAGCCGAAACTCAGCTGAATGGCAACTGAAACGGTAAAGGGGCGCCCCACTACAGCAGACGAGCCTCCACATAGGAAGGCCCATTCACGCCGGCTCCCCCCCCCTTCGGGCACCCCACGCCGTTATTCGGAGCAGTATTGTAGGATGGCCACACCAGTGCGGCAACTTGCTAGACATCACCTCGGTGGTAACCGAATCTCAACGCCTTGTGGTGTCTTCTATTCAAAAAACATTGTTATGCTGCCTTCGACCTATTCGCCGCAAGTGCGCACACAACTCAACTGCATAGCTTGCTAGACACCACCTCGGTGCCATCCGGATCTTGGAATGTCAGCACCTTTTGGTGTCTTCTCTTCAGAAAATATTGTTGCGCTGCCTTTGGCCCCATTCGCACATCAGTCCGCTACTGACGCCATCTCACAGGCTAATGGGGCGCCCCACGCCGACTTTCAGCATTGTAGAATGACCACACCAGTACAGCAACTTGCTAGACATCACCTCGGTGCCATCCGGATCTCGGCGCCCCACTGCAGATGAAGTGCCTCTCAACTATGAAACCACCACGGTGACATCCGGATCTTGGCGCGTTGTGCTGCCTTCGGCCTATTCGCACATCGGTCCTCTACTGACGCCATCTCACAGGCTAATGGGGCGACCCACGCCGAGTTTCAGCATTGTAGGATGACCACACCAGTACAGCAACTTGCTAGACATCACCTCGGTGCCATCCGAATCTTGGCATCTCAACGCCTAGTGGTATCTTCCATACAAAAAATATTGTTACGCTGCCTTTGGCCCCATTCGCACATCAGTCCGCAACTTAGACATCACCTCGGTGCCATCCGGATCTTGGCATCTCAGCGCCTTGTGGTGTCAGTCAGAAAATATTGTTGCGCTGCCTTTGGCCCCATTCGCACATCGGTCCGCTACTGACGCCATCTCACAGGCCAACGGGGCGCCCCACGCCGACTTTCAACATTGTAGGATGGCCACAGAAGTGCGACAACTTACTAGACACCACCTCGGTGCCATCCGGATCTTGGCGCGTTGTGCTGCCTTCGGCCTATTCGCACATCGGTCCGCTACTGACGCCATCTCACAGGCCAACGGGGCGCCCCACGCCGACTTTCAGCATTGTTGGATGGCCACACCAGTGCTGCAACTTACTAGACACCACCTCGGTGCCATCCGGATCTTGGCGCGTTGTGCTGCCTTCGGCCTATTCGCACATCGGTCCGCTACTGACGCAAACTCACAGGCCAACGGGGCGCCCCACGCCGACTTTCAGCATTGTAGGATGGCCACACCAGTGCTGCAACTTGCTGGACACCACCTCGGTGCCATCCGGATCTTGGCGCGTTGTATTGCCTTCGGCCTATTCGCACATCGGTCCGCTACTGACGCCGCCTCACGTGCCAACGTATTTTCTACGCATTTTATACCCTATGCCGCATAACAGGTCATGTGACTTGTTTATAAAACTTTTCATTGGTTCATTTTACTTTTGGTTTCCTAATGATGGAAGGCTTGATCATATGACCTAAAAACAACACTTTTCATTGGATGAAAACTTTTTTTTTTTCCCAAACGATGAAAGCCCCACCTTGTTTCTGGATGTTTCAGACTAAACTGGCGTCAGCATGAGAGCACCACCATCTCGTAGCTCCGTCGTGGTCATTCCGCGAGCAATCATGGCAGCCGCTCCCCACCAGAAGCCTGCAGGAGTCGGGGCCCCCAAAACTTTTGATGAATTCTCAAGGCGGAGGGGACGCTTTCGAGAATGGGGTCCAAGACCTAGCAGACAAGCGTCCGATTTCCAAGGTGTCCCAGGGCCATTTCAGTGGACCAGGCCCAAAAAGGAAAGAGCCTGCCGTCATTTTGAGAGTCCTGTGACAGCCGCCTATCGCTGCACCGCAAGAGTGGGCGCAACTCAGCTGAATTGCGGCTTTTGACACAGTGGACCAAAAACGGACGGAATGGCAACTGAAACGGTAAAGGGGCGCCCCACTACAACAGATGACACTCCACCTGGAGAGGCCCGTTCACGCCGCCTCCCCCGGGGCGCCCCACGCCGTTATTCGGAGCAGCATTGTAGGATACCAAAACCAGTGCGGCAACTTACTGGACATCACCTTGGTGCCATCGTTCTGCTGCCTTGGAACTATTCGCACAACAGTTTGCTACTGATGACCCACCCCCCGCGACGCCCCACGCCGTTATTTGCTGGGTGGCAACTTACTAGACATCACTTTCGTGTCATCTAGATTTCGGCGCGTTCTGCTGCCTTGGAACTATTCGCACAACAGTTTGCTACTGATGACCCACCCCCCGCGACGCCCCACGCCGGAAATCTGGACGTTGTGCTGCGTTGGGACTATTCGCACAGCCGACCGCTACTTCGTTGTTTTTCCCAAAAAATGTTTATATGTTATTACTATTTTTGTTTTCTTGTATATATTTATAAATTATTAAAGTTTTATAATCTTACTACTTTGTCGGAGTGCTATATATTTTTAATGTGACACATAATTGTAAAAACTTTCATGTACAAAGAGTCATCCCTGGAATCTTCCGCTTCACGCTCGGTCCCCTCCCCAATCACAATACAGGATGGTTTTCAGATAATAGCAACGCTTCTGCTGTGACGGATCTCATCGAGTGTGGGCCTTGATCTACTATAACTCCTTTGAAGAGGGGTGATTCTTTACAGCTGTGGCCATAAACTACATCTGCAGGGCTAGCTGATAGCCTAGGACCGGCCTGGACAATCGGACACAGAGCAAAAGAAGTGTCAGAGGGTGCGGTAGTGAATAGAGCGAAAGGGAGGTGTCGGGCGGGCACAGGGTGTGATTCTCAGGGAAGAGCAGCGCAGATGGGGGGAGGTTTATTACCCATGCATAAGACAGAGAGCGGGGGTGACCACTGCCTGGGTGAGATGCTTGCGAGGGTGGGGAGCCATGCTAAGGATCGACAGCGTGCACAGAGTGGGTCTGGTCAAGGCATCTAAAATGGCTGCCGTGCACGACAAAAGTGTGGCATTTGAAAAAAGACAAGATGGCGCAGACAATGTTTTTCAACACTTCCTGATTTCCTTCGAATCGAACGTTAACAGACGTTGGGGCATATTACCAAAGTTAAGCGATATTTATCCCTAACGATGCATTGCAAAGATTTTTTTACCGTCAGAAATTATCGCAGATAAACCTTGCTATTATCAAGGTTTATCGCAAATACGATAAAAAACGACCGCAATGCATTAATATCGCTGAAAACTCAGCGATATTCATGCATTACCGAGCTAATGCTCTTAGCCATGTTATCCACCTCCCATTGGATAACATGGCTAAGAACTGCTCAGGGCAGCTGTTACTTTTTGGAGATATTCGCGCTTATCTCGAATATTTCCAAAAGTTGATAATAGGAGATAGCGATGTTAGCGACTGTTTCCAGTCGCTAACATCTTGGCATGCCCACTTTGCATGTCATTAGTGATAAATATCACTCACATGCAAAGTGGGGCCCAAGATGGTCGCTATCTCCTACTAGCCGTCGCTAACTGGTGTTAGCAACAGCTAGGTAATACAGATATAATTTTATCTCCGCGCTGTTACAGATATATATCTTGTTTTTGAACGTTAATTTCTCAAAATGCACTGAAGCACATATATTGAGACCTAGCAAAGGCACATCGGGCTACCAGTCCCTAATATTTTACCAAGTTTCGTGCAAATCCATTCAGCCGTTCGATTATTATTATTATTATTTTTTGCCCCGCGGGGCCCTTTTAAAACCTCCACATCAAACCTAGGGGGTCAGCGAGGATCTACTATGCCCCCTTATGGTCATTTGCCCCTTCGCTTTGGCCTCCTCTTGTCTCTCGATCCTACCGAGAGACAAGATGGTGGCCGCTACGTACTGTTTGGAATGTTTACAGACACCGGAGAGCCAATCAGCTTCGCTTCACAAAGCTCCGTTGCGCGAAAAGTACGCGTCCTGGAGCGCTGCCCGGTCCGCTGTTACAGATATATATCTTTTTTTAAACGTTAATTTCTCAAAATCCACTGTAGCACATATATTGAGACCTACAAAAGGCACATCGGGCTACCAGTCCCTACAATTTTGCCAAGTTTCGTGCAAATCCATTCAGCCGTTCGGGCTAAAAGTGAGGCCAACCGCCCTATGGAAAACTCAATGTTAAAAACACGTTTTGGGACCCCCCTTTTTTCTCGACCCCCCCTGGACGAACCCCCCCCAATTTTCAGGGGCTGCTCAGAAACAAAATGTGCCATTTTCCTGAAAATTTCAGCCAATTTCGTCCACAAACGCCAAAGTTATTAGACATAGAATTTTCAAAAAACCCATAGAGAAAAAATCCTAACTATATATACCTACTGGCGACCGCCAGTAGGTAATATATATATATATATATATATATATATATATATATATATATATATATATATATATATATATACATATATATATGTGTTAACTAATGGCGGTTGCTAGTAGGTAGTTATAGTAAGGACCTAGCTTCCATAGGAAATCCACAACATTCTATTTGGAATAACTTTGGCGTCAGTGGACGAATCTTCGTGAATTTCTCCAAGAAAATGGCCTGCTCGGTTCCGCTCCTTCCCTGAAAGTTTGGGGGTGATTCGTCTAGTCGGGACTGAGAAAAAAGGGGGTCCCAAAACATGTTTTCCCCATGCAATTTTCCATAGTGACCTTTAGCCAGAGCTACAGCCCGAACGGCTGAACGGAATTACAGCAAATTTGGCAGAGACGTAGAGTTCCGTTCGCAGATTGTGCTTTTTGTTAAATGGTGTAATTCCGTTCAGTAGTTTTTGAGAAAATTCATAGCGATATCTAGAGACGAAGTTCTGCACGCATGCGGAAATTCGCACAATTACGAGCACGAGCTGCATGCTGATTGGCTGTCAACTGTATGTCAACACTCCAAACCAGGAAGTGTTGGCAGCCATCTTGTTTGTCGCTAGAACCGAGTCACAAGAAAACAGTAAAACAAAGTTGAGGAATAAGGAAAGGGGGCAGGGTGGAAACATTCTGACTCTGTAGGCTTGCTCAGGGGGTCGTACATGGATTTTTAGAGTCAGATTTGTTTTAAAAAAATGTAAAATCGCGGCGTACGCGTATGGTACTCGTATGCGGTGGAAAAGGGGGAAAAAAGTTGAAGTCCGTTTTATTCATTAGGTGTCGGGGGCAATTTGTAGAGCTATATTTCTATGATAGTATGTAAAACTTTAATTTTTTTTTGTGTGCACCAGTTGTACTCTGTACGTATGTGCAGCCTTGTTTGCAAGCACACTTTTTTTTGTTTTTCCCAAAGTTCGCCAAGCAAACCTCTACTCATTTCAGGTATTACATTTGCCGCTTTGTTTTCATGGGTCGTGTTTGTCATCCATTGGTATACTTTTGTAATATATTAATAAATATATTGTATCTATGTTTATTTGAAATGTAGTGTCGAGGCGCCAAACGTTGAGTCCGTCCAACCCCCATTTTATTAGTTTTCCTCCGTTATTTTTATTATATCTGTTAATTTCATTTTACCCTCCGCATATTTTCTGTGAGATCGATGAGATTTCCTGCCACAGACACCACGGTGTTTGTTCTTGGCCTCGGATCTCATCAGACTTGGTAACACGTATAGCTAGAAACTAATTTGAAGGACGTACTCACTACGTATGAGCAGCCTTGTTTCTAAGCGCACTTTTTTTTTCTTTTTCTTCAAGTTCACCAAGCAAACCTCTCCTCATTTCAGGTATTAAATTTGCCGCTTTCTTTTCCCGGGTCTTGTGTGTCATCCGCTGCTATGCTTTTGTAATTTATTAATAAACATATTCTATCTGTATTTATTTGGAATGTAGTGTCGAGCCGCCAAATGTTGATTACATACTCCGTCCAACCACCATTTGAGTAGTTTTCCTCCGTTATTTTTATTATACCTGTGACTTTCATTTTACCCTTCGCATATGTTGTCTATGATCGATGAGATTTCCTGCCACAGACACCACGGTGTTTGTCCTTGGCCTCCGATCTTATCAGACTTGGTCACACGTATACCTAGAAACTAATTTGAAGGACGTAAGCCACAGAAATTACAACGCATGATCTTCAACACAAAGAGATTATTAAGATTATGCTTTTATCATGCGTGGTAAATGCATAGTAGTTGGAAAAGCATGTGTGGTAAAGCCATATGTGTGGTAATGGTTTCTTGGGGACGATCAGGCGTTGTAATGACTGTTTCCCCCCAGGACACTGCAGAAACCGGGTCTGAGCGTGGTGGACTCCAGGGCACCAGGCGGAGGGCCACACAACCCCTCTCATAGAATATAGAAATCTTTGTGGGGTTATTGTTTCCGTGGTTTGAGGGGCGTCATTGAGGCCCACTCACTTAATTTTGTAGGGGAGTAGCCGTTGCATGGGGAAATGTCGCAAGAGGTTTGTAAATGTGGTACACATTGTTTGGTATTAGTTTGATTTCTTTACCATGTTGTAGTGTATCCAGAGAAAATATCTCAGTAGTTTTCAATGCTAGTCTTTAACATCTTACTATAGTACTTCAAGATTATAAATATTTTTATTGTGGATCGCCACCCCCCACACAAAGAAAAAGTAGTATGTCGTTTTTTTTATTAAGTTTTATTAAAAGAATAACTGTAAACGAAACTTAATGATAACTATATAATAAACAACTAGAAAAATAACTTTAAAAAAACAATAGCATAAACAAATTGGTATGTTGACTCAAAAAGACGTATGATTGGTAATCTGCAAAAGAAAAAAGAAAATTAGAGTTTAGAATTATGTAGATGTGACTAATTGAGCTGAAGCATTACAAGTCTAGGTAACATTACGATTTTACATGTGTAGTGTGCCTGGTATATTTCAGTTCCTTTATAGTGCCGCGTTCAAGTGGTGTCTATATAGAAGTGCCTACTGTTTTAGTGACACAGAAGTTGTAGAATGGGATTCTAAATATGCCGTCTTATTTCTAATGCATTGCAATGAAGGCTTTGTATATCTAGGCGTCTGTGCTTACCGTTGTATAAACACTGTGGACAAACACTTCGGCCAGTGGAATTCACAATTTCAGTTGGGCTGATCTTCTACACGTCCAAGCAGACAGCAATGTCTGTAAGTTTAAAAGAGAAAGAGAAATGATGTCACAGAGAGTGAGAGAGAAAGAGAGAGAAAACAACATTAAAACTGTCTCGTAGAGTCTGGAGTTGAGATTTTTTTTCAAAAGTCAGACGTAGATTTAGAAGCTGCTTGTGTCACTTTTCCCATGTTAGAAGTGATAGAAAAGTGTCGTAATAAGCTTCTAGATCTGTTTGTCAGACTGTTGTAACCTATCTGTTGTCACTGCTCGGAGGTAATTATACATTTTACAAAGTGAAGCTGTTGCACACTACCGACTGTGTCCTTTCACAAATAAAGGTAACACTACAGTTTAATGTGTGCAGTGTGCCTAGTACATTACAGTTCCGTTATAGTGCCACGCTCAAGTGGTGTCTATATGGAAGTGCCTATTGCGTTAGTGACACAAAAGTGGCAGAACGAGATTGTAAATAGGCCGAGTTATTTCTAATGCATTGTAAAGAAGGCATTGTATATTTAGCCTCTGTCCTTACCGTTGTATAAAAACTGCGGCTAGTGGAATTCACTACTTGAACTTAAATTTTCTTCTACATGTCGAAGGAGACAGCATTTTCTAGAAGTTTAAAAGAGAAAGAGAAATGATGTCACAGAGAGTGATTTTTTTATTTATTTATTTCATTCCTAAAGCGCACTTTCACCTACAAGGCATCCTGGCGCTGGCAGACTCAAGTCAAGGAGGGCAAACTACTAGCAGGCTAAGGGTTTGGAAAAAGCCAAGTCTTCAAGTGTCTTCTAAATGCAAGGATATCGGTGGCCTGCCTGAGTACAATCGGAAGAGAGTTCCAAAGTTTTGCCGCGGCCACGCCGAACGATATACCTCCAGCTCTGGATCTCCTGAACCTCGGAATGATCACCAACCTGGCCGAGGCGGAGCGTAAATTATGGACCGGCGCATGCCAGGAGAACTTCCTCTGCAAAGGAGCGGGGCCCAGCCCATGATGAGCTTTAAAGGCCAGACAGAGCGACTTAAATTGCACCCTCTGTCTCACCGGGAGCCAGTGCAACTGATTCAACGCCCTTGAAGAAGAAGATCTCGTTGGCCACCCCAGGGCTAATTTTGCCGCTGCAGACTGAATTCTCTGGAGTCTATCCATAAGATAACTTGGAGACTCCAGCAATAAGGAGTTGCAATAATCTAACCTGCTGAGCACATTACAGCGCACCACATCGACCCGCGCAAGAGGCGGTAGCAGAGGAAGGATTTTTCTCAAGAGGCGGATAATAGCCAAGCAGCCAGCTACTACCTTAGATACCTGCGCCTCCAAGGTCAGGTCACTGTTAAACATCACGCCAATGTTCCTCACTACCTTCACAGGCTGCAACAGTGGAGAAGAATCCGCAGGCCAGAAGTTGCTAGGGAGAAAAGATTGTACCCTGGGCCTAGGGCAGTATAGCACCTCAGTCTTTCCTGTGTTGAATTGTAGGGAATTAGCTTTCAACCAATTTGCTGTGTCTCGCAGGCAGTTATGAAGTACTTCCAAGAAGGTTGATTCTTCTCCCTCCAGGGAGAAAATCAACTGAGTATCATCAGCGTAGTTAACAATTTCGATCTTATATTGTTTGATGACCGCAATTAAAGGCTTGATATAGATGTTGAATAATATCGGACTAACTGCCGAACCTTGGGGAGCGCCATGCAGGATGGTGGAAAAAGCGGTTTGGAAGGGAGGGAGGGATACAGCTTGTTCTCTACCCTGAAGGAAAGACTCAAACAACCCAAGGGCACTCCCTGCAACCCCCACCTCTCTCAGCCTGTCTAGCAGAATTCCATGGTGCACAATGTCGAAGACGGCAGACAGGTCAAGCAGGATCAGTACCCCAGCCTGTCCCCTGTCTGCCTGCCAACGAAGCCCATCCCACGCGGTCACCAGGGCCGTCTCGGTGCAAATGGGTGTGGTGTGGGTGTATACCAGCCATGAGGGAGAGTGTGTGTCGATCTGACAACTAGACCTGTAACAAAGAAATCACTACAATGGAAATTTGGGCCTCATAGTGTTGTTGTGTTTTCCTGGTAGCATAAGAGTAGCTTTCTTTTTTCTATGTGACGTTACGATACAGTCACTATATTTGTGGCCTATCTTGTGACGCATTTTATTTTGTAATTCGTTTCACAAACTACTTGTGGTAAGGTGGTTTTAAATTAAACTGCGAAGTGTGCTTATGAGTTAGTTTAATGTAGAAGTATTTTTTTTTCTATTTTCTATTCTATTATAATTGTGCTGACTTTTGTCCTTTAGAGTGCAGTACTATATTATTTTATAAAATGTATCATTGTTGAAATCATGTTTGAAAGTAGAATGGAAGCATGTAAACTGCTCTCTGTGACGAAAAACAATGCCGGCTCCTGCAGGAAGTGCGGAGCCGGCTGGGACCGTGGAGGCTTTGGGGCTCTTCCCACGGTGCCCAACGTTAGATTTGAGGTCCGGGGATGGGGGCATATTATCAAGGACCGGTGTTAAAATTATCGCCGTTAATGGGCTTGATAATACGCCCTTGTTAATTCCCATAGAAGCCCATGTTATTGTGTTAACATGGGCTTCTATGGGAACTAACAAGGGCTTATTATCCAGCCCATTATCGCTGTTTCATCGGCAGTTTCCTGCCGATACAACGGCGATAATTTTAACACCGCCGGTCCTTGATAATATGCCCCGCGGTTCTTCGGGGATTATGAAAAATTAGTGATAAAGGCTATTTTTTTAATGTTAGATTTATCCTATGCGTAACAAGCACGAATGGACGACATAGCGTGCTAAGATTGGAAGTCGTCTCATAAGTGTACTGAAGGAAGAAAAAGAAGAATATTTGTAAGATATTTATGAAGTGTATGTGTTTAGATGTTGGATGGCTCTAAAAAGAGCCCTTGTGTTTATTGGTAGTTTTTACTACCTATAAGTAAGTACCAATGCAGAGTCTAAAGTTCAAGAGGAAGACTCTGTTTCCCTCATCTGTAAAATGTACACCGTCTCGCCTATAGATGTCATGCATATTGAAACGTAGATTGTTGTGGTAGATAGACCCCATTCTATAGTCGCGGAGAAAGGCTGAAACAGATTTATTTACATGTTTCCTAGCTTTTCCAATCTGTGGACAATAGTGGTTGGACCGCTTCCATTTCTGCCTTTGGCATATATTAGAATATACAAAGGCAGTTTTGGGGAACAGTGTCATCAATTGTGCAAAGGTGTCCTTCATAAGCATTTCCAGACCTACCCCTGTCAAAGTGCCTAGGTCATTGCCACCACAGTGCACAATTATGAGGTCAGGGTGTTGGAGGTGCAAAAAGGATTTCACCAATGGCATCAATTGGTGCCACTTTAACCCTCTCTGTCCAATCCATTTAATGTCTACATTTGGTAAACGTAGGTCTTTGTGAATTCCTTTCCGTTCTGCGTACCTTTGACTCCAGAAAATATAGCTGTGTCCCACAATCCACACTGTAAGCATCTTGAAGAGAGGTCTGGATGCACTCCGAAGGTCTCTGTAAATGAAGTGGCAGTTTGAAAAGTGGGATTTTTTCTAAAATGGTGGACAACATGCAGTTTTGAAAAAAGGAAAGGATTGATTAGTTGTTTGAGAACATTGTGCACTAAGCTAGGATGAATGTTTCTGTGTTTTAAAAGGCTGATTTTCATTGGTTAAGAAAAAGTGATAGAAAAGAACGCTACATAAGATAAGCTGATATATTCTGGAGTCAAGCACACTTGCTGTTTTAATTTGCAACAATGTATGATGAACTTTTCACCTGTGTGCTGAGTTAGGTGTTCCGTGAAGTGTTTCTATGGTAACTGGCAGATTGTGGAATGGGGAAGGATTGAAAGTTTTGTCAGTTGGAAAGGGTGCAAAAGTTCAAGCAATATAAAAGTGTGTTTCGTTTTGATGTAATGTGGGAATAAATGTAATTTTTTATTTTTTGTATATGCGTGTAGATTGAGTGTGTAGATTGACAGGAAAAGTTTGCTATTTGCTATTGGACTTCCTGTTGTCCTAGGACTGCGTAGGGGGGTTGACAATGATCCGAAGGTCAAAATGTTTGATGGCGTTTGTTGAGCCTTTGATGGCCCTAGGGACCACCACCTCCCAGGGCCGGCTCCTGTAGTGTTACGGGGTGGCTATCCTTGCGACATTGCTGTTTGCTATGGTAGGGCGAGAGTTCTCTTTGAAGTAGGAAAGCAGATTGCTTTTGGTCTGAGAGATCAGCATGTAAGCTGGTCTCTCTGACAAAAAGCAATGCCGGCTCCTGTAGGACACAGGGAGCCGGCTGGGACCGTGGGGGTTTTGGGGCTTCCCCCACGGTCCTGAACGTTATATTTGAGCCCCGGCGGATGGGGTCCTCGGGGATTGAATAAAATTAGTGATAGATGCTATTTTATTTTTGGGGTATATTTAGTGTACGCGTACTGTGCGAATTTTGAAAGTCGCTACATCAGCGTACGTAAGCAAGAAAAAATCAATGAAAAATATATATATTACAGATATGTATCAAGTTTATGTGTTTATATGTTGGTTGCTTGTAATGAGACCTTTTCTTTTTATTGGTACTGATAAGGAAGTGATTATGCATAGTCTAAAATTGTTGAGGAGCAGTGTTTTATACAGTGGTGAACTTTTGACCTCTGTTGACGGGTGACTTTTGCATGATCTGTTGGGGGTAGGGTGGAAAGTTACGTCAGTTGGATAAGTTTGAAATGTTAAAGCAATGGAAATGTGTGTTTCGTTTCGAATTAATGTGTGAAGGATTTTAATTGGTTGTTTATATGTATGTATGTGTAAAGTGAGAGGGAAAATGTTCTATTTCGTGGTTCTGGTGCAAACAGTGAACTAGAGAGATTCTGTATAAGAATATCTACTGCGTGAGTGGCATTCTTCTTAATGTACAAATCAATTTGAAAGGTGAGTTGATAAATTGTATGGGAATGTATGTGGTGCATGTTTGTACATTAAGGAATTATGGGGCATATTATCAAGCCAGGCGATACAATTATTGACGCTTAATCGGCAGAAAACTGCGGATAAAGCAGTGAGAATGGGCTTGATAATATGCTGTATGGAATTCCAAAGTCTATGTTAGATGTGAGGGACATCTAACATGGGTTTCGATTGGAATTGCATAGAGCATATTATCAAGCCCATTATCACTGATTTATCTGCAGTTTTCTTCCGATTAAGCGGCAATAATTGTATCTCCTGTCTTGATAATATGCCCCGATATTCGTGCCTATAAATGTGTTTTGCTATAATGCATGCTGTTATGTTTGATTGCTTAATATCACATTGTGCGTCTGTGTAGTTTAAGGAATTATGTGGCATATTATCAAAAAAGGGCTATACATTATCGCTGTTTTTATTGGCAGGAAATTTCCGGTAAAGCGGCGATAATGGGCTTGATAATATGTCGTTGTGAATTGCCATAGAAGCCCAGGTTATGGTGTTAACCTGGGCCTGTATGGGAATTCACAAGGCCATATTATCAAGCCCATTATCGCCGCTATACCGACAGTTTCCTGTCGATAACAGCGGCGACAATGTGTCGCCCTTTGTTCATAATATGGGCCTGTATTTGTCACTTTTTCCATAATATCTAGCCTTTTTTTATACTTCCCTCTGTCTCCTCTTACTCCTTTCTCTCTCTTGGTAGTACTGTCTTTTTCTTATATTGTCCTCTGTGGTGATATTGCCCTTTTTGTCTTTATATTTTCCTATTTCTTCTCTTATTCCTTCTGTCTCCTCGTTTTGGGGCATATTATCAACAAAAGGCGATAAATTATCGCCGCTTTTATCGGCAGAAAACTGGTGATAAAACGGCGATAATGGGCTTGATAATATGCCCTTGAGAATTCCCACAGAAGCCCATGTTCTGGGGTGAACATGGGTTTCTATGGGAATTTTCAAGGGCATATTATCAAGC